>NC_063351.1:22360508-22507896 GCF_021869965.1 Rhincodon typus | reverse complement strand
TGATGCTGTCTGGCCTGCTGTGTTCCTCCAGCTCCACACTGTGCTATAACCCATGGCTAATCCACTTAATTTATACATCTCTGGACATGATGGGCAATTTACCATAGCCAGTCCATCTAATCTGCGCATCTTTGGGCTGTGGGAGGAAACCTGAGCCCTCAGAGAAAAACCACAAGGAGAATGTGCAAACTCCACATAGACAGTCACCCGAGGGTAGAATCCAAACCAGCTCCCTGGTGCTGTGAGACAGCAGGGCTAACCACTGAGACACTGTGCCATCCATTATTTGGGCATATATGTTACTTTCTGACCATCCATAAAATATATGCTGCTCTTTGTAAGATTTAAGGGTAAAAGTTTCCAAATGAAGAAATGGGATGGATGTTTGGAATTACATTTGAACCTTTGCACTCATTTGGCTACTTTATTGAAATCTGATTTACATGTAATTTAAAAGGCATTCGAATAAACACTTATGCTGGATCTTTCCTCATTTTTCAACTCAAATTATGATTTAATTTGATAAAGATTGCATTCAATGAATTCCTCAAATGATTTTTATAACCATAGTGAGCACACAGCATTTTATATTTGCTATATTGAAAGCTATGATGTGCCAGAATCTGATTAATGCAGTTATCAAAACTTAGTCAGCCTACAGAATTTTTGCCTTTCTTAAATTTAGCAATGGCAGTATAAGTTTGTTTCATAAACGTATTTTATGCCAGTGAAAATAATTTCACTGCAATTTCCTGAAAAAAATGGATGTAACAATGCAGAAAAAGCACCAACTTGGATGATTATTTTGTCTTTCTAACATATAGTCAGCTAGCAGTACCTTAAACTTCCTACTTAGTAAGAGTTTCACATTCTAATTTTGACACATGTGTTTGGTGACAGACGATCTGCAGGGAAATGTGGCATCAAGAGTCATAAGACAGGGGTCACAGTTCATGTGAATTTGCAATTTAAGTATCTCATGACTGAACAGAGATGCAGATGAAGTAAGAACCATATTTTATATGTTAACTCTTCATGTAGGTTAATCAAGTGACAAATGATCTACAGAGAAATATGTGAAACACAATTGCTAAATACTATCAGAGGTGATATGTACAGTATTAAATTATTATAAAAGTGCACGTCTTCACCTTTAAACAGTTTGCTGCCTGATTTAGATGTGGTGCTGATCTGAAGAAATGTCAACTTGACTATGATGGTCTTGACCTATTAGTTTTTTATATATGTTGAAAAGAAAGCTTTTCCCTGGATTCAAACTGTTATTTTGTTTTCAGAAAATTGATAGGGATTTTAACCCACTTTAACTTCTGCAGATAGTGTGAGGTACAGCTATAATAGTTAGTTGAGCTGCAAAGCCTTTTTCTTTGACTCACACAGCTTATTTTTAAACTTTCTCAGCTTTAAATAATCAATGCAGATATCAAACCAAACTCTCCTTGATATCTTCACAAACTGAAACCTTATTCGCCCTGAATAAACTCCCTTTTTTTTGGTGAAATTGACTTCAGTCAGGTATTCTATGAACTGAATTTTTTTTAAAAATTAACTAAATTCTGTTAAGCTATTGGCTTATTTATTTTTCATAAAACCTCACAATGTGAACAAACTTCGATTAACCCTCCAGAGCATCATCTACTGGTTCTCTGACACCTATTGGTTTAAAACCATAGTTCTGAAAAGACTGACCCAGTTAATTTATTATTAAACCCCTTTTCAAAAACAATGAAACAATACCCATATGGCACTAGTTTAAAATCCAATCTCTACAAATTAGTATTAACATATATAAATAAAGTACCTTTCATTGCACTGCCTTCCAAAGAAGAATAAAAATATATTCTGAGGCATCTTCACTATCCATCAAAAAATGTTTTCAATGTCATTCTTTATGTCATATTAACAGAAATTATATATTGACATTAAATATGTAATCTATCTGCTTCGTATGTGCTGTTGATAAAGAACACACTGTAACATTGGGCTAAATATCACAGTCTTTCGGCTATGTATAAGTTTTAAGTTTCATGGAGAGTTTTCATCATAAAGGTCTACAGCACAGAATTATACCCTTTGGCCCATTAAGTCAGTGCCAGTCAAAAACAAACACCTAACTATTCTAATCCCATTTTCCAGCACTTGGCCCATACTCTTGTCTGCCTTAGCATTGCAAATGTACATCTAAATACTTCTTAAACCCTTCTACCACCTTGACATGCAGTGAGCTCCAGATTCCCACCATCCCGAGTGAAAATATTTTAACCACAAGACCTAGCAACTTTATTCACCACATCTTACCAAACTCGACTCATGAACTACCTACCTCACCGCAATGGTACCCCTGTCATCCAACTCTAACCCCATTCTACCACCTTACATACCTAGAACAACAAGTTGCCACTGCTGGGTTGTCTGAGAATGGACTGACTATTTAAAGTTTTTGAGAAGACTTGTAGCTTGGGTTGTGGATGAGTTTGTTGATTTGTTTGCCAAGCTGTTAGGTTGATTTGCAGATGTTTTGTCACCATACAAGGTAACACCATCAGTGCACCTCCGATGAAGCGTTGTTGGTCTGTCCCACATGTTATTTATGTGGTCCTCAGTGGACTGATATCCCTAGAATTAGTACCATCTTGTGAACCCAGACAAGCACTGTCAAGCTTTATTTAATTCCATCTCCTTTTCTAATATTGTATATTTTCTCTCTCTCTCCTCAGTTTCCATTCATTTCTTTCTTTCTTTATCCTCTTTTTACAATACAGCTTTCTTAAAAGTAGAGAACAAGGCAGGACTGATAAATTACTGAGATAATAAGAACTACAGATGCTGGAGTCAGAGACAACAAAGTGTGGAGCTGGAGGGACACAGCAGGCCAGGCAGCATCAGAGGAGCAGGAAAGTTGACATTGCAGGTCAGGACCCTTCTTCAGAAGTTCAACTTTCCTGTTCCTCTGATGCTGCCAGGACCAATAAATTAAACTGCTTTTACTTCAATGCAAGAGGCCTAACAGGTAAGGTAGATGAACTCACGCTATGGTTGGGAACATGGGACTGGGATATCTTAGCAATTACAAAGACATGGCTCAGGGACGAACAGAACTGGCAGCTTAATGTTCCAGGGTATAGATGCAATAGGAAGGATTGAAAGGGGAGCAAGAGAGGAGAGGGAGTGGCATTTTTGATTAGGGATAACATTACAGCTGTATTTAGGGAGAACATTCCTGAGAATATGTCCAGGGAAGTTATTTGGGTAGAAATGAGAAATAAGAAAGGGATGATCACCTTATTGGGTTGTACTATAGATACCCCAACACCCCCAAATAGTCAGCAGGAAATTGAGAAACAAATTTGTAAGGAGATATCAGATATCTATAAGAATAATAGAGTGGTCAAGGTAGAGGATTTTAACTTTCCTCACATAGTCTGGGACTGCCATAGTGTTAAATTGGATGGAGAGTAATTTGTTAAGTGTGTACAAAATAATTTTCTGATTCAGAATGTGGATATATCCATTAGAGAAGGTACAAAACTTGACCCACTCTTGGGAAATAAGGCAGGGCAGTTGACTGAGGTGTCAGTCAGGAAGCACTTTGGGGCCAGCGACCATAATTCTTTTAGTTTTAACATAGTGATGGAAAAGGATAGACTGGATCTAAAAGTTAAAGTTCTAAGTTGGAGAAAGGTCAATTTTGATAGTATTAGGTAAGAACGTTCAAAAGTTGATGGGGCAGATGTTCACAGGTAAAGAAATGGCTGGAAAATGGGAAGCTTTCAAAAATGAGATAATGAGAGTCCAGAGACAGTATTTCCTGTGAGGGTGAAGGGCAAGGCTGGTAGGTGTAGGGAATGCTGGATGATGAGAGACATTAAGGTTTTGCTTAAGAATAACAAGGAAGAATATGTCAGGTATAGACAGCAGAAATCGAATGACTCCCTAGAAGAGTATAAAGGCAATAGGAGTATACTTATGCAGGAAATCAGGAAGACAAAAAGTGACATGAGATAGCTTTGGCAGATAGGGTTAAGGAGAATCTAAAGGGATTCTACAAGTATGTTAAGGATAAAAGGGTAACGAGGGAGATAATAGGGCTCCTTAAAGATCAGCAAAGCCACCTACGTGTGGAACTGCAGGAGATGGGGGAGATACTAAACAAGTGTTTTACATCAGTGTTTACTTTGGAGAAGGATATGGAAGACAGAGAACGTGGGGAAATAAATAGTGACCTCTTGAAAAATGTCCATATTACGAAGGAAGTGGTGCTGGACGTCTAAAAATGCATAAAAGTGAATAAATCCCTGGGACCTGATCAGTGTACCTCAGAACTATGTGGGAAGCTAGGGAAGTGATTACTGGGCCCCTTGCTGAGATATTTGTATCATCAACAGCCACAGGTGAGGTGCTGGAAGAGTGGAGGTTGGCTAACGTGGTGCCACTATTCAAGAAAGGTGGTAAGGAAAAGACAGGGAACCTATGAGCCTGACATCAGCAGTGGGCAAGTTGTTGGAGGGAATCCTGAGGGACAGGATTTACATGTATTTGGAAAGGCAAGGACTGATTAGGGATAATCAACATGTCTCACTAACTTGATTGAGTTTTTTGAAGAAGTAACAAAGAGGATTGATGATGACAGAGTGGATGAGATCTATATGGACTTCAGTAAGGCATTTGACAAGGTTCCTCATGGTAGACTGATTAGCAAGGTTAGATCACATGGAATAGAGGGAGAACTAGCCATTTGGATACAGAACTGGCTCGAAGGTAGAAGACAGAGGGTGGTGGTACAGGGTTGTTTTTCAGACTGGAGGCCTGTGGCCAGTGGTGTGCCACAAGGATCGGTGCTGGGTCCACTGCTTTTCATTATTTATATAAATGATTTGGATGTGAACATAGGAGGTATGGTTAGTAAGTTTGTAGATGACACCAAAATTGGAGATATAGTGGACAACGAAAAAGGTTACCTCAGAGTATAACAGGATCTTGATCAGATGGTCCAATGGGCTGAGGAGTGGCAGATGGAGTTTAATTTAGATAAATGTGAGGTGCTGCATTTTGCAAAGAGAAATTAGGGCAGGACTTATACACTTAATGGTAAGGTCCTGGGGAGTGTTGCTGAACAAAGAGACCTTGGAGTGCATGTTCATAGTTTCTTGAAAGTAGAGTCATAGGTAGATAGGATAGTGAAGAAGGCATTTGGTATGCTTGCCTTTATTGGTCAATTTGGGAGGTCATGTTGCAGCTGGACAGGAAATTGGTTAGGCCCCTATTGGAATACTGTGTGCAATTCTGGTCTCCCTTCTATGGGAAGGATGTTGTGAAACTTGAAAGGGTTCAGAAAAGATTTACAAGGATGTTAGATAACAAGGTGTAGAGCTGGATGAACACAGCAGGCCAAGCAGCATCATAGGAGCAGGAAAGCTGACGTTTTGGGCCTAGACCCTTCTTCAGAAAGGATGTTGCCAGATTTGGAGGGTTTGAGCTATAGGGAGGAGCTGAACAGGCTGGGGCTATATTCCCTGGAACATTGAAGGTTTAGGGGTGACCTTATAGAGGTTTATAAAATCTTGAGGGGCATGGATTGAGTAAATAGACAAGGCCTTTTCCCCAGGGTGGGGGAGTCCTACTCCTGCACCCTTTTTTAGAATTGTATGTTACACTTTATAAAGATTCCTCTTGTTTTTCCTAACAAAATGTATTTCATCACAATTCTTAATCTTAAACTTCAAGAGCCACAAATCCGCCCATTCTACTAGCATATTTTCTTGAAAAGTCTATTACTACCTTGCTCACAGTTCACAATCGTTTTCAAATTTTGTGGCAGCTGCTAAATTGAAATAGTGTCGTGCACACACGCCTAGATTATGAATGTATATCACGAAAGGCAATGATCCAAATACTGACCTGTGGAACCACAATATATACTTTCTTCCAGTCCAAAAAGGAACTCTTCACCACAACGCTGTTTGCTGTCACCTGGCCAACTTTTTATCCATACTGCTGCTGAGCCTTTTATTGGCCAAATTTCAAGTGAGCAGCTGGTAGGCGGGATGTAAATAAGGCTCAAGAGTTAAAATTACCTGTGGATCAAACCAGCAGGGTCTGGTTTGTTTGATGCTCACTCTCCTTCCAAAACCTGTTTCCTACTAAAATCCCTCTTCCCTTATCCTATTTTTAACTGAGCACAGGTAGGATACATAACTACAAAATAATCTGTGTAACTTCTGGATAATGGTATCTTGTTGCACACAAATGATTTTCCATAGACCATTCACCTAAGTTAAAAATAGTAATGCTAGGAGATTTAAATATTTTTTCATTTATGCTGCAAGTCATTATTGTCAGTTAAAGGAATAGGTTTGATCAAATTATTCAGAAACTTCTGTCTATATGTCATTGACCGGGGCGATATAAATCATTCATTCTTATGGCCAATGAGGTTGACTCCAAAATGATTGCAAATTACTGTTGAATTATAGTCAGTTTTGTGTCTCCTATGCCGAAGATAATTTGTGATCACACAACACTAACCTGTCAAAGGACTTTGAGTAGCCATCAGCAGAAGACATTGTAATCTTACAATTCCAAGCAGGACATCAGTCACGATGCAAAGGTGCAGAACAACAAGTTCTCATCACTGAACTAGTCAGTCCTGCATTGTTATGGAACATGCTTGTATTTTATGTTCGAAAGTGGCTCAACAAAATAACAAATTACTTCATCGTCATTGATGTTACTGCTGTTTTGCAAAATTTTCGTAGCTCTAGACCTAGTGGTCCAAATACACTCATCTGTACAATGGAAACTTCTTGGATTGACTTTTATCTTCAAGTTGATCTGATAGCTGGAAGATGCCATGAATATCATGTTCCGTATTTCTGGGAAACAGAACTGTGATAATAATAAGATCCCAAAATCAATCCATGTTAAACTTATCCCAAGAATGCTTCCTGTGAGCAATACATTAGTTTGTTAGGTAGTATTTCTGCTCGCTTTGGACAGAATATTTTTCTGATTTAAAATTGAACCTTGTCTGTAGAAATCAAGATTTTATTTAATTCTATGATTCGCTGTTCTCCCCATTTTTCTCACATCTAGATTTTCATGACAATTTTTCATTACTGTAGTCACATATTCAGCCAAATCTGGTTCTCCATAAGGACTTTGAAAGACATCATGCTAAAAGACAGTTTTCTATAAGATGATGTATTAGGGATTAGACTTACACAGGTTAAATCACAGTTCAATGTCTTCGAATTTTCACCAGGAAACATTAATGCAATGTAATTTGATGAGTTGAAAGATATCTGCCTCCAGAAATAAAAGACAGTTGTGAAATGATGGTGATATTTAATGTGCCTGTCAAAGTGGCAAATGAGGCTGGTGATTGCGGGACAACAAGGTGCAGGGCTGGATGAACACAGCAGGCCAAGCAGCATCATAGGAGCAGAGAGGCTTCCTTAGAAGAGTTTGGACTTAAATAGTTGGAAGTTGAAATCTTAGTTTCTCATCATTGGGTTGGGAATGAGAAATTCAGTTGGCGACATGACAATGGTAGAGCAGGCCTCATGCCAGCTGGTAACTGAAATATATTTACCACGTATTTACATTCCATGACTGCTCATTAATGCAGAACTTCAGCACATTAAGACATACCTTCAAGATTTAAGTCCGCACAACATGGGGGGAAAAGAAAAGCCTAATCTATAAATCACAGATAGAGTTAGCTAGAATTTGGTTACAGAAGAAATAACTAAAATTCAAAAGAAAGGAGAAAGATAATGAAAATTAAAAATCTTGACTCAATGGAGTGGACACCTTCCCTTCCTGCCCATCATTTCGCAAAGTCACATATTTCTGAATATGTAGTTCCCAGTATTAATCTCCTTGTTACCACATCTCCATAAAGAATATAAAATCAAATACTTTAACGCTATTTGTGCAGTTAATTCAGTTATTTTATTCCAAATACTATATGTATAGCAGTAAACATCCATCAGTTTTGCCTTTTTACCATTCTGCCCCCTTTAGATCCTATTTGCTGCTGTTTTTCTATGTTAGTACAATCTGTCCCTTCCTGCCCCATTCAAGGTTCACTATCCAAAACACTGCCCTGCAATGCTGCCATATCCTTTTGCTTTGTAAGCCAACATTTCCCATCTCCTAAATCCTCCCACCCTCTTGAGCAGGCTCCCAATCTCCAGCAGTTGTCCATGTGCCAGAAACATTGAGCATTTTTTCCTCAGCCAGATGCTGAAACATGTCAGAGATTAGTTCATCAGATCTAGAATCTCCTTCATCCCATTTCGTGCCGGTTTGAATAGTGTGGCGGTTGATGCATCATATACCAAAATAGGATTCTTTCCATCAAACCAGTTTTACACGCTGATTGACATCATGATCTGACTGCTTTGCATACTTGAAGCAGGCACAAGGTGTATGCACACTAAACCCTTTAACAATATGACATCTGGTATACTTTGCATCTTAAGTGTGTGCATCTGCTGTGGACGCCAGTTTGGAACCAGAAGGTATCTCATAACACCTACGAATTGGACATTTTCAAGTGCAATTTCACACCTCCAAGCCTAACTCCAATCCCAACACAAAACCCCTCTGAACCTCATTGGAGCACTAATCTGATTTAAGCAACTTATTCTTTGTTCCCTGAACCCACAATTGGTTCCCAAGTTGCAGTTAACCCTGGCTGTTGGTTGTTCGCTGCATTATCTAATACTCATAAAAAGTTTGCAATAACACATTTGTTATCAAATATTTCACCGATGTACCAAATTGGAATTTCAGGGTTTTCTATCCCGTAACTCACAAAATGGTTCTCAAAAAAATAAAATCAAATGGAAAGCAACAGCAGTGTTTCTTCTACACTTCAGTAATAGTTATAAATATCTTTCTAATTAAGATGATGTAATGCAATTTCTGAATCGACACACGTTTTACTGTTTTCAAACTTTCCAGTTAATGTAACATTCTTAATGGTTTATGGAAAATTCTACTGGAGACAAGCCATTTTTCCACTTAAGATTTATATTCCAGTAACAGTACATTTGTCTACCGTTGAAAAAATGCTATTGTGTAGGCTGCAATCTTGCACGCATACAGATATACAAATAATGACACTGTTAAAGACCCTCTGGGCCATCCACTCTGTCCCATATATAATTGTCATATCTTGAAACCATACGACTCCCTGGAAGAGGTGAGAAGCCAAACAAAACCTAACATATATGCATACATGTGTAAACATACAAACTTAATTGTGTAGATTTAGAAAGTAGAAAAATCACACTTTTTTTTCAGAAATTTAATATATTTGTATGATGTGGTCTAATAAATTGTTATATGATACTGCTTTTTGCTTCACTTGAAAAGGGAAGTAAATGTTATGATTTCAATTTTACTTAGATATACAAATATTTACAGCAGGTACAAATAAAAAAAAACACAGTTGAACACCTCTTGTTAATTTGTCCCTGCCCTGTAAGTTTGGTTGAAAGAGGATTGTGCATTCCTGTGGAAAGACATATCAAATGGAATGGGTATTTAGTGTTCAATTTGGCAGATTATTGCCAGAAGAATTTTAGATTTATTTCTATGTTATGCCTCTCTGAAGACACCAACTTTGTTTATTTTATTATGAATTGCTGTCAATTGCTTTAACATACATATTGCAAGATATATGGATACCAGGAAAAATCACACAATGGAATCTATGTAATTTAAGCATATCATAGAGAATACTAGGGAAAGTAGTTTCTCAAATTTTCTAAAACATTTTATGCATTTTAGACTTATGCAGTGCACAGAAAAAGTGGGCAATAGATATTTGTAGTTTTATTATATTTTATTACAGCTACAGGTTGTTATATTGCATCATTTCTCTGCATGTTACTCCTCATAACTCATTCTATGCCACTCACCAATCTTTAGTCAAAAGAGTGGCATATTAATTGGACAGTTTCTGAAATTTGATAATCTTATATTGTAATGATAAAGTGATGTAAGCTGTCACTAGAAAATGCATGGGAACATTAACTTGAATCCTCCTCTGATGTTTCCTCCTTGTCTATTGGGGAAGACATCATTTACATGTCCTATCTTCCACTGCAAATCAAATTATCACAGTATAGCATTCCATGGTATAATAACAGATCCACACCTCCATATTAATCCCACGGAAAGTTTTCTAAATGCCAATAAGTGCATTGATGCGACATAACTTTTTTTAAAAATTCAGGATAATCAAAAATAAAATGTTTCAGAAGTTACAAAGACTAATTTTACAAATCCAGTTTTAAGTCGGCAAAGTGTTCGACAGAAGACGATGCATCTTTCAAAAACTTAGATTTGGCACATTTGTAGCATTCCATGCTTTAAGTTTATTGGCCAAGGAAATTTATTGCGCAGCACCCAATTTCCGAGTGAAAAATATGCGCTGGTAGTGTCAAGTGTAGAGAATGGGATTTGAGTACGCATCTACTCCAGTACACAGTAGTGCGCCACATTAGCTAGTCATCCAGTGACCACTTGAAGCTGGCTTAAGACCATCGCTGTGCAAATTGGAGCCTTATGTCTTTTTTTGGTCCACTTTGCTAAATTGAGTTATGATCATGTGCATCTTGCACTGTTCTTGCTTCAGTCAATTATCTCAGACATACAGCAGCCAAACTAAACATACTCAAAGAAACCACTGGGGGCTCTGACCCAACTGGTAACTACAGCATTATTTACAAAATAGAGACAAGTTTTACTTCAATAATTGGTCCATTGTATATTTGTTTGTAATAGTGGTAATCTTCGAGCTTAGTAACTAACAAATACTAATTGTTTTAAATATGAGGACAAATCCTGAAGCTCTCCTTAAAAGTAAAATCAATTCTTTGTAATTCTATGGCATAAAACATTTGAAGCAGGATTTCACAGTGGCCCGGTTTTCTGTTCCACTACCAAAAATGTTGCAATGAAAAGCTTTGCCCAGATCTGGCAGGCAGTCTCACAGCCATTTAATGCTCTAAAGACAGTCAATTGCCTAGATTTCCAGATTTCCAGCCCCATCTCAGGAGGAAATTCTGCCTCCAATAGCTGTCAACAAATCAAATGCCACATTCCACCGACTACATCACTAACCTCACTGTTCAATGCACAAAATCACCTAACACCAATTTATCAAGAAGCTTTTATCATTCAGACTCACGGAACTGCCGCCAATAAATTATTGTTATCTCTCAGAATTGATACAGTGTTGAAAGAGACCATTCAGCCCATTGTGTCCATACTAGCTATGTGAGCATTTTAACCTAGTGCCAATCTCCTGCCTTTTTCCATAATCCTGCATATTGTTTTCATTTTACATAATCATTCAATTCTCCCTTGATTGCCTCAATTAAACCTGCCTCCACTACATTTCCAATCAGGACATTCAAGACCCTAACTACTTGCTGTGAGAAAAAGAGTTACTCATCTCACGTTTTCTTCTTTTGCAAAACACTGTTTCCTCTAGCTCTTGACATGTTTACAAGTCAAAAATGTTTCTCCCTATCCACTCTGTCCATATCCTCTTGCTTTTGAAAACTTCTATCAAATCTCCTCTTGCTGCTCACCTCTCTAAGGAAAACAGTCCCAACTTCTCCAATCTTTCCTCATAATTGAAGTGTGTCATCCCTTGAACCATTCCCATAAACCTCTTCAGCACCCTAATGCATTCACATCGTTCCTATAATGTAGTACCAAGATCTGTACACACTACTGTACTGAGATCCAACCTGTGTCTTGTATAAGTTCATCATAACTTCTCTGCTCTCATATGCTATGCATCTATTTATGAATCCTAAAATATTGCAAGCTTTATTAACAGCCTTCTCTAGCTGTCCTATTGCCTTTAATGACATACACATGTACACCCATGTTTCTCTGCTCCTGCACACCTTTTAGACAAGTACCCTTTATGTTGTAATGTCCCTCCAAGCTCTTTGCACCAAAGAGCACTACCACACACTTCTCTGCTTTGAACTTCATCTGCCACCCACCTGGCACTACAATCTTCTTACTCTTCAGTTTCTTGGCACAGACTCCAAACAGCTGTGCTAACATCCTCGCCAAAATGGCCTCCAGTGAAGGACACCTAAAATATCATTCACTGCTGTGTAAGTAAGGGTGATATGTAGCTATGCTGTAGCCTTTGTCCGTAAATTATATATTACAGAGATCATTCGGTATATAATCTTTGTCAAAGACAAATGGAGATAAATATTATCTAAATTTGAATACCAGGGATGTTTAAACATTTTTCTTTTTATTTCCCAGTTGGAATTTGATTTCCTACTGGACTGTATTGGTGTTACATATTCAGTGGATCACATTCTTGACTTTGCTCTGGTACTGCGGCAATTTTGGTCGGCAATGGTAGTTAATGGCATAAATTATGTCAGTACCAATGTGAAAAACAAGATCTTGTTGTTTGGGAGAAGTTATAACTGGAAAATGACAAGCTATGGAAGAAATTAAGCAGTGGGTTGATTCTACGTTTTTTTTTCTCAAAAAAATGGGGAACAGTCTTAAAATAAACATCTATTAATATCTGCAGAGTACACCCTTCAATAGGGCTTTGTTCCTATGAATCACATTTTTTTGGAAGTGTTTGGGGATTAAATATTACAAACTTGAAATGACTGAGGAAGGATTCCCTTATGGATTTATTTAGAGACTGAGTAGCTGTTTACACTCAGAAGGTCAATACTTTCAATTTATAAAAAAAAAAAATTCATAGCAAGCCTGCCTGTCACTTAATTTTCTCTCCAATAATGTGAAATGAAAATATTAATTTTGCATTCATTCATTACATATGTGAGAGTAATCGGTGACCTAAATAAATATTATATGGTGTGAAACATTGAAAATAATCTCTTTAAACATAAGATTTTTACACATAGCTATTTTCTTGAACACGCTGCTGATTGAGTTTGTTGACATTCAATTTCCATGAATTTCCTGAGAAAAACATGTTCACTGTGTGTCTGTACAGGGTGTGGAAAATTATGAGGGTCTAGAACAAGTTAAAGCTAGCCTGTGCTACTTAAATTCAGGCATCAACTTTTAAAGAGAAAGTGCTTTTTGGCTGCAATGGGCACTGCAAGTCATTGTAAAAGTGAATTTGACTGGGGAATAGAAAAAGAGTGGCACAACGTGGCAGAATATGGGGTTTCAAGATTTTCCAGCACAGCAGTGCAGGCCTTGCTAAAGGAAATGCAAAGGTAGAAAGATTGTGTGGGGACAATGGCATAATTGCACGACCCATTGACTTTGAATTCTTTGTTCAGAGTTTAATTTCCGTTGAAAACAGTTTAAATCAAAGCTTGTACAATCCTTGTAAATTGAAAAAATTTTACATCGTTGTGTTCAAGACAGAGATTGGAGATTGGAGATTTTGAGGTACTATGGGAATTAAGAGAAATAATAACCAGATTGAGGTAGAAGATCAGCCATAATACGTTGTATGGTGGAAAAAGTTTGAATAACTAAATGGCCTATGCTGACTATCTTGTAGCTATGGTTACAAGGAGATCAAACCTGCATACTAAATATTCAGGAATACCGGCAAACCTAACCACCAGGAAGAATTCATAGAGTGTATTCAGGATTGTTTACGAGAATTGGGATCAGGCTATTTTGGTCATGTGCAATGCAACATGTATAATAAATTATCTCATAGCAAAAACTCACCTAGGGAACACTGACCATAACATATTATCATTTAGCATTGAGTTTGACAGTAAGAAACATGGTTGTAAATAATTGTGTTAAAGTTAAACAAAGGAATAAGAGTAGAGTTAACTGAAGTGGACTAGGAAAGGAGCATGGGAGAAAAATTGCTGAGGCGCAATGGCAGAATTTGAAGAGTATAGTTCATGACCTCACAGCAAAGATACATCCTATTGAGTAAGGAGGATTCTGGAAGGAAATAAACCAAACATGGTTTATCAAGCAAGTTAAGGAAAATATCAAAGAAAAAAAATCATATAATGTTGCAAAGATTAGAGCTAACCGAAAGGATTAAGGAAAGTTTAAAAGCCAAAAAAAATGATCAAAGGAAATCATAAAGAAAGAGAAAATAAAGCATGAAGGCAAACCAGCAAGTAATATAGAAATGCAGTAAAACCTTAGTTAAATACATAAAAAAAGGAAAAGAGAAGCCAAAGTAAACATAGGCCTCTTATCGAATGAAGCTGGGGAAATAATAAAGGTAAACTAGGAAACGGCAGAGGAAGTGAATAAATGCTTTGCATCAGTCTTCACAGGTGAAGACACTAATTGCACTCCAGAAGTATTAAATAATCAAGGTGTTAACAGAAGTGCTGATGGGAATAGACACAATAACCATCACTAGAGAAAACCTACTTGGGAAACCCAATGTGCTAAAGGCCGATAAATCCCCAGCACCTTATGGGTTGCATCCGCGGTTTTAAAGAAGTGGTTACAGAGATATTGAATGCGCTCATCATAATCTTCCAACAATCCTTAGGTATCACAAAAGTCCCAGAGGATTGAAAAGATTTCAATATAACATTTTTTCAAAAAGTGAGAAAGACAAAAAGAAACTATAGGACAGTTAGCTTAATGTTAGAATCTATTATAAAGGATGTAAAAGTTGTGCATTTAGAAATACATAAAATAATCAAGCCGGGTCATCACTTCTGCTCTTATATCTTATGGTATTATTGCCTTATGTCTATCTGCAAGGGTTAGAGGTCATCGTGTCAAACTGTCATAAAACAGTGGGACAGATAGTTGTGGCAGGAGTCTAGGCCAAACACTTGAACACAGCACCATACGAAATCCAATGACCCCGTGTGAATGCTTACAGTCAGTGAATGCATCTCAAAATGTCACGTTCTACCAACATTACTTAGTTCCACATACTACTCAATACATCACATTGCCATTACTCCTCAACCAACAATCTCAATCTATTATGACTTGACCCTAACTTTCATGGCTGCACCTCACTTTCAACACACACAATGTCTTGCTACTCAGCAATGCTACCTCGGCTACTGTTTGAATGTATGCAGTTATCATAGTGACAATGGAGGTGATATTTAGGAACACAGGTACATAAACAAATGAATTTATCTACATTGCAGAGCAGAATGCTGTCCTATCTGTATAGTTATGCCAGTGTACTTGGATGGTCAGTGGTAGAACAGGTTATTTGTGATTTTCAAGGAACTGCAATAGGGCCTACCAAACTCACTGCTCATGCCCACTGCATAATCCACTGATTCTTTCTGTATTCGCTAATGCAATGAATTTCATTACTATGTGCAATTTAGAGCTGGTCACAAGAAAGTCAAATGTGGGTTATGCTTCTGATGATTCATTAAAGGCAGCCAGATCTCACAAAACGACTCAAAACTGGGTCAGAAACAAATCATGGAAATGGTGGTGTGTGGGGGAATGAATGAAGGGAAAGCAATCTGTCTCCAGTATTCTTGCAACTGCCAAAATTGGTCACACTGTGCTTATTCCACACTACTAACTCTTGTCCTTTAACTGGACGTTTTTCAGGGATCAAAAATCAACAAAACAACATCTGCTGTCTGGCAACACCGTACATTTATCCTGATGATGAATTGAAGGCAATTTGCAAACATTGCGAGTCATCAGCAGGAACACTTGAGAGCAACACTGTTAATGACCCACCTGAAAATAAATGCATCTGTAAAGATCTGTGGCATGATAACAGGAAATTGAAAGGAAAGAGGTTTGTTTCTGCGAAGTTCATTTGATGTGACAGTGCAGGTGCCATTCATGGAAGTGTGGATGATGTTGTTAGCTGATATCTGATTTGGAATATGGGTGGAGACCTAGATGCTCCAATAATCTGAAAGTAGACTCTAAACTAGAACCTCCCTGAAATAGCAATTCTGAGACAGGTACATCACTGGAAAAATATTCTGAAGTCATTAGTATGATTAAATCTCTGCTGATGATAATTTGAGTGCATCTTCTTTTATCAAACAGTTAACAAGATCAAGGTTTAAGGCCTTGGTGGTGAGTCTAGAAGTGCTGATAAATTCAACATGGGCTTCAAATGCCTTCCAATTTCAACTGAAGAGGCATCAGCTTATTGTGGGAAACACTCTCATACTCTCCTTTATTTTACATTAAATTTAGAAAACAGCTCAAAATATAACTATCACATTTGGCATTCTTTCTTCCCAATAGAGGATTTGGGGATTATGCGTTATGGTCGTGTTTTAATACAAGTGAACTCATAGAACTTTATGAAGAAAATACATCGCCTTCAGCCATCAAAAATCTTTATTAATGCCAAGTGAGTTAGTTTGCCGAATATGCAATCTCACATTTGTTTTAGATGCAAGAACCCTAAACCTTACCCCATGCCCAGTGGAAAAATTGAAATGGGACATTAAGCAATTCGTCATCATATCTCAGTTATCTAAGAAATATTTAAGTTCATTATTACGTGGTTAATTGTACTTGTGTAGGCACAGCATGAGACATCCGTAGGGAATATACATGTACTCCTAGGATGGAGGGACAGTTCAGTTGACAGATTGACAGGCAAATCCCTGCATGGAAAAATGTCTGCTTCCTGGTCACAACTGATGTAAGATAATGGCACATTGATGATTGGGGCTGAGTTTCATGTCCCTGTGCCTTGTACCTGGAAGCTAAAATTGACAGAATTTAATTTTTACAGTCAGGGTTTGAAAGAATGTTCACCAAAAGCAAATAGGTAAGTAATTTATTATTTTTCCCCTTGTTTTCAAAGAAGAAAATATAAGATATCACTGAGTAAAAGGCATTTACTCTGACTTGACTATATATATTATATTATAATCAATTATAATACATATTATAATTAATTATATTATAATAAATTATTGAACATTCGAGTATCGTTAGTGAGATAAAATTGCTCAACAATTCATATCTGGTATTTTTTCTCCCAAAATATTTCAAAATTCTTCTTCAAAAAGTATGAATTGGTACATATGAGATCATAAACATTTAACACAGCACCCAGTCCAAATTTTTAGGGATCCACAATGTTATACAATTGTACGATTAAACATTGAGCAGTGTGCAATTATCCTGAATATTTCTTTGTTCGGATTGCTGGCAGATGTGATTAACAGTGCTATCCCAAAGAAATACTTACGACAAATTCAAAACTTGTAACAATTGTCCCTCTGTAAGATGAAACCAGTGTAGATCATGAACCAGTGACTAACAAGAGGTAAAATGGTTTTCTGGGCTCAAAGTTATTAGATTGTGGAAAGGGCAGATAGAATTGGACTTAGTAATATTGTTGTAATGGCTGCTTGAGTGATTTCTATTAGACTTCGAAGTTCAAAATTATTTTCACGACCGTTGTGGTAGGCTGTTACCAAAAGCAACATAATTTTGGACATTTTGTAAAGATAAAGGCATGGTGTGGATAAAGGAATCTATCTTCCACTAGGTCTTGGAAGATATCTTATTTTTCTGAGTAACATTTGCCAATTTTTGCTTAATTCATTTGCTTCTTTCTTAACTATAAAATTATTGAGTGTTCCCCAAGAGCTAATTGAAGAACTAATCTTTTAACATTCTTTTTGGCACCACAGGGTATGGCTTATGTTCTCTTAGGTGCACATCAGTATTCTGTTGAATATTTCTGCTAACTTTCTTTAAAATGACATCTTCAATACCACAGGCAGGTCATGGTTACAGCTGGTATGTGTTCTTGGTAATGAATGAGAATTACCATTCTGTCAATATGAAGCAACAATGCATTTGCCAGACATTGCACAGTTAATCAAATACATTCTGTAAATGCATCCAAGTCAGCCAGCTTGTGTCGCCTGATTTGACCTCAACTATTTGTCAATTACTGGAATTAGACTGAATGCTAAATTGCTTTTCTGAAAAATGAAACAACAAATAACAATCAGAAAGCATAAGCCAGGTTAGATCTAAACCCTCAGAAAACAAAACTCATAACAGATTGATCTGTTAAAAGATTGTAAGAAGCTAACAGTGAAACAAACAAGTAGGCAGTGTAATAATTTTTACTTTAGAAACATGTTCATTACCAATTTTCATCCACTATCTGGTTAAGCCCGGTTATTTTAAAACTAAAATATTGTTTTTACAATTTATGTTTTTCATTATTTTGTTTATCATCCACCACTGGTAGACACTACTAAATCTGCATGAGAGATCTCATAGTCATAGTCAACAGTTAGCAGTCTCTATGTGCTTTTATTTTTCAAAAGAGTAACAAATAATAATTAAGAAACATGAGTCATTTAATTGCTAATTTTTTTTAGCAAATCAAGCCTGGCTTGTGACTAGGTATGTTTGTTATGATTGTTCAAATTGTCAATTTACTACATGGACATCCACACACATAAACCTGTCTGCAGGTTAAATGTGTGGTGCTACTGCCATATGATAATTGTCAATTTTATAAAATTGTTATGTACTTAAGATGTGTCAGATCAGCTGCATGGAGGTTTTGGCCATGCGTGATATAAGTCACAGAGGCTGGAAGAGTTTAAAAAGATAAGTAAAAATGTTTTTCAAAGTTTAAAGGGCTTAGCCATTTGAAGTTGATATTTCCACAGCCCATCAGAGGTCAGGAACCATCATGAACGTTGCCAATTCATGGGATCATCACCCCCATGACTGCATTGATATCATGACTAGGTTCTGGGTGCTTTTGACAGATAAGGGTTGGAAACCATGCTAGTGCATACTACTGAACATTTATTGCCTATATGGGGTGGCACAGTGGCTCAGTGACCAGCACTGCTGCCTCACAGCCCTAGAGACCCGGTTTCACTTCCAGCCTCAGATGACTGTGTGGAGTTTGCACATTCTCCTTGTGTCTGCATGGGTTTCCTCCCACAGTCCAAAGATGTGCAGGCTAGGTGGATTGGCTACGCTAAATTGCCCATAGTTTCCAGGGTGGGAAATGCAGGGATGGGGTAGGAGGTGGTTCTGGCTGGATTGCTCTTCAGAGGGTCGGTATGAACTTAATGGGCTGAATAGCCTGCTTCCACACTGTAGGGATTCTGTATACATTATTTATGTGATACTGTTTAGCAACACTCCATTAGAACCACCTTCCCTCAGATTCCAATTCCACATGACCTGACATCATCTGATATCAGTGATGATATAGTCCAACAATGCGTAAAATACCGATTAACCCCTTGAGCTACAGTCTCTGTGTCTTTTATTGTACCCATAAATCATTTCCACTTTATCCTATTCCAACTCCTTGTATAATTTGCATGCTCTCTACATTGTTTTCCTTGGAAGGCATTGGCATCAACAAATGAGATCTCTGCTTCCTACCCACTGTAGAAAAATGATGGACAGAGATTTTCATTTTCTCTGCTTTCTTTGACTTCTTCTTCCCTACCACTGAAGAAAAGTGAAGCTGTTAGCTTGTTGTTGAATGAATGAAGTTTGACCATTTCTTGTGAACAGCCTGTGGATAATATTTCATGTGAAAATAGGTGGAAGCTCTGTTTGTGTGGGTGGTGGTTCTTCTTGCATATGCTCTTCAGTGTATGTGTCTGCTCCTCAACAGGCAATTACACCTCCGAAACCTTAGTTAGTTGTGTAGAATCAACATCAAACTGATGAAGGATACCTGCAGTTTCAGAGAAGTTATTCCTTCTGAACATCTACAGCGCTATTAAAATCATTGACAGCTTCAATGTAGCTTTCTTAAGGCCAAACCCAATTGAAGATTCAGCAATATCAGGCATTTGTTCTACAACAGCTATCCTGGCATATAAATAACTTTTAAGTGTTTTGCATTCCTCTCATTTATGTGAAAACCATACTGATCCTTCTCAGCAAAGACATCAGGGCTGAACCCACCCAAACTGTTTAAAAGAGTAAAGCATATTTTTATTTGAATTTTTAACAATAATCTTTTAATTTTTTGTTTCTCTCAGTAAATGACATAGTTGATGGTGAGTAGTGGATGCCTAAACATATAGCTGCATATTTTATGAGCAGGTTGGGCAGACTTGATGATCATTTGCTCTCTATCTTTTTTTTTGTATTTTCATGTTTAAATATTATGACACTTTGTGAATATAACACAAAATCAAATATAGAAACTGAATTGGAAAAGTTATTAATTCTGCCTAAGTATCTACCTAAAAAGAATATCTGATCCAAATTAATTTAAAAGTTAATACCTTATAATACATTTCTTTATATCTAGAGTGAAGCTGCATGTATTTCTGTCTGTAAGACCATCATCGATTCCATTTCAAACTTTTGTGCTGCTTTTAACATATCTGTCATTACAAACCTATACTGAGTGTTGGATAGAAACAGCTTACATGAATGGGAAAACTGATGGAAAATTCAGTCTGATCTTATAATTCTACAGCACATTCTCAATTTGGCAAGGCATACCCATAATCTGAAGAATAATGACTTGGAAATGCAATCTCTACTTAAGCCAAACTAAAACATGTTTTATATTGTACGTCAGAATTATAAATTTGATTTCTTTTCTGCCAACCAACAGATCTGAGATTGTATATGCTGTCAATTAATGTAATGTTTGGATTCAATCTTCAACCCATTCTGAATAATGCTAAAAAAGTTTCTCTTTAGCTTACAAAGCATCTACATTTGCTATACATTATGAAATATACCCATTTGC
The DNA here is from genome assembly GCF_021869965.1 of Rhincodon typus. NCBI lineage: Eukaryota > Metazoa > Chordata > Chondrichthyes > Orectolobiformes > Rhincodontidae > Rhincodon > Rhincodon typus. The sequence goes on along the minus strand of NC_063351.1, from coordinate 22,487,159 downwards.
ACTCATAAGTAGTAACATATTTTGTAAAATTGAAGGGCAAAAGTTGCTTAGGACTTCGATCATGTAAGCCAACAAATGTCTGGACATTACGACATTACAAAAGAGCAAAGGATTATATATGATACAATTCTTTAAAATCAGACATGGTTATATTTCTTCAAACTATAAACATACACTCATGCTTTTTAATCAGTTTCCTCTCAGTCCTGTAAATGCAAGCTGTTTGGGTTCAGTAGAGATGCAGTAACATAGCTTATTGGAAAATGCAATTTCTCCAGGGTAAAAGCAAAGCTCTACATCAAAGCCTGATTGAGCAGAAAATATGTGCTAATGTTCACAGCGGTACTCTATTATATTATAAGTATACTTGTAAATATTCACTGCGTGTTATCACACCATTTGAACTATGAATATTGTAAGGTGAAAGGTCACTCCTAATACTCTCTCAAGAGGCAGTGGTTTTAAATATATCCAAATGGAATAATGGTCAAGAATACCCAAAGGGAGGGGGGACCAAGCACATCATAAAGAACTGCATAGAGTGTTTCAAGTTTTCAGGACAACAAATATGCCAAACGGATACCTCATAAGCAGTCATTATTAATGGAATGATCAGGCTTATGTTCAGCAAGAAATCTTCACTGCAATAAATCTTCATGCTCCATTAGTCCACTTAATTCCAAATAGTAGTGAGGTTATAACCTACCACTGTAGGAGTTTATTGTCATGATCCATAATGTATCTTATAGCATTTGAAATGTAGAGATAACAGTCGTTTAAGCTTCCTTCATCTACACATTATCTTAATATATTCAATTTTGTACTAAGCAGGTCACTCAAAAACTAAAAAAAACTTTGTCAAATTAAATGTCGCAATTTTTCACACTGACATAGTATGTAAACAAATAAGTTATTTAAGTTCCTCATTAATTTTGAACTATATAAAAATCTCTTAATATAATCCACTTCCTTAAGACAGTTATATAAAGGGTCATCTGTGACTAAAATAGTCTTGAATGTAAAATATGGAATATTCTTCATTCTTCAAGTGACTTATGTTATTTAAGGGAGGAGATATTATAAATGTCTTATCATGCTATAGAACATAAAGCAATATTACTGAGGTGGCATGAAAATGTTTATTTAGTGATTGGGGAAATCTATTATAAAAAGTCAATACGAAATTTAAGAATCTGCAGATTTCAGCATTGTAAAAAAAATGTTTTTAAGTAGATTGGTAATAATGCTCCGTACTTCCTTCAATTTTTAAAGAAACACAGTGGAACCCACCCACCCTCCATGGCTAACAGAAATTTACTGCACTTTATACATTGCATTGCAATGAATGTACTTAATAATTAGGTATGATCAGTCGTAATCTGCTCTAAATAATGAGCTGCGTAATATTTTAGAATATATTCCAATTGTATTCAATATTGGATACAATTGGGAGGACTTTAATCTTATGACAGTACAAAAAATTAGTTGGATGTTGTCAAATTGTTTGGGTTTATTGGTCAGCCACCAAACATCATTTAAAACAGAAAATAGGAGCAGGAGTAGGCCATTCAGCCCATCATGTCTGCCCTGGCATTCAATATGGTCATGGCAGACCTTCAAACTTAGTACCCTATTCCCATTTTATCCTCACACCATTTGATCTCTTCAGCCCCAAGAATTACAGGTGTATCCAACTCCTTCTAGAAAACATTCAACATTTTGGTTTCAAAAGTGTTCTGTGATGCAGAATTACACTCAATGGCTCACCGCTCAACGATGAAGAAATTTCTCCCAATCTCAGTCTTAAATGGGAGATAGTAGGAACTGCAGACGCTGGAGAATCTGAGATAACAAGGTGTAGAGCTGGATGAACACAGCAGGCCAAGCAGCATCATAGGAGCAGGAAGGCTGACGTTTCGGGCCTAGAATTATATAGGTTTCTCTGAAATCCCCCTCATTCTTTTAACCTTGCAGCGAATAGAGTCCTAACTAATCCAGTAGAATCAGTCCTGCCAACCCAAGAAACATTGCATTTTTTTCTCTTTTCAGAGGGTTAGATTGCACATTAAAACCAACAAGGGCCTTGTGAATGTAATCAAGTAAGTAATGTAGATGTCACAGGGCAGAACTTCCCAAAGTATGGGTCATAAAACTTTGGGGTGCAAGCTCTGAGGTAGCCATGGCTTTTGTGGAGCTCTAAGCAAGAGCTACCAGTTGTGAGGGCGCTTTAAATTCTCACATTTTATATAATGTGGGTGTAGTCGAATTGACTAATCTTTTAGGCCTGATTTCTAACCTCAAAAACCCAGTGATAGGGTGCTTCTTACTTGAAAATCCTGCTATCTAAACAGTACCCATAAACTACTCTCACAACTCTCTACTCCTCACTCTGATAAGTTGGATTCCAACCAACCTCCATGCCCCCATTCTTACAGTTCTGGAGCCATGGCAATTGTCAAGCCTCAGAATGGTGTCACAGTGAGAAAATGTTCAGGAAGCGCTGAATAAGACTTTACAACATTTCAGCATGAAATTGTTAGCAAGGTATTGAATGTAATCTTCAATTCTTGACTCTGGTAACTGATCAATGCTGACTGTTAAGCCTGGGTATTGATTCATAGCTTGGGTAAACAAAAGCTACTAGAAGCTGAGCTATGAGCATGAGTGCAAACATTTTGTGATTGCAAAGATACTTTAAAAGCACATGTCGGAACTAGAGTCATATTTCCGCATAGATCTGATGTGTGTGTATATAAATATATTTTTTTCATTTATATTTGTATATGAAATAAATATACAACAAACCAAGAAATATACAACCTAAATGTCCACCCTGTTAAGAAAGTTGGCTGGATGGGTCTTTCAAGGTGACTGAAACTCTACTTAAAGAAGCACAAACCTGCAGACAATCCAAGTTATGAACACAGGAACACAGAAGTAGGACTAGGCCACTTGGCCCTTTCAACCATAGCTGATCTGGTCGTGGTCTCACCTCCACTTTGCTGTCTGCACACTATAACCCCTGACTGCCTTGTGTGATAAAAGGCATATCATTTATATATACATTAATATTACTTTTGAAACTTGGATTTTAGTGCACATGAGATTGGTTACTTCTATGAGTTTGAAAAAAATGTATCAATGACTCATGACTACTACAAGCAGCTAAACAAACAAAAGCAAATGATCAATCCTTACCTGGTCTGGCCTATGGGTCACTCCAGACCCACAAACAGCCCTCTGAAGTGACTCAGTACTTGGATTCAGGCCCACTAAAAATGCTATCCCAACCAGTAACACCCACATCCCACGAATGAATAAAACTACTACTCAAAGAAAGTCAAGGGGTTTACCAGCGACTGCTGTATTTTAAGGAAGCTGGAAAAGTCAGTTGTGGGGATTGGAGGTAGCAGGCTGGGATGCTGAGGGGACAATAGCTGTGAAGGGGGCACCTCTCAATAATTAAAGGGTGCGAGATTGGATGACAGCAATTACTGTGGAAGTGGAGTGTCTTTGACAGTCACAACCACCCTGGCTTTGATGAGGGGCAGTGCACTCAATAGCTGGCATGACTAAGCTGTAGAACCAGGGCTCAATGGGTGTTATGGAACCCCTTACCCTGTCCATTCCAAGCAGCTGTCTAACTGTGTCCAGGCCCATGGACTGACATCAGATGCTACTCTGGACTGTCTTCTACAGAACCCTTGACTCTCAACAGTCCCACTTGACTTGATTGAGGACCACTGCCCTTAGAATTGGAGATCTGGCCTTTTAATTGAAGAATGTTCAACGTGTTTGCTGCATATCCTGCTGGTATATGATGTAGGTTTGATGTAGCACGGTGCAGCAACATATCCGCCACCTTTGACTGATCACTACTGGCAAGCATGACAAGCTGCCTGGCTTTGTGGGTGTGTGAAACTGCCAGGGAAGGCAGAAGTACTATGAACAAAAGTTGTGAATGACATGGCAAAGGACAAAAAGATAAGGCAAGGCAAAGGAAGGCTGTGATGCTGTGACCATCCAAGTAGGTGCAAAGTGAGTGGGTGCTCAGAGAGCAAGTGAGGATTCCTGAGATGAATTCATGAGATGGGTGCTTGTCTCTGAGTGCAGGTATCACCCAGCACCATTACAATGCAAGGTTTTGGCACACCCCAAACTAATTTCCATGGGCAGCAAGTGTAGGTGTTCACTGCCAACAGAGTGTACCCTGAGATATTGGAGAACCCTGTCTAAGAAGGATGCCCAGTGGAGCAAAAGTGAGCCGAAGTCACCATGTACGTACTCTGCCTTTCATGTTGGGAATTGTAAACATTTAGTTTCTATCCAGTGTGTGGGAGAAGAGGAAACTGGATATTATTGAAGTGAGATTAGGTACTAATGTGAGATACATGGATGCAAATAGGCCTCTCACTATTCACTAACCAGATTCTTAACTTACCATTCAAATCTTGGTTGAAGAGTCAGCCTTTTCCTTCTCGACGTTGAGAGTCTCATTTTCCCAAACTCGCTTTATTTCCCCACCTGACCCATCATTGTCCATATTTGTGGGCAACTCTTTAACTTGTTGAAATGGAGAATTCTTTCCAACAGTGTTCTAACAACAGCTCAAAATGGGAAACACAACATCCCTTCAAGAGGTGCATTCTTATCTAAATTAAACCTGGAGAAACTGACCAGAATTTGTGTGGTCCAAGTGGCAGATTGCAAATTTCCAGATGTGATTGTGTGGGAAGCACCCAATTATCTACATATGAAGCCTGGGAGTTAAAGTTGATCAGCCCTGCTGGCATTTGGCATGTTCAATGTTACCTTGTTTCCCAGCCAGCAAAACCCTGCTCCTAATTACAATTACCCTCAAACATTTACATTTTATAATATATATTTATAAATTAATATCAAATAAATAAACTTTTTCAATAGTAAAATGAAGCAATGGCCAAAATGGATGACCTTCAATTGCCAAATTGTCTCCCTTTCTCACTTCATATCAATAAGTGTCAGATGGAATTTAGATGACCTGGCAGAGCTAGATATCGAATATATTATGGAAGAAAGGTGATTGCTGCAGATAAAGCAAACATTACTGATGGTATACTGCCTGAACTCAGTAAGCACAAGAAACCAGTATTCCCACAGCATCTACACAAATCTCTCTGTCTCTATTGCAGGGAGGGGAGAAATGCCAAGTATCTGATCAATCAAACCAGGTTACACCTGTTGGAAGATAAAGTGGGGGTGATCAAAGGAGCCCTGGCTCCCATGTCTGTACCAGAGCGTAGGTCTTTCCTTGGGTTAGTGAATTATTACAGAAAATTCATACATAACCTGGCCTTCATCTTGGCACCTTACACCTGCTATTGAAAATGGAATAGCCTTGGAAATGGTCATATTGCCAAGAAGTGGCCTTTAGGGAAGTGAAAAAGCGGCTATTGTCATCTAAGGTGTTAGCCCACTATGATCCGAAGCTAGAAGTAGTGCTGACATGCGATGCCTCCCCGTACGGTATCGGGGTAGTGTTGGCTCACCGGTGGCCCAATGGAGAGGAACGCCCAATAGTGTATGCTTCCCAGACTTTTGCTGATGCCGAACACAAATATGCCCAGATAGAGAAAGAAGGTTTGGCAGTCATCTTTGGTCTGAGGAAGTTCCACCAGTACTTTTACAGATAAGAATTTGTTGTAGTAACAGATGACAAAGCCCTGCTAGGGCTACTGAAGGAAGACAAGATGGTGTCACCCATAGCTTCCAGTAGAATTCAGCGGTGGTTCCTTATTCTAATGCGTACGTTACTAGCTAGAACACCGTCCAGGAAGCCAAGTAGCTAATGCAGATGCCCTGAGCCACCTCTCACAGGCAGATACTCCACCGGTAGTGCCTCCCCTGGAACAGTCCATTCTAGTTTTACACTTCCTGAACACGCTTGCAGTCACCGCTGACCATATCCGACTGTAGACACAAAAAGATCCTGTCCTAGCAAAACTAAAACACCATAATGGCAGAGACAGGACGGCCATCGCAACCAGGACTGAAACCTTCCTGGACCTGTTGAGACCAGATCACCATAGAGAACGGCATATAACTTTGGGGAGTAAGAGTGATTGTCCCGAGTAAAGGTCGCCACCAGATATGGTCAAACTCCACCAGGGTAATCCAGGGGTTTCCAAAATCAAAATGAAGCTACGTCTGGTGGCCAGGGTTGGATGCAGCAGTGACACCACATTCACAGGAATGCCCGGGTAACCCTTGGACTCAGTTGCATGTTGACTTTGTTAGTCCTTTGAAGGGTTCAACGTTGCTCAACGTGGACGCCCATTCAAAGTGTGTGGATGTGCATAAAGTCCATATGGCAAACTCAGGGATGACAATTGAGAAGCTGCGAGCATCATTCGCGATACACGGACCCACGGAAGCATTGGTCAGGGACAAAGGGATGTCATTTACCAGCAAGGAATTTGAGCATTTCCTGAAGTCCGATGGCATTTGACACATATGGACAGCTCCATACCATCCATCATCCAATGGTCTGGTGGAAAGACCACTCCAAACATTGATGGCAGGCTTAAAGAAGCAGCCTATAGCATCATTTAATACCAAACTGTCCTGGTTCCTGTTCGATTATAGGACCACCCCACACTCAACAACAGGATAGCTCCAGCAGGGTTGCTGATGGGGAGAAGAATCTGCACCAGGTTAAACTTGATATTCCCAGAATTGGGGGTGAAGGGTGAAATGGCGGCAGGAATGCCGATGCTGGTCACGTGCCTCCTCTAAGTGCAAGAGACAATTTAATTTGGGGATGAAATTTGGTACCTGAACCATGGAAATGGCCTTTTATGGGTACCAAGTGAGGTTGATGCAAGGTCGATGTGAGGTCAGGTCCCGTGACTTACAAAGTTTGGGTAGGTGAGGCAGTCATGAACAAACATGTAGATCACCTGAAAGTTGTTACTTCACAAACTGGTCAGGAGGAAAACATACCTGGCCCCTCAGAACAACCAGAAAGTCTGTCAGAAACCGTAGGCTCTCCCCCTCCATCTAGTGTTGAGGAAACTTCAGAGTCCGAGATGGATGCAGCCTCAATAACATTACTGCCAGAAGAGGGAGGATCTCTACCGAGACTCTCCAGATCTAAGAGATGTGCTGTGGTCTGGTACATGCCGCCAGTGTCAGATGCACAACAAATTCCGCACCATCTAAGCCTCTTGCTCTAAGGGAGTCCCAGTCTATATTGGGGAAGTTGAAGTTACCCCCTATGAAAAACCTGTTGTTATTGCATCTTTCCATAATTTGCCTATATATATGTTCCTCAATGTCTCGGTGGCTATTGAGGGACCTACAGTATAATTGCACCTATCTTATTTTTAAGCTCTTCCCATATTGCCTCAGTGGATGAGCCCTATAGTATGTCCCCTCTGAGTGCAGATGTGACATTCTCCCTGACTTGTAATGCAACTCCTTCACCTCTTTTACCTTCCTCTCTATCTCATCTAAAACAATGAAATCCTGAGACATTGAGCAGCTAGTCCTGTCCCTCTCTCAACCAAATCTTTTGAACCAAGTCTCTGTAATGGCTACATCATCGTAGTCCCATGTCCTGATCCAGGCTCTAAGCTCATCTGCCGTACCTATAATACTCCTTGCTTTGAAATAAACACAGTTTAGCCCATTAGTACCATTGTGTTCGTTTACCTGTCTCTACCTGTCTTCCTTTCTGACTTACTGATCCTAATATCTAACTTCTCCTCAATCCCTCCACCTTCTGATCTGCTGATGTGGTTCCCAGCACCCTGGAACTCTAGTTAAAACCTATAGCAAGATTCCTGGCTCTGACCTGCCCTTGTAACCACATTATTTATATAGATTGTCCATTTTAGTTTCTGGACAATAATAACTCCTAAGAGGTTGCATGTGAGGGATTTAACAATGTTAATTCCATTAAATGTCAAAAAGTGTGGTCAAAATCTCTCTCATTGGAAATAGTCAATATCTGGCACTTGTATGGTGTGACTATTACTTGTCACCTGTCACATCAGTCTGGATATTATCCAGGTCTTGCTGCATTTGCAAATGGACTGCTGCAGCATCTGAGGAGTAGCAAATGAACACTGTATATCGATGAGTGCACATCCCCACTTCCAACCTTATGATAGTGGTATGGTCATTGATGAAGTAGCAGAAGATGGTTGATCCTAAAACATTACCTTAAGGAACTCCTGCAGAGATATCCTGGAGCTGAGATGACTGACCTCCAACAACACAAACTGTCTTTCTTTGTACTGGGCACGATTTCAACCAGCTGTGAGATTTTGCTTATGGGACAGTAATTGGTTATATTTCATTTGTCCTGTTTCTTGTGTACAGAACATACCAAGACAATTTTCTACATTGTTGGTAACTATTGCAGCTATAATGGAACAACTTGGCTAGAAGTGTGGCAAATTCAGGAGACCAAGTCTTCAGTAGTATACTGAATTGTTGTTGGAGCCCATAGCCTTTGCAGCATCCAGTGCTTTCAACCTTTGCTTGATATCACATGGAGTGAGTCAAATTGGTAAGACTGACATCGATGATGTCAGGGACTTCTGGAGGAGGCCGAGATGGATTTCCTTTCCACAAAACCATGCTTGAGATTTTCCAAGTGATCAGTTACCAACAAGTCACTTGACTCTCTTTCTAACTCCATTTTACCTTAAAGAGACAGTTTAAAACAACACATCTTTTGAAACCTCATATTTGTAATCAACTGAAATCCATATAAAGGTGTAAAGTTGCTGTACTTTCCCGTAGACTACCCACTGAATATTCTAGAAGATAGGATCGGTACATTCAGGTGTAGGTGAACTTTTAACAATGTGATAAGTTTTAATTACTTAAAGCCGGTTCTCTAGTACTAACAACTTAATTTTAATGTGTAGTCTCGTTCTGTACTCCGATAATTCTTGTCATAAATTTGTTAAAAATGATTGCCTCTTCTATTCTTCCTGCCTTTCTTTCTCTCTCTTTATTTTGTTTCCAATACATGAATGTACATAGAATGAAATGTGCTAATATGCAGCAGGTTGGACTTTGCAGATGTAAAGACCACATTTTTTTTAATTTTTGGATTGTGAAGCAAATTGGGGAAAGGATTCCGCTTAAACCAAGGAATCTGTGGAAGGAGGTTTTGCAGTTTAGAAAGAAGTTACTGGAACTCTTTGTGAACCGTTATTTACGTTAGTGCCTTGTTCAAGCAATGTGGGAGGATTGTTGGAGTCATTGATACCAATGCTGTTTATTCAGGACAGTTTTACGCCTGCTGTTTAGTTTTTCAATCAGGATCAGAGTAATCAACATGACAATAACTGTCTGGCTCCTGGGCAGATGGATACCTTGTGTGTGAACAATACTGGGCCAGAAAGCCTCCTGACTATAAAAACGTACTTTTCTTTGCAGAGAAATAACAATGGGTTAGAAGAAAGCTAACTATTCTCACTCACCATTTATTATAAGCTTCTGTACCAACCAATGACTGAGATACTGAACAATTCGTAAGCCAACTGCCCTCGGTCTGCAGTAAAGAACTGAAAGGACTTGGAAAGAATAAAATTAGAGCTAGGAAGAAGCAAAAGGACACTACATTCAACCATGTGGATTGGTGCTATTGAACTGTGCTCCCTTAATAATTTTTCTCCACCCAGAACAGTTTTTTTTTTGCTTGTCACGCCACTGTATGCATTGGAGTTTAAGAAGGGATGGAGTTTAAGTTAAACAGCTATAAGTTGATAAATCAGATTATCTTTCCACGTGATTGAATGGATTTTGTTGTAATAAATGATAGTTTCTTGTTAGGTATAGAAATTAGTCAGTGTTTTCTGTTAACTTGAGTTCATCAGAGAGGAAATGATTGGACTTTGAGTAACTTAATTAAATTTTTAATTTTTGTGATGATCCCAGGAGTAGGTGGGCTGAAGTATCAGTATACTTTCAAGAAGGGCCCTTCAATCCAATTGGTTGATCATATGTGTTTCTTGTACAGCCAACCACATCACAGGACACCTGTAAAAGAAACCAGGCTGAAAATGACCTCCACAAATGAAATGACCTCCACTGCTCAAAAATCTACAAAAGCTGCGACCACAATGAACAGCAAGCACCATTTCTTCAACATGTTTGAGGTTTTTGTTTTTTTCCCATTGCAAGAGTACACTTCTAAATAACATTCTATTTGCACCTTGATTTGATTTTGAAAAGTGATTAAATTTGACACATTATCTGTGACCTACTACTTGCTGTTCTTGACATATATTTTATAAATGTTGATCAAAACAGTAATGTACCTAGGTTATGTCAACCAATTGCAAGAGGAGGCAGAAAGTAGGTTATACATAAACCTTTAGTTTCATTATAACAAAGGAGTGTCAATTCGAATTGAGAAATTACTGTTGTCTAAGAATGTTTAATGAATCTCTGTGACATTTCACTGCTTGCTATTTTAATGGCAACCCTACCTCTTGGAAAATAAATGGGTTAATACTTCTGTTAAAGCAATAGCAGATTAATATTATACACACGCATTAAACATTTATACACTAAATACAATAGCAATTTCTCGATTTATAGAACTGTTGAGTTTAGAATTTGTTTCGGAAAATGGTAAAGTGGTAACTATTAATAGATGTTTTATAAATCTTATGAGCAAGCTAACACTTTTAAAAACAAGCAGTCATGATTTGTAATTTCAACTTTTTTAAAATTAGTCTTCACCAGGTATATTTTGATCATATTGGCAACACTGACTTAAATGGATTTACCAGTTCAGTAAAACAAGGTGAATTAATGTACTGATTATATCAACAAGGTTCTTCCACTTTGCACAGTGTGCTACTACATGTTTACCTAGCCAGTCCATTGGAGGCGCAAGATTTAACACCATCTTATTCATGCCATTCCAGTTGCACTCTATGTTCAATTTTATCGTTAAAGTTAAATCTTAAATTCCAACTATTATTGGATATATGCAAGCACGGATGCCCTATATCATGTGCTTGTACAAAGCAATTCAGAATTTGAAAAAACAGCTAAACACTCAGGATTGCATATAATCAGAACATAGATATTTTAATTCATTCACAAGATATGGGCATCGTTGCAAGGCCAGCAATTATTGCCCATTGGTAATTGCTCTTGAGATGGTAGTGGTGAACTTCCTAATTGAATCATTGCAATCCACAGGACTGTTAAGGAGGGAGTTCCATGATTTTGTTCAGTGACAGTGAAGGAATAGCAATGTTTTTCCAAATCGGAGTAGTGTGTGACTTGGAGCAAACCCAGAAATTGGCCCTGTATCCATAGTACTACTGCACTTGTTTTTCTTGGTGGTAGAGGTCATAAGTTTAGTAAATACTGTTGAAAGCTTTGCCAAGTCCATCTTGTAGATTAATGTTTTCTAACTTTTTCAAACACAAGATAACTTCTTAAATTTAAGTGCAACCCAGGGTCTACCACTAAGAAAATATAGAATAAACAATTTATTTTTTGTGATATATGAATCTAAATCCAAATGTACCAATTCATTTTGTCCTCTACTCACTGAGTCTCTGTGCAACAGCTATGACTGCATATTCTCTGCCAGTGCCTTGAAGTCTGGGTTTTACTTTGAGACTGCTAGTTGTATACAGTCCATCAAAGGGGTATCTGTGTGGTAAGTGCAGTACTTGGACTTGATTATTTTTGTTTGGGAGAACACTGTCTCACAGAAGTATGTGGAGTCAAAATAACTATTCACTTTATAAACGCAGGATTGCACAAGTGTGTACTTTTCACTGTTTATTACACATCTGCTCCACTGCTTTGTCAATTCAAACACCTGATGGAATTTAGCTGCCAACCCACCAATATTTAAATGAAGGAATGGATTTGAGGAAAACACGAGAACTTGTTCCATCATATCTAATTCCTGCAATTGTTTGTTGAATTCCTCTGCTATCTTCCTCGGGTATGCACAGGCGTTTTCTGGAGAGAATTTTTTTTTGTCTTTGATTATTTTTCTAGTATTTTCTCCAGATTCAGGACATGTTGAAGCATTTTATTTTGTTTATTGGCGGGACAGTGGACTCAGTTTCAATTTGAATGCATCCACAGCACTGATCATATGTGCATAGTCTATGTCCTTTCCCTGCAGTTTACAGTTTGTTCAGTTTTGGCATTATGTCTATAAGAAACTTGAAGTTGAGCATTGTCTGGCAGCTCACTGCAGACTACATTCCTTGATGTAAGAGAAGTGGCAATTTCAGGCAGCTGATCTAAAAAGCTTTGCAGCACCTTCTCTTGACTTAATCACTTCAAACAGAGGATTAGTTCACTGTAGGCAGCATCAAGTTTGTCAAGTAAGGATTTGAACAAGTGGTGTTGAAGGCCTCTTGCTCAAATTGAGTTTACAATCTTAACTTTCATTACATGAGAAACGTCCATAAAATTACCCACCAGTGTCTGCTGATGGTTTGTACAGTGCTCATTGACAAAAGAGGGGAAATCAAGATCATTTCAGCAAAATGTAACAAAGCCCGCATTTACGCCGAGAAAGCTGTCACACAATCATTTGTGATGGTAAACAGTTTCTTCATTGGATGCTTTTAATAAGCATGTACCTTTCACATTTGTTGTCGATATCCTCACCTTTTATATTGCCATTAAGAACACAAGCAGAATGGCAAAGTTTGGAGGGCAAATTCTGTCAAGAACAGTTTTGTGTCTCACAGGTCTTCAGTAACTCCTCAAGTGCTGCACCTCAGCAATCCTGGCAATGGGTTGGAGGACAGATTAACAAATTGCTATGATACATTATAAGCCCTTTTGAACATGAGTTTTGAAACCAGGTTGACAGCGGCATAAGCTAGTGTGACAGCAAGATAAGCTTGTCTGACTTCAGGCTGGATTTTCCACTGGACCACACAAATATTGGAAGGGCTTCTGCTTGTACTACAATGGAAACTGAGTTACTGCATTGCAGATGTATCTGCAAATGTTCTCAAGGAATTGGCCACCCATGTGACAGAGGTTCCAAGCTCTGCCCAAAAACTTGTGTTAAATTTGTGATGAAATCCTCCATGTTTTTTGACAGTGAATGCAAGCTTTCTGACAGACCTTTTAATGCAACAAACATTTCTGCAAACACATCCATTAGCCTTCTTCTGTGGGCTACCGTATTGAACATCTAATCTGAGTCCTCTACGCCACAACTCAAGTGCAGTCGTGCTCTCCTGCATTATCCCAGCACAAGCCTTGACGCAGTTACTCAAATCATGCAGATCCAACCTCCACACTATCCTCTAAAATACACGTGGTGTCAATATGTGAGCTGGGAACACGAAGTGTGACAGCCAACAACAGGAATTCTTCTTCTTCCTTGTCTTCTTGTTCTTTCATCTCTTGTTTATTTATCTCTGCCTGACCTGGTGGCACTTCTTAAGTATCTAAAAGGAGTGAAGCCTAAGGGCAAAGTATTAGGATGCTCCCCCCTGTAATCTGCAGCCTACCGTTTGATAGTGCCTGAAAAAACTGTTACACCTTGCAAGTATGAAAACCATTAGTAAAGGGGTAGCAGGTAAAGCAGTGCATTTCAACACCAATACAGTCATCTACAGCAAATGGTGCAACAGTTAGCAAGCACATTGTAAAAAGGAATATGAGAAAATTTAACGATATATAGTTTTGTACTTATCTCCCCCTTGTGATGAGCAGGACTATAAAGTTAGACTCAGTCATAGGGAAGCTGCGCATAAAAAAAAAATCAAGGACTGAGAAAATGGTAGGAGTTGGAGTGAAAGCAGTTGCTGAAGTTTGCAATAGAACAGACACCGAATCAATGTGAAAACATGAGAGGCTATGGGAGAGCAACTGAAGGGAATTATAACGAATGACCAAACAAATTATGAGATTGTGGGCAGCTGTAAAAACAAAATGAGCTATAATAGAGAATTTTGAGGATGTCTAAGACAGGATTAGTGAAATAATTATGAAGAATAAGACCTAATGTCCAAAGACCATCATCTATTTTATGCATAAATGTTTCCAATTGAATCAATCACAAAAGAAAGGTTGGGTTAATATTGGAAACAATGAGATAGGTTCCAAGGTAGATGTTTTAATCAGACTGGGCCATGATGTGCGACTAGGAAACATTGGTTATTACAACAAAATTGCCTTGCCAAGGTGGGAGCAGCAATAATTATCAAAACTTGAAAAGCACCATAATACCTCTGGCTGCCCAGATTAAAAAATAAATAGGTTGGAAGTGGTTAAGCTTGCATTACTGAAAATTATAGAAGCAAAATTTGCAAATATTGTGAATATCATTATCATTGCTTGATGAAACAAGGTACAATATGGAAGACATTTAATTTAGACTGTTGTAATAAGAACAAGGGATTCTGGATGCAGAAGTGCAAATATTTAGAAAAGTACACCAGTATGTGGGCTCAATGTCGATACAGAATCACCCAGTTCAGCATCATAGTGTAGACATGGGGTGACAATCATACCCAGATCAGTTATTTCAGGCAGGAATGGTGTCTTGTGGCAGCCTTTGCTATTCAATACAGCCATGGGCTAGATGCTTGCCTGATCAAATGGCTATTCTTTTGTCTTATGCCTTATGAAGTAACTTGAGGCAGAAATTCCCATGAAATTTCCATAGAACTCATAACGTCATCCAAACATAAGGGAATTTTGCTTAATACTCGACCAATAGTTCTCAAACTATTTTCCAATGTGATAATGTTTTTTGCATTGGAATAATATCAGAGGAAGGGTGGCAGGAGAAATTTGATCCCAGATAAAAATAAAATTAAATAGCACGTAGCATTTAGTATATAATTAAAGTTCATACATTATAGATAAACATTTACATATATAAGTAAGAAAACCTGCATCATAAAAATGTTGTTATTTTATGTGCTCACAAATCCATTATCTTATTTCAGTACTTCAGCTCATGGATCTTGACCGGTGTTATGAGTGAGATGTGAGGCGTGCACTATCACTTTAGTCCCACTATTCCATGTGTTACACCAGAAAATAAAAATAAAATATGCTGAAGGCCTGATATAGTCAATCATATATATTCTCTATATTAGGCTGAGAATGAAAAGATCCATCAACCAGGTTTCTTTAAAAAACAATAAATTACTAATTTATTATAAAGCAAAACACATCCAATGAAGATTGGTTAGTGCAAACAATCTGAAATACAAAAATATAAATATTTGCCCCTTTAGATGACACAAAACAGATACATAATTCAGTATATATGAATGAGAGTGGGAGTTGGGGGTGTTTGTCATGGCAAAGATTTCTCTCTCTCGTTCACTTAAAAAGAAGAATAAAAAGACTTTCTGGCCAGGTGTGATTATTGTTGAAGGCAAAAACAGATAAGGCATGGAGTATTCCAAATTCTGTTGTTCTTGCATGTGTGGTCAAGTCAATAATCAAGCACAGTTGTCTCTGGAGTCTTGGCAGACAATTTACTCAGGAAATATACTATTGAGAAGTTCTTTCACTCACTTTTCAAGAAAAAAATTGTTCAGGCTTCACCCTGATTTCACAGCAAAGGTGTTTCAAAGACAGAAGACACAAGCTGAGCGGCTATCAGAGTCACAGATTGTTCTGTAGCAGGCTTTTCTTAATGGAAAATTGAATAACAAATTTGAAACACACACAAACACTGTTATAACAGGCCAGCTTTAAAACTTTGTTTTGAAACACTCAGTTGTTTTTTTTTCTGAAGTGAGTTCAAGTAAACAAAATCAGCAATTATCTGGTTACATGTATCCAAGAAATACTTGTGTTTAAAATAAAGTTGCAATGTGTCATACATTATCCTTTTACAAAACATTCACAATCCTTCAAATTCAAGTCAACAAAAAATTATTTAAAATGAAGTATTTTCATTACACCAGGAAGCAGTGGATACTGTTGATGATCGGGTTGGCATTCAGCATTACTGATCTATAACAACATTACACCAAGCTTCCCTAAAGGCCATTTTAAAGTCATTGATTTTAATGCAGGATGTGTCAAATAAAAAGTTTTAATTTTCTATTGAGGCTTTCAAATGACAAAAATAACATTTATAGCTCCTGGAGGCTGCAGTTTCAATGTGGATTCTGTTAAGCACAATACAGCTTTAAGATAAAATGGATTTAATTAACCAGAATCTGGAGCTATGCTTTTCTCAATGTACAGAAAGTGAATGTGGAATGCTTCTGAGTAGGCACTAACATAATATGCAACAGTTACTGGTCATAGAGGTTTCAGGCAAACTCTCTATTTTTTCTGGTGGCAATAGATTCAGTCAGTGTTCTCTTCACACCTCTTTCCCCACACACAAATGTGGGATGGACTCATGGGTGTGTGGATGGGCAACAATGTCAGGGGGATAGGTTTCAGGGTGCTCCAATACCGGCACCATCAATCAGGCATTGCATACCTTTGAGCAAAGGAGTCCACCCTCCTGAAGCCTACAGATGATGACATACAGATTTGCTTGCTATTGTCCCTGCATGGTGACATCCATCTAGAGCTGGGTTAATATCAGCGCTGGAGGCATAAAGTCCTTAAACAAACAATACTTGCTGTGTCTGCGAGTGCATTGAGAAATTTGTGAGCCCGATAGACGAGTTGTAACAATACGGTATTTGAATTTTTTTAATCAACCTGTCCAAACATGTTATGACACATTTTCTGGAGCACATGGGACTTGAACATAGGCTTCCTGGCTCAGAGGTAGGGACATTACTACTGCACCACAAGAGTCCTTTAATGTGCTATTTATATTTTTTAACTAACCTGCTCAGAGATGTTATTATACACCTCTGAGGCAAGTGGGACTTAAACCTGTGCCTCCTGACCTTGAGGCAGGGACACTGTCACTATGCCACAAGAACTCTTGATATATTTTGAAGATATATTCACTGACATTTGTCATTTGTTTTATGTTATTAAACTTCTTGTGAAACTGCATCCAAGTTGATTGGTTGCAGTGGCAGCATTAACCATAACAGCTAAATGCTTCCATTGCTTTTTCAAAGTTTATCCAGAGGGCTTCCTGACTACCTGCTGACAGATTACCTCTCTCCTACCCATCTTCTGGATCAAGTCCTCCAGTGCTATGTCTGAGCATGTTGAATAGTGTCCTAACTTGTGTGGCCATTAGTCAGTCTTCTTGCAGAGCACATTCTCTTATGTCCAGTACCTGCTCCAGCCACAGCGCAGCTACAGTTTAAGAGATGGAATATTAGCTTTATCAAGTGTAGACAAGCATTAACTTGTACGATACATCAAATAAACTTTCGCCTTCTGTTGAGACAAGCAGCAAGTCCCTGGACCCTTAATGCTGCTATTATTTAAATAAGCAAACATCAAGAATTTTCCTGTATCATAGAGAATTGATGCTGATTAATCAGATGTTTCAATCCCTACATTTATTTTCAGGGACTTTCAATTTTACTTCCTATATCTGGTTGAACCATTGAGAGCATTTTTTCGTAATATAGGGCTAAATGATTATTAATGAAAATGAAGACAAAAAGCAAAATACTTATAAGGACCTTCTTAGCACAATCTTCTGCAAAGCGCTCATATTCTGCAGCAGTTTATTTTTAACTTCTTGGTTTGAGATGTGAATGCATACTCTCTGTATGATATTCTTCCAGGAATAACAGCTCTATTTAATTAATGCATAACATTGCCTTCTTATGTTCTCGTTTTATATCAGTCACAAGCTGAATGTATAATAAAACCTGACAGACATGAATGACTTACAGTAGATCAATGTCATAAGCTGCTGTGTTTTGAAATATTCCCATATGCTTGAATACTTATGCAAAAACGTGGATTTAATGCTTCTTAAGCTTTAGAAGAATACATAAACTGGATGCATTATATAATAAATACATTTCTGCAGCCAGTACATTCAATCATATCAGAAATAAGGCCATGCTATGAAAAATAGCAACTCTGTAAAGCTCAAGTCTCAGATAGAAATTAGAACTTATAAACAGTCTTACTGTTAAAATCATCGTACAAAACCAGGTTGAAATCAAGCCCATTCCATGGTATGTAATTGCAGGGGGAGTGTGAATGTCTCCAGTCTTAACTGTTCCATTCCAGAAATCACATTAGTGAAGGATAGAACTGGAGCCAAACTTTTACTTTTAAAAACATTTAATTACAGGCATAATTTACAAGTATGCACCTCCTACACCAGCCACCAGAACTTCAGAGTTATTTTCTATCGTTGTTCTTTTTTTATAGAGGGATAGGTGAATACAGTTAATGCCCATTACAGTATATATGTATACACTTAAATACAAATAGTATTAACATTGGTTAATAATTGATGGCTGCTACCACAAACAGCCCATTGTCAGCCACTAATGATCCCAAATAGCATTCTCCCAGGCTGCCCTTTACCTATTTCTTTGTCTGCCCAATTGTTTTTCCCTCTCTCTGTGCTCTGCCTCCACCATTTGTGTACTCCTTCCACCACCCATTCTTTACCATACATACCAGCTTTTCCCAGCTACAATCAGTTCTGAAGAAGGGTCACTGGACTTGAACATTAATTCTGCCTTATTTCCATTGATGCTGCCAGACACGCTGAGTTTTTCAGCAATTTCTGCTTTTGTTTCTGGTTTCCAACATCAGTCATCCTTTGCTTTTTTTAAACAATGACCTTTAAGTTGATAACACATCATGATACTTTGATGTAATAGTCCTGTTGCCATTTGTGTCTTCATAAGATGGTGGCTAGATGCTGCACACAGCAAAACTCATCACGTATTTTTGCTATTAAATTGTTCCCAAAAAGTTTCTGTTGTGGACCTTATTAATCCCTACATATTTATTACATGTTAACGGCACGAAGGAGCATTGCTAAAGCTTCTATTATTGAGCAATTACTAATGAGTTTCCAGCACTATTGTTCACAGGTAAAAGAAAATATTTTTGTCGGGACCTAGTTTTAGGTCAAGGTCTGGTACTAAGTAACTCATGCCCAAAACAACAGATCCAAGAATCATTGAAAGTTAACCTACAGGGGACTCATCAGCATACTCAGCTAAGCCGTCAGCTTCTATAAGTATTTCACTCAGGTGAATGCATTAATGTCAGGTCCAGTGTCTCACTGGCAGTGGCTCTCAGACAAGGCTAGGGAAGGTGCTGGTGGTGGAGTTTAGAGAGAGTTACATGGGGGTGGGAAATGATTGAAACTCTTATAGAATTGGTGGAGGACACCACAGGATTTCTTTTAAAAAAAAATGAAGTATTTATGATTTACTTTATGATGGATGCGGTGAGGGCTGTTGAACAATTCTGATCAGAACAGGCCTCACATCTGCTTTGCCTGTCCCCAGCAAATTTCACATAATAGATGTTAACCAGCTAACTTCAAAAATAACTGAAGAAGTACATGTTGTATCTATTTAGGCATGAAAATATTTTGCATGAAACAACAATTTTTACTATGAGTTCTCAGAAAACATGCATGCGAAATCTGTTAGACCACACAGATGTATTCAATCTTGCCTGTCATTATGACTGTGAAGTCAAATCCTAACAGCTGAGAAACACACATGACTGAGACTTACAATAATAGGAAGAGTGGCTACTTAAGACAGGTAAGTAAAAAGGTGGAAGACACTAGGTCAGCTTAAATTTAAATCAGATAGAAAGGCCAAGTCAGAATCAGTTTGAGTAGACTATACAGGTGAAGTCAGGTAGAGAGGCAGAGTACTTCTGGATCTTAGTATGTAGCCTTGTTTGGAGGAGACAGGAAATTTGATTTGGGCAGAGTGAAGCCTGAGTAAGTCAAAAAAAATTGACTGCACAATAAAACAGCTTTTTAAAAGATAGGAAAAACAGCTGCAAATCATCTTAGAAAATAACAAAGAAAATAAACAAATGCCTTGGGTTCTTCTGTGGGATTCTGATTTCTCCTTATGAATCAATTAACGTTCTTCTGAAACCATCATGCCGAGGAACCAGCAGTGATAATTTGTACAATATCGTAGTTCCAATAATATAGATAAACAATTTTATTTTACAGAAGGAGGGTTTTCAAAATCATAGTTCAATTGTTCTAATATACTTGAAGAAGGCACAACAATAGTTTAAAGAAATCAGTCTTCGGAATACAGTACTTCATCATTATACCTGCTGTAACACAATGTGCGACATTTCTGTCACTAATCTAAGACTTGTTAAAAGGTTACACAGTTAAGGAACAACAGGGTTTCAGACTGAAAAATACAAGGAGATGGAACCTTTCTACTGTCAGTTTCAATTTGACAAACAGGAAAGA
Source organism: Rhincodon typus (assembly GCF_021869965.1). Lineage (NCBI taxonomy): Eukaryota > Metazoa > Chordata > Chondrichthyes > Orectolobiformes > Rhincodontidae > Rhincodon > Rhincodon typus. The sequence continues at coordinate 22,466,818 of NC_063351.1, read as the reverse complement.
AGGCAATCAATGGAAGTGACAATAACAGAAATTCACTCCAGTATCAGCCAGTTTTTCTCTATTGAAGCATTCAAGATGAATTTCTTTGAAATAAAAGCACCACCTAACAAAAAGCCTCAATATGTCATGATTATTACTGTAATTTTAGGATTTTTGTTATATTTTCCTGTAATTGAATGAATCACCTGCAAGGTGGAACATACATACCAACATTTGAATTTATCACATAACACTTACTTTAGAATTCAGTGCATTGTTTTAATACCTCTTTAGCCTCCATTGCAAGAGAGTTTATGCACAGGACCAAGAAAGTCTTACTGCAGTTGTACAGGACTTTGGTGAGGCCATATCGAGAGTATTTCAAGTGGTTTTAGTCCCTGTGCTAAAAAAAGATATAATTGCCAAAGATCGAGACCAACAGAGGCTCAGCAGACTGATTCCTGGGATGGCAGCTTTGTCATATGAAGATAGACGGGTTCGAGTGGGCCTGTATTCACTGGAATTTAGAATCAGAAGAGGCTATCTCCTTAAAATATATACAATTCTGACAGGTCTTAATGCAGGAAGGTGTTCACCCTTGCCAGGCTTTCCAGAGCAAGGATTCACAGCCTCAGGATATGCAGTAGGCCACATCAGTCTGAGATGAGGAAAAGTTTCTTCACTTAGAGGGTGGTGAAGTTGTAGAATTCTACACTACAGAAAACTGTGGAGGCCAAGACACTCAATATATTTAACAAAGAAACAGACAGTTTTAGATGGTAAGGGTGTTTAGGGGTATTGGGAGAGAGTGAGTGGGATGGAGGATCAGCCATAATTATGTTGAACAAAATCCACTCTTGTTCTTATTTTCTATGTTTCACTTTATTAAACTGCTTATCGTTTGTAATATCTGTTCCATTAAAAACTGTTGTTATCTAGAAACAATAAGAAGGGTCAATTCCTAAATAACAACAGTATTGATTACTACAAAGAATTCATTTCAGTTTCTTTATGTGGAATTAACATCAAGTAAGAAGATGACAACAGCATTCATAAAAATATTATGTAATGAGTGGTAATATTTGTGCTCTGAAAATAAAATATCTCAAATGATAAAGTAAATAATAGGCTATTCTAAGATATTAACACATTAGAAAACAAATGCCAACAAGAAATGGATGATAATAAATTCGGCAGCAGCAACTGCAACACCAGCATGAGCCGGACATGGTTCCACACCAGCCCGAGGTCTCCCATTGAGCAAGGAGCAGGTTCTGGAGTGACTCCTCCAGTGCAGACTCAGGCTGGGCCGAGGTCCAGGTCTGTGGCTAGGCCCAGGTGCCTGAAAGAGCTGAAGCGTCAGTGAAAGAGATGGATGGTGGATCGGTGGCAGCATCTAGATGAGCATCAAATGGGGAACAGGAGGCTTCTCCTGGCCCAGTGACAAGGTGGCTTTCAGTGGCCTGGCATAGCGGTCTTCTTCGGCGAAGCCTTCCAGCCCAGCGGTCTCATCCCAGCATAGTGTTATCATCCTGGAACGGCAGTCTGGTCCGAGCTGTGTCTTCAAGGTATTCCATCGTTCCTTAAATCGGCTTTCCCAGAGTCCAGGAGCCATTAACTGAACTGTGATAAACTTTGTCTTAATTTTACTTTTTTTTAAATTAGTATGTATGACTTCTCATTAAGATAGGCACCTTGGTGTGGTGACTTATGAAACTTTTCACTATATTTTCCATGTAAAAGTACACATGACAATAAATTTCTATTCTATTCTAAATGGACACATATTGAATCAGTATGCATTGACATTAAAGTATGTTAAATTTCTCATATATAAAAATGTGAAATAGAATTTGCACTTTCAACTTTTTTTAAAATTACAGCAGTGTTGGTCTATGTGATTAACTCCAACTTACAGCTTTAAATAAAATTTCAACCTAGACTTGTACATTCGTATATGCTAATCTCGTCTTAAGGTTGCTTTTGTTCCCCATCCTACTGAGCAAGACTGATGTTTTCAAAAATTCTACAAAGCTCACTAGAGTTCTGTGACACACCAGGGGCACCATTTTGTATTTGTCTTCAGAACCATGCCTTTGGATGCTCAATTACATCACCTGCTGTTTTGGGAATAACCAATAATAAAAAAGGTTGAATTGTTTAGATCTTTAAACACTGTGCTTTGTCTATTCATGTAGAACTGCATAATTAAAAAGTTTAAACAATCCATTGAAACAAAAAGAGGAAATTATGCAGCGAAAATTTCTGATTGCAGTTTTAAAAGGAATAAAAAGAAAAAAGTGGCAACATTGTCTTCAGTATCTAAGAACATCCTGTGTGAGCTTTATGCAATTTGTGGCATCTGATTTGTGCAACTTCAGTTACTTCAAAACTACAGAAGATGAACGTGATCTACAGTCAAGCTCAAAAAATTACCCATGGTCTGCTAATAATAATTTTGACTCATAATTAAGCAATAATGGAAAATTTACATACAGCATCTTAACTTGACTTGTAGTTTATATTGGTGTTGCCCCAGATCATTGCTGTCTGTGTAACTGATAGTGCTAGACTTAAGTAGGAACTAAGAGTGTGCTAAAGGCTGTTGCTGCCAGCATTTGAAAATTAGTTGCAGAGAAATGCATATTGAACATAACTTGAAAATAGCTCCCAGGTTAATAGCTTTATCAAACTGTGACAGCATCAAGGATGCATACTTCATTCAATACATACAATGAGGAGGGCAGACTATAATCATGGCAAAATATACACTAAGTGATCGTTAACTAAACAAGGTATTATATTTGACTCTCAATATATTTTTACATTACACTTTCCTGAAAATAATATAATCAAAATTTACAATGGATCATTTCTCTACAATTTACGCTGTTAGTATTAGAATAATAAAGTTGCAATTGCCTATTTTGTTTTACAGATAAAAATTAAGTTTACCTCAAAAACCATAAAGTAATGTGATCGATTAAACATCTGTTTTCAATTTTGCAACTGAGAGTAAAATCTTGTTGCACAGGTTTTATTTACAAATGGGCCTGGCTCAGAAATGCTAGTTTGGCTCAGTGGTAGCATTTTTGCCTGAGTCAGCAAGTTGTGGTTTGAAGCTGAACTACAGGCCTCAAGCACAGATTGCATGGAGACATTTTATTGCGGTACTGTGGGCCAGCTATGCTGCTGAACTGCAATCTTTCACATAAGATACTAAAGCAAAGCCCACTCTGGTGTATATAAACAGATCCCAAGGTATTATATAAATGTGAATTGCGGACAAACATTATCCTTCAATCAACACCACCAAAAACAAATTGAATGCTACTTCTTTCTGTAATTTATTGAATTATCATTAATAGAACAATGTGCTGCATAAATTGGCTGCTGCACTGCTAAATAACGTTGATTACACTCCAAAGGCACCTTGCTGGATGTGAAGTAATTTAAGTAATCTAAGGTGGTGAGTGGGATCAAGAGACGTACTGAGCACATAAGGAAGACTGTCGTGATTGTTGGAAGCCAACTATTTCAGTTCTAGGGTATTGCTGCAAGAACTTTTCATGACAGGTCCTACGCAAAGCCATCTTCATGCTTCATTGTAGAGTCAAAAGTGATGATGTTCACTGATGATTTCACCACTAGAGACAAATAAAAACTGCAGATGCTGGAATCCAAGGTAGATAAACTGGAGACTGGAAGAACACAGCAAGCGAGGCAGCATCTGTAGGAAACAAGCAGTCAACGTTTCGGGTATTACCCAAAACGTTGACTGCTCCTTTCCTCCAGATGCTGCCTGGCTGGCTGTGTTCTTCCAGCTTCTTGGTTTTCCATCGATGATTTCACCACCTTCAGTATCATTCACACTTCTTCACATTATGAAACAGTTCATGCCCTCATGCAGTAAAGCCAGCATTGGGCTTACAAGAGGAAAGAAATTAACTATATAGGTATGTAGATAAGCATGGAATTCATTAAAGGGGGAATATAAAAGTAGAACACAGCAGATGCTGGAGGTCTGAAATATAAAAAGAAAGCATTGGAGAAACTCAGCAACGTGGCAACATCTGTGCAGAAAGAAGTAGAGTTTACGTTTTGAATTCTGTTTGACTCCTCTTTCAAACTGAAGGGGGTTGGAAAGATGATGGGTTTCATGCTATTATAAAGAGAGGTCATGGAGTAAGTGGACCAGATTGTCGGGGTCCCCTGAGAAAACAGGAAAGGGAGTGTGAAAACTAATAGAGCAGGGTTATAGCTGAAGAACAGGTGTTAATGGTGGAAAAAAGGTCAGCTCTGCTGAGAGCAAACCCATGCAAAGTCACTGGGAGAATGTGGGGAAGAAGAGGTTATTAAAAGTGAAGGCACAGTTCATAGTCTGAAGCTGTTGAACTCAACATTGAGTCTTGAAGGCTGTAAAGTGCCTAAGAGAGTGAGCTGGTGTATTGAAAATGGGAAGCAACCAGAAGATTGTGATCATTCCTACAGAACACCTCCACTCCATCAGTAATGTGATCAAACAGTCTATGTTTCCTCTTGCCAACATAGAAGAGACCACAGTGAGCAACAAATCCAGTCAATTAAATAGAAAGAAGTGCAAGTAACTCGCTGTTTCACTTGGCAGGCATATTTATGGCCTTAGTGAGTGAGAAGGGAGGGAGTAAAAGGGCAAGTCTAACACCTTCTGGGATTGCATGGGAAGGTGCCATGCTGGAGTACGGCGGGGGGGGGGGGGGGAGGTGGTTGCAGTGTAAAGTGTTGCTGGGGTGACGGAGGAGTAGATCAGGGCGTTGCTGAGGGAATGGTCTCTGTGGAATGCTGACAGAAGAGGGAGGAGATAATAAATTTGGTGGTGAAATTCAAGCTGAAGGTGGCAGAAATGGTAAAGAAGTGACAGCAAAGGGCTGGCATGTTGCTGTAGGGATTCAAAGGGTTAAGGAATAATTGATTCAAGGTACAGATCTGATCATTTTAAACAGAGACCTAAATAGCTTAATGAAAACAAAGAGACCTGATTACTGTTTTAAAAAAAAGCACTGTAAAGTGGATACTTGAATAGCACAAAGAAACATAAGTACTGCAGACCCTTGATTAGCTTTACAAAGAAACTTAAGTACTATGGAGACTTGATTAGCTTTACAAAGAATTAGAAGTACTGTAAGATGGGGGCTCAATTACTTTTACAAAGAGTCCTAAGTAGTGTAAGGTAGAGATGTTGATTAGCTTTACAAGGTATGTGGTGAATGAGGATCTTTGAGTAACAGGCACAATTGTAAAAGTGTACAACAAAATAAAATCAGGGACCAGTCTATCTCAAGCTATATCCTCTGTATGCATACCTGTATATAGTAAAGTCTTTGCTTCATTTGGACTATCCACCATCTCTTGTTGAGTATTCCGGCACAAGCTGATGAGAGGCAATTAACATTCATGCCACACAAATGTCAGGCAATGATAATCTCCAATATGGGAATGTCTGGCCATCTTCCCTTGGCATTTTCATTGCTCAATTTCCCAGCATCAGCACCCTGGGCAGTCACCATTGACCAGAAACCTAATTGGACCAGCCATATAAATACTATGCCTACATGATCAGGTTGGTGGCTGAGTACTGGCAAGCAGTGCAAACAAATACTTTTCATTTAACTGGATGGGTACTGTTCCAACAAGACACAGGAAGCTCAACACGATTCAGGAGATAACAGCCCATCTGATCAGCACCCTATATACCAACTAAAATATTCACCCACTCCACCACTGGCACAGGATGGTTGCAGTGTATACCATCCACAAGATGGACTCCAGAAACCTGCTGAGGTTTCTTCACTGGCACCTTCCAAACCTACAACCTTTACCACCCATAGAGGCAGAATGAAAACACCAACACCTCCAAACCCCCTTTAAGTCACATACTGTAACCTGTGTTAGGTAGGGATTGCCTCTCCTTCATTGCTTCGTCAAAATCTTAGAATTTCCCATCTGCTATGGAGTACTTTCACCATTGAGGCTGCAGTGATTCAAGCAGACAACTCACAAGGCATGTGGGAGACTGACAATGCAGATTTTGCCAGCAAAGTCCACGTTCTGCAAATTGTTCTCTAATGTCCTTTAGAGAAGGAAACTGCCATCCTTACCTGGTCTGGCCTACATGTGACTCTAGATCCACAGCACTGTGATTGACTTTTAACTGTCCTCTGGGCTATTAGGGATGGGCAACAAATGCTGCCTAGCCAATGATGTCCTTATCCTGAGAATGAATAAAAAAAAGTTAGAAAATTATCCAAGGTGCTAAATAAATGCAAATTACTTTTTCTTTTGAAGAGGACTACCAAACTGAATTGAGAAATCATGCATTGAGAATTCACTCATGCATCTTTGACTCAATTTCTATTAATTCACTAAAATCAAACAAAGAACTGCAAATGCTGGAGATCAAAAACAAAAACAGAAATTGCTGGAGAAACTCAGCAGGTCTGGCAGCATCTGTGGGAAGAAAGAAAACATTTCAAGTCCACTTTCTGATGAAGAGTCACTAGACTCAAAACAATAACTCTGCCTTAAAAGCAAACTATTCCATATCTGTTGGCCTAATTGAGTGCCTGATGCTGTTGGTCCAGCGCTGAGTGTAACTCCTTACTCTCTGTTATTCCAGCGGTGAATGCATTGTGGTTTTCTCCTTAAGGCAATTCTGGATGCCCTTAGTTTTGGGACTTACAAATCAAACTTTCAGGAATATATATACTGGAAAATTGATTTTCTGGATTGATTTTATGGTTTGATGACATGCTGCTTACAGGAAAGTATGTTGGTATCTTAGATTTTTTTGACTATGTACGCATGAAGAGCCATGTGCAAAAACTGAAGCATTTAGTCTCCAGTATTTGATTTGAGTAAGAAAAGGAAGGAATAAGTTATACAATAAATAGTACAGCCATTTACTAGGAACCACTGAGATTGCTCAACACAAATTGGTGGTTTACTGATTACCCCTTTAGACTGAAGGTCCAAATGTTTGTCCATTAGAAGCTGAAGCCACTAAACTCAAAAGTGTCTCAGATGCTGATCTCATACCGAGCTAGTGGCACAAAGTTAAGTAGCTGAGCAGGTATTGCAGAGATCTGTAACACATACAGACAAAACAGGCTTAATTTTCCAAATACATTGCTACAGCTTCTGTGTGACTTCATTATAGCCTGGGTGGTCTATGGCCAGTTTTTCTGTATGAACTTCAGCTTATTTTGTCTCCGTTACAAAGCAGTATATCAGACATGGCTGAGGATTTCATGGCTGGATTTAAGAATAGCTTTTAAAGGACTTAAGCTCACTATAACAAGGGTACAAGGAGTTGCTTACTCATTCACAATGGTGCACAGGCAACTCTTTTACTTTTGATAATGAAGTTTTGACAGTCCTGATGCAGAAAATGCATCAAACATCAATGTTCTTATCTGGATTGCAAACCACATTTTAGTAAACAAACAGGATCTGCACCAAAATCAATGTAGTTAGCTAGTTACCTCATACTTGGCTATCGTTGAGGAGGATGTGCCCTTTTCTCATGACCTATGGCAAAGCTCACTTTGTCACGCAGTTCTCAGGAAAATTTTGAAACATTATGCAAGACTAAGTTCAAAACTCAAGCACGTACTGTTTCAAGCACAGTGCATAACCATTTCCCATCTTCACACACTCAAATCTTATTTAACATGTGCATTCTTTTCAATGTTGAGGGAACAAAATTCCTTTAATATTGAAAAATTAGCAAAAGCTCATTTTAATGAAGTTAAACACCCAGATGTTTGAGTCATGTGGGCCTCCAAATGGAATAAAAATTTTGAATTTTAAGTGAGAAACCATGCCTGGTTTATCATTGGATGATTTCAGTATGCTAGGCCCGACAACAATACATTACTTCAAGGGCCAACATACATAAATGGTCTTGAATTCATCACTACCATGGTAAGCACATTTGCATTTGTCACTTGTGTAACTGAAACAGCATTCCATGCACAAAAAAAGTTAGGCACATACTCAAATATTGTGACGCGCTTTAGAGAAAATTAGAATTTGACTCTTAGTGATAACGTGTTATGTAAAGCGGTTATCCAACCTGTGTTTGATTTCCTCATTGTAGAGGATAGCACATTTTCAACAATGAATACCGTATTCTATACTGAAAGATGTACAATTAATCATTGTTTTACATGGAAGAAGACTTCCAGGACTGGAAAACTGTAGTTGAGAGGAAACACTGGATAGGCTGGGAGATAGTAGGAACTGCAGATGCTGGAGAATCCGAGACAACAAGGCGCAGAGCTGGATGAACACAGCAGGCCAAGCAGCATCGTAGGAGCAGAAAGGCTGACGTTTCGGGCCTAGACCTTTCATCAGAAATGGGGAAGGGGAATGGGGTTCTGAAATAAATAGGGAGAGAGGGGGAGGCGGATAGAAGATGGATAGAGGAGAAAATAGGTGGAGAGGAAACAGACAGGTCGAAGAGGCGGGGATGGAGCCAGTAAAGGTGAGTGTAGGTGGGGAGTTAGGGAGGGGATAGGTCAGTCCAGGGAGGACGGACAGGTCAAGGGGGCGGGATGAGGTTAATAGGTAGGAGATGGGGGTGCGGCTTGAGGTGGGAGGAGGGGATGGGTGGGAGGAAGAACAGGTTAGGGGGGCGGGGACGAGATGGGCTGGTTTTGGGATGCGGTAAGGGGAGGGGAGATTTTGAAGCTTGTGAAATCCACATTGATACCATTGGGCTGCAGGGTCCCCAAGCGGAATATCAGTTGCTGTTCCTGCAACCTTCGGGTGGCATTGTTGTGGCACTGCAGGAGGTCAAGGAGAGATTTGACTCAGATTTACAAAATTATGAGGGGCTTTGATAAAGTGACTAGGAAGGGCTTACTTGCCTTAGCAGAGGGGTCAGTCGCATGGGTCATGGATTTAAAATGATTGGTAGTAAGAATATAGAGGAGATAAGGAAAATCATTTCATTCAGAGTATGTTTGTGGGTCTGGAACTCACTGTCTGCAATGATGCAGAAGCCCTCAACTCACTTCAAAGGTATCTGAAAAATGAATTTTAAGTGTTGCAACTTGCAATATTATGTAGCAAATGCTAAAAAGCAGGATTAGGCTAGATGGTTTATTCTTCAGGTGGTGCAGATACAATGGGATCAGTGGCTTCTTTCTGCATTCTCTTCTCTGATTCTAAGTGTTTTGAGCCCTGGATGGTAGGAAGGGAAGATGTAAAAAGGCAGATGTTGCATCTTCTTTGGTTGCACAGGGAACCTGGCAGGGGTAGGGGGACATTGAGGGTGATTTAAGAGTAAAAAAGATGTGGTTAATGCCAGGAAAACTGAGAGAATGGAATATATCCCTCACAGGAACTACGACTGGAGGAAGAGTAGTCAAGGTAGCTGTCAAGGTCTGTGGGCCTCTAACAAATGTTAGTTGACAGTCTATTCCCAAAACTAGAAATAAAAACATCAAGGAATGGAAAGGAAGAGCTGGAGTTGGACTATGTAGAAGTGAGAAAAGGGGGAATATTAGAGGCAAAGTTGAAGCAAATTTTTTTTGCTGGTGAGACCAGTAAATGGCCCTGCCAGAAAAACTGATGAGATTTCAATAGGACCGCATCCACAAATGTTTCACAAATCCCACAAGATGTCAGGCTTAGCAAAGACCCTGAAGGATTCTCATGGTGACATGTTTACTTTGGAGGACATGAGGGGAAGCAAAGAAGAAGTAGGAGAATAAAAGAACATGATTAGTCAGGCAAAAGAGGGTAAAGCTGGACAGGGACTTATTGGACCTCTGTTCAAGGAAGAAGCAGCAATCCTCAGATTCTGCTGGTGGGCACACAGTATATTGATGAATTGGATGTCTATATGTGGATAAGATAATCAATTGTTTTAAATGTTCCAAAATCAGTCAAACCAGATTCAAAATGTTAACTATTCCTCTCTCAACAGACACTGTCAGACCTGACGAATTTCTCCAGCATTCTCTGTGTTTGTAACAAATTTTAACGATTTATCTCCCTACAGTTTCTGCCTGACCAGCTTAGTATTTCCAACATTTTCAGTTTTTAGTTCTGATTCTAGTATCTGTGTTACTGGTTTGGGGAATGGTACACCTTTTGTTTAGAAGGAGGAGGTTAATTAGCAGGAGGGAGGGAGCTCCTGAGTCATAGTCGGAATGGATTGGGGGGGTGAGGAATGTGGAATGTGGTTCAAATGTGAATTCCCGAGGTGTGCCAGCACTGAGACGGTGAGAAGGTCTGGCAACATTGGTTTGTAAGCTTGGTAAAGAGACCTTAAATTGTGTTCCTTCTTCAGTCTTGAAAAATAAACACTGCAGCTCCCTATGTCTCTACTTCACTGGAACATTGAATAAATAAACACTTGTCTGCTTTAATAAAATGTGCTTTTACTTTCAAGCAGCAAAATCCTGTAAGCAATGTTTGCATCTCTCAGAAAGTGCGAGGAAGGAGGCCAAGATTTGCAAATAGCAATCTTCTGTGAATGGTCAACCTTGGTTGTCAATCATAAAAACTTCCAGTGTTAAGAACATTTTTTTTTATTTTGCAGTTGCCTGCTGGGCAAGTTAGTTCAGGTTAAAATTACCCTCTCTGGTTCGGAATAAATTACTTATCTTCAATAAAAGTCCCAGACTAATTGCTTAGGTGAAAGGGTCATAATTAATTACTTCCTATGAATCCATCCTTTACCTGCAAAAGCAAATTATTAGTATTTCTCTCACACACTGCAACTTATGTAAACACTGAGCTGGTTTGCAATGATAAACATACGGAATTTTAATAAAACTTTTGAAATTTATCCTCTATCATTTCTTCAAATAATTTGAAAGCTAACTAAACATATTCATAATGTTTTGGTTACATAAAAAGAAACATTTTACTAGTGGACTGACAGTGATCCTAATGTTGCATCTTAGGGAATTCTGCACACTGCACAATGCTCCACCTATAGGATAACAGAAAATAATCAAGTCCAAGGCTAGGCTTCTGCAAAAGTCAAAAATGTCAACCAAGAAAAGATCAACTGGTCCAGCTAGCTTGTAGCATTTGATCACAAGGTATCTCATGCATTAGAATTAGATACTACCAACCCCCCAGGATCCATGTAGTCCTCTGGGAGAGGTGAAAACTGGATAAAAATCTATTGAAAAAAATCTGGAAGATTCCTCAACCATCACTGAAGTGATCAAAATTAGCCCAGGACATCACATTGACAAAAACTTAATTGCATGTATTATATGACATAATTTCTGCCTGAGTCATAAAGAAACATAGCTTCTTTTACTGAAGATCTACAGAAAATCAACACTTACCACACAAGCTGGCAACTTGTTCTGGAAAATGAAGAACTGCCTATTGTATAATCTAGCTCTTATAAAAAGCTGGTCTTTCTCCAACCAATATAATTGAAACGATTTATCAATGTAAACACAACTCAGTCCCTTCATTTTTTATTGGATGTCATCAAATTGCCCCTGATTTAGTGCTGGTCTAAAGAAGATAGACCCAATGGTTTAAACCTATCCAGGTAACTAAAGTGGTTTAAAATAGGAGTGAAACTTATGGTTTTCCTGTGGACATTCCAAAGCCTCAATATCACCTACTGTGTGAGGGAATCAAAACTAAAAATATTACTGAGTGCAATATAAGATTCATTCTGCAATTTTATCATATGTAAACTATGCTTTCATGATTTTTTAAAAAATTGCTTGATGTTATGTTAAAAGCCTTACTTTAAGTCTAGTCAATTGCCTGACAGGAAATCTTGCAAAATTATTTTCTTTTCGCCAAGAAGGATTTGAATGGTTTGCCTTTCCTTCTAATAAATTGGAAATTACGAATTTACAATTTCTAAATCAACCAATCAGCTAGAAGAAATCTGCACAGAATTTGAATGAACTAACTCAAAGAATTAAAAATCAATGACATAACTAATCCAGGAATACAACTAATTTGAATATAAGTAGTTTGCAGGCAAACGGTTTCACTTGTTGAGAAACACATAGAATGCTAATTCTGATTTACTTTTAGATCTAGAACAGCAATGGTACTCAAAGGGTTAATTGAAAATACGTCCCATGTGTGTTTTCATGCTGTTTATTAATTATTAAACAGGGATCAACAAAAAGAAACCTTGAACCTGAAGAAAAATATTCATTTCAAAAAAAAACTTAGAAATCTAACATTTTATTTTGCCTTCTGAAAAATTCAACAACCTTCCCCTGCATCTTAAGTCAAGGTCATTGTTTGCAATTGGAGCAATAAGTGAAACCATAATCTTTTCATGATTCTCTTAGTATTGTACGAAATAGCACTTGGGATCTTTATTTGTATAATATATTTAATAGGAACTCGTTCTTCAATTCATCTCTGCAATTCTTTTTTTGCTTTCAAGGTCATTATTCAGATAAATAAACCAGCAAAGCTGCTAAAGATGCTACTAAGGTAGTTTCGGCAGAGGGTGCACAGGAAAAGAAATAACTCTCTCTGGGAGAAATTACATGCGATGAGGGGCAACCATATACAGCTTTTGTCTCAAGGAGTCTCTGAGGTAAATGTAGAGATTTGGTAGATTTTGGCAGTGCTATTCAGACAGCACACATATACTGAAAACATTATTCTCTACGACATACCCCAGAGGTCTTAGTGATCATCTGTATGCTCATAGTTATTCCTTTCTCTCAAATTCATGACAAGAGTTCCTTTATTCATTTTAAAATAACATCAATAACCTGACAGCTTTCCTTTCAGCAAAAATATTAACTGTTTTACTCACTAAGTCAGGTGATACATGATAATAATCACTGGAAATAAACAGAATAAGCTGACTATAAGGAATTATCAATGTAATGTACACAATAGGAACAATTACTTGATTCAGTTACAGGAAACAAACATGAAATATACCATTTAAGGCTTCAATTTCATTGCCATTTACAATCAGCATTAAGTAGATGACAAGAGGAATGAACCCATTCTCTGGTTATTGGAGAGAAGAGGGACAAAAGTGATAGGAATAAAGGAGCAAGAAGTACTAATTATTTAGATAAAAATAATAGATTTCAAAAGTCAGGTTAGAATGTGAAACTGTCTCAGCCATTGTTCTTGATTTCAGCACAACACAGATGCCTTCATTGCTAGAACAAAATGAATATTTCACTCAACAGTAGTGTAAAGGTCTATGTTATACCAAAGGAGACATTCTTACACTTTTTCGCAAACTGAATTTCAAGGCTGAGGTGCTAGTCATTCCAATTTGAGCCACATATCTAATTTTCCTCTCTTTCTGGGATGACATAAATTTTCTTCTATTCCACTTTATTGTACACTGAGACACAGAGCCACTAAGTAGATCCCCAAGGTGTGCTAGCAGCAAAAGTAGAAGGGAAACATTTTTGTGCAGAACTGAATCTTTAGCAACCCATGTCAGAAATGATCCCACAGATACATTTTCTCAAGACAGTTACCAACTTCATTCTTTTTATCCTCACCTTTATTAGTTTATTATTTCCGGCCATCTTTTTCAATAACTGGGAGGATGGAATAACAGTCACTGAACATCAAAGCAATTTATAGTCAATGAAGTGTTTTGAGTATCGGTTATAACTGTTACCTGTGGAAAACGCATGTGTTTATATTCCTGTCATGAATCAATATCTTGGTTGGGCATTGCTTGCAGTCTTCAAAATTGATACAGTTCAGAGGCACCTACCAAATCCATTCTTTCTGACCTTAACATGTTTATCACCATTCTCAAATAATTACAATTTGCTTCAACAATTGCTTCTGACTGGTATATACATAAATAGTTAAACAAAGTTCTTCATCTACCAAGGTATTTGCAAGTTTGTTGTTCTCAAAAGATAATGATCAGATCAATTGAAACCTTGAGCTGAGTTTTATCTAAGATTGGCTAATTGTCAATTTCATGGAATATATTTGAGGGTTTAATTCCATGAGGTCCAGTGAGTTTTCTTTTTTTAATTCTTTCACAAGATGAGGGTGTTGCTGACCAGGCAGCATTTATTGCCCATCCCTAAATGCCCAGACAGCAGTGAGACCCATTGCTGTGGGTCTGGAATCACATGTAGGCCAGACCAAGGTAAGGATGGCAGTTTCCTTCCCTAATATCCATTAGGGAATAATATCTAAAGGGTATTAGTGAACCAGATGGGTTTTTCCGACAAATGACAATGGATTCATGGTCATCATTAGACTCTTAATTCCAAATTTTCTTTTAACTGAATTCAAATTCCGTCATCTGCCATGGCGGGAGTTGAACCCAGGTTCCCAGAACATTATCTGGGTCTCTGGATTAACAGTCCAGCAATAATACCACCAGACCATCGCCTCCCCAGTGTTTTCTCTGCTGCTCACCTCAAGGTATGCATCACTTGTCTATGGCGCCTCTCTTGCATTATCTCACAAAAGTACTTGCTGCTGCCAGACCTTCTGAGATTTTTGCTGTCAGTCCATATTTAAACTCCAGCTGTGCACCAGTCAATCACTGCAAGTCAGGAACTGCCCTCCACAATTGCAGTGTGGCAAAGATTGTCCCAGGGATGGCCGACAGTGGCAAAGTGGCAGCCCAGTTTTCTGACAGGAACCTGGAGATCCTGGTTGCTGAGGTGATGGAGAGGAAGGCCATCCTCTTTCCTCAGGACTGCCAGAGAAGACCATAGCACTAGACTCCGTCAGCTTGATCTGAAGTCTTCATCAGGGCCAGTGACCATGGTCTGGAGGAACACCCAGCAGTGCAGGAAGAAGGGTAATGACCTTCTAAGCTCCACAAAGATAAATACCACCATCTTGCCTCTGCAATCTCACATTCATTCTAATGCAATACTGCACCCACCTCCCATCAAGGTTCATGATTTACCATTCTCACTCCTGCATGCAGTATCTTTCCTCAATGGCTCTCATCCACCTCAGCCTCCTGGACTACTACACTCCCATGCCATCTGTGCTTCCTACTCATTTACTCGGAATACTTCAAAAACTTTCCTCAATCTGCAACAGCAATAACACTATGTCAATCATTCTGATCTCGCTCAATCCTACTCCAGGGCAGAGAGACCTAAGATAGGTGATAGCGTGCCTGACATTTGCCTCCTCAACCCCTAAGAGGCAACCTCTGCTTTAGAGGCAGAGGACCATAATTGCTCACACGCTGAAACCAAAACCATGTCCTTCACCTCTAAGGAAGAGGTCAGAGAGCCCTCAGAGGAAGCATTGGCAAAGTTGCCTCCTGCATCCTTCACCAGCTCAGATACTGACACCTTGATGGGTACTTTAGCTCAATTAGAGTAGGAAACACAATCTCATGAACACAACACAGTCACATCTCCACAGCTGGACAAGGAAGAAATGGCCCAAGTCCCTGGCACTCAGAGTACAGCCAGAAACCAGGAACCTGCTCAGCCACAGGCCAGTGAGTACTCCATTAACAACTTCACGCAAACACACAGGCAAACACAGGAGCAGCAGGCAGGCAAGTTTGCTGGAAGCATGGGCAACTGATTCAGAGGATTGAGGAGTCCACCAGGGCTGACTGTACTGTGCTGCCTCTGGTATGTGAACATCTAGTCATCTGTGTAAACAGGATGGCAGCTCTTATGGAGACTAACATCCAGTACACCCAGTGACTGCTGGATATGCACAAAGACCTGTATTCCATTGCTATAGCCATTGTTGCTCAGCACTGACAGCAAGGCAGCAGAGAGACGACGGACCTTAACCTCACCCTAGATGCCCCTTTCTTACAGAGACAGGGTGTTGCCAGTAGGCACCCAGTCCGAGGAGGAACCACATACAAGCCTCTGCAAGTCTGTTTCAGGATACTCCAGAAATGCCAAGCCTCTCATCCTCTGCCCAGCCTGCAATCCCCAGCCCTGTTGCTGTTCAAGTGGAGGAGGGTAAACTTGTGCCATTTCAGCTGAATTGTAGGAATGACGGTAAAGAAATTAGCTGTCCTCAGCATCACATTATGTACTAATCCTGCCTGAATGATAGATATCCTTTCCATTGTGTCCATTCCAGCACAAAATATGATCAGGATTGAATGAGGGAACATCAGGATATGTGAACGCGTTCATCATTCTGAAAACATAACTTGTATAAAGGAGGAGAAAAGCATAAAAAATACTGAAACCACTAAGTTGTATTTGCAGTTGCCATTATACGGAGTGAGGGGGTGGTCTGCTTTCTGCAGCATCAAAACATTTACGGTGAAAGATGACTTCACACAATTCAGTTCCGTTGGATGAGAGTCACAAAGAAGTCTTAAAATAGAAAAAATACTGAGGATGATGGGAAATCTGAATCTAGATTTGAATTTAGTGTTTTCCTTCTGTAAAAGAAAACCATGGAGAATTGGGTGCTAAAGTCAATCTTTGACAAATGCTTGTCCTATAACTTCTAGCTGAAATAGGAAGTAACAAATAGTTTCATAATTATCCTCATGGGCAGCAATGGGAAGCAAAATTTTGAATTTAAGTTGTGCATTATTTACAACTATGAGGACAAATATCACAAGACGGACCATCCTGTGACTAGCCAATGGCCAGCTTTTCAGAAGGTAAATAATACTTGGCACTATCTCTTCCTGTATATTATGCAACTGACATACAGAGGCTAAGAAGGCTCGATGTATAAACTAAGCTGGAGCAGTAAAAAGAACAGGACAATTGGCCATGGTACTAATGGGCGAGAAATGGAAAAAAAAAGCACCATTCCTAATCACTGGCTAGTGACCTTTGTTAAAAGCGTGAGCATTGGCCATCATGCAAAGATATGGTCCAGATCCACTACAAAATACTTGACATTTATTATCAAAGCTCAAACATGAGCCATGGCTACGTGGCTGAACTATTCAAAAAGGAAAATGCAGACTGGAAATTTTAAGAAAATTGAACATGATGCCACCGAGTGGGGGAAAACTGTTTTCATGTTCCCTAGATATCTGAAATCCTTCTCATGTAGGCGAGTTGATAGTATTATCAATAGACAATTATCCAGGTTTGAATCCTGCTATGGCAGGCAGTGGAATTTGAATTCAACAAAGAATTAAGAATCTACCGAAGACTGTAAAACTATTATTGATTGTTGGGAAAAACCTGTCTGGTTTACTAATGTCCTTCAGGGAGGGAAACTGCCATTCTCAATTGTCTGGCCTACATGTGACTCCAGACCCACAGCAATGTAGTTGACTCATAAATGCCCTCTGAAAGCAGTTGTATCAATTGCTACGAAGTCTCAACAAAGAAATGCCTCTGTCCATGACAGTATCGGTAAGAGTGACCACTGCACAGTCCTTGTGGAGACGAAGTCCCACCTTTGAGAATAGCCTCCTTCGTGTTGTGTGGCACTATCACTGTGTTAAATGAGACAGATTTCGAACAGGTCTAGTAACTCAAGACTGGATATCTATGAGGCACTGTGGGCCATCAACAGCAATAGAACTGTATTGTTAGCACAATCTGCAATCTCACGGCACAGCATTACCCCCATTCAGCCATTATCATCGAGCCAGGGAACAACCCTGGTTCAACGGAGAGTGCACGCAGGCATGCCAGGAGCAGCACTAGGCAAACCTAAAAGTGAGGTGTCAACTTGGCAAAACTACAAAACAGGACTACTTGCATACCAAATAGCATTAGGAGTGAGAGATAGACAGAGCTAAGTGATCCCACACCAACAGATCGGACATAAGCTCTGCAGTCCTGCTACATCCAGTCAAGAATGGTGGTAGACAATTAAACAACTCACTGGAAGAGGAGGCTCCATAAATATCTTCATCCTCAATGATGGAAAAGTTTAATACACCAGTGCAAAAGATAAGGCTGAAGAATTTGCAGAAATCTTCAGCCAGAAATGACCCATCTCAGTCTCGTCTAATGGTCCCCACCATCACAGATACCAGTCTTCATCTTCCTTGTGATATCTCAGAACAGTTGGAGGCACTGGATTGTGCAAAAACTATGGGCTCTGACAACATTTAGCAATAGTACTGAAGACTTGCACTTTAGAACTTGCTGTTCCCACAGCCAAGCCCTTCCAGTACAGTTACAACATTGGCTTCTACCTGACAATGTGGTAAATTGCCCAGGTATGTCCTGTATGCAAAAGGCAGGACAAATCCAACCCGCCAATATTGATCCATCAGTTTACTGTCAATCATCAGTGAAGTGATGGAAGGTGTCATCAGCAGTGCTATCAAGCAGCACCTGCTCAGTGACACCCAGTTTGGGTTCCACCCTTTCAGCTGCTGACCTCATTATAGCCTTAGTTCAAATACGGGCAAAAGAGCTAAATGCCAGAGTTGAGGTGAGCGTGATAGCCCTTGACATTGAGGCTACATTCGACTGAATGTGCCATCAAAGAGCCCTAGCAAGACTGGAATCACTGGATATTAGGGGGCAAACTCTTTGCTGGTTGTATACACACCTGGCACGTAGGAAAGTGGTTGTGGTTGTTGGAAGTCAGTCACTTCAACTCCAGAAAATCTCTGCAGGAGTTCAGGGTTGTGTCCTCGGCCAAACCATCTTCAGCTGCTTCATCAATGACCTTCTCTCCATTATAAGGTCAGAAATGGGTATATTCGCCGATGATTGCACAATGCTCAGCACCATTCCTGACTTCCCAGATACTGAAGCAGTCCCTGTCCAAATGCAACAAGATCTGAACAATATCCAAGCTTGGGCTGATAATCAGCAAGTAACATATGTGCCACACAAATGCGAGGCAATGACATTCTCTAATAAGAGACAATTTACCCACCACACCTTGACATTTAATGGTGTAACCATCACTGAATCACCCACTATCAATATCCTGGGAGTTACCATTTACCTGAAACACAGATGGACTCACTACATAAATACAGTGGCTCCAAGTGCAAATATACTGTGGCAAGTAACTCACCTCCTGACTCCCCAAAGCCTGCCCGCCATCTACAAGGCACAAGTCTGGAGTGTCTTAGAGACAATAAGGACTGCAGATGCTGGAAGCCAGAGTCTATATGTGTGAGGATGGAAAAGCGCAGCAGGTCAGATAGCATCTGAGGAGCAGGAAAGTCAACATTTTGGGCCAAAACTCTTCATTGGTCTGAAATGTTGACTTACCTGTTTCCTGGATGTTGTCTGACCTGCTGTGCTTTTCCAGCTTCAAATCTATAGACAAGTCAGAAGTGTAATGGAGTACTTCCCACTTGTCTGGATGAGGGCAGCCCCAACAACACTCAAGAAGATTTACACCATCCAGGACAAAGCACCCTGCTTGATTGACACTACATCTACAAACATCCACTCCCTCCACCACCAATGCTCAGTAGCAGCAGTGTGTACAATGTACAAGATGCACTGCAGAAATTCACCAAAGTCCTTAGGCTGCAGCTTCAAAACCCCCTACCATTTCCATCTTGAAGGACAATGGCAGCAGATACAAGGGAACACCAGCACCTTCAAATTCCCCTCCAAGCCAGGCACCATCCTGACTTGAAAATATATTGCTATTCCTTCACTGTCACTGGATCAAAATCCTGGCCTTCCCTCCCTAAAGACATTGTGGGTCAATCTACAGCATGCGGGCTGCAGCAGTTCATGAAGGTAGCTCACCCCCAGTTTCTTAAGGGCAACTAGGGACAGGCAATCTAAATACTGGCCAGCTAGTGATGCCCATATCCCATGAGTGAATAAAAATAAATCTAAAATATTTGGCTAATGATCTGATTACTGATGATTCATTACATTATACTGTGAGATCACATTGACCTTAAATTGGTGACTTGTTTTCAATGGTGTTTTTTGGTGATGTTTACACCAAAACATAAAGTTCTGAGTAAAAATGGGGTAAAGTTCTGAGTAAAAATGGGGTAAACTTCTTAAGCAGGTCTGGTCTATTTTACCATGATGTTGGATAGACCTAAACAAAAAGCTATCCAGCAACATTACTTTACGTCTAACATACCAACAGATGTATCTAAATAAAAAATTGTGATAATTAGGCAGCAATTCCAGGCAATTCCAGTTTTCTGAAGAAGGGTCTAGGTCCGAAACGTCAGCCTTCCTGCTCCTCTGATGCTGCTTGGCCTGCTGTGTTCATCCAGCTCTACACCTTGTTATCTCAGATTCTCCAGTATCTGCAATTCCTACTATCTCTGAAGCAATTCCAGGCAGTGTGGTTTGACCCAGCAGGGAATGATAACGCTACTAATGTTAGTTTAAACCAACCAACTCCAATAGAGTTCAGCAGAATTATCTGGACATGGGAAAAATATATCACATGAAACTGAATTGGATGTTAAGCGTTTGTTTTTAAATCAAATATTTACTAGAAGATTCCGTTTTTATAATCTTGCATGTTTTTCTCGCAAAAGTATCCATACTGTGGAGTATAAAACATGTGGCCTGTCACTCATGGCAAGTGTACTGTTTGCAGTTTTACATCAAATACCACTTGTCTGTGGCATTTAGCTGTGCTACAGCACTGGCAGATTGTCTAAGAGACATTCTCATCTGACGTGTCAGGTTGACAATCAAACAAAGGATGGTGGTAAATTCTGTTTCACAGTTAAACAAACTGAAGGATATTACCTGGGTATTTGTCACAGCCCCACAGAATTCTGTTTCTAATATGCCATCTGGATGGATGTAGCAGAATTGAGAAGCAGAGGACTGACATTTCTCAGTAACAATCTGCTGTCATTCGGTATTTTAGCGCCCTGTGATTTGCCTTTAGCTTGACTTGAAAATCAAAGGAAACTGGTATATTCCGACGTTTTCAGCATAGTCATGAACATTTCGATAGAGTCTTGCTGATCAGGAGGTCTATTTTTTCAAGCAAAGAATCTTTTCCTATTGCATGTTATACGTACTTTAAGTTGATATTCCAAGAATTACTTTTGAATTATTTCCTCTTGTTTTCAAAGCACCCGATTGTTTTACAAATCATCCACTAGCTTTAGGGCGGTTGGGGGAATGATGCAGTTAACTCAGTTGGCACCATCAGTGGGAAGAAAGCAGAGTCAACTTTTCAAGTTTGGTGACTCTTTGTCAGAACTTCTGATCTGCAGTTCTTTGTTTTATTTTTGATGATAATTTCATGGTCACCATTACTAAGGCAACTCTAGATTTTATTGCAGGTGTATTAACTAAATTTAAACTGCACCAGCTGCCACAGAGGAATTTGAACCCATGCCTCCAGAGCATTAGCTTGGGTCTATTGATTAGCAATCCAGTGACATTACCCTTATGCCACCACTTCTCCCATGGGCTGTGAGATTCACAATGTACCCTCATTACCGGTTACAAATTGTAACCTCAGTGTGAAGATGAAACTTCATTGCCACAAGGGCTGCGTGGTGGTCACCTCTACAAAAACTGTCATGGGCAAATGCATCTGTGACAGGTAGGTTGGTGAGTACAAGTCAACAAGGCTTTTCCTTCATGTTGTTCTCCTCTCCAATTCCTGCAGACTCAGAAGCTCTGATTTTTAGGACTCAGCCAGCCCAACCAGTGATGGTGCCACTGAGACTTGGAAGGCCCCGCCCAGCGTACATTCTGAACCCTTGCTTTCTCCAATTGGTCTTCAACACAGAGGAGGACTGATTCATTAGTTGAGGGGCAGGTGGTGTCAACATTTCCTCGCTCATGAGGCCATTGGATTTCATGGAGTTGAATATTGATGTGAAAGTCTCACAGGCAACTCCTTCCTGATTGTATACCGCTGCGCTGCAACCTCTGGTGGAATCTGGGGTCTGCCCTACTCATGGGACAGGACATATCCAGGGATGGTGATAGTGATGCTTAAGACATTGTCTGTAAGATTTAATTTGGTGAGTTGGACTATGTCGGACTGTTACTCATTTATTACCGTACATCAAAGAACTGAGTTAAAATTTGTGTTTGAAGTCAAGAAGAGTTAACTTCATGAAAAAAAGGGCATAAATTAATTTCTCCATTTTAGCTTATGTAATGCAGAATAGATAAATATAAACTTTTACATTATATAGTTGTGAATTTCAGTTTTGAAGAAATGTGCATTATAAATCAGGCAGAAAGTCTGTTCATAATGGACAAACCTCACCCAACTCAAAAAAAAAGTGCAACTAAATAAACCAATCATTTTAACTGGAGCTAGTGATTTCTTGTTTGACAACGTATAAACACTATTTCTTTCTCTGTGCATTAAACAAATCATAAGAGCACTGCCAAACCGAATGGAGGAAATTTAGGCTTCTGCACATGCACAGTTCCATTACCCAGCAGCACACTGTTCTTTCAATGACCATTGCAGTTTATGTTATTAAAAACATTCTCTTTGTTCCCAAGGTCTGATTCCAATCCTTTGACTAAACCCCAAAGATTACTGTATCTTGTGCAAACCACTCATCCTCATCTTTGATGGTTAGTATATTCTGCAGCTATCTACACTCCTGTTTCATTGTGATTTCATGGAATGCCTTTTGTTTTATTTAATGTGAAAATCTGTGTTCACAATTTTCTAAGTCTTACAATATCAAGTTTCATACAAGAAATTGCCTCATTTCCTAACTTTGACAGCACCAGAATCAATACGTCTGGCAGGACAGTAATTTCTTCTGAAAATTTTCCATTGGTGAATGCATTTTATTTTCCAATGTTGAATATTTTTTGATTGGAATCATGCTTGTGTAGATGACTACCATTTATTTTTTGGTCCTAAAATTTTGGAACACATTGAATGATTGTATTAACTAACTTGGATGTTGACAGGTTTCTGAGATGGCTTGCATAGTACTCCAGCCTGCAAGGTGTGAAACCTAAAACTTACAATATAAACTTGTGATTATACACAGTATGACTTCAGATGAATGATCAAGACTGGATTTTTAGCAGCCCAAAACTGATATAGAAGCAAATCAGTATCCAAATAAATGTCATTACATAAATGATAGACTGGACTTTGATGCATACTCCCAGAGAGCCCCACAAAGTTATTAAGAATGAATTAGAGCACTCATAAAATGGAATTTGAAAGTAGCCATGACAAATTCCATTTCTAAAAAAAAGCATATGTGTAATATTAGATTACCTGAGTCAATATATGGTCAAGTTCAGTCAATAGTTTTAAACATCCCTGTGGTGTATAAGTCAATAGTGCCAATGATACATAGAAAATGAATATTCCAATAAAATGAGATGAAGGTACTGCTAAAATTAAAATGGAGCTGGAAATCGTAACTGTCCAAGAAAAGGAACATTTACTGTATGGTAAAAAGGAGCAAAATATAACAGCTGATTCTAGTCAAACCAAGCTATAGCGAGTTCTGACCTTCTATGGATGGTATGCAACTTGTCTGTGTCCAAATCCTGAACGTATTCAATCATGGAACATACCGAAATCTGCATAACCTGTGCAGAAATCAGATCTAGCATTTTCCTACTCCTTGGATCACTACAAAAAACATATGCACTTAAACTTGACTCTGTTCTAAAGACATAATTACAAATTGCACAGACTGATCCTTAAAATTTGGATTAACTTCTCACTGTGAATGTTCACATAATTTCTGGGAAATATAATACTTGTTTTATAGAGCTTAATTTTTTTCTTTTTATTGTGAGCTTTGGTACAGTCCAACAGGTAGAGTCTAATGGATATCATTGTAAATTCAGTTTGTGAACTATACTCTTAAATTACAGATAAAAAGATAATCATCTCAAAATTCTGAACTCTTAAAGATGTACTGCATGAAATAATAGAACAGATTAAAATTCACTAATAATCTGGATTTTTGAGGAATTTCATTGGTGACATTTTCTCCTTTTTATGGAATGTTTATCAGTACCATGAGAACCACTAAAGTCTGATTTGTTAAAATATACTAGATTTATGTTGTTGAAGTTGTGATAACACAGAAATATTAATCTAACCACATTAATGCTTACAGAAGTATCGGGAAAGATATTCTTTCAGATTTTGTTTATCACATGATCCTCAACTCGACAAACCTTCCAAAAGAGACTGATGCCAGCTGAAAAATAATAGTTCTCTGCTGCTAGAATATTAATCAGACCAATTATTAAACAATTCATGTTGCTTACATATAGTTACAAATGACAAAGGCTGGCACAGCTATAAATTTCATGCTACCTGTTTATGCTGCTTTATATTTTTCTTGAAATTTTGATAATTGTCTATTTTGACCAGTTGTTTATCTCCTACAATGCTGGGTCTAGTATGAGGAGCTTCAATCTATTTGCTATTGTTTGTCCTTTTATAGCAGTGAAACTCCCTTTCCTTTTTGCTTTTGATGTAGTCTCTTACAACAATTGGGAAACTTAAGGAAGGAGATGTGTTTCATGTTAAAAGACGAGATACAATTTTGTCAAAGCAGCTTATTTGTTACCCGGGAAGTCTGCCAGATCCATTACTGGTGAACAAAGGTTAATTTTCCTCAAAGAAGATGGATAAATTGACAGAGAAATATTAAGTTGTAGCGAAACAAAGGATTGCCGTCTAGTTAATATAATACTCTGATCACTTCTAATTTTGAAAAAGAGAGGCTTTAAGGATAAATAAAACTGCATATTTCATCTGCTCACTAAAATTTACTCTGAATACATTCTTATTTTGTACAAGGAACATTTGGAGACTATAAATGGACAGCAGCGTCTCTACTGAATCTAAGCTTTCATTTATCACATTGAAACAAAAACCAAACATTGGAATTGCATGAAAGTCCTGTGATAATGGACAAATCAAAAAGGTGCATAATTGTTTATTGCTTGATAATTGTTTCTCTACAGCAAAGCAATTATAAAAAAAACTTCTGTCCTAAGATGCAGAAAACAGCATTAACTTATTTCAACTAAGACTCCTTCAATTTATTAAGCAGGCTTTTAAGCTATTCTGATTACATTTCATATGATCTTTAGGAACCTTTCCATTGCTAATATTTTGGTATGTAAACAAGAAGTGATATGAGAAAAGTCATTCTTTGAGATAAAACAGTTAATTTTTTGACAATTTGTATGGAGTAGATGGCAAATGCAATGTTTCAAATAATAGCATCTGAAGCTTGTTTTTTTGTGACTTCATTTATTTAATGTACTTTGACTTCCACTCGCCTTCGTCTGCATGAACTCTTCTTTCAGCTAATAATTACTCCAAAAAAAATTCAAATAAATTGCCAGTCATTTGCTTTACGAATAATTGTTTCTTTTCTTTATAAGTACGGTTTAATTCCTTTAAGCTCTTCTTTAGTATTTATCTGCTTCAGCAAACTGTTTTGCAATCAGTTCTGCTGTCCTCTGAGACATTATCCTCATGACTGTTGTCTGTAGCAGAAGGAAAACCAAGCAAAAACTAAAAACTCAAGCTGTGGACTAAAATGTAGATGACAGGAAATTGACTTAAAAGAAAGGGATGCTGTTCCATGAAAAGCAAGATGAGCTGGGGCATTACTGTATTTTGCTGTTTGTATATTTAAATGTTGGCTATTTGAGATGCAAAGCACAAATGATCTATATTAGTTAATGTGTGACCACAGAGGTTAAATTCCTCTGTACACATATTTTGGTTAAAACTTTAAATTCAATGTATTGCATGAAATATTCATGATGTGTTTGAGCATTTAATAAATAACTAATTATGCTGTTCTGTCAGAATAAGTAACATATGTCTCTTCATTGAATTCTGCCCATTTATCCTTATTGAATGAGCAATATATACTTTGTTAGTGATAATTCCCACTGAGGACCACTGTCAAAATGTTTTCTTTAAGTATGTTGACCATCTTGAAACAAAAACACTAACATTAAAAAGCCAAATGGGCACTACCACACTCACGAATATCGGGAACAATCAAGGGAGGCAGTAGCAGAGTAGGAATGTCATTGGACTCAGTCTAGTGGCACAGTTTGATGTTCATAACCCACCATGGTGGAATTTAAATTCACATCAAACCTTTGTCAATCATCATAAAAGCCTATCTAGTTCCCTAATGCACTTTTGGGAAGGATAGTTGACTCTGAAATGGTCTAGCTGGCCACTGAAATATATTAAAGTCCTATGATGCCTAAAAGGAATGAAACTGGACATCAACCTAGGCACTTGAAATGACAACAGCAAATCCAAGCCTTGAGACATCCTTAGGCTTGCGTCAAATGCAGAGACATGTACACCTTAACAGCAAATGCAAAATGGAGAGTCGATCACGACTTCAAGCTAACCTGCCTTACTTAAAGGCAGCCTACACCACTTAAAAAAGAGGTGCACTTTGACTGGAGAAGGTGCTAGAAGTGATTCGACAAGTGAGTTTGACCTGGGAAAGATACAAGAATGCCCCAATATGGCAGAACACCTTGTTGCATGAAGCGGACAGGAGGAGAGAAGGTCTCCATTCAAGGGGAACCAGGAAACCCACCAGACAGACATTGCTAAAACAGAGGTACACGTTGACCATTGCGGTAAAAGTTAGGAGTGTAGCCTGAGGACCTGAATTCATTGGCAGAAGAAGTTCAATGGCATCACACAAGCAATCAATGTCAGAAATACATGTTCAAGTACCATATCCTACCAGTTACACCATTGGTCTCATATTTTGCTCAATTCACCAGCTTCATTCATCCACTTACTTATCCTCCTAATCAACCAAGACTCTTAATTCACATTCATGACTTCATCACAGTCTCATACACAGTGCTATTGCATCCTCGTACACTTAGCACCACTGCAAACATCACACTCACTCAGTCTGCACCATTTTCACCTATTCAGCTATGACAGGCACAATACCCAAACACGGTGCATCTCATTCATTGACATAGCCTGATTCTATGTTCTCGTAACTCCTTTTTACATGTACCTTTCACTTGGAGGGCAAGGTGACAAGACACTAAAATTGGAAGTGTAGTGGACAGTGAAGAAGGTTACCACAGAGTACAACGGGATCTTGATCAGATGGACCGAAGGGCTGAGGAGTGGCGGATGCAGTTTAATTTAGATAAATGTGATGTTCTGCATTTTGGAAAGGAAAATCAGGGCAGGACTTATACACTTAATGTTAATGTCCTGGGGAGTGTTGCTGAACAGAGACCTTGGAATGCGGGTTCGTAATTCCTTGAAAGTAGAGTTGTAGGTAGATAGGCTAGTGAAGAAGGCCATTGGTATGCTTGCCTTTATCAGTTAGTGCATTGAGTACAGGCATTGGGAAGTCATGTTGAAGCTGTACAGGACATTGGTTCAGCCACTTTTGGAGTACTGTGTGAAATTCTGGTCTCCCTGCTTTGGGAAGGATATTGTGAAACTACAAAGGGTTCAGAAAAGATTTACAAGCCTGTTGCCAGGGTTGGAGGGTTTGAGTTACAAGGAGAGGCTGAATAGGCTGGGGCTATTTTCCCTGAAGCACTGGAAGCTGAGGGGTGACCTCATCGAGATTTAGAAAATCATAAAGGGCATGGATAGGGTAAATAGGTAAGGTCTTTTCCCCGGGGCGAAGGAGTCCAAATCTGTAGGGAATAGGTTTAAGGTGAGAGGGAAAAGATAAAAAAGGGACCAATGGCGTAACTTTTTCATGCAGAGAGTGGTGTATGTATGGAATGAGCTGCCAGGGGAAGTGGTGGAGGCTGGTACGATTACAACATTTAAAAAGCATCTGGATCTGTAAATGAATAAGAAGAGTTTAGAGGGATATGTGACAAACGCTGGCAAATGGGACGAGATTCATTTAGGATATCTGGTTGGCATGGTTGAGTTGGACCAAAGGGTCTGTTTCCGTGCTGTACACCTCTATGACTCTATGACTTTAACTGTTGGCAGCAGCATATAAGTGTCAGGCTCTAGGCACAGCTACAGTCCTCACACTAGCAAATACTGCTCACCATCTTTAGAGTCATCACAGCTGAGGTCTTTGCCAATGGAAATGCTTGAAGATAGTGGTATAATCATACCTAATATTCTCCCTCATTCTAATTCCCTCCATTCTGTAATTTCTTCTGATTTGCAACCTGAAGAATGTATAAGCTTGCATCTCTTTTAATCCTTTTTTTTTCCCTTCTTCTGTACACTATAGTCTCGGTAGTTAATATATTTCAGGCAGATCAAGAGCCCTAAACTTGAGAAACTCCTCTATAAACTTTTCTCAAGTCCAGAAAGTATTTATTAAACTCTCACCAGAGGTTAGAGCTTGAGGGGAACCACTGCACATCAAACATGGCAAACTGGAAGGATTTACAGGTTGATATTCACCCTGTTTAGTTATGTTATTCATGTACACTCTGCGACCATCAAGTCCTGAAGTGGATCTTGAATCCAGAGTTTTTGCCTCAGAGTTAGAAATGCTACTAAGTGCACCACAAGAGCTCCACTTTCTGAATACTACCGTGGAATTCAAGAACATTCAACTTGTTGCTCTTCAAACATAGCTAGTTGCCACACAACCTCAGACTGTTGTCACAATGGAAGCAAAGTGTGCAAAAGAACGTGCAGGGTCTCAAAGCTGTTCTCCAACATCTTGCTATGATGGTTGAGGCCGCACACAGGTGGAATAGCTGTTGCTTTACGGAACATGCTACTCTGCCTCAGGATGATACACTTACTGACTTCCCACAACTGGTTACTTGATAACTGACTTTTCCTGTCAGCTAACCGGTATAGAATGCTGTCACCCATAACAAGAAAACACAGGCTGAAGCTTGGCCTTCTAGGGCCTGAGCACACTGAAATCATTCTGCAAACCCCACTGCAAGTTAGCCATATAGCACTGTACTGGGGCATTAGGACAGGCAAAGGCACAATAAAGACAGCTCTGGTCAGTGGGCAATCTTTGTTGCCTAAAAGACCTGTTCTCCTTTCATGTGTTGGCTCTAGTGCTGTTAGTGTAGTGGACCCCTGTAAAGTAAAGCCATCAAGACTGTTGTCAGTACACTCAGTATTGACCTGCATGATGTATTGCATATGGTTGATATTGAGGAAGCACAATTCCTTCTAGTGTGGTACACCACTGAATTCACATGTGCTGCTTATAAAGCAGCAGTGACGTGGGCCATGGGGAAAAACTGCTATTCTGCTATAGATGTGGGCTCCCTAGGTAGAGAAAATTAAGTATTTTCTGCTCTCTGTGCATACAGAGTCTCACTGATATCCATTATAGCAGGCAGCAAACTCTAAAATATATAAAGAGGACCTTTTTATAAGAAGTGCCACAATGAGCACGTCCTAAGTGGAAATGAGATATTGCATACAATGTTCTGGGCTTAGGTCAAGCAGGAATATTGTTTCCTGAAGCCTCTGGGTTGGTACGTCCTGCTATTGCGAGCCCTTCCCTCCCTGTCCACTTTCCCCACTTTGAGGAGCTTGTCCTCCTGTGTCACCACTTATTCTGCTGCTCTGGGGATTGGAAAATGTATCACTTATCACAAGAAGCTGTAAAACTCGGAACAATTATTCACCTATTCTGGTGCTTACAAATTTAAATTCTTGATCAAAAAGGCAACTTCTGACAAAGCTTTTAGGATAGATGTTTCTTTATTTAAAATAACTAATGACTATAACTGAGTGTCACCATCAGGAATGATTACAAACAAAATCAGCATACATACATGTGTTCAAACATCAATGAGTGATTTGTTCATCGTTGACTAGTAGATTCATTCTCCTGTGAGCCTGATCATCATCCCAGGAGCCACAGCAAACATCTCTGAATTGCTGTTTTTATACCCCAAATTTGGCAGGAGTCTTGTTATACAAACATCTAAGACTAGAATAATGTTTGTTAGTTTTTGCTACCTCCTTTCTTCTTACCTCCAACCAATAAGCTTTGACACCATCTCTGCTGGACTTCCAGAAATTCTCCATTCTGCAGTTCTCTAAGTACATTCCTTCATCTAAGGTGTAAATGGCAGTCTTGTAGTTTTCTAATCTGATACTATTATGTAGTTCTAATCAGCTTGACATTGAAGTTTGTCACAATGATGGCTACTATCAGAAACTGACAATCTAGATCACTCAAGTAACTATGTTTAGATTAGCAAGAATGGTTTGAAACTGGTTTATTTAAACTCTTCCAGCAATAACTATATCAGTTTCTCAAGGATTGCTGGTTTGTTAATTTCAGTCATATTATAGTGTAGATTTGGTCAAATCTGAGAATAGTCATAATTTCTTTCAAGTTTGAAATGAGAACCCAGGATTTTATCATTTGCCATTTCACTCCCTGCGGACTTCAGCAACACTAAATTGCTGTACAAATGTCCAAATCTTTCTAACTTAGCAACTATGTGTAGAAATAAATCAGCCGCTGACCTTAAAGCGGTTGCTGATCTGTTTAACTTGCGTCATTCTGGGGGCTCCTTCCTGCTGCTCAATGGATAGTTAGCTGTGAAAGGTTAAGATACGTCATTAGTTGGAGCAGTGATATTGAAAATGATACCACTAAAGTCAAATCAATGTTACATATTATTTGAAGTCACGTTCTGTCTAATTTGCATATGTTCAGCACCTGGTCCTAATGCTGGTGCTAACTTCTTACCTAACATGGCATCTGTTGTGGACTGCAACAGAATTGTGTGCGTAGCTCGGATGCCTTTTTGAGCCCAAAATGCTCCATTGCTCTAGAAATGCAAGTGCAGCACAATCAAATTTTGCAGCCCCCATGTAAGAATGACTCATGATTAATCAGTTTTTCAGGAAAGAATCAATGGGAAGAAACAAGTTCAGGGATACAAGGAACATTTCATTATGATGAAGAAACCCTGATTGAACTTTACGTAAAGAGTTAATTGCTTTTGGGCCAGATTTCTTCAATCTGCCATGAATTGAATGTACATTGAGGTAAACTCTAGAATTATGATGCAGTTTGGGTTGGGTGTCTAGTTCATTGGAAACACGGCACACAAATGCTTTTCCTGGTTGATGTAAAAGCTTATGTAACATGCTGCTTCAATAAATATAGAAAGTTGTCATAGTCCCAGAGGGCCACTCTCAAATTAGAGAGACACAACTGCTAGTGATTTAAACTGGAGGGTCACCATTCCTTAGATAAGGGGCAAGGTTGAGAAAGCAGGACCTTCATGGTAATCTTAGCTTGTACAGGAATTGAACCCACACTGTTGACATTATTCTACATTGCAGAATATCCATGCAGCCAACTGAGCTAACTTACCCATAGTTGCAATTTGTAGATTCATTAGGGGGCAGTAGAGTCATTAGTCACACCTCAAGTGTGTATTTCTGGCAATTTACACTTCATCCATTCATCTAATGTAGGATGAAATGAAATATTGAATAACCTTTGACAGATGTGGTGAATTTATTGCCAATAGGCAGAGCTATCCAATTTGTGATCAGGGTTTGGGATTGCAGAGGCTGGTGAGATATTGAGACTGCCTTTCAAGTGACAAAGATGGGACTTCTCAGATATTTCATAATTAATTGTTGAATTTTCAGTATGTCTACTTTCTTATCAAGAGAAAGTCTGCTGAGCTGTCCACTGATGAAAGTGTAGATGCCTGGATATCAAACCCATGTGATTTTAACTTGTGGGCCTCATTTGCCCACTCCTGGATAACTAGCTGCTTGAAACAGTGAGAAGTGGTTGTAGGATTGTTTAGGTGTCTGATTGAGTAGCAGAAATCTGCTGGCTGTCCCCAAAACATAGTTCATCAGCATTCAGTTAAGTTGTAAAGCAGAAAAGGGAAATGTTTAATAGGAGAGAAATGAGAATAAACATTTGGGTGGCAGAGACCTAAAATATGCTTGTGAAACACTATGCTATGCTCTTCTGGGGAACCATAATTACAATTTTAAAAGCCCTATTCAAATTTTATATTTTTTCTTCTGATTGTCTTTCTGTTGTCTTCATCAGGAGAGAAATTCACAATAATGTTTTTACTCAAAACACAATTCAATTACACTCAGGGCTTGATGATGACAATGGTTCCAGACTCGGAGAGATGTCCTTGCTGCGTGGCTAGAAGTGGTTAAACTTGAAGATAGCAGGATATATGGGCAAGTCACCTCACTGAGCAGGAAGGGTAGAATTCACACTGTCTATCTCTACAAAGCTTGATTGATTTGCTTGTTACTACCACAACAAATGTTCCTGTGCTAAACAAGTTAAATTTACACATGCTAAGTGATCTTTATAACAGTTTGTAAAAATTCTTAAAAATTAGTTTGGCAGATTTCATTTTCATGTGCTGCCTGTTTGGCAGCAGGAAGTGACATTGTAAGTCGCAAAGCTACAAAATTAGTCTAACAGCAAAACTAAAAATTAT
Source organism: Rhincodon typus (assembly GCF_021869965.1). Taxonomy (NCBI): domain Eukaryota; kingdom Metazoa; phylum Chordata; class Chondrichthyes; order Orectolobiformes; family Rhincodontidae; genus Rhincodon; species Rhincodon typus. Next base: position 22,434,539 of record NC_063351.1, on the reverse strand, counting down.
GAACAAAGTCAACAATCATGTTCTATTGTTTTTTTTAGAAAATAAATCCACCTATCTAAAATTGTAAGAATAATTCCTTTGGTGATTGCTCTTCCTTCGATTGTGAGCTGACTTATTGACAAGGTGTGGTTCAGTGTCTGTTTTGGCATTTATTCTTGTATCTTTTCTTTTGTTTAATAACTAAAACTGTTGCCTTTCCTGTGCAGCCTTCCTCAACATTTTTTGTTATTGTGATATGATGTGATGACAAAGTTAATGGGTGTTTCCTTTTGTGTACAGTATCGTGTTTATGAGAAGAGATGTTTTATGAAAAAAATAGAGGCAGACATGCCTTCAGAATCTCATTAAAGATCAACCAGCAAGAAAAATTAAAAGCCAGCTCTGACCTCCTTCTGAAGTTTTCTGATTTTTAATCAATAAATGCCTCTGATGTGAGGAAATAACTTAAAAGTGTGACTGATATCATTATGAAACTGTAAAAATGGCTCTATTTTTACAAGGGTAGGTTAATATTGCTAGGGAGTAATCTTGCCAAATTGAGCAAACATCAAATTTTAGCAAATATGCAAGACCACCTGGAGGAAATAATTTCATACCATTCTGCCTTCGCGCCAGTCACAGTGCAAAAATAACTTGTGCAAGGTAAACTTGTTAAGTATTACTGCTGTCAGTTCTTATCTACATTTTTCTAATGTTAAGAAACATAATCAGTATTTGGAAGCCTAAAGCAGAACTCCATGTAAATGATAAGCATGCTAAGATCAATTTGACTAACTAGAGGGCGATGTGGAGACAACAGTATTACCAGCTCCATGTCACTCTAAATTGGCTATTGTCTCAAACTGACACATTATAGCTATGTCATAATGTTCGGGTCAGTATGTCCTTCAGATTGGTTTCCTCAATTGTAGTATTGGGGTCGTTATGATTTCCACAGTGATAGATAACTTTTAAAGAGAAATCTGAACTTGTAGTTAATAGCGAGACGAATAATATGTCATGATTTCATATTTTAAAACTTTATTACATCAAACGCCGAAATAAACTATCGACTAAACTATATTTTGTTATCTACACGTTACACTTTATTGCAATATGTAGAACCTTTTTTTACTTATCACATTGCACTTGATATGGAATTACAGTTCTTATCACAAACACTTACATGGACTGCTTGATTTTATTTTCCTAGCCGGAGAACCTCTGACCGCAGAATTATCTCTCACTGTAGATTTCTTTTCCTAGCTTCAAGCTATGAAAATCTTGTAGCGTCCTTTAACTCCTCTCAAACATGGTCTTCAGGCTGTGCACAAGGTCCCACTGTGTTCTGCATGGTGAATGGTAAAGTCAGTACCTGCACTGATTGAGGTCAATTTAGTCAATTTAAATTCTGTCTTTTGTTCACTCTACTTCTCTGATACCTGCAGACTACACACGACAAAACCGGAACTGCCCCTCCATGACATTTATGGCTTTATGGAGGAGCTTATAATCAGATCTTAAAATGGCTGCCATTCCCCATGGCAATAGAAAACATGTTAGTTTTGCATCTCAGTTGAAATGGTCATTAGTTATCTTTGATCCTGACTCCTTTTCGTCTGAGATATAAATGGATACTTTACAACACCACTGCTTACAACTTGATACCTGTAGCACCTTTCTGAGATTTTGGGAAACTTGGAGTCTATTCATGGTTTACAAAAGGACAAGAATTATTGTTACCAAGAGTCAATTCTTTGCACTTTTCTATTGATTTCTTACAACTAACTCAGCCAGGTTTACTGTCAGGCAGACTCCAGTATAGGTCGCATGAGCACATTTATTTGACCCAATATATATGAATCTTAAAAACTAAAAGATATAGTCCTAAAATATAATAATCTTATAAAGCTCATAATTGTAAGAGGGTTACAAAATTGAGGATTCTCTCGTGTATCTTATATCTGAGAAAAGACAATCTGATATAGCCCGTTGTAAAATTAACCATTCATGAAGAATTTTTTCTGACTTTAGTATGACCATTTTTAATCTGTAGACTTTTTAAAGTTAGTGGCAGGATTTTTACAGTCAATAGTTCAACTGAAAATCATAAATGATAACTCAATGATTTCAAGCATTAATTTTATTGCCTTGAAAATGTAACTTGAAATGTACTTTTTTTCCAAACAGAGCCATGCACATTCCATTGGTTGTATACATTTTACTGACCTGGCCTTGCTGCCCATTTCTTTAGGGATATTCCACTTACCTCCCCAAGTACCAAACTATCCACAAGGGGATAGTCAGTCCAGGGGGAAGATAATCAAATGCTTAGGCCAGTTACATTGGTTGTGTAGGGATTCAGGGACAGTTGGATCCAGCAGTTGGTACAGGCTGGGGGCTGTAGTTCAGTGGTTGGGAGTTAGTTGGGGGAAGGGACAGTTCAATGCCTGGGTTAGTTGGTTGTTTGAGGCAGTAATCAGATGGTGGGGGGCGGGGCTCAGATAGGATGTCATGGGGATTAAATTGTGTCCTTGGGGCGGTAGTCAAATGGGAGGTCAGTTGTGGAGTTGCTGAATTATTAGTCTAGGAATTAAACTGACCAACATTTGTAAGATAAGTACACACATTTAACAAAAGTCCCTGCCCTGAGCTTAGGGTTTAAAGCATTCATGGACGATCTGGGAAGCAGGAAATTACCCCATGAGAAATTTAAATTTCCCATGGACATCTGTGTATCAGGACTTCCGGTGGGTCCTGATTCACATTTCCAGACATATATTCTATCTCCAATCATCTGCAGATGGAAAGATTTAAAACAATGTTTTTCAGCAATATAAACATTGAGATAAATTAATCATCAGATAATTGTGAAAGCAATTCACATGTCCCAAGATTTACATTCTAATTTGAAACACTGTTGTTTACAGTCTAGAATAGAGTAACTCTTTCTAAATAAAATCTGTATTTATGGTAACCAAACTGATGACTGTCTTTCCAGTATACAATCTCTGAATATCTTCAGTATTAGTGTATCTCTTAGAGCGATACCATAAAATTAATACTAAATATAGGGATTATTTAGGTTGTGAATGTGTCCACTGGAAACTGAATTTAGCATTCCCAAACTCATGGCTGTAATCAGAAAGAAATTTCTCAACTTATCGTTATGGCCTGAATTTCAGAGAAAGGATGGTATTTTTACTATAATACTATTCAAACCCACTGCCTTCCCCTCCTATTTACAAACTCCATATCAGCAGTCATTCAATTTATCACTCCATAGGTACTCTGCCCTAAAGACAGACCCTTGGATCTTTGTCTACTGATGTTTCACTCTGAGGTTTTTTTTTGGTAGTTTATTCAATGCCATTTCCATCTGCCATTTCTGTCCACTCTAGTGGCAGGCCAAGAAAGTAGGGTCAAGCAACCTCAATCTTAACTGGAATCTGACCTGTGGGCATTATTCTGAATCACAGACAACACTTAAATTGCACACAGACTCCTTACCAGCGGTCATTATGCATTGTTGATAGCATTAACTATCTTTGTTACATTATAATGTCATTTAAATTGACTAAATAATCCTTGTTTTCATTTAAAAAAGCAATCAATTTCTTGGGGATTGTAAATACTATCAATATTGATTTTCCTTACAAAGATCTGACTGTGTTACTATTTTGGTTGGTTAATCTCAATAATTAATTTCATAGATTTACAACAATCTTAAAGAGGTTTTCATAGGTTTTAAAGTTTTTGTAATTAAACAAGATAGTTCTATCAAACAATAAAATCTTTCATTTCTGCAATACGTTACCATGCTTTGGTCTCAATGCTTTCCTAATATAAATTCTGATATCTGTATTACAATGGAGGCTTCAGGAGTAAAATTGTCATATTGCAATTATACCTTTGCATCAATGGTGCACTGCAGCCCCCCGTCCCCCATCCCCCCTGCCCCCTCAATACCCTAGCAGCTTGATTTGAACTGCAATAACATTCTTGCGCTTCAACTAATTGTATTTCTCTGCTTGTCCGATTGCCTCTAGATGTACAGTGATATAAGCAGAGGACTGAAGAGGAGATCATGATGAACAATCTCCAGTTTGACAGTGGTTTTGAGTCATTTATGAGCATGGGTAAAATGGGATATTGGATCTGGAATTGCAAACTCCCCTACCAGTACTTACTTCTCTTCTGCCCAGTCTGAAACCCACTAGCCTCTCCCTCCCCAATTCAACAAATCAGGGATTGGCCACTGTAGTGATTGGAGCGATAGCCAGGTGGACCTCATTGACTATGAGATCCTTGATTAGGGTTGTTAACCTGGCTAACAGATATAAACAAGAGATTCGGGGAGTCTCCTCATTCTAGATCTGAGCAGGCTGGTCAGAGCCTATGTAAATAAAGGATCTCTTGGTCATAGGGTCATACAGCACAGATGACAGGATATTGGCCTCTGTGCAGTTATTTCAGCCACAATGCTTGCAGACCTTGATTTCTTACACAACCTTAACCACTGTTCAGTTATCTTTTACCACTGATCAGAAATAGGCTTTGGGGAGAGTGATCGACAGTGAAGAGTTGGAGAGAAGGTTGAAGATTTATACAAAAAAGGAAGCAGTCAAAGGAGAATTGATGAGGAAAATGGAATTTACATGTTGAGGAAAGGGCGAGTTGGTATGTACAGAGTGTGAATGCAGAAGGGATGAATACGGAGAGCAGACCGTTGAGAGAAACTAGAAACGCTAGGAGGAGGGTATTTGGGGTACAGACAGAATAAAGATCAATAGCTCCACTATCCTTGGCACCCATTCTTATGAATTCTCCAACATGTTTTGCTCTTCTCTGCCCAGCTACATTGTAGAACCTTTCTCCACAGGTGTCACTAGGCCTTAAAATCCATGCCTGAACCACAAAAACAGATAAAATTTGTGCTCTCCGTTCTGCTCAAAAAAAGTTTTCCATAATATTGCCAAAGCTATCCTTGCCCCACTGATGTTGAAAAACAAGATTCTCACACCAGTGCCGCAAAACACCAAACCTCCAGCCTCAATTTTGTGAAGCCTTTGTTACTTGTTTGTTTCTGCTGAACTTAGTGATTCCCTTAATGTGCTACAATGAACAATCTATAGCAGAGAGTTAGCAAACTTCAGGACCTAGAGTGTTACTGAACTCCAATGCACAGCCTCTCCATCCAAATCACATCGTTAAAGACATGAACTGTGTCCTGTGTTAAAAAGCCTCAGCAGCTTTGCCAATAACTTTGCCAGTACTGCAGGATCCCACCCTATAGTGTTAGATGCCAAGTACATACACGCAGTAATCCCATGCTGTGGAAGTTGGAGGTTGGATGGAAAGCTCACCATTGCATCCCCCTCCCTGTTTAATTCTGGCTCCTGGCACTAGAATCCTAGCTTGAAAGATAAAGTTTTCAGATTGACCAGATGCTGCCATAAATGCTTTACTCAAAATAGTAGTGGAAGATAATAAACAATGCAAGTGCGAGATGAAATTTTTGTACATGTTAAAAACTGAAAACTAGATATTACTTTTAGGGCTAAAGTTTGAAGGTTATTTTTGAATTCATAAAGATACATATTTAATTGTTGGATTAAAACAATGACTTCAAAAACATTTTACAAAATTAAAAACAACCTTTTCTCTTCCTTACATTTTTCACATAATTACTCACATTCGCCAGCAACTAGAAAAAAAACAGCTTTCTGACCTACAGCTGCCGCTGTTGCTGTTTCACTACTTGAAGTGACTTCCTAATAAGCAGATGGCCATGAAATATGAAATTCAAAGTATACATGACAGACTGGAATAGTTCATGAAAAATATATAACTGAAGTTTGTTAAGTTTCAAAAGTTATATACAGTGAGAATAATTTGGTAATTTCTAAGTCTTTCAAGTGAAAGAACCCTGAAACATAATTTTCAAGCCATGTTTTATATTAATTGCTCGTACAATGTTGATACTGACTATACATGATGTATTCATGACCTCAGGGTCTTCCAAATGCTTCATATCCAGTGAAGTACATGTGACATGTAGTCACTGTTGTAATGTAGGTAATATGGCAGCCAATTTACGCATAAACACATTCCCCAAACAGCAATGAGATAATGACCAGATAATCTATTTTACCAATGCTGGTTGAGGGATAAATATTGGTCAGGACACTGGGGAGAGTTCCCTGTTCTTCCTTAAATAGTGTCAAGGGATCTTTTACAGGAGGGCAGATGAAGCCTCAGTTTAACATCCTAACCAAAAGGCAGTCTTTGATCATGAAAAAGAGCTGGATATTCAATTGAAATAGCACTCAAACAGTAAAAGTAAGCTTGGGTGATTCAAGCATTGTGTTTGTACCTCTGATTGAATAAAAAGACAATCAATATGCAATAAGCAAGATAAAATGCAATGTCCAGTCTTCAAAGAGAGCTTGGAAAGTATGGTTGGGTACATAGTTCAATCCATGTAATTAATGAAAGTTTTTTTTAAGAAAAGTAAGGTTAGAAGCAGCACAATTATGAGAAGATCAAATCCTGTTGTTCAGTTTGGAATACTGTATTCATGAAATGTTTGCAGCATTATTATTTGCTGCAGCTAGAAATATTATTCAACTTAAAGGGAGAAGAAAAAAATCCAAGTTTAGATGTTCAAAATGCACTCTCCAAGGAGCAAGACTATATTATTCTCTGTTGTGACTGCAAGAACACAGAAGTTAATTAAATTACAAAAAGGTGTGCCAATTGAGCAAATTCATTGGCAAGTCCTAATCAGATTATTTTGTCCTATTGTTAGAAACTAACTGTCATAACAATGCATAATGCATATACAGCAGGCATCACTTGGTGAAATTTGAAGATGATTCTTCTGAAAGGTGATAAAAACAATGTTTTTATTAGTCTATCTTTAGAATACTTTCATGCATCTGTAAATCCATTTAGAAAATAAAAGTCTCTGGTTATGAAAATACGTTATTGTGTTACCAGCTTCTCCTACTGCTTGATCGTATTTCAACTGCTCATGATATGCTCCATCAGTCCTTAGAAACAAATAAATTGCCTCATATTTTGAATATTATTTTCAGGAAATTCACACATTCCTATGTCAAGCCTCCAGTGGCCATCCAAGTAAAATAATTGGCTGTCAAAACTTTAACCGCTTATTACTGTGTGCACAGTATGAGAAAAGTAGGCAATAGAAAATTGTTACTGAATAATTTGCAAAGATTCCAGATGTAAATGAATTGTCCAGACATAGTGTCACAAAGCTTCTAATGATCTGCATAAATTAGACATGAAAAAATTAAAAGGTATGGCTGTAATATGGCAGTCCAGAAGCAATTTTGCTTCAATTCACAGTAACTAGTGTGTTGACACATTATTGTCAAACTTAGGTGGAAAAATATTAGCCAATCAAACCTGTCACTTTTGATGACAAAATTTCTTTTTTGTTCATCATTTCATTCAGCAGGTCTGACTTTTATAAAAGTACCATTGGGTATTCTACACGAAAGAAAGATGGAAACAGTGATTAATTCAAAGTCCAGGTGCAAGTCAAGGTCATGAAAGTAATGTTGCAGTATGTAGTGACTGTTCAAGATTAATCTGCTATTTGAAGCATCATTTTTGATACATTTTCCATTTTTTCCATCAAGGGAAAGATGATGTTATGTGACATGTGAATGATTGCTAGCTTTGGAGTGCTGTGATTGGCCTTTATATGAATTAATTGACATTGTCACGACTGTCCAATTACATTTATTGTCTTCCTGGAGGATTGGCATCTCTCCAAACCTTTGCACTCATTTGGGATTTTCATTAAGTTCGTTGTTCTCACATTGCTCAGTGGCATGTTTTTTTTTTAAGCCTATTCCATGGTATAGGCATCCTATTACTTACCTCTATGTAAACCATTGACTAATAAAAGTAAGGACATACATGGCTTCATGCTATGGATGACATGTAAAGGCATCTTTGATAATACAAGTTATATCTTAGTTAAAACATATACTAATTTCAATTTGTTTGAATATTACCCCATTTTGTTTCTTTTTATTTTCTCCCGAGTTGACTGCTTTATATATTTATTGTAGCTAAGAGGCAGGTATCAACCTAAACTCTGGCCTGTACCAATGACACTGACACCACCAGTTAGGAGGTGCACAGTAATAACCAGTTATAAAGGATGTATGTACTTGCTGAAAAAAAGAGAGATGTTGCTGAAGCTTTTTTGTCTTGCACTCATCAAGACAAAAGCATGGATGAAAAAATTCAACAATTCATTTTGTATGAGAAAAGGGTAAGCAAGGCACCTCTGACCGGTTAAGACATTGCTGTAGAGAATGCACCTGGGAACTACTGTTCTATGCTTTTTAACTCAAAAATATGCACTGCTTGGGCAGATTCCTTCTGCCTGCAGAGAACAGTTCCTTGTGTATGAATAAGTGTAACTTCAAGCAAGCATACATGACCACATTTTGAGACCAATCAAAAATCTTTAATTGGTTGTTAATGTAATTCCCAGCACAGTTGGAATCTTTCATCAAGTGCTGTGCAATCATGGAACATACAACATTAAATGTTATGTTCAGAGTCTCACAAACATGGGCTGGCTAAGCATGATAGGTACTCTAGCTATTTAGTACCAGTGTGATGCTAGGTATTTAGGGTTGTACATCTCAATGACTTAGCATTATATCAAGTAGCATGTTCTTTTAGCAGTACACAATAGTCCAATGTACACAAATGTCTGTGCTGCAAAATGCAGAATAGGGTGTCTACTGTTAGATACAACTCTTTGTACACAACATTTGCTTATCAATCCCGATTAAAATATGAACAACATATTAACACACAATTTAGAAGCAGGAATAGGCCACTCTGTCCCTCAAGCCTGCTCTGCCATTTGATAGGACAATGGCTGCTCTAATTGTGACCTCTACTTTCCTACTTATCTACCACTACAACCTTTGATGCACTTATCAGCCAAGAATCTACTTCAGTCAACCTTAAAAACATTCAATTATCTTGCCTCCACTGCTGTTTAGGAAAGAAAATTCAATAGACTGAAGATCCTTTGAGAGAATAAATTCTCCTTATTTCCATTTTAAATACAAAATCGTAGTTCTCCCTAGTGACCCATAGTTCTATTCTCTCCTGCGAGAAACATCCTTTCAGCATCCACCCTCTCAAGTCCCCACAGAATCTCATGTGACTCAATTAGATCATCTCTTATTCTTCTAAACTCCAATTGTCACAACCTGGCCAACCTTTCCTCATAAGTCAACCCCTTCATCCCAGGAAACAGTTGAATGGAGATTCTCTGCTCTGCTTCCAATAAAATTATATCCTTTCTTAAATAAGGAGACCAAAACTGTGCATCTGCTTTCAACATGTTGACATTGGCTTCAAATAAATGTATATATTTATGGGAACTAACAGACCTGAAAATTTTGTAAGCCTGAAATGACATTGGTATTGGTGTATATGTCATATGGTATCAAATTTAATTGAAAAAAAAATGAACATCTGAACATGGCATTTTTGTTTAATCTCCAATTTCCCAGATTTGATACAGCAGAATATTGTTATGCTATTTCTAGGAAAATTTAAGATTCAATCACAGTGATGTGAGATTAGGTTCACAGACAGGTCAAGTTGGTTAAAAATGGCAGCTTTGTTTTCATAAAGGGCATGAGTGAATCACTTGGGCTTATATGACAATCGACCAATTTCATGGTTATTTTTATGACTATGAAATTTTTCTTTCCAAATTTCTTAAACTGAAGGTGGTTTGAAACAGAGTTTGGCAGAATTTGAGTGAAATTATGCAAAATTTTGCACATTGCTGAAAAATAGAAAGCAACGAATCTTAACTGCAATATAGATTTGACTATTACTAAAACAGGACTAGTTTATGAGAAAAGTGTGATTAGTGGTCCAGGTTTTGTTTGCAGATCTACTTAATGGTGAGAAAAATGGGCAATTTCAAGCAGTTCAGAGATAGTAGGAACTGCAGATGCTGGAGAATCTGAGATAACAAGGTGTAGAGCTAGATGAACACAGCAGGCCAAGCAGCATCAGAGGAGCAGGAAAGCTGACGTTTTGGGCCTAGACCCTTGTTATCTCAATTTCAAGCAGTTGCTCTTTTACAACATCAATTGAACTGGAGTATCAGTCCTCAGCATGTTGCAACAGCTCACCAAATCACAGCTCAAACTGCAGGAACAACATCTCATCTTCAGACATTGACTTTATAACCTTTTGGACTTAATATTGAGTTCAACACCTCTAGACTGTGAACCGACACCCATTCCTTCCCTTTCTTTTAGCTTTACTTGTTGCATTCTCAGTCACTCCCTCTCTTCCCTCCCCTCACTCCAATGGGATGATCTGTTCTTTCCAGTTTGGCAGTTAGGTACACTATTGTTCTGCCATTCTCACCTTCTGATCACTTAACCTGCACTATCATCAGCCTTTCTCCCCCAGTACTCCACCCCTCTACTATTGCTTAAATGCTGCCCCTCCATATTTCACATCAGGTCTGAAGAAGAGTCATTTAGACTCGAAACATTGGCTTGTTCTCTCTCCATGGATGTTCCCCGACCCGCTGTGATTTTCAGCATTTTTTGCTTTCTGTACAGATTCCAGCATCCGCAATAATTTGCTCCTACCTATGAAGTATTAATTAATCTGTCTCTTTATTTCCATTCATGGGATACGGGCATTACTGGCTAGACCCACATTTTGTTACCCATGCATAATTGTCCTTGTGGAGTTGATGGTGAGCTGCCTTCTTGAACGGCTATAGTTCTTCGGGAATAGTACACCCACAATGCTGTGAGGAAGGGAGTTCCAAGAGTTTCGCCCACTGACAGGTAAAGGAGTAGTGATGTAATTTCAAGCCAGGTTGGTATGTGAGTTAGAGGGGAACCTGAAAGTGGTTGTGTTTCCTATTGTACATCTGCTATTCTTGTCTTCGGTTGCAGACTTGTAGGTATTGTCTGATGAGCCTTGGTGTGTTGCTGCAGTACATTGCAGATTGGCTACAGAATTCTGAGTCTCTGTTCTGCTTTTGTAGCCACAGTTTCAGATGTCAGAGGCTAGGAATTCTGCAGCAAATAAATCATGTTTCCCCAATCCTGTCTGCCATCTACAGGTCACAAGTCAGGAGCGTAATGGAAATACTCCACACTTGCCTGGATGAGTGCAACTCCAACAATACTCAAGAGGTTTGACACCATTCAGGACAAGCAACCCATCTGTGGGCCATCTGACTGATATTCATCCACCAACTTTAACATTGTTTCAGTGTGTATGCATGTTTCTTCACACATTTACTACATAAGTATACATTAATATATGGCATTTATATTTATAGAATTCACAGAATTAAACTGCATTTGGAGATACAGGATTAATCAAGAACAGTCAATGTGGTTTTGTTAAGGGGAGGTCACGTCTGAGCAACTTAATTCCATTTTTCAAAGAGGTGACCAGGTATGTACATGAGAGTAATGTTTTTGAGGTAGTCTGCTTGAATTTCAACAAGGCTTTTGATAAGGTCTGCATGGAAGACTGATACAAAATATAAGAGTCTATGGGATCCTAGGAAAATTTGGCAAATTGTACCCATAGTTGGCTGAGTGGCAGGAAGCAGAGGGTGATGGTTGAGGGGTGTTTTTCCAACTGGAATTCTGTGTCCAGTGCAGTCCCACGGGGGTCAGTGTAAGGGCCTGAGCTGTTTGTGGTGAGTGTAAATGATTTAGATTTGAATGTAGGAGAGTTGATCAGTAAGTTTGTGGATGACTAAAAAAACTGGTGGCATGGTAAATAGTGATGAGGATAGCCTCAGACTAGAAGAGGATATAGATGGACTGATCAAATGGACTGATCGGTGGCAAATGTAATTCAATCTGGCTAAGTGTGAAGAGATGCAGTTGGGCAGGACTAACAAGGCAAGGGGATACATGATGAATAGTAGGACCCTGGGAAGGACCAAGGATCAGAAGAATCTTGGTGTATGTATACACAGTCCCTTATGGTATTGTGGCAGGTAGATAAGTTGTTAAGAAAGCATGGTAAACCTGCCTTTATTAGCTAAAGACTAGAGTTTTAGAACAGGGAGGTTATGCTAGAACTGTGTAAAACATTATGCCACAGCTAGAGTACCATGCACACTCCTAGAATCCGCATTATTGTCCAAGATAATGGCGACAGTATGTAGGGAGTGTTAGGGCTCCTAAGCGTGTATGATCCAGGCTGGCTGCATTCTTTTCTCTCTCTCCTTTTCCATCTTTTTTCTTTCAGCTTCTGATGTCATGGGGAACCAGGAGCGGTGTCAGAGGGTCGTCAGTAGCAGCAGTGGCGGGATCGAGGACTCCTGGCTTCCATAGCCCGGAACCTGGACTCAAGAACTCAGTGGACTGTCAGCTGCTGCAGAGCTTGGTGCCTGGAGTGGGGTTGCAGTAGGCACATAGTGGGGACTCGATGGATCACAGAGGCAAGGTCCTGACGTAGTCTGGAGGTGAGGCCCAGCACTGAAGGACAGTAATGCTGCACTTTTTTATTTCTTCATCTTTCTAACTTTTTCCTAAGATCCTGTACCTAGGTATCTTTGTACCTGAGATGGCTCTGTACGTGGCGACTTTGTAAACTTTTCACCGTATGCACGTGAGTACATGTGACAATAAACCTAATTCTAATTCTAATTCTATAATAGGATTGTGATAGCACCGGTGACAGTATAGAGGAGATTTCAAGGATGATACCTGGGTTGGAGAGTTCAGTTATGAAGAAAGATTAGATGGACTAGGGTTGTTTCCCTTATAGCAGAGGAAATTGGGAAGGGCATGATTGAGATGTAAATAATTATGAGGGGCATAGATATGGTAGACAGGAAAAAATGCTTCCCCTTGATGGAGGTATCAATGACCAGGGAGCACTGATTTAAGGTATGGGGCAGACGGTTGAAGAGATGTGAGGAAAAGCTTTTTCGCCCAGAAGGTGAGGGAATCTGGAACGCTCAATCTCTAAGGGCATTAAAGGGTATTAAAAACGCTTATAACATTTACCAATTTTTTAGATGTACACTTGCAATGCCAAGGTATACAAGCTTCTACCTAAGTGCTAGAAAATGGGTTTAGAATAGTGAGATGATTGTTCTTGACTGTTAAAGGTGTGATGGACTGAAGGGCCTTTTTTCTGTGCTGTAAATCTTCATGACTTTACATATATATATATATGTAGCTTCTTGTAAACAAAGCCTTCTTTGAGGCAGGAAGAACATATACACACACTGCTCCACTTTCCTCAACAAAACAGATGACACCCATTCTTTGACTCATTTCTTAATGCCTTGACAAATCAGATTAAACAAAGCTTGGCTGTTAACTGTCAGTCATCATTTAGAGACGCATTATTCGTGGAAATGTCTCAAACAATCAAAGTATTTCTTACAAATTGTCTGAATGAATACATAATGAAAATCTTTGGCAAAATCCATATTTTTCAGCAATGACCAGGATCTGGACCACCAAGTTAAAAATAATAATGATTGAAAAGTGACTTTTAAATTAGAAGTATGCATTTATCTGAAGTACACCATATATGACTATTAAAAATACAACTTTGATGTTATGATCAATCTTTTCTGAAGTAAAACTGCATGAATTTTCTCGGTTTTCCTTGAATTAAAATCAACAATAAATGTAATGCACTGATGAACAAATTGGAACCACAGCACTGGAATTAATTCTAAATCATGCTCCAACATAAATCTTTCAGCAGCATTTTGGCCATTGACATGGCTAACTCAAATTAGAAAATTTCCCAACTGGCCAATCTCTCTTAGTTAAAAGTACTCTGATATATGGAATTTTGCTTCCGGGGAGGATACAGGATGGAATTGGGCCCACCAAGCCTGGAAACAGAATATAGGTAGCCATAATGGCAGGTAATTGCTGAGGCAGGTTGGATTACTGGTTAGAAATCTTGCTTTGGTTCTTTTGAGTCCTGTTGTCTCTATTCCTTAACTGTCATTCCCTTTGAAACCCCAGTCAACCCTCATAGGCCCTCAGAACTCCCCAAGCAAACTCAAAACCAACTCATGCCATACAGCTTCATGTATTCCAAGTCAACTCAATAATAAACCATGACCCCTTCCAGCCACTATAGTCACTCATGGCATCTATGCCAACTCTTAGACCCCATCCATTCTATGCCTGTCATCCGATAGCACTATGTGCAGACCTCAGTCGCCTCAATTAGTGACTCCAATCCTGTGGGTTAAGGCTCTTACAACTGCCAAAATGTAGACTGTTTAAATCCTATGCCAATTTTGAATAGTCTGCCAGATTTGTGATTTGCACCTATGCCAATCATACCTATCTCCTTTTTACTACCAGTGAAAATAATTTAAACACCAACTTGCAACAAAACGGCACGACCAACTCACCATCGTTTCAGTACACTCCGACATAGAAGGACATCAGTTTAACTGGGACAAGCAAAGCAAAGACAAGCACAAGAATTCCTGGAGGCCTGGTTTCCAACCACTGGTGCGATTAACAAACGTGTTAACAAACATACCGCTGCGGTGCAAAACAGGAAACACGACTACCCACCATGACAGATCAGACCATATAAATTCAGACTGGGGCAGAACAACAGCGCTTCACTGGAGGCTAGACAGTACTGAAAATGTCAACTAGAAGGGAGACTAAACATTTGCACGAAAACCCAACAACTTTGAAAATAATTTTCGCTGGAAGTGGGATAAGCCTTCTGATTTCAGGTCCTGCTGCCATCTTTAAAGGTCTCAGAGTCTTTCTGGTTCCATGCAAATCCTACGCTTTGTGTTCATTCCAGGTACTTAGACATTTCTTCAAAGTTTTGTGGTATCCAACAGCAACATGTAAAGAATGGACAAAAACTTGAATTGACTGCTTTTGTTTTTGTACTGTATGAGAAGCTGTATAACTTTTATAGGAGTCTGTTTTCTAGGAGTTTGAAAGCCTTCCTAGCAAAAGCAATATAGCCATAGACTACAATGAATGATACAGGTAAAGAGTATTTCTTAGAGTCAATGTTACAGTCTAATTGGACTAATATAATATTTGTTTCTGTTTTATAGACAAACACAAAGTCAATGGCTGAGCATTCATTAAAACTGTAAAGACTATCTTTTTATTTGTCTCTGTTTTATATTGGGGATTGAAATGGGTAAAGGACTGCTTTAAAAATTAAAGATTGTGGAAGTGATTGCTGCACTTAAAAGCAAATTACCAACAATTATTTTAAGTGCTGTTTACACAGTTGTTTGTTCAAGCAATGGGAGCAGATTATTAGAAATGAATAGTCACCAGCGGCTGTGTACAAATTGAGATTCAACCATCAACATTTAGCTGATTGGTCTATGAATGGTAACCAGTTCTTAATTTCAAAAGTCTTCTGCTTTTCAACAACCAAGCTGAACAGCAAGTGAATGTAAATGAATTAGTCGAAGTTTCTGGGTCTCTGACAGGGGAGATGGTATCCTTTTCTCTGAAGTCAAAACAGCTAAAGCCTGAAGAAAACAATAAACTTCACCTCACTATTTGCTGTAAGTTATAGATTTAACTACTAAGTCTGAGACCGTATAACGTATGAACCAATCGCTCTGTGCCTCCCACAAGGAAGTGAAATACATCTGAAGAGAGATTGATCAATGAATAACAAGTCCTGACAAGCAAAAGGATCGTCTTTGTGAACTCTGTGGACAAGGGTCATCGAAATATTGCCCATTTTTTCCATGCATGTGTAATACCAATATTTTGTTGCTTCTCTGTATGTGTATAGTGGAGTGTACAAGAGGTTTAGAGTTTTAATGAGGAGAGTTTTATGCCAATGGTTCATATTGCTTAACTGTTAACAGAAACTATTTATTATAAATAATGATTCTCCTCACATGCAGAAACCTGGTCCATGCTTTCTGCTAACCTGGATGTTAATCATAGAATCCAAGAATCCCTACAGCATGAAAGCAGGACTTTTGGCCCATCGAGTCCACACCGATCCTCCGAAGAGCATCCCACCAGACCCACTCACCACCGCCCCATCATATTCCCGTAACCCTGCATTTCCCATGGCTAATCCACCTTGCCTGCACAACCCAGGACACAATAGGCAATTTATCATGACCATACCACCTAACCTGCACACCTTTGGACTGTGGGAGGAAATCAGGGAGCACCTGCAGGAAACCCATGTAAATACAGGGAGAATGTGAAACTCCACATAGACAGTTGCTCAAGTGTGGAATCAAACCTGGGTCCCTGGCGCAGTGAGGCAGCAGCAATGTTAAACACTCAGCCACCCTACTTCTGTCTTTAAAAGACAGATAAATTGAGAAATTGGGTGCTTTGTTAAAATTTCAAATTTTTGTGATGACTTCATAAATAGCAAGTCTTGGTTTCCAGCACCCTATCCTGCTGGTGCATGACAAAAGAAAGAATTCAAGGTTTTGACTGAATTCAATATTTTCCATCCATACTTTTTTGACATGAACGATTTATGATGAATGCAATGAAATAAAATTTCTCAAGCTTTCTTGTAGAATGATGCTTATGATCTTAGATGGCGTGCAAATAAATAATAGTACAAATACTATCTTCATAGTGCTGGTGGATTAAGCAATGCGGGAGAGGAAGAATTCTGAAATGTGTTGAGTATCAATCAAAAAATATACTCAGGGATTTGTTTCAAGTACTTTCTACAAACTAACCATAAAAATATTTGATTTACAGCTTTTATGTTCTCCATCGTAACTCAGAAGTGGGGATGTTCGTCAATGATTGCACAATGTTCAGCACCATTCGCATCTCCTCAGATACTGAAGCAGTCCATGTTCAAATGCAACAAGATCTGGACAATATCCAGGTTTGGGCTGACAAGTAGCAATTAGCATTCACTCCACACAAATGTCAGGCAATGACTATCTCGAATAAGAAACAATCTAACTACCGCCCCTTGACAATGGTGTTACCATCACTGAATCCAGCAACCCTATCAATATCATGGGGGTTACCAGTGACCAGAAACTCAACTGGACTCTCCACACAAACACAGTCACTACAACAGCAGGTCAGAGGCTAGGAATAACGCAGCAAGTAAGTCATTTCCTGACTGCCCGAAGCCTGTCCATGATCCACAAGGCACAAGACAGGAGTGTGATGGAATACTCCCCACTTGCCCTGAACTGTCCAGCTCCAACAAAATGAAGTTACTTGACACCATACAGGACAGTCTGCTTGATTAGCACCACATCCACAAGCATCCAATCCCTCCCCCACTGTGTGTACTATCTTCAAGATGCACTGCAGAAACTCAAAATCCTCAGACAGCACCTTCCAAACTCACAACTACTTCCAAGTAGAAGGATAAGGGCAGCAGATAGAGGGGAACACCACCACCTGCAAGCTCCACTCCACCACCCCCCCCACCACCCCACTCCCCACCCATATTTTCCTGGCTTGGAAATATATTGCCATTCCTTCACTGTCACTGGTTCAAAATCCTGAATTCTCTCCCTAAGTGCACTGTGTGCCTAGCTACAGCACATGGATTGCAGCGGTTCAAGAAGGCAGCTCACTGCCACCTTCTCAAGGGCAACTAGGGACCAGCATAAATGCTGGCCAGCCAGCGATGCCCACATCCCACAGGTGAATAAAAATAATCTTCCAATAAACTTCTTCAGCAGAAGAAACCTCAGCCTGTACTTGTGAAACATCTGATCAACCCATTGGAAGAAAAAATGCTGAAAAACAGGTTGATTAGAGCATTTGATTATTAACCAACACCTTTCATTCAGTTTGTCCATCTAATGCTTTGTAGAGTAAGTACAAAAGCTTTTACTACTATCAGATGATACTTCATAGATTTAAAACAATTTCCCATTTAAGTTAGCATCACAATCAATCGACATATGTTTCTATAAGGGAGTCTGTCTTTTCAGGTTGGTCCATGCCTCCAAACAATTCAAAACATGTAGCACCCTCAATCATAATATAATGGATGAGCTATTTGCACCGGAGTCTGTTTTAAAGACTCCTGGAATAGTTTGGGATCAGAAATCTGTTTTTGTGCCACAAAATGAGCTTTTGGCCTCATTCACTCAACCTATCTATATGCCTGAATAGTGTCCTCATACCCTCTGCACAAGTTACTCTCCTACTTATTTTTGTGTAATCAGCGAACTTAACAACCACACCTCTGTCCCTTCATCAAATAATTAATATAAATTTTAAAAAGTTGGGGTCTCAGCACTGATCTCTGTGGCACACTTACTATTATAACCAGAAAAATTACCTATTTATGACTTCTTTATTTTGTGTTAGCTAGCTAACTTCTATCCTTGCCAATATGTTTTCTCCTGCATCATGGGCCTTTATTAAATAACCTCCAATATAATACCTTATCAAATGCCATCTAGAGGTCTAAGTACAGTGAATCCATTGGTTCTCCATTATCCACTACTGTTCTGTGATTCTGATGAAGATAATGAGATGAATGAGTTTGTGGGGAATTATGAAGAAACATAAAGCTTGAAAATGACTCTGGAGAATAAGGTGCATTTGATTGCACTTGATTGCTTAAATAAGCTAGAGTAGAGTAACGGTACATGGGTGATATTTTTAGATGCATGAATAATACTGGGAAAGGCTTATTGAAAAGAATAGCACAACATTTATGTTTTATTCAAATTACTTAAAATGTGTAAATGCATAAAAGTCTAATGATATTTTGAAAGCACTGTGGAAATTACATATTGAAAAACATTGAAGCTGACATACTTCTAGTTGGTATTCTTTCATGCCAAGATGAAAAACAAATGTAAAGTTACAAAAAGACTGGGCAGTCCACAGCTGAAAAGGAAATAAAAAATAGTTATTTGCTATATATACCACTAAATTTCATAAATATTCCTAAGTTTTTCAAGAAAACAAATGTAGTTTGATTTTCAACAGGGTAATGGTGAAAGAAAAATTAAATTAAAAGAGCCCTCCAGTGGTTAGTGTGCAAAAATAACAATGTCTTCACCTGTATCGCTTATACTGAGTATGCATTTGTGTGTTTAAATGTAATAGCTATTTCTGGGGTATCTCTGTAAAGCAGGCAGATTGAGATTTACCTCAAATCTTTGAGTATTTATTTAAAAATGGATCTTTTTAATGACACTTGCTGTAGCTTTGAATCAAAGGTAAATCTTTCAGTTAAAAAATTTTACTGTTTGATCTCTAAATTAAAAACGACAGCAATACATTGCTTGGTTATGTTACAGCGCATTATGATTTATTTATATGAAGACAAGACCCTGGTTAGAACTTTATCAGATCAGGTCATGCATTCTTTAATGAGCAAATGAATTGGGTTGGTGGATTTGAAACAGCATCAGCAACAGGATTACTGATGAAAAAGTTATAATTATTAGCATACAAATGTTAGAAAGTGGAAACAAGAACAATATATTAAGTTATCTCCAACCGTAATCATTAATAGTGTGATTAATTCTTGCGCATTCATTGTTCAAGAAGCCTAACATCATCCAGGAGCAAGTCCACCCAACTGGCACTCCATCCACTACCTCAACATAGGCTCCATTCACAACCAGTGTACAATGGGAGGAGCGTGAACCAATTGCAAGAAAGACTGTAGCAACTCCTCAAGAATCCTTGGCAGCAACTTACCAGCCCCCAATCTCTACCACCTAGAAGGACAAGTGCAGTAGATGCACGGGACTACCCATCATGTTTAAGGTTACCTGCGGGTCACATACCACGCTGAAGTATATCGTGTTCTTTCATTATGGCTGTGTCAACATCCTGGAATGCCTCCTCTAACAACAATGGGTTGTACTTACACCACACAGATGCCAGTGGTTAAGTGGCCACCACCATTTTCTCAAAAGCATTTAAGGATGGACAATAAGTACTGGCATTGCCAGAGATTTTTACATCACCTGACTAACATAAAAGAAAATTGCTGGTTTTAAAACTCATAAAATAATAAACATTGTTATGGACCAGACCAGAGCCCCTCAAAATATATTAAGAAGGTAGCCTACACCCTATTTTTTAAAATTTAAATGTAAATGTGAGGTGCTATGGTGCAGATGCAATTTGATTGGTCAAACTACTTGACCTTAAGAAAAACACAATTTATTCAAACACTATACTTAAAATACAACACAAGAAAGAGGAACTTAGAATAAACTTAACTCTATTGGAAAATTTAACAGAATACTATATTATTTTATGTCTAACCAGTAACAGCTCCAACATAGTAACATCCTATAAACACACCTTGGCAAAAGGCAGATTCAGAACGCAGATGGTCACACATGCAACTGCTGTGGAAGACAGAAAACCTTCACCTTTTGGCTAAACCGAGAGAGGAAAAGAATAGCTTTTACTCCTTCCAGACCCCAACAGCAACTGCTGAAAGCTAAACCTAAAATCCCTGGTTCTGTGGGAGCTCGACCGCACCCACTCAGGCTGCTTCACAAGGCATCACAATTGTTTATCTTCTCCGAGACTGCTGTGTGCCTCTGTTTTAAAATGTCACTTCAAAGAAAAAACAAAGACAAAATACTCTCTTATAGCCACAGCGTCATCACAACATGTCAACAGTATACACTGTGAACAAACTTTCACGTTTTCTTGCTGCAAAAGCCATTTGAAGAGTACCCTATAAATGTAATCATTATTATAACATAACTAACACACAATATCTACTGCATTCTGGTTTCCTGCTATCAATTGTGGATATATAATGGCTACATAGTCAGGTCAAATTTATCATCCTCCATAAATTGCATGGTACATACTGGTGATTATGTCTGCCAAGGACCCTACTCAGTACAAAAAAAACAAAATTTAATAGAATGCCCACATTTATGGTAGACATTATCAAAACAAATTTACACTCATCTAATGAAAATCTTTAGATGAAATATGCTGAGCAATAGAGTTGACACTGTTCAGAACCATCATCTGAACCCCAAGATTAAATTGAAAGCTTCAGTTTCTTGGCTTTCCCATGCTTTTGGCTTTTTTTTTCTCACTTTAGAGTATTGTTGTAATGATGTGTCAAAATGATATGTAACAATCACAAAGTGGTATTAATGGCTTACTTCAACATAACACAACCTCTATTTGTCAGGATTTATTAAAGCCAATATATTATATAGTTAGATAGATAGGAGTCAATAAATAAAGTGATTCAACTGAAGACATTCAGATTATGTAGCAAACTGCAAGGGTAAAGAACGAGTGTTTTATGAGCAACCTGCTTAATTGTGGAACACTTCATTGCACGAGACGTTCAAATACCAATTTAACATGTTTCTCTGAACCCAACCCACTTGACTGAATACGATAATTTGCATAAACCACTTAATTGAATGAGATTTTGTTCTCAAAATAGATTGCTGCATGTTTATTTGCTGAGCACGTTGTTGTTAGGCCTTTAAATCAGACTTCCACCAAATGCCTTACTACAGTATATGACATTTTAATCTAACCCATGCTTGCCCTGTAAAGAAAAGTCAAAGAAATGATGCCTGCGTCAGTTTCAGGGAATTTTAAACAAATAAGAACATTGCTTTAATAAGTAATATTCAGTAATTTATCGCCTTCCTGGTCTATAATCTCTGTCCACGCACAAACCATATTGATCCTAAAAAGGCACTAATGTGGGAGAGGGACCTCATTCATTTTACCAGAGGCATTTAATTGCAATACCTACACAATTATATAGTCATCATTGGTCTTGCCATTATGTAAATTATACACAAAACACTATAATGCCAAAAGTACATGGAGTTAAGAGGGAGTCTCACAGTCTATACACCTTTTAAAAATGAACCTAGTTGAATAGAACGATTGGAAATGACATCCAAAACCAACACTGCCACAACCAAATTTATTAATGAAGTATCCCCACATTTCTGAGATATGCATTCTCATTACATCTATGGCTCATGCCATAAAGTATTTTAACATGAAAACATGGGTGGAAAGGCAAGGATGCTCCTTGCTAAAATTTTCAATGATAAAGCTCTGTTAATTTTAATAGGTTTTCAATAAACTGCTTCTAAAGTCCGGAAGTGCTAAATCCTGAAATTGCTTAATGTATCATGTCATGCTTCCGTGTATACTCAAAGAAAGAACACTTTACATTTCCCACATTGTCACCTTTACTGCAACATTTCTTTCTTGATTATAACATTGAAAAGTAATGAAAATGTATTAGCCTTTTCAATGTACGTCAGCTAACTCCACAACAAACTCCAAGTGCCTTGAGAGTGTATCACATTGCTGCAGCATTCTAATATTAAGTCACTGCAGGATTTACCAAAATCCATTGTGGTGCCTAACTTTATAAAATATTTCAATTAAGCTGATAAAATCCATCAATCTTATTATGATCCAAGACCAGACTGTCAACATTGTATTCGGATCCTGGATGAGATCATCAAATGATGCTACATCTGGGACCAATAACCTTTACTTTTACAATATTCAAAAGGTGAGATTCAGGGGACTAAGAGAATAAAGACATAAGATTTCATAGATTTGAGCAAACAACAATACTTTCCTACATAAGTTAGAGCAATAACAAAGCAGTTGCCGTGGTCCCTGAGGACCATGGGGTTGCTTTCTCATTAGAGATGGTTTAACCTGAGGATCACCATGCCTCAGGTGAGGGGTGAGGTTGCGAAGAAGAGTCCTTCATGGTAACCACAGCTGGCGCAGGAATTGAACCCATTCTGTTGGCATCACTTTGCATCACAAATCATCCATCCAGCCAACTGAACAACTTATTTCTAACATCCAGAATTAACATGTGGTAAACGTGGGTAATATACTGTGATTGAACATCCCACAGCACACATTACAAAGCAAGTGTGATCAGTGCAATCGTACACATTTCTCAGCAACTTCATCCAGATGTTAATGTCATTGTGGTTCATTAAATATCATGAAACATCAGAAGGAATTACAATTTTTCACTTTTATCAATCTGGCCTTGAAATTCCATCTTAAAGCCACTTCATCATGGACTGCCTCAACAACAGCGCCTTTTCAAGTCAATCACCCTCCTTTGTTGGGTCCAGGTTCCCTTGAACTTTGAAAACTGCATTCCAGTACTTATTCAACAACACAACTCCAGAGTTCTGCTGGCTTCACTAAGTTAGATATACTCCTGGGTTTTCCTTGAGCTCTGTTTTACTCAGTTGTATGAAGCAGGCACTGCTTGTGAGCTTTTTAACATCTACTCACAGCCATACAGATTTATTAGAGATATGCAACTTTTAAATGAGCCACTTGACTTGAGCCCCAACTGCCATACCTGGTTGCCTAATAACTTCTGGAACTCAGCTTCAGTTCTAACAGCACAGATTGTTCACTATCGCTGATTAACTCACTATCCCTTGCACAGAACCCACGGCACTCAGAATGCTTTCCCTATTATGCAGCTAAAGATCAGCAGTTCTAACATGGAGTCTGCCCTCTTTCTCCTTCATTTACTTTGTAAACTTTGATCTCATTTAAAGTTACGTTAAATTACTTTTTCAAAGGAGTTGAGTGTTGGCTACGCTGGCATTTATTTCCCTAATTACCAAAGAGCAGTTAAGAGACAACATGTGGGTCTGGAGTCACAGAAAGGCCACTCAAAGTCAGCAGTTTCCTTCCCTAAAAGGACATGAGTGAACCTGATGGGTTTTTGCCAACAAGTGATTAGACTCCTGATTCAAGATTTTTATTGAATTTAACTTCCACCACCTTCCATGACAGAATTCAATCCAGGATCTTTGAACATCACCTGGGTTTCCGGATTAAGTCTCGTGATAATATCACTAGGCCATCACCTCCCCCTCTCGGTGGCCCTTGAACTGTACCAAATGACCTATTGAAAAACTTGCAATAAGCCCCTCCTCTATTTCTGGACAGAATTAAATGCTGCCACTGAGCAATACTTAGAACTGAGTGTGCCATAAAAGTTTGCTTAGTGCAAAAATAAATGTATGCAATAAGAGGATTTCAAAACAATCTACAGTACTGACGAACTAGTCGGGAGATGGATCAACCCAAGTTACATGATCATGGATTGAAGAACTGACTGGGCAGTGGACAAGCATTCTATTGCTCTTTAAGATAAAAATCATCACACTCAAGTGGCTGCAAAAGGTCATGCAGAATCAGATCAGATAGTGTCAACTCAATTCCACGTTTAACCATCAATACCAAAAAGTATTAATACTTTGATGTTTACTAAGAGAAGGAAATGTAACAGTTAACAGTGCAATAAATATGATGTTTTACTTTGGAGATCAGCTGAAAAAGTGTTTTAAGACACAGATGGCTGATCTTGTACCTAATCTCAGAGCTAACCTAAGTCTACTGATGACAGAAGCTGCAAAGTTTGAATGACCAAATTATGAAACAATACTTTTCTTGTTTGAAAGGCAGAAAAATGATATCAAGTTCTGCCTGCAGTGGCAAACCAGGAGTGAGAATGTATGAATATTTTGTAAAATGTCACCTGTATAGAATTATTGCTCAAAAACAAGTCAATTTTGTATAACCCCTTTAACATTTTAGAAGTATAAGCAGTGTAAACAAACATTTGATACTTATCTACATAACGTGATTTTAGGGTAAATGAACAAAACAAGATCAAAGAGGTAGGTTCAAGAATCACCTTGAATGATAAAGAAACAAAATGAGGGAGGGTTTTAGGAATGGAATTCCTGAGCTGAGGGCCTGAACAGCTGATGGTATGACTGCCAATGAAGGGGAGGTTATATTCGGGGATATTCAAGAGACTCGAATGGGAAAAAAATACAACAATATCTCCGAGCTTTGAAGGCAGTCACAAAGACAGAGAAGAGCCAGGTATGGAGGAATTTGAGCCAAAGTCAGCAATCACAGAGGATACTGGGGAGCTAAACATCTTATGAGCTAGGAGAAAGACAAATTTTGATGAGCCTCAGTTTACAGAGAATAGAATGAGGGAGTCCAGTCAGAGGTGTGTTGAAATTTAAGTCTAGAAGCAACAAAAGCACAGATAAGGGCATTCGCAGCAACCTAGCTGAGGTAGCGGTTGAGTTTGATTTTGTAATGACTTTAAGGCAGACTTTGTGAACGCTGCCAAAAACAAGTATGGAGTTGGTGATGAACAAATCAAAGTTAGGCTCGCCACCAAAATTAATCACTTCAGTCTGTCCCAAGGTTCAGCTGGAGGAAATTTTAATCATTCATTACCAGATGATGGTCAAATATTGTAGGGATCAGGGAAGTGGCACTTAGCTAGAGTTGAGTGTCAACAGTTTACACGGGTAAACCGATGCTGTGTTTTAGCCAAGGACAACATGCAGATGAGAAACAGGAGGAGGCAAGGATAAATCCTTGAGGTATGGCAGCTGAAAGGGAATCAATTTCCATGTGATTTTTTTGCATACCTATTAAAAGATAAGAATGGAACCATGGGGCATTGTTCGGTTTTAGACAGGCATTTGAAGTGATGATGCAATCAACTGTGTCAGAGGCTATAGTTAGTTTGAGAAGGATGAGGAGCAATAATTTATTTGTGGCACATTCAAGTCAACTGTCATTTATAACTTGGATAAAAATCTGTTTTCATATTGTGTTTGGGGGTGTGTGGTGTGGTGCTGAAGTCTAATTGGAGGCGTTCAAACATGTAACTCATAGAAAGCTGGGTAAGTATTTAGAACAAGACAGCACTTTCAAGAACTTGAGAGAAAAAGGAGTTTGGAGAAGAGGCAGGAATTCATAAGGAAAGAGCAATCCACGTCATTATTTTTGACAGAGACCAGGACAACAGACTTGAAGAGAAAAAGCTGTGGGAGGCCCTTGCAGAGACTTTTGTTTCATCTTTGGCCACTGGTGAAGTTCCAGAAGTCTGGAAGGTGGCTAATGTTGTTCCTTTGTTTAAGAAAGGTAGCAAAGATAAGCCAGGGAACTACAGGCCAGTGAGCCTGACATCAATAGGAGTCAAGTTGTTGGACAGGATACTGAGGGACAGAATCAACCAACATTTGGATAGTCAAGGTCTGATCAGGGATAGTCAGCAAGGATTTGTGCGCAGGAAGTCTGACACACCTTTTAGAGTTTTTCAAAGAGATAACCAAGAGGATGGATGACGGTAGGGCATCAGAAAGATACTACATGCCCTGACGAACTCATCATGCTACCCTACATCAGGAACACATCGGAACTAACCACAAGAGTCCTATGACCGCTGGGCATCAGAGTGGCACACAAGCCCACATCAACCCTATGACAACTGCTCATCTGAACTAAAGACCCACTCCCCGCCATGGACAGGATCAATGTCATCTATAAGATCCCCTGCAGAGACTGTGAGAAACACTACATCAGACAAACAGGAAGGAAACTATCAACAAGGTTACATGAACACCAACTAGCTACAAAAAGACACGACCAATACTCACTCATCTCAATCCACATGGATAAGGAGAACCACCAAATCGACTGGGACAACACCAATATCCTGGGACAAGCAAAGCAGAGACAGGCACAGGAATTCCTAGAAGCCTGGCACTCCACGAAGCAAGCCATTAATAAACACATAGAACTCGACACCATATACACTCCACTACGAAGGAAAACCAGAAGTGAGGCAATCCAGCTCAACGGGCTCCAGAGTTTAAAAACCAGGCGGGAAAACACAATGATGCTTCATCGGAGGCTGCAATGATAATGTTACCCAGCAGGGTAACGAAATGTCTGCGGAACAACAAACCAGCTCAGCGAGCCAACCAACCTCAACACCCACAACCCGAGCTACATATCTACTCCAAAACCTTAAGCAGTGGATGTTGTCTATGTGGACTTCAGTAAGGCCTTTGACAAGATCCTGCAGTTAGGTCACATGAGATCCAGGGAAAGCTAGTTAGTTGGATTCATAATTCGCTCGATGTTAGGAAGCAGAGGGTGATGGTTGAATGTTGTTTCTTGGACTGAAGGCCTCTGACTGGTGGTGTGCCACAGGGTTCGGTGTTGGGATCTTTGTTATTTGTTATTTACATAAATGATCTGGATGTGAATGTACAAGGCATGATTAGTATGTATGTGGATGATACAAAATTAGGAGATATCGTTGATAGCAAGGAAGGTTATCAAAAATTACAGAGGGATCTTGATCAGAGAAGAAGTGGGCTGAGGATTGGCAAATGCAATTCAATACAGATAAGTGTGAGGTGTTGCATTTTGGAAAGTCAAACCAAGGTAGGACTTATACAGTAAATAGTAAGGTCCTGAGGAGTGTTGTGGAACAGAGGGACCTAGGGGTACAAGTACATAGTCCATTGAAAGCAGCATCACAGTTAGATAGGGTGGTGAAGAAGGCATTTAGCATGCTGACCTTCATCAGTCAACGCATGAGTATAGGAATTGGGATGCTATGTTACAGTTGCATAAGTCATTGGTGAGGCCGCATTTGGAGTATTGTATACTGTTTTGGTGACCCTGTTACAGGAAAGACATAGTTAAACTAGAAAATGTGTAAAGAAGATTTACAAGGATGTTGCCAGGACTAGTAAGCCTGCGTTATAGGGAGAGGTTGACCAGGATAGGACTTTAGTCCTTCAAACGTAGGAGAATGAGGGGTGACCTTATTAAAGTGTATAAAATCATGAGGGCATAGATAAGGTGAATGCACACAGTCTTTTTCCAGAGGCATAGGTTTAAGGTGAGAGGGGAAAGATTTAAGATGGACCTGAGGAGCAACTTCTTCACACAGAGAGTGGTGTGTATATGGAATGGGCTGCCAGAGAAAGTGGTTGAGGCAGGTACAATAGCAACATTTTAAAAATATTTGAATAGGTACATGGATGGGAAGGGTTTAGAGGGATATTGACCAACTGCAGGCAATTGGAACTAGCTGAGTGGACATCATGGACCAGTTTGGTCTGAAAGGCCTGTTTCCATGCTGCGTTACTCTATGACTCTAAGCTCAGCACATTAGAGAGAACCACTAACAATATCAGTCAACAGTCAAAAATAATTTTCTGGGATATGGAAGCTCAATTCATAAGCTCTTAGCCAAGTACAAGGACTTCGGGAAAAAAAAAAGCAGTAGATAAATGCAAAGCTACAAATGCCCTGGAGTTCTTAACAAAGAACATGTAATTCTTAAAGGATTTAACCAAAAGTAGCACTTAATGTCATGTACCTCTAATTATTATTATTCATGAGTTTACTTAATTCCTAGTACTGTATAACAGCTGAAGGCTAATCCTGCTCAAGTGATATTTTTTCCATCTGAATGCAGCTTAAAAAAAATACTGCAGACTAAAACTCCATGTTGCATCTGTGAAATAAAAATGGCGATTTGTTCAGATAGAAGCAGTAGTTAGGGCAGAATTGGCAAGAAACCATACATTCTGTTCTTGCTTTTTTTATATTTGAGGGTGAGACAACCTTAAATTGGGCAATTCTGTCCAAAAGAGGGACAGTGGACAGTGCCGATGGGAGGAGTGGGGGACAGTGAGGTGGATGTGGGGAGATTGCATGGTTAACACAGCCAACCGTAGTGAAATATGTGCAGAACAGCATGGAGTTACTGGATGGAGAGAGGTGGCAGAGGGAGAATGGAGGTCAATTCAGTAATAGCGCAGAGAGTGTGCGGGGAATGGGGTTCAGAGGGAATAGCTGGCAGAGGGAGTATGGCATTGGGCATGGGTACTGGGGAGGTGCAAAGGAGGGTGGTAGGGTGCCCAGAGAGTGAGAAGAAGAGGGACAGAGGCAAATAAAGAAGGAATGAGGGAGTAAGGACATGAGGTAAAGAGGGATCAACAGACAAAGCAAATAAAAAGAGACGTAGGCAGGAGATACCGTGGCAGTAAAAGAACTGAAGGGCAGTGGGAGAAAAGGAAGAAAAAGGGATTATGCATAACGGTGGAAGAAAGAAAGCATGTGAACTCAAAAGTTCAAGATACAGAAAAACAATGAGTGAGAATATGGTGAACCACAAAAAAACAAGCCTCAGATAGTGATAGCTCAAGGGAACTGGAGTACAAGCACGAATGATAGCTTGTGCAAGGAACCTTGTGCTTGAGACAGAATATCTGAAACAGATAACGTATGCATGAGAGAGAGTGATAATGAATAAATGAAGACAGAATACACAAATGGAGCTTAGAACCTATAATGAAAGCATGTAGCAGTTAGTGCAAATGTGAGAGACTAAGAAAGTGAGATTACAAGAGGAAGAAAGCATGAAAGTGAGATTAAATGTAGCAGCGTGAAGATGTATGAAGAAATTAAGAGGGCCTAAGAGAGGAAAGAAATGGAAGAAAGGTGTACTGTTGCTATACAGACAGCAGGTACACATGGCAGGGAAGTGAGTCAAAATGCACAAAAATGGGAATGGGAGAATGACATTCAACATTGAATGGTAAAATGTGGAATAGGTAAATGAAAGCATATGGGCGTAAAGGACAAGAGTACAAATATTGGAGAGATGGGAAGAGAGAAAGATGGAGAGAAAGCAGACATGGCTACAAGGATTAGAAAAATAGGCAAAGAGAAAGACTGAGATTATGATTGCTACTGAAATTTATAACATCCTTCCTATCTACAGCATTAATAGAGAAAAATTGGATAACTCTACACTATCATGCTAAGTTCTAAATTTACTGATGCAGAATAATTGAAATAGCCATCAAAATAGTGGCTCAACTATATCTTGGACCTCAAACAAGCTAGACATTCTATTTGAAATCTTACTTTTCTGTATGGCCTTTCAAATAACAACTTGTCATAGCTAGGCTCTAGGCTGACAAGACAATCCATTGAGACTATAGGGTGTGAACAAGAATAAAATTGAACATGGCAATGAATTTCCTCTTGACTTTGTAAGAGCTCTCCTTATATTAGCAGGAAGTAGGCAAGGTCTATCAGCATAGTTTCACATGATTCCCCTAGGTGCCAAAAGCTCCTTCACATTCTCAACAGGGGATCATCTTACAATCAGTGGGACAGGGAAGGTTGTAAAATGCGACCACCCATGACCCTGAACAGGAAGGTGTTAGGTATTTTGACACCAATACCAACCCCCACTGAAACATAGTATTAGTAGCTAGGAATCAAACATTAGTTGAAATGAGGATTCAACTTCCAGTTAGGAGTCAAAACTTCAAAAACATACACAGAATTCCACCAGCTCATTTAAAACTACTCTGGATATTTAAGTCTAGCCTTCGAGTATCAAGATAGTGTTAAGGGAAGTGGTTTCAAACCAGCCCTGAAAAAGTTAGTTCTTTTGTCACATTATTTCATAGCCATTTAACAGTACAGGGTGAGATTATATGCGGTGGTGCTGAACAACTCTACCATCTGAGAGATAAGAGGCAGATTACAAATGTATGTTAGCAGCTAAAGCCTTTACAAGACAGCCAAACGCCCAACAATACCCATGTACAAGCAGGGCTATAGTAGCACAGGTACTTACAAGGGCAGGATTTTAAAATTTACTATAAGTTGTGGCATATTTTTGGTCCATGTGGGATTTGAAATTTTCATGAATAAATTTGGAGAAAGCATGAAAAGAAAATTATGGGACTTTAGAAAAGATCAATACATAATTATTTTTTAAAATACATTGAAATCTAAGACTGTGTATAATCAAGATTGAGTTGACAAAATAAAAACTGTAACAAAAGACAACTTGATTTAAACAGTGACTTCAACAGTACAAGGTATGCAGAGTGATGAACTGGAGGACAGATGAGAAAATTATTAAAACAAGGTAAGTGGAACGAATGAACAAACATCCAATTACAGAAAATAATGTCAGGTAGAGGTTTATTGTATAAAACATCACAGTTTTCACATTATTTATAAGATGATTACATTTTGAACTGCCTCCTTCAGGTAAAATGGAGTCGTGAAGAGGGTCATGTGATCTGCTATACAGTCTGCCCAAAAACAATCCTGTGTGGCCTGGTTACCATGGAGATCTGGGGTCCAGGTTGAGTCTTATTGAGAGCAAAGTGCAAAATGTTTACAGTTCAAAACAAAGGCAGGAGCAGTTGGGCTAACTGCAGGATTTTGGAAGGAGCGTCAGACAAGAGAGAAGAAGTGGGAGAGAGACAGAAGCAGAGAAAGAAAGAGGGAGGTACAGATGTCGCTGACCAAACAGACCCATTGCATGGCAATTTAAAGATTCTGGGT
This sequence comes from Rhincodon typus, assembly GCF_021869965.1. Taxonomy (NCBI): domain Eukaryota; kingdom Metazoa; phylum Chordata; class Chondrichthyes; order Orectolobiformes; family Rhincodontidae; genus Rhincodon; species Rhincodon typus. Next base: position 22,403,283 of record NC_063351.1, on the reverse strand, counting down.
GATCTGTTCACACTTGGCCAGGAGAAGGCATCACTCGAGTGGCTGTTACTAAATTCTCCAAAAATTCAGGGAAGCGGCTTCTGATGGTCACTCAATATTGTTACAGTGAGAAATTAATCCACTGGAAATGGGAGTGGTCATGGATTGTGTCCTATAAAGACCGTAAATCTGTGGGAAGTATACTGTAAAGTATATACAGAGAATGGAGTTGTTGGTTATGTTATGACATTAATAAAGCTCATTCTTTCTGTGGTTTAGAGTACTACTTTTCCACTAAATTATGTTCAGTCAATGTTGCTTCTCATTTGCTGTTACAGTAAAAGTCTTGAATCTTGTCAATTTTTTCATGTTTGTCCCAAACACTATTAGCCTTGACACACAAGTAGATGAAAGACAAAAGAAAGCAAAAGCTATCTTCAAACTAAAAGCAAGGAACTAAAAATCAGAGCTGTTAGCAATAGAAAAATGAATGGACTAATTAATGAATATTAATTAATTAATTAATTAGTCCTGATGAAGGGTGTAAACCCGAAACGTCAACTTTCCTGCTCCTCTGATGCTGCCTGACCTGCTGTTTTCCTCCAGCATCGACTGATTCCAGCATCTGCAATTCTTGCTATCTCCGAAAATTAATGAACTGTTACTTTACACTTTGAAGATAAAAAGTTTTCCAGAAATATTTAACAAGGCTGTCGGCAGTGTATGTGGATTACAGCACAAACATTTATATATATGCAAAACTGTCCTTAATGTTGTAAAGAAAGTGGGGGGTGAAAATATTCTAACCCAAATGAAATTGTAGAAATTCATGAGGTGCAGGAAATGTCTGGCAAATGGCAAATTTATGCACATTATTAAAAACTCATCAAGACATGTACCTAAAATCCCTATGCCAGGTTGTTTAATAATAGTCATGGGGAGTATTTTCAAAATGATCTGTTTGTGTAAAACTGGAGAAGCACAGCTTGATAAAGGGCAGATAGCATGCATTCAGAAACACAGATCATACTTCATTATCTTATTGAGGTTTTGGGAAAACATGAGTCAAGAAATATAGTAACTGTTCTTCACTTGGATTTCCTGAAAGCTTTTGGCACGTTTCCACAATGGAGATTAATGAATCTGATAACAAGCCATAGAAAGGGGGCAAAGTATAGAGTAGAAAAATGGCTTACGAAAAACAGAAGCAAGCCAAATCTTTTTTCCAAGCGAGGAAGCACTTTAACAATGGGCCAATTCAAAGGTCAATCGTGAGAGCCCTTTAATTTATGAATACAAGTAAGTGAACGTTGTGCCAGTACTGAAAACAAAATTTTAAGTTTGTGAATTGCATTCACTTTAAAAGGTACAACAAATAATTTGAAACAATGCTACTAGAATCCATACAAGTGGAATTTATTTTTGGAAAACATATCTGGTTCATAGCACAGACAAACCAATGTAGACTGATAACATAATTTATCTGAAAACTTGAAAAAGAAGTTGGTGTTATGTATTGTATGAGATAATTAGTTCCTGAAACAGTTGACTGACCTCATGAAACAGGCTTTACCCATCAGGGTTTAAAGAACTGTTCCTGGGAGGAGTTAACATGTTGCAAAATGTGTTAATGTGCTAATGTACCTTTATCAGCATTTGCAGGGCCTCTCTAAGTTGTTCTAGTGCTAAGTCAATGTAGCTCATAGTAATGTGCGGTTAGTTAAGTATGATGTCCCACAAGAAACTTTCATGTTTCTCAGATGCACCTATTAAGTAATAAACCTATTTATTGCTCATTAGGATTGAGCCTAACTTCTGCCAAAGACTTCATTTGGGCATCCCTCCCCAACTTCATATCAGTAGCTGAGACTAATACCAGTAAAGTGGTGGTAAGATTAGTGGCAGTGAATCTTCTCAAGGCTTTCGGTCATAACAATAAATTATGCTGACAGCTCTGAGCCAGAATATTATGACATGGTAGGAATTGTGGGAAGAAATCCTCAGTTCTATAAAAGCCATAACCATGTGAAGCGGAGAAATAACCATTTACAACCAAAACCAATTAAGGACAGAATTTGAAAATTTCAGTCTCCTTGCTTTCTGATTTGTTATAACTAAAAAAGAATTTCACTTTTTTATTAATTCATGGGATGTGGGCATCACTGGCTATCCCAGCATTTACTGCCCATTCACATTGCTGTGGGTCTGGAGTCACATTTAGGCCAGACCAAATAAGGACACAGTTATCTTCCCTAAAAGACATGAGTGAACCAGACAGGATTTTCCACACAATCGACAATGGTTTCATTATAATCACTAAACTCTTAATTCCAGACTTTTTTTTGTATTCAAATTCCATCATTTTCTATTCAGATTCAAATCGGCATCCGCAGAATATTACATGGGTCTTTGGATCAATAGTCTTGTGATAATATCACGAGGCCATTGCCTCCCCTCATTGGAAAGAGCTGTCCATATCACTGTGACAGCTGAAATCCAAAAATAGCAGTAGATAAAAATGTGGTTATATCAGAGTTATACAACTTGGGTCCTGAAAGCCAGATATGGACTTTTAAAAATTACAAACAAAAATGGTATTTGTTTTATCGTGGCAGTGCAACTTTTGTAAAGAAGTAAAACACTTCCAGCAAATATGCAAGAGTCAGAAAAAAAGCACTGAAGTACATAATTACTAATGACAAAAGAAGTTAATATTTTTAAGCAAGCATCTTTGGAAGAAAACTCAGAACATTAAGACACTTCTTCATTGGAATACATAACATGCAATGATTGGCATCTTCCAGAAGTGACCTATCAACTTTTTTTTTTAGGACTAGTAAGTAACTCAGTTGAATAAGATTGGCATATAATATACAAGTTAATGGTTATTCAACCAATTTTAAACTCAGCACCAGGACACAAATGACTTTATTGTCTGAAAACACTCCTTGCTTAAAGATAATGAAGCTACAACCACCTGTCAGAGAACTGCATGATGCAGGCGGAACAGCACACAATATGAAATAAATGCTGAGAGCTCTCTTAAAAATACAGAGATCAAAACGAGTAGAACAAGTGCATCATCAGAAGTCAACACTTCTCACTTCTGAGCAGAAATTCATGTTTTGGTCGTAAAATCATATACTCTGTTGAAGAACCTTGACCAGCTCAGAGACTGAATGTCACTGATCAATGTAACTCAACTAAACATGTGGAAGACTTTATATGTCTCAGAAGAATGTTCACCAAACACAAGAGAGAAAAAAAAACACACCATTTGTGTCTGACACTCTTCACAACTGAGGGCTCAAATGATATACTGATTTCACAGGCTTGGAGGAATTATTCAATTGTCTTGCAATTGCAGACATGTTTTCAAAACCTGATCAGTGGATGTCCTTGACATCACAATCACCAAGAATTAGTTGTAGATTCTTCATACAGCCAAAGAGAAAGCTGTTTAGAAGAAACAGTATCCAAACAGCTCAGTCAACTTTACTGTCCATGATCGAATCTGATAACTTGACAAGGTTATCCAAATGATGACCGGCGGGAATAGAAAGTTCAAATGCACATCCACCTCATAGCAGCATCAAAAGGAGAAGATTTATTCTTTCAGCAACTCAACTATCCTCTCTGACATAAATTTGAGGGAACTAAAAATCCTCCAAGGGAAACAAACTTTTAAGGGTGGCCAGATGACATCTTTAAGGAGCTTTCAGAAATAAAACTAAAATTTCAGAATGGCACTGAACTGTACCTGAAAAATCACGCTCAAACAGCAAACTTTCAACTCAGAGATAGTAGGAATTGCCAATGCTGGAGTCTGAGATAACAAGATGTGGAGCTAGATGAACACAGAAGGCCAGGCAGCATCAGAGGAGCAGGAAAACTGACGTTTCGGGTCCGGACCTTTCTTCAGAACTTTCAACTCAACCAAGTTATTAGCCATTACAAAATTACAGACTTAAGGAAGAATAAATTTGACAAGGAGCTGTCAGCAATTAATATAATAATAATTTTTTAATGAATATTGACATGAGGTCACCCTAGGCATAGTTCCTAACTAAGCTTTAGAGACCATGAATGAAATTGTCGGATTCCCCTCGATGTTATACTTATCTATTAGATTTTGATCTTTCAAAAATGTTATTAGTTCTAAGGTTTAAGACATTATCAAAGATGTTCAGTACCTCTTCAATACACTTAAACTATACAGTCATTTGTTATACTACCAATTTTGTATAGAAGTGTATTTATTGTTTAGCATCTGAGTTAGTATCTAATTTGGAAAAGTATGACTCTATGGGCTGTATTTTAAATTGTTTTCTCCAAGATGTCCAATTCCATGTTCTCGTTAGATCATTTCTGAAATAAAATTTTCATAGCAATATTATTTCTGACTCTATGTCTTCCTAATGTGATTATATATTTTTGCTTGCTTAGCAGATATTTTTTCAGCTGTAATATCAATTTTGTTGCTTTTACTGCTGAATTGGAGAATTTCCTATATTGTGCAGCTGAAATGGATAACTCACATTCTCACAACTAAAATGGAGAATTCCAGTCCTCCATGTGTAAGATGGAGAATTCTCACCTTTATTGTAGCTTCGTTGAATGAATCCAGCCACCTGTGACTTTAAGAAATTATTCTTGTTTTTACCAAAGTTTTATAGAATAACCCAACTACTCTTGGCCTCAATAAATGATTCATACCTTTAACAGAGCTCATATAAAGGATCTCCCAAATTTTCCATGATCTGAATAAAATCTCCTAAACATTGTACCCACATTAACCTAAGCCTGCTTACAACATCACAATTATGACTGCCTTTGCGATATCCTTAGGCCTGTGGTCTCAGATAAATATTTCTTCCATGGGACTTCGCTTATGTTTCTGTTGCTATTTCTCATGGTGCCTGCTCACTAGGGCAGTGATACTTAATTTGAGCTTTAAGTCATTTTTTTAACTTCTCACTTTTCCAGCCTGGATTACTGTGCTATTACGGAGCTTTCCCTGGCACATCAGGGGTTTTAAACTTGACACACGGACCCTCCAAATTCTGTTCACTCACTGCTGAACTCAGAATCTCGATTGCTCCACTGCCTCATGATTCGGCCTGCATTTGCTTTGGAGTTATTTCTCCAGGCAGTTGCTAACTGTACTCTGGCAGGTTGTCCCTTATCAGCTTTAAAATACTTTTCCTATTCACTTGAGTATTCCTTCTTGTTGAAAATTGTCGCTCAGGTTTCTTCTGTAGTGTTCCTCAACTCTTTCCTGTTGCTGATTCTGGTGCCTGAGCTGGGGATTTAAAGCTAAATTTAAGAATCTCACAGAGTTGGTCACCATGTGTTGTACGAGCAGTCAATTCAACTCCGTTTTGCTACTTGCAATGTTACAAGGGCATGTCAGCTCATTACACTGCTCATGATGAAGGTTGCCACCCACCATTCTCTGTTAAATGTAGAAAACTACAGAGCCCACTTTTTTCCAGTGTGATAGAAGAAAACCATGTTCTGGACTAACTAGAAGAATCTCTTGTATTTAATGAGATGTAGTTTTTTGCATGTTAGCAACTAGTTACACTAATGAGATAGCAATTGTTACAGTGACTTTGAGGAAAATCAGATGTTAGGTGTTACTCCTTCGAGGTTTTGAATGGCTCTGCCCACAAGTCTACATGACATCATTATAGTGGGTTGTGCTTATAGTACACCTCAAATTTCTTTTCATTCACAGGATGACAGTTTCACTAGCTATAGCATTACTGCCCATCCCAGAGGTCAGTTAAGAGTCAACCACACTACTGTGGGTCTGGAGTCACATGGACTCCAGACCAGGTAAGGATGGTAGTTTCCTTCCTTAAAGAACAATTAGTGAACCAGATGCATATTTCTGATAATGGTTTGCATTAGATTCTTAATTCAAGATTTTTATTGAATTCACATTTCACCATCAGAATTTGTTGTGATGGGATTCAAACCTGGGTGCTCAGACATTACCCGGTTCTCTGGATTAACAGTTCAGTGATAATACCACAAGGCCATTGCTTTTTTGAATGGTATTAGCCCATTCAGAGCAACGTGCAACAGAAATCACATTACTTTCATAAAGAGAAGAAACCAAGTGGGGAGAAACATGACTCAGGATCATTGGCTAGTGGAATGATGCCGAAGAAAGAATGTGGCAAAATGATCAAATCATTATTTTTTTACATGTGGGGGAGATGCTCAATTTTACAGACACAGCGAGGTGAGTGATAACTTTTAGTTATTAAAATGGAAAGCATGGAACTAAGATTTTGTAGCAGACTGTGAGCAAGGTTCCAGACTCTGTCATGTTCCATTCAAGACTGTTAGTAAATTTGGTTGTCAAGACTGATATCTTTCAAAGCAGTTAGGTCAAGGTTTTGGAAATTAGCACCGGTAATCTCCATTTAAAAAGATGGGAAAATAACACACCAACTTACAGATGTGTGTTTCAGTTGAATGTTTTGAGAAGTGTTTTAAACATTTATAAGATATATCATATGAAATCATTTGCTGGGACAGAGACTGATTAGAAATAGCCAACATTTGCACAAAATTTACAGGTTATGGCTGGAGGGCTCATCCACTTATATGGGTAAGCCTCAAAAATAAGATGGGTGCAATTAATCTGATTGGATTATATTACAGGCCTCCCAACAACCTGGATTAGGGAGTATTAGCTATAAAATGAGGCTAGACAAACTCAGGTTGTTTTCTCTTGAGCAGCGCAGGCTGAGGGGAGGCTTGGTAGAAGTCTATAACATTATGAAATGCATTGATCGGGTTGACGGTCAGAATCTTTTTCCCAGAGTTGAGATTGAGGAACAAATATGTAGGCAGATAAAAAGGTGCAACAAAAACAGAGTTGTCATAGTATGTGACTTTTTCCCTGGTATTGACAGGAAATTCCTTAGAGCAAGAGGCTTAGATGGGGCAGAGTTTGTTAAGTGCATCCAAGAAGATTTCTTGAAACAGTATGTGGATAGTCCAACTCGAGGAGGGGCCACACTGGACCTTGAATTGGCTAATGAGCCTGGCCAGGTGACTGACCTTTCAGTGGGAGAGCATTTTGGTAATAGTGATCACAGCTCCTTAAATTTTAAGATAGCTGTGAACAAGGATAAATCAGAACCTTGTGGGAAGGTAATAATTTGGGGGAGAGCAAATTATGTCAGTATTAGGCAGGAGCTGTTAAGAGGCAAGTCCACATTTGACATATCGGAACTGTTTAAAGACCTGCTGGGGAAAGTTCAAGACTGGCATGTTCTGGTAAGGAGGAAGGACAAGGATGGCAAGGTCAGGGACCCTTGGATAATGAGGGAAATTGTGAATTTAGTCAAAAGGAGAAAAGAAGCAAATGTAAGGTTTAGGAAGCTAAAATTGGACTAGGCCTGTGAGGAATATAAGGAAAGCACTGAAACAGGGAATTAAGAGAGTAAGAAGGGGCCATGAAATGACCTTGGCAAGTACAGTTAAAGAGAATCCCAAGGCATTCTTTAGCTATATTAAAATCAAGAGGGTAACTAGGGAGAAGGTAGGGCCACTCTAAGATAAAGGAGGGAGCTTGTGCTTGGAGGGAGAGAATGTGAGTGAGGTCCTAAATGAGTACTTTGTATCAGTATTCACCCAGGAAAAAGATATGGTGGATAGCGAGATTTGTATGGAGCACGTTAATATTCTAGGGCATTTTGAGATCAAGAAAGAAGTGGTGTTGGATCCCTTGAACAGCATTAAGGTGAATAAGTCCCCAGGGCCCAACAGTATCTACCCCAGGTTATTGAGAGAGGCAAGAGAGGAGATTGCTGGGGCCATAACCAAGATCTTTGTATCCTCGCTAGTCACTGGAGAGGTCCAGAGGACTGAGAGTAGCTAATGTTGTTCCTCTGTTCAAGAGGGGAAATAGGAATAATCCAGGAAACAACAGACCAATGAGTCTCACATTGATGATTGGGTAGCTATTGGAGAGAATTCTTAAGGATAGGATTTATGTGCATTTGAAAAAGCATGAGCTAATTAGAGATAGCTAGCATGGCTTTGTGCAGGGCAGGTCATGTCTTACCAACTTGATTGAATTTTTTGAGGAGGTGATGAAGGTGATCATTGAGAGTAGAGCAGTGGATGTTGTCTACATGGATTTTAGTAAGGCTTTCATGGTAGGTTCATCCAGAAGATTAAGATGCATGGGATCCAGTGACTTGGCCACTTGGATTCAGAATTGGCTTTCCCATAGAAGACAGCAGGTAGTGGTGGAAGGGTGTTTTTCAGGCTAGAGGTGTGTGACTAGTGGTGTTCCACAGGGATCCGTACTGGGACCTCTGCTGTTTGTGATATATATAAATGACTTGGATGAAAATGTAGATAGGTAGGTTAGTAAGTTTGCAGACGATACAAAGATTGGTGGAGTTGTGGATAGCATAGAAGGTTGTCAAAGGATACAGTGGGATATAGATCAGTTGCAGATATGGGTGAAGAAATGGCAGATGGAGTTCAATCCAGATACGTGTGAGGTGCTGCACTTTGGGAGATCAAATGTTAAGGAAACAATTAATGGCAGGACTCTGAACAGCATTGATATACAGAAGGGTCTTGACGTTCAAGTCTATAGCTCCCTGAAAGTAGCCATGGAAGTAGATAGGGTGGTAAAGAAAGGCATACGGCATGCTTGCCTTTCTTGATCAGGGAATTGAGTACAAGAATCAGGTTGTCATGTTGCAACTTTGTAAGACTTTGGTTAGGCCAAATTTACAGTATTGCATTCAATTCTGGTCGCCACATTACAGGAAGGATGTGGAGGCTTTGGAGAGTGTTCAGAAAAGGTTTACCAGGATACTGCCTGGATTAGAGGGGTATGAGCTGTAAGGAGAGGCTAGAAACACTTGGGTTGTTTTCTCTTGAGCAATGCAGGCTGAGGGGAGACTTGACAGAAATCTATAAAATTATGAAATGCATAGATAGGGTTGACAGGCAGAATCTTTTCCCCAGAGTTGAATGTCTAATACTAGGTGGCATGCATTTAAGGTTAGAGGGGGAAGGGTCAAAGGAGATGTGAGGGGCAAGTTTTTTTTTACACAGACAGTGGTAGGAGTCTAGAACGCGCTGCCAGCGGTGGTGGTGAAGGCAGATACAATACAGGTATTTAAGGGACTTTTAGATAAGCACATGAATATGCAAGGAATGGAGGGATATGGACAAATGACAGGCAGAAGGGTTAAATTTCATTTAGCGTCATGTTCGGTACAACATCGTGGGCGGAAGGGCCTGTTCTGTACTCTATAGTTCTATGTTCTAGTCAATGGTGATTCATGCATTGCACGAATAGGTTTATTGTAAATGCCACAAAGTATTATTTGATATCCGACATTTCACTGCTGTTGGGAGGATATCTGCTTCATACCAATTTGCTTTTAAGGTTTAATTTCCAGTGACAGAAGTCAGGTTGAGCTCACTTGCCAGATAAACCTTGGTTTTTAATTTTCACCCAGGACCATCTTTCGGATTTTAGGTTACTCTATGGAATAGCTTTATACAAAAAAAAACACTTACATACAAAACTTAGTAAATTTATCCTGTCACAGCAATGGCATCTGATACTGAAGAACTTAACAGTATTAACAGGAACTGAAACCCCAGCAGATAGCAAATTGTCACTCACAGAAAGTGAAACAAATACAAGGATAGACATGGGCTTGATTTCTGCAAAACAAGAGGAATTTTCTACCTGTATATTCTGTGTATCAAAATGGTGACTGTGTTTATAAACAGTGCGTTTACAATTTTACTACACAAAGCAGGCAAGAGAAAATCTCTTTTCTAGAAGCTAATATTTGAATAACGGCAACATTATAAAAGAAACTGTAGCTTTATTCTGGGTAGAAGCTCTGTTTGCATGCTCAGTTGCTAAGCCATGGTGACATCAGATTCACATGGAATTGGGGCTTGGGTCTTTAGGCTCTCAAATGTCCCCGCTTACCATCCTCTGTACATAGTTCATTAAAACCTGTTGCTGTTTACTTACAGTAATGTAGATCTCATTTTATGTCTAAGCATAAAATAAAAGCAGAAAATACCGGAAATACCAGGTCTGGCAGCAGCTTGGAAAGAGTAAGTTATCATTTAATGTTTCGGGGTCACACTTGCAGATGAGAAATAATCGAAAGCGGCATGACGGCGACAATCAGATCAGCTGTGATCTTACTGAATGGCAGAACAGACTATTTTGAAGATTTAAACAGCAGAACTATCTAATTGGTCCTTGAGTGGGCTCTGTTATTTAATAAGATCATACTGACCTGCTTGTATTTTGAATTTCATGTTCCAATCTCCTCCAATCAATTTCTGTCTCAAATATATTCAACGAACCTACTTCTACCTCCTTTTAAGGTATTATGTTCCAAAGTTGTGCAACTCTCAGAAAACAAGAATCTCATCATCTGTCCTAAAAGAACAACTTCAAATTTTATGATAGTGCTCCTAGTTCTGAACTCACCTACAACAGGAAACCTCCTTTCCACATGCGCTTTATCAAGACCATTCAGGATCTTATACACGTCAATCAAATCACCCCTCATTCTTTCTAATTTCAGTAAAAACAAGTCCGGTTTGTGAAATACTTCCTCATAGGACAACCTCCTCATTCCAGGTAACAAAGGTAAAAGTAGGTAAAGTTGCCAAAGTCTCAGAAGACATCAAAGCTGCTCTGTTATTAGAGAAAGAGAGAGACAACTGCTGGTGGTTTAACCTGAGGGTCGCTGTGCCTCAGATGAGGGGAAAGGTTGAGAAGGAGAGTCCTTCATGGTGACCTCAGCTGCTGTGGGCATTGAACCCATGTTACTGGTGTCACTCTGCATCACAAAATAGCCATCTAGCCAACTGAGCTAACCGACACCCTTCTAAACCTCCTCTCAATCACATCCAACACATTTACATCCTTCCTTAAATTAGGAGCCCATACTGCAAGCAAGATGTTACTTCACTAGATTAATCCCAGATACGGCAGGCTTCTCTTATGAAGACAGATTGAGCAACTTAGGCTTAAACTCACAAGAATTTAGAACGAGACCAGATGCAGTATATGTTAAAGGGGACTGACAATGCTGATGCAAGTTCCCCCTGTCGGGGCAATCTGGAATGAGAAATCAAAGATTTAGAGCAAGAGGGTGGGAGATCTAAAATGGATATGAGGAGGAATCAAGTCGCTCATAAATCTGTGGAATTCACCATCCCAGAGTGCAGTGGACACCAGCACACTGAATAAGTTTGAGGAGATAGACGGATTTTTAATTAGTAACAGGTTAAAGGGATGCCGGCAGGAAACTGGAGTTGGAGCCAAGATGAAATCAACAATGAATGTATTAAAAGGCAGAGCAGGCTCAGGGGGCTAAATGGCCTACTCCTGCACTTAGGTTCCGACAATGGGTTTTTAAAATTTTCTGCAATGACTTTTGCTACAGCATTTGGGAGGCTGGGTATGCTTGGGTTGTTTCCTTTGGAGTAGAGAATGTTGAAGGGAGATCTGACAGAGGTGTACAAGATTGGGGAGCAGGGACAGGGTGAATAGAAAGCAGCTGTAGCCTTTAGTCAAAGGGCAAGAACACGGGGACAGCTTTAAAGCGAAAGGTAGGACGGTTAGAGGGAATTTGAGGGAAATCTTTTCACCCGGAGTGTGGTGGGGGTCTGGAATGTACTGCTAGGGAGTAGTCGAGGCAGGTAACCCCAAAACCTTTAAGAAGTACTTGGATGAACACTTGAAGTGGCATAATATTCAAGGCTATGGGCCCAGTGAGCAAAGTCGGATGAGTGTAGGTAGTGAGTATATACTGTTTTGGCAGTACAGGCCCAATGGACAGAAGGGCCTCTTCCTACTGAATGATTCTAAATATGTTCTGAAAATCCAAGTACACTACATCTAGAGGTTCATCTTTGACCACAGCACTTGTTATTCCTTCAAAGTCGTCTAATAATGACTTCCCCTTTACAAAACTATGCTGACTCATCCTGTTTACTTGCAGTTTTCTTTTTCCCAAAAATGCACCTTCAATCTCTTTATTGATGAATTCTAACACCATTCCCATAATAGATCACAAGACAAGTGGCGAGGAGTTACTGTCTTCTGCCTCCCTCCCTCTTTGCGTAGATGGGTTATACAAGTTACTTTCAATCCTAAACTTTTTTTTTTGCAGGCATCATTTTCATGCGTGTCTGATTTACTTGCTTACTTACTGGGACTCGTTTTCCACTAATAATGAGACATGGTTTATCATGAGAGGTTGTTTATTATCGTTGAAACACGAGATATATACATGCAATTCTATAAAACTGACCTTCCCTCTAAAGGCCTGAGTAACCTTACATTTCTTAAAAGACTACGTTCGCACCAGTTTACTATCTTTTGCTTCCAAAAAGAGGGTTTAAAGAACACAGAACATAGAACAGTACAGCACAGTACACGCCCTTCGGCCCACGATGTTGTGCCGAAATTTTACCCTAAACCTAAGGTCTATCTAACCTCCACCGCTACCATATACTATCATCTATATGAAGTTTGTACTACCCTGATTACAGCTGGACAACCTGAAGTGGAGGCTGTTCTTCTCGCTCCCAAGGTTCCTACTCCTTGTGCTAATGTTGTCTGTAGAGTGTCTGATTTGAGTTGTCCCTTTAAATAGTTTTCTAGGTCATCCTCAAGTACAGTGGCTTCCTATCATTTACTTTGTTGGCAGGGTAACTGACATGCAGATTCCTCCTACGTAATTACAGCAGTTTGATTCAGCAATGTAGTAACATCATTCATGTAAATGAAATTCTGTCCCAAGGAAAAGGTGTTACAAGAGGACTTTGTAACTTCCCTATTGACTGAAATCAACCCTATGAGCCAGGCTGTCTCAAGAACAGCTCTACCGAAACTCCGACTTTCATTCAATCCAGAACCTCGCAGCATTGAATAAGTGTTGATTAAGAGTCAAGGTAAATGGCTTGTATATCTGTCTGGCTTGATCCAATTTGACAGTGAATTCTGCAAGCTTATTGGCTTACTATCTTTGTTTCCTTCCCAGCATGCCATTCAATTAGCCAATGTTGCTTTTAGTGTGCCAAAAGGGCTATTATTTTGTTTAAAAGGGACATTCCACTACATACATTCTGATGCCTAGAATACATTGCCAGAAGAGATGGTAGAGACTGACGCAATAGCTATACTTAAGCAGCATCTTGACAGATATGAAAGAGAGGGACAGGGACTGCATTGAAGCAAAAGACCTACTTACAAAGCCCTCATATTTTACTGCAGTCTTGGTGGGCTGAAGTGCCTGTTATTTGTTCTAACCTGCACCTCTCCAAATAACTGAAGATCCCCAGTTTTGGAATCGTATTAGATAACAGTTCCTCCATTCCTTCTCAGCTCTTGCAATCTTTCCTAAAGTGGGATGCATAGAATGGAACAAAATATTTCAGGTTAGGCCAAATAACATTCCATAAAATTTTAGCATTAACTCTACTAACGAAGTCAAAAATCTTAAATGCTTTTATTAGCATTCTTAGCTTGACCTGCCATCTCATCCAGATTTGTGTAACACACACCCCTTCACAACTGTACTATTTGTTCAGATTGTCAATTGCATTCTTCCTACAAGATTCCTCATTTCACACTTTTTCATCATTAGCCACCCTTAGGATTCGGGTAAGGCACTTCTGGAACTGCCACAATGTACAGGAACAACTGCTTCCACTGTGATGGTGGGTAAACAACTCCAGGAATCTAACCAAGACACAATAATGGAACAGTGATAGACTTCCAAGTTAGGATGGTGTGTGGGGTTAGGAAGTGTTGCCACGAGTCTGCTGACCCTTGTCCTTCTCGGTGGTACAGGTCACAATGGCAGAGCGTGCTGCTTCAGAAACCTTGGTATTACAAAGCAACAAAGATTTTCAGTAAAAACACTTTTCCTTTTTAAGCAGATATAACACAGTGTGGGGCTGGAGGAACACAGCAGGCCAGGCAGCATCAGAGGAGCAGGAAAGTTGACGTTTTGGGTCAGGACCCTTCTTCAGAAATGGGGGAGGGGGAAGGGAGCTCAGAAATAAAGAGAGAGAGGAGGGGTGGGGCTGGGGAAGGTAATAGGTGAGTGCAGGTAGGCAGTGGTGGGGATTGGTCAGTGAGGTGGGAGGGGAGATAACAAGGTGCAGAGCTGGATGAACACAGCAGGCCAAGCAGCATCATAGGAGCAGAAAGGCTGACGTTTCGGGCCTAGACCCTTCATCAGAAAATGGTTGTGTTAGGTCAAGGAGGCAGGGATGAGGAGATTTTGAAACGAGTAAAGTCCACATTGAGAACATTGGGTTGTAGACTCCCAAGGAGGAATATGAGGTGCTGCTCCTCCAGTTTCTGGGTGGCATCATTGTGACACCGGAGGAGGCCCAGGATGGACATGTCACCCTGGGAGGGGGAGTTGAAGTGGTTCACGATTGGGAGGTATTGTCATTTGTCGCGAACAGAGCACAGGTGCTCTACAAAGCGGTCTCCGATCCTCTGCTTTTTCTTTTTAGTAAAACTTTTTGGAAATTAAAGCACGGAGTTAGTAAAGCAGTTAAACTCGTTAACTTTTAGACAACATTAAAAACATTTGAGATACCCAGGTGTAGAGCTGGATGAACACAGCAGGCCAAGCAGCATCAGGGGAGCAGGAGAGCTGACATTTCGGGTCTGGACCCTTCTTCAATTTGCTCACTAAGGTAGTGATATTGATTGACCATCAAGGCAGGGAAGGCACACTGCTTAATCAGAAACCAAATTTTTGACCTCCTACCAGAACAATCAGCCTGGAGTTCGGAACAAATGCTTATCATTATTGATAGTAAAAAAATTTCAGGACTGCTTGGGCAAATGATTAACAAGTTAAAACAAAAAAAAACTGAAACTGAAAGGGGTAAACAATCTGCGCAAACGCACCAGCTTCTTTGCTTCGGACGGAAGTTCATGACCTAAGGAGGAAACTTTTGCTTCTGTGTCCACAGGTACAGCGGGAGTTGTTTCAGTTGAGAAATGTTACTGTGTGTGGAAGGAGTCTGATATACCCAGGGGGTAGTTAATGAGGAGGTTACAGGGTGGACTTGGGCAAGGCGGCTCTCTCGGGGAACTTTCACGTTGATGTCAGCACGCCGTGAGTGCGGTTTAGTGCCAGTATCTCTCAGCCGCAGAGATTCTCTTCCTTTCGCTCCGTGTCCGGGAAAGAGTTGTCTTCCACGTGATAGGAGAGGAAGTCGCGCAGGCTCAGAGGGGACACTTTGTATCCCTTCATGTATCCGTTCTGTAGGTAGGGAGGCTGCAATTTCAAACCTCTCCCTGCTCCAAATTCAGTTTCTGCTGCAGCACGACTTCAATTGTGTTAGATCCCAACGCCGCGGCCTCCTGTTACAGCACCGCATAAACCCTTCCAATAGTTCCCTGTTAACTCCACAAATATTTATCTCCTTAACATGCTTTGTTCGGGATTCTTTAGCTACACAATGGGGGGTGGGGGTGTTATTCGGTATCCTTCACGCAGCTATTTTCCTCATTTGTAAGTGATTCTACTGACAGGCCCAAAATAAAGCGCACTGCTGCTTTAAGGGAAAATGTTGCCGCAGAGAAATGCGCGTGATCTCTTCTGCGTCCCAGAACATTATAAAAGCCGTGCCACCGAATGATTCGCAGTCTAAGGGCTTCTCTGTAGACCTCTGCTGACTGACATATCAATGCACGGGTACACTCTACTGACAGGAGGATCCTCGTGGAGTACATTCACTAGTCACCATGCAGTGCTGTAAACAGGCTAATCTCTGACTAGTGAACATAGTCCAGGTGGATATTTTACCTGACATTACTGGCACTAGTCTGTTTCACTTCAGTGAAACATTAGTCAGTGGGGTTTTATGGAGATGTCGTTTGACTACCAATTATTATCCGTTCGTAGAAGAATGTTAAAATGAAATGCTCTGGGATGTGTAAGAGGGTGTGTACTTTACATAACAGTACTTATCCCTGTAGGGCCTGCTCTTTAAAGAGTTTGCAGCGCACGTGTACAGAAGATACATAGCGTGAGCAGTTTAAAAGCACTGGCTGTTGCGTACTGTTCTTTGTTTATGCAACTATTGTTTTATATTAAAATTAATCACTTACATGGTCAAGAGAATCCTGAGATTTTACTACAGTCGGTAAGTTTTTTTTTGAGAACTCTTTAAGTGTTTAGAAAACACCGTTTATGTAGGTCGCTTTGCAGGATTGGATGTTTGTGATTGTACCTGATTGCTCTCCCATCACGTTATCTTAGAAATAATTCATATCAATATGACTCTAATGAAACAATTTCTTATACTGTTGCTTTTTAAAATTTGACTTGTTTTAGGAGAAGGCAAAAGAACACAATGTGTAGCCAAATAAAAGCTGTTAACAGCAGCATTTTAGTGATGGAGATCAGAGAACATACTTTTCAATGCAGCAATTAAATTTGGCTTCTTCCCTTTGCATGTTTCCCCAAAACTACTGTTGAGGCATCACTGTCAACCCACACACTGACAGCTATGCTTGTGAGTCTGCACTGCAACTTTCAGATTGCATCTGATCTAGGCCCAATACATTTGCTGGCAATGACATCATTTGCTGACATCAATTCTGCTCTTTGCCTCCGAATTTGAACATTTTGGGGTGCAGGTTAGAGCTTGCACGCTGGACTGCTCAGAACCATTGCACAAAGCATTAAGGTGATGGCCTAGTGGTCTTAGTGCCTGACTATTAATCCGGAGACCCAGGTAATGATCTGGATAACTGACTTCAAATCTCATCATGGGAGATGGTGGAATTTGAATTCAAAAAGAGAACTATGGAATTTCAAAGTCTAATATGACCATGAGACCATTGCTGATCAACAGAAAAAGCCACTTGGTTCACTAATGCCTTTTAGGGAAGGAAACTACAATCCTTACCTGGTTTGGCCTACATGTGACTCTAGGCCCATTGCAATGTGTTGATTCTCAACTGCCATCTGAGCAATTAGAGATGGGCAATGAATGCTGGCCCAGCCAGCGATGCCCACATCCTGTGAACTAAAAAAATCTGATCATCACTTCAGAATTTTATGGACTGAAGAGCCTAGATAATAGAAGAGATCTGATTGGTCGGTCAGATCTCCCTGAACTTTGACTGATTTTTGATTACCTGCCCTGACAGCGCCCACGTGGCTTGATGTCATTTTTCTTTTCTCTGGCCCTGCTCCTGTGAAATGCCTTGCAATTGTTTACTATGTTAAAGGCACTGTATAAATGCAAACTTTTGTTATAGAGTAGGCCCCTCATTTGTCATGAGCTTATTGTGCAGTAAAGTGCCATATAATTGGAATTTTTGTTGACCTGAAATTAAATACAGATTGTAGAGGGTACTTTATGGCACTGTTCACGCAATGGTATGTAAGTTGAAATAAAACAGATTATAATTAAGGGATTCAAAAAGGAAAGAGGGCTACACAGAGTATAATTTTATTTTCAAGATACATTTAGAAATGCAATTTTTTGAAGAGAAGCAAATGTATGCATATCAGTGGATAAATCCCAGGACCTGATCAGGTGTACCCTAGAACTCTGTGGGAAGCTAGGGAAGTGATTGCTGGGCTCCTTGCTGAGATATTTGTATCACCAATAGCCAAGTTCTAGTCTTCCATCACCTCACTTGTGGCTAACGTGGTGTCACTATTTAAGAAAAGTGGTAAGGAAAAGCCAGGGAACTATAGACCGGTGAGCCTGACATCAATGGTGGGCAATCATTTGAGGGAATCCTGAGAGACAGGATTTACATGTATTTGGAAAAGCAGGGACTGATTAGGGATAGTCAACGTGGCTTTGTGCATTGGAAATCATGTCTCACGAACTTGATTGAATTTTTTCAAGAAGTAAAAAAGAGGATTGATGAGCACAGAGCAGTGGACGTGATCTATATGGACTTCAGTAAGGCGTTCAACAAAATTCCACACGGTAGACTGGTTAACAAGTTTAGATCCCATGGAATGCGGGGAGAACTAGCCATTTGGATACAGAACTGGCTCGAAGGTAGAAGACAGAAGGTGGTGGTGGAGGGTTGCTTTTCAGACTGGAGGCCTGTGACCAGTGGTGTGCCATAAGGATCGGTGCTGGGTCTACTGGTTTTTGTCATTTGTATAAAAGATTTGGATGTGAACATAGGAGGTACGGTTAATATGTTTGCAGAAGACACCAAAATTGGAGGTGTAGTGGACAGTGAAGAAGGTTATCTCAGAGTACAACGGGACCTTGATCAGATGAGCCAATGAGCCGAGGAATAACAGATGGAGTTTAATTTAGATAAATGTGAGGTACTGCATTTTGGAAAGGCAAATCAGGTCAGGACTTATACATTTACTGGTAAGGTCCTGGGGAGTGTTGCTGAACAAAGAAACCTTGGAGTGCAGGTTCATAGCTCCTTCAAAGTGAAGCCCCAGGTCAACAAGACAATGAAGAAGGCTGTTGGTATGCTTGCCTTTGTTGTTCAGTGCATTGAGTATAGGAGTTGGGAGGTCATGTTGTGGCTGTACAGGACATTGATCAGGCCCATTTAAAGTTCTGCATACAATTCCAGTCTCCCTGCTATAGGGAGGATGTTGTGAAACTTGAAAGGTTTCAGGAAAGATTTAT
Organism: Rhincodon typus; assembly: GCF_021869965.1. Classification (NCBI taxonomy): domain Eukaryota; kingdom Metazoa; phylum Chordata; class Chondrichthyes; order Orectolobiformes; family Rhincodontidae; genus Rhincodon; species Rhincodon typus. Next base: position 22,384,602 of record NC_063351.1, on the reverse strand, counting down.
GAGGACGTTGCCAGGATTGGAGGGTTTAAGCTATAGAGAGTGGCTGAATAGACTGGGGCTATGTTCCCTGGAGCATCAGAGGCTGAGGGGTAACCTTATAAAGGTTTGTAAAATCATGAGGATCATGGATAGGGTGAATAGCGAAGGTCTTTTCCCCATGATGGGGGAGTCCAATACTAGAGAGCATAGGTTTAAGGTGAGAGGGGAAAGATTTAAAAGGGACCTAAGGACCAACTGATTCATGCAGAGGGTGGTGTGTGTATGGAATGAGCTGCCAGAGGAAGTGGTGGAGGCTGGTACAATTACAATATTTAAAAGGCATCTGGTGGGAATATTAATAGGAAGGCTTTAGAGGGATATGGGCTAAGTGCTGGCAATTGGTACTAGATTAATTTAGGATATCTGGTCAGTATGGATGGGTTGGGCCGCAGGGTCTGTTTCCATGCTGTACAGCTCTATGACTCTATGTATTTGCTTCAGTCTCTTCTGTACCATGCACCATATTCTTCCAAAGTAGGTATTCTGACCAGGCTACAAGGAGTTTTGTCACAAGCGTGGGCTCGCACCCACAACTAGCTATGTCGGCCTTTGATCCAGAACAGGAACTATCAAAATAGGAGCAGGAGTAGGCTATTCAGCCTTTCGAGCCTGACTTGCTATTCAGTATGATCATTGCTGATCATCCAACTCAGTACCCTGTTCCCATTTTTATCTCATACCTTTTGATCTCTTCAGCCCGAAGAACCATATCTAACTCATTGACAAATTTCAATGTTTTGGCCTCAACCACTTTCTGTGGCGGAGAATTTCACAGGCTCACCACTCTCCGAGTGCAGAAATTTCTCCCTATCTCAGTTTTTAAAGGCCTGCCACATTTCTTAGACTGTGACCTATGTTTCTGGACTCCCTGTCATCGGGAACATGCTTCCTGCCTTTTCCCTGTTTGGTCCTATTAGAATTTTATAGATTTCTGTGAGAACTCGCCTCATTCTTCTAAACTCCTGTGTATATAGTCCTAAAAAATCCAATCTCTCTTTATATCATGCCAGGAATCAGTCTCTTCCTTGCACTCCCTCCATTGCCAGAATATCCTTTCTCAGATAAGGAGACCAAAACTGCACACAGCACTTCAGCTGTGGTCTCACCATCGCCCTGTACAATTGTAGCTAGACTGCTCTGCTCCAGTACTCAAATCCTCACGCAATGAAGTTCAACATACCATTTGCCTTTTTTGCCTCCTGCTGCATCTGCATGCTTAATTTACAGCGACAGGTGTATAAGGACACCTAGGTCTTGTTGCATGTTTCCTTTTCCCAATTTAGCGCCATTCAGATAACAATCCATTGTTCTGTTTTTGCCAACAAAGTGAATAGCCTCACATTTATCTATACTGTACTTCGTTTGCAGTGAGTTTGCCTACTTGCTCAACTTATTCAAATCGCGCAGAAGTATTTCTGTGTCCTCCTCGCAGTTCACTCTCCCACCCAGCTTTGTGTTGATTGCAAACTTGGAGAGATTACTTTTAGTCCATTTAAATCATTAATCTATGGTGAATAGCTGGAGTTTGATCTTGTCACTGCTATCTGAATACTCTAATATTAAATCTTTAACAATGGACTGTAGCACTTTTCCTAATACCGATGTCAGGCTGACCAGTTTATGATTCCCTATTTTCTCTCTACCTCTTTTTGTTTTAAATAGTAGGGTTATGTTAACTACCCTCCAAGCCGTAGTAATTATTCCACAGTCTGTAGAATCTTCAAAGATGACCAATACTTCCACTATTTCTAGGGCCACTTCCTTCAGCACTCTGGGTTGTAGATTATTGGGCTTTGGGGATTTATTGACCTTTAATCCCATCAATTTTCCCAACATCATTTCTCAACTAATACTGATGTCCTTCAGTTCCTCCTTCTCACATGACCATTTGTTCTCCAACATGTTTGCAAGTTATTTGTGCCCTCCTTTATGAATACTAAACCAAGATATGCATGTAATTGGTCTGCAATCTCCTTGTTCCCCATGATAACGTCTCATGTTTCTGATTGTAGAGGGCCTATGTTTGTCTTCACTAATCTTTTTCTCTGCATTTCAGTGCCTATTTGATAATTAAAGTTTCTGAAGGAGACTGAAAATGTAAAGTTTAATGAAAACCATAGAAAATTAGGGGAACATGTTGCTGAAATATGACTGTGGTCAAGTTTGTCCTCTTGGGTGGAAAATATGTTTAGTACAAGCTAAGACTTCTTTCATTTTTAATTTAATTTCAAATTATAGATCATTTATGTGTGGGGTGGGTGGGTGGGAATAAATGTTGAGAATCCAGTTCAGTGTTTATGGCACATGTACTGTTGAAATAAGTGTATGGAGTTGCCTAATGATGGGTTTGTGGGAATCGTGGGTGTATCAACCTCTTGGCTTGTGGCCCATTGGCAAACTTTTGGAGATTTTAATGTAATTTCAGTAAAACATTGAACAAATTGTCAAAAACAAATGTCATTACATGTCAACAAATTTTAGGAAGTCGCAAAAACAAATTGCAACAAATCCACAGCAATGATTGTTTCATCTTGTTCCACATGCACAACATTTTCTGCTCTATCTTCAGAATATAAATAACTTAAGTACTATGGCCATTTGAAACTTTGTCTGTTTAGCTTAGGTTTTTTTCCAGCTATTCATGTTTATTTTTTTCCCATAAGTCTTGGTTCATCTATTTTAGTTGTGACTGTTTATTTACAGTATGTCTGTGAATGTTTGTCCTCCACCAAGGTGAAAGAAGTCAGTGCTAAGGAATGGAATATTTCCAATTTTAGCACCAAACGTCAGCACTATGGCACCTAAGCTGTGAATAGCGCAAGACTGATGCAGAGTAAAAATTTTTTTTGTTTGCTGTATGTAGTTGAACCCCAACGCTAAAAGACAGGAACATTCCTAACTAAACTAGTGACATTTCTTCAATTTATGATTTGTGTTTTGAGGCCTCTCTTTATGAAACTCTGTAGTTTTGTGGATTAATGCCAAATACAGTGTGGTTTGGAAATATCGCAACTCAGTCTACTTATGATAGTTGCCATCAAATGCAAGAATTTTCATCTTAACATTAGCCTGTTTGCAGAGATCAAGGATCAGTGGTTTCTTGCTATTCCTGGTATTGTTACAATCATGACATTTATAAGATTTTTATGTTTTGGGAAATTTTAAATAAGATGAAGGAAGCCATGTACCTGGTCACAAAGCCTGCCGGACAATGAGCCTGGGAAGTTTGAATGTTGGTATCAAAGGAAGACTTGGATTGTTTTACTTTGAAGAAGTTGCTTAAAAATTACAGGAGCATCTAATGTGTAAGCAGTGGAGAGTGAAATTCTCCAGCATTCAAGGAAAGAGCTGTGATTGTTGTGCCTTAAGCAATAACTAATTCCCAATTGAAAGAAAGTTGGGCTGTCAAGGACAGCGAATCCAATATTAAGGTCCATTCTTTTGCCCTTCCACTTGGCAAAACCGAGATTACAGCCATTCCTAGAACATTCGTGCTTTTAGTATGTTTAAATTGAGAAGAAAGGGAACAGCCAGAAGCCAAAATGTATGGTTCACTGCACAAGAATGCATTTGGTAACTTGTGCTCAAACAGAAAAATTAATGGGGAGTTGAAAATGAAACTCGAAGAGTTGTCTATGTTGGGCAAGATAGAGACATTTGTCAGGGGGTTACTATGGAAGTCTTTTCTAAATTACAACTTACTTGGTTCAAGAAAGGAAAAAAAATAAATCCTTGGGTTCTAAAAATCATTTTGGATTGATTCTGGGAAAATTGAATATCTATATAAAGGGCCATCTAATGTTTACTAGTGAAGTGTGTTTTCCCAGTTGGGCTTAGAATAAAATGGGAGGAGATGATGCTATTCCACTCTTCTGGTTTAAAGTATAAATTGCCTAAAAAGGTGGTATTTAATTTCTAATGTTTTAGTCATTTGTTACAGTAAAGGTTTCAAAATGTAAAATCTTGTGTCATTCATTTGGCCATTAGCTGAAAGTTTTAATTTTAAAGTTCTTGATATCTACCAGGTTTATAATACGCTAGTATATAATTATGTGGGAAACAGCAGCTTCCACAAACCCTAAGCAGCTCTAATGCACATTAATGAATGGGTGTTCCAAGTTATTTTCTTTGGGGAGCATGATCCTATCTTTGTATATGTATGTGAACACACAGAATTTCAAACAAAGACATCTGATGGTGATCAGAAATGGGAAACAAGAAAATTGTCTTCCTTCTCACTTCCTACCCTGGGGACACAAACCATTTGTGATAATTTACCTGCTTTGCTAGAAACTTAGAAGTATATTGAATTTAGGACTGCCCTTGCTAATATGGTTCATTCAGTATGAGCAATGTGCCTTGAGCTACTGCGGAACCTCATTTACTTATGTATATGGTAATGTCTCCATAAATCACACTTTATATACTGAAAATTTCAGCATTTTAGAGCTTTTAGGCCTGTTATTAGATCGTTGGTGTTGAATTGCTATGCATTTACTTTCTCCTTTAAAAGAAAATACAAAACCGTACTTGGCTGCACTTAGATAATGGATATGGTGCAGTAGTTATGCCACGTCTAGAGTCGATGTGAATTCAATGGCATGCCCCATTCTGAGGCATACTATTTGTTTTCGTGGATAGCGATGCAAATCTCATCAGTATTTGCTAAAAGGCTGTAATGTCTGCACTCTTTGCATTATTCAGTCTGATTAGATTTGTCCCAAAATCGCAGTGAAAATTAGAAGCGCGAGTAAAAAGGGATGGTTGCTCAATTGGCTTTAGCTTGTTAGCCATTTTGAGGACGTTCACCCACTATAGAAAATAAATATTTATTCAGAAGTATGGCATCTCTTCAAGTAGGAATTAACTGTGTCTCAAAAAACTAGGTAAGATTCAGGCGGGATGCAAAATTGATGGTAAAGTTCAGGAAAATCAATGAAGAACGATTAGATTTTGCAGCTGGGTGAAATGTTGAAGTGATTTACTCAAATGAGAACAAAGAATCCTGCCAGCGATGTTTCCTTGTAGAAACTGCATAACTGTTCGTCAGGGAGCTTGAGTCTGTTGACAAGTTGAGAGTCACACTGGCTGTCTAATTTTAAATTGTTATATAGAGTAGTATTTCAAATGATCAATGGACCTCAACACTACTACGCTGGAAATGAGGAGATTAGTTCTTGTGAATGGAATGAAACGACTGAGCATTCCATGAGAAACCATTACCATCACTATGCCTTCTCAAATGAAGTAACTACTGAAGAGACTGTTGTGTTTGAGGAAATCAATAAGGTGGCAGATGAAAATATAAACTGCAGCATGAGGAACAAATGCATTTCTGATGTGTTCGTGGAAGTGAATGTCACTGACATTGAAGGCCAGCAATTGTTGCTCAATGCCAGTTGCTGTTAAAAGGGTGTGGTGGTGAGTGACTTCTTGAAGTACTGTGTTTCAGTTAGTTTGCAGGTCTGAATGCCATCCCTGCAAGTTTCCCATAAAACTGCTCCACTTGCTCCATGTGTTAGGTTCACAGAACTGGAAGATGCAGTTGAAGAAGCCTTGGTGAAGTGCAGCAGAACACCTTGCGAGTGTCATTGTACATTTTTTGTAGAACAAAAGTGAGTGTTTAAAGCAGTGAATAGGGTGTAGATCAAGCAGGGTGCTTTCTTTTTTTTCTAGAATGATTTTGAGCTTCTTGAATTGTTGGATTTCCACTTCTCCTTCACACTTCCTCCTTGTAGGTGACGGATAGGCTTTGGCGAGTCAAGAGCTGTCATAGAGTTCCTAAACTGTGACCTGTACCTCATTCCACAGTATTAATATGGCTGGTCCAGTCAAATTACTGGTCAGTGGAGGCTCTGGGCATGTGGATGATGAGGTGGTGGGATTTGTTGATGGTGGTGATGTTCAATGTTAGGGGTTGGTTATTAGATGCCCTCATGTTAACAATGGCCATTGTCTGGCAGTTGCATGACCTACATGCTCAAGCCTGAATAAAAACCAAAAGAACTGCGGATGCTGTAAATCAGGAACAAAAACAAATTTGCTGGAAAAGCTGAGCAGGTCTGGCAGCATCTGTGGAGGAGAAAACAGAGTTAACGTTTCGGGTCCGGTGACCCTTCCTCAGAACTGATGGTGGCTGGGAAAACGTCAGTTTATATGCAGAAAATAGAGAGGTGGGTGGGGTAGGGAGTAAACGATAGGATAGAGCCCGAAGAGAGAGAAAGACAGTTGGACAGACAGAGCTTTGCTAATGATCAGGCTGGGAGGGTCAATAGTTGTTAATGGGGACTGTTAGTGACTAACAACAGGGGGTGTATCCCTACCCCACCCACCTCCCTATTTTCTGCATATAAACTGACGTTTTCCCAGCCACCATCAGTTCTGAGGAAGGGTCACTGGACCCGAAACATTAACTCTGTTTTCTCCTTCACAGATGCTGCCAGACCTGCTGAGCTTTTCCAGCAAATTTGTTTTTGTTGCTCAAGCCTGAATGTTATTCAGATCCTGCTGTAAGCAGACCTGCGTGCAACAAAGAGTTTGTTGATAGTGAGTTGCAAATCTCTTTGTTCCTTTCTTTCTCTCATCTCCACCAATCAGTTCAATCCTTTACCACACACCTCCCTCACCTTTTGTCACAAGATAATTACCACATTTTGCCAGATGCATCAGTCTTGAAGAATTAGACTTGAAATGTTTACTCTGTTTTCTCTCCACAGATGCTGCCAGACTTGCTGAGGTTCTCCAGCAATTTATTTTTGTTTCAGTTTTCCAGCATCAGCAGTTTTCTGTTTTATTCCCAAAGCATTAGTCTAGTTTGCTAGTCTATTGACTTTACCACCATGCAACACCTCTTCTAGTTCTCCAACATGCTTTGTAATTCTCATTGCTTTCACACTTACTGGGACGTTTTTGTTCCCAAACACACTTTCAAATGCTGAATTAAAGCCAAGACCCTTGCTCTCATTGCACTTCTGGAATTCAGCATCTTTGTCCATGTTTGGATTGAGGCTGTGAGATTCGCAACTGAGCGGCCTTGACGATACAGAAACTGAGCATCAGTGAGCAGGCTATTGGTAAGCGAGTGCCACTTGATAGCATTGTCTATCACTTTGATTAAGTAGATGGATGGGGCAGTGTATGGTTTGATTAAATTTATCCTATTTTCTGTAGTCCGGCCAAAGCTGAACAGTTTTCCATATTGAATAGGTGCCCATATTCTAACAGTGCTGGAATAGCATGTTTGGGGTGTAACTAGTTGTGAAGTACTAAGTCCTCAGTTTGAATACTGAGGTGTTGTCAGAGCCAACAGCCTTGATTTAACCAGTGCCTTCAGCTATACCTCAAACTCCTGTGTAGTAAATTAAGTTGTATGAATGTTGGCATCTGTGATGTTTAGGACATCAAGAAGCCAAGATTGTTCATCGAATCAACATTTCTGTCTGGAGATGGTTATAAGCCTTTAAGCCTTCTCTTTTGAAGGATGTGTTATATTCAACCTCACTGAGATTATGGAGAGTCTTGGAGCCTCCTGCTCCACTAGTTGATTACTGGATCACACCACCTTTTAAGACTGGATGTAGCAAGATGGTTGAACTTTAATCTAACCCCTTGGCTGTGGGGGACACTTAGCTCAGTATATAACATGCAGCTTCTGTTATTTATGATGTCAAGGCCTGTACTGGAGTTACAGATCCGGGAATAATCTCTGCCATAATTTCAGAAAGCCTGGAAATAAAATTAGCAAGAAAGGGACAATAATATGCTTGAATTGATTGCCACGTGAGTCAAATTATAGTAACGGTTAATGATATGTCTAGATTTTCTGGAACGTTAAATAATAGTGCAGTTGTGGCTGAACATACTATAGACGATGAAAAAAAAGTTAGAAAGCAAAGTGCCTTTCAGAAAACGTTAAACAAAATTGACTTGTGCAGTTATATTATGAATAAGTTGTAATTGTTCAAACATTAGGCGCTATATGGTGCATAACACACTATTTTGTTATTGTTTTTCTATCTTCCATCACTTTAGATAAATCAGTTTATTTTGTTGAATGTAACTTGAACATTTTTAGTTCCAATTATATCATGAAACCTTTTACAGGAGCTGCTCAAAGCCATTTTATGAGATGGAAAAAATTCAGTGATTTAAATTGATAAGGAAGAAAAGTTAGGAAATTTGGCTATAAGCATGGCCAAAGCACTTTATGGGCCCTTAAAGATGTGGAATGCGTTAAAGGAAGAAAATAATTGCATTGATATAATGTCATGAATCTCTGAAACAGCCCAAAGCACATCACATGCAATGATTTACTTGAAAAATGCAGCCAGCACTTAGATGTAGGCAAAAATGTTGGAACGTAGGACTTGGTTGGCAACAAGAGTAGGCCAATCAACAGCTGTAATTTGCATACAAGATCCTTCAGGCAACACTAAGCTGAATGACTTGCTGATCTGTCTTTGTTGGTATGCTAAAGAAGAAATGATTGTTTAAAACAATAAAAACAAGTGTTGAGCACAGTACCAGGTGTTGGGTTGGTGATGTGAAGCAGAGTCTAGACGCAAGCTGTGATTGGTTGAATGGAAACCAAAGACTTCTTTGAGAGGCCATGGGTGCATTCTTTCTTCTGGTTGAAGAGGAGTGCTATAAGAGGCACTTAACTTTCTGGAGTCAAAAGTTTTGCTTTGCTACTCAATTTCCTGGGACTTGGGAAATCCAGCCTGTAGCAAGTACATTTTAATCAGCTTCCAAACTACTCCGTGGGAGCCTGATGTAAATCTGTCACTGAGGTCTCCTGGTCCTCCAAGATAGAATGTTTGCAAGCCACATTATCTCTTGCTGTAAATATGGCTGCAGGTGTGAACACAGTTGGGGATGTATTTAAGGACGTCCTCTAAATCATCATGGGGAGAGGGGCTGTGTGATTAATATCGACACATTGATGTATGACATATTCCTTCAAGGTTTGGCAATATAAATCCAGATGAGAGTTGCACCAGGTTGTCTCTGGTGTCATTGATTCATACATGTTATTATTTCCTTTTAATACCATTTAATTGTATCTGAAATTAACTAGATTTTAATAAATCTACTATCCTACCAGATGGCTATTCGAAATATTGATCCTCACGTAGGTGAGGGTGTTCTTACAGCAACAAACTTAAGTTCTGCCACATGCCTCTTTATTGTGACTTGTCTGACCTTGCACCTTTGTCACAGACTTACCATTTGAATATCAATGAACAGCTTATGTATCTCTTCTCAGTAATGTCCTTCTCAAGGCTAAAGAACCCCAGGGCCTTGACTATATCATGTAGTGAAGGGTCTGATGGTGCAGTGATGTGGCCTGAGTTCCAGTCGCACTTGCTGAAGAGGTGTGTAATAACATCCCTGCACAGGTTGATTAAAAATATCTGTAACAACCCTGTGCTACTTTTTGATATCACTTTGTGGTTTGGCAGTTTCTTTTGTCTTGGTCATCAAAACAATACTATTGTTGCACTGTACAATGAATTAAACAGTTTGATTATGACATTCTTTATTGTTAACCCTGAAGGCTCAATGGTCTAATTCAACATGCACCTCTTTTTGGTCATGTCGAACTTGAATACATCAAGACTGTACAAATAGGTTGTATTTAAATCCTTTTATGAAATGCCATAATTTCTTCAAGGCTCTATGTTGCTCTTAACTAGAACGTACTAATGGTGTGAAAACAACAGTTTCAACCTTTTCAGAAACCTCTCCGAAATACATTCTTCCTGTAGGGAACGCTTAGCCCATGTTAGAGTCTATACTATAACCACAGAAGTTCTGCCAGTTGTTGGAGATGAATAAAAAATAATCCCTATTTTTAAAAAAATTCTAATGGCATGATGGTGAAATGGATTAGTCAACAATATTAAAATTGCTAATATTTGGAATATTATTTATTCAATGAGACTACTATTTTTATAGTGCAGTAAATAGCATTTACTCATGCCTTGCAGTATTCTTAGATATGGTCATGAAGGCTTGAGCATGTTAAATACTTTCCAAACAGCAGCTTCACATTAATACCCAAGCATCAAGATAAATTCTGAGTTCTGAGGAAGGGTTACTGGAGCCGAAACGTTAACTTTGATTTCTCTTCAAAGATGCTACCAGATCTGCTGAGCTTATCCAGTAACTTCTGTTTTTGTTTCTGATTTACAGCATCTGCAGTTCTTTCAGTTTTTAAGGTAAATTTTATGTTTCTGTAACAAAATGTTTGAGGGCTCTTGATAGTAATGTAATCCCTGCCAACTTAAATAAGGTGACATTATTCTAAAGGACATGCATTCTAAAGTGTTTTTTTAATGACTGGGGAGAGAGAGGAGGTGTGGTGAGGTTACTCTTAGACAACTGGAAGTATAGCTGGCAATAGTCGATGAATGAAACTGGAAATGCGCAAGGCCAGAGTCAGAGGAATGCAGAGTGCTTCAAGCTGTAGCATTGAAGAAGTACATTGAGATCAAGAGAAGTGAAGCCGTATAGGGATTTGAACACTAGGATGTGAATTGTAAAATCATTTCATCACTGGACTGAACATCAATATAGGCCAACAAACAAAGAAATGGTGAATGCAAATTAATGCGTTTTAGGATATGGACAAAAGTGATTGGGATAAGCTTAATTTTATGTAGACTGAAAGATAGGAGGCTAATCTGGAGAGCAGTGGAATCTTTGAGTGTAGAGATATGGGAAGAAAGAGGAGTTATTTCAGAAATGAAAGTAGACATATTTTGTGATATGGAGGTTATTGAGTTGACTGAGCCAGGGAGAAAAACATGGTCCCTGGTGCTCCTCCTGTTTCTGGGCTCCTTATCTCATCACCCACCACTCTCCTGACCTCTTTTCGACCCTTTTGTTGAATATCTTTCATGATGTGTTTTGGACTGTATTGCAAGCCATTCATCCCCTTGTGTTGATACCATTCGATTCCAAGAGAAATCCAGCCGGTCCCACACCTTCATCTTTCTCCCTTACCCTCTGCCCCTCCACCCCTCCACTTTGCAGTTGCCTCTGTCTTCTCACCCCTGAATTCCCTTGTGGCCATTTTCATCTCCACTGCCATTTTGTGGCTGCTTTCATCTATTATCTCCTCCACAATCCCTTGCGGCCATTTCCCACCCCTGCCACCTGTAATTGCCTTCCTCCTTTCCCACCCTACTTGCAGTTACCTTCCTTTCCAATGGCAAAAGAAGTAGAAGACATTGACAGCTCTGGAATGCAGCTTATGGTGCAAGCCATAGACAGTGACCTTAATTTTCATGGTTTTGCATTAGAATAAAGTTTGATGTCATCAGAAAAGGTTGTAAAACGTAGTAGAGAAGTCAGACAGATGATGGTGAGGAAGGGTTTTGAATCAGTGGTATATGTGTGGTCGCTGATGTGATTTTGTAAGATGCTGTCAAGGGACAGTATGTAGGTATGAAATAGGCGCAAGCCAAGGATGCGTGACTGGGGGAATCCAGAAGTAGTGATGCTAGGGAGCAGGTACAGATGCGTTTGCAGTCGATTCTCAGGTCAAAAGTGTTTCGGAAAGCTATCAAGACAAGTGTATCAGGTGAGCAGCCAAGACAATAAGTAGCAATATCAAGAAATTGGGAGGACGAACCCCCACCCCCCCACTGCTCCCAGTCTCCTCCATCTTCAAATTTGTCTCAGAACCAAAAGAGAAAGCCCTTTCTTGTGAGTCAAGAAATCTCCAAGACAGTCTTAGCTTGACCATGCTGTATGTCACTCCACTGACCATGAACGCTGGTCTGCAGACACATAACTGAGTGTCAGGACTGCTCATTTCATTCCCAAGTGATGGCCTCCTGCCACATGACCCCTGCTGGAGCCTGAAAGCTGAGGATTAGTACAATTCACAATGCCTACAAGGGTTTTTTAGGGTGACTTTTAAGGATTTATTAAATCTATGTAGCTATACCCAATTACATTAGGGGGCTGAAGGTATTCAGCTATGTAGGGAAGGATATATTAAAACTTGCTGAAACTCCAGAGAGAGGGGATTTTGTATTCCTTTAGATGCTTCTTTCAAATTAAATATGTAGTCAGTCTTTCTTGCCAAGACAGACATGTAGTATGGGAGCCTCTTGCTGGCATGCTAGCAGGGAAGAGCACTGATCATATAATGTGTGAGGCATTTTAGGCACGCTTTTAAAATTGCAGGAATCAAGTATTTGAGAATCATGTGGATGGGTTTATTTTGCACTATCATGCTGAGTTCAATTTGTAGTGCATATATTTATATACTGCTGTACTACAAGAAGAAGACATGAGATGGGTGTAAAAGTAAACTGTTCTGTATTCAATATGATCATGGCTGCCCTTGAGCTTCAACTCCACTTTCCAACCTTCTGCCTGTCTCCCTTGATTCCGTGAGAGACTGAAAGTCTCTAAGTCCCAGATATAGTTAACAATGATGCATCCACAAACATTATGGATCAAATTTGTATGTTTTTGTATTGCCCAGGATCTTTGGGATTGGTATGTGTGAGGTATGTTCTCTTGTCTTTAGTGACTGCCCTATTTAAATATTCACACCAGTGAATGTTTTGAGGTTTTTTTTGAAATGAAGAAGTTTACTATATACGAGGTATAAAAGTACACATTTCACTCCCTTGACTTGTGTCCACTATCTCACATGTAAATCTCGAACACATAGGAAGGGAAAAAAATACATATGCAATTAATCATTATCTCAGTCCATTTCATGGCAAGCCTCTGGTTTCTTTTGAGTCAGTGCTTTAATAATAACGAAGATTTTACAGAGCAGGTAATGTTCACTCAGCTGTGAGGCTTCTTAGTCAGATTTCCAAGAAGTTGTTTCTCAGGTGAACTTGAAGTTGGAAAAGGTTAAAAACAGTCCTTGCCCCATGTTCCACATATTGGTGTTTATTATCTTGGCTCTTTAGTTGACTTACATCAATGACTATCTGCAGGACTCTATCTGCAAGCAGCTTCTCACTGTGTATTTTAAAAATGAAACAGGAACTTTGGCCCTCTTGTTATGTGACTCCCACCCAGTTCAGAGCTCTCTTCCATATAGGGTAGGCAGTTGGGTTATATGTTCTGTGTTGTGGAAGTTTGAGACAGCCAAGGTCTTTGTATCTGAATTACCCATTCAATTCGAAGTTACTCTCTTTGAATGCCTTTCAGGAAACAAAACAGGTACTAAATCAGCATTACTCTGGATGGCTCACTTTGTTCCCTTAAGAGACAATGGAGTGTTTCAATCCATAAAAGAAATGGAGTGATCTTCACGTGGCCATCATTTTGCAGCCTTTCATGGTCACCTTTTAAAATATCAAAGTTATTTTGGAATTCAAAATGCACTTGGGCAGAACAGATCCCTCTGAGGTACAGAATTCTAAAGATTCACAAACATTTGAGCGAAGAAATTTCTCCTAATCGTAGTCTTTTGTTCCCTTATCGTGAGAATGTGCCCATGTTTTTGATTCCCAGCCAGCAGAAATAATATCCCAATCGAGAATTTTGAATGTTTCAATTATATCATCTCTCACTCTTCCAAACTTGTTAGTATATAGCCCAGTTTACCCAGCCTTTCATCGCAAAGCAACATCATTCCCATAAACCAATTTTATGAACCTTTGTTGCATTGCATCCTTAATTAATATCCAACTGAAGATGACTAGTCCATAAAATGGCCAACAAAACTATGGTCATCTGTGTGTGTCCCTCATTTGTTTTCTGTTGCACTGATTGTAGCTTGTCTTAACTTTGATAATTGTCTTACTCGCCTGATCAGTTTTTGCGATGTTGGCTCTCATCGCAGCTAACATTACATTATTAATCTGCATTACAAAATAGATTGAATTTTAGTTTGTATTTTAAATTGTGGAAGTGTCAAAATTTAAATTGCAAACTCCATAGCTTGATTGATCTGATGTAAACACCATTTCCTTCTATTTCAGAGATGAAACATGCCTACATGCAGTCTGATTATAAATGGTACTGACCTCAGTTTTGTACTGCTAGTTCTTGCCAGTTAGAGCGGTTTAATTTCCATTGAGCCAGTTAAATGTTTAAATATTGCACTTGAGGGTCATTTAAATATTTGCATTGTGAATGTCCTGATGGGAAAGCATTACGAGTAAAATATATTGAAAAAAACCTTCTGATAATTGTTTAAAATTATACTGTAAAATTTTAGTGCTTGAATGTACATTTTAAAAACATCTGAAGTCATCTTCAGTTTAAGTATAATACTACAAAGACAGAAAATCATAAGCAGAGATAAACACAAGTCTGTGAACGAAATTACTTGCTGCAGATTTTGGCAATCAGTTAATTCTAACATGAGATTGACAGCCCTGCAGGGGTGGAACTTACTCCATATGATGTCCATGGCATTTCCCATCATTTACACGTTAAGAGCTGCAACCATCCGTTGAGTTTTTTCGCTTCTTTAAATTGAACAGCTTAAACGGCCAATTGTAGAGCTTGAAATGAACAGTGCGTGGAGAAAAGGATAGTGCCATTTGTAGATGGAATGTGCTTACATGATTTGATCCTTGGTACAAAAATTGAATGTTTGCTAAACAAATGACACTACCAGTGTGAAATTTGCTCAGTAAAGCTATTCTGACCTAACATCCATTTAATTAGTGTTAAAATTCAATTCTTTGGGTTGTGACAATAGAAGTTACCCACATTACAAAGTTTGCATTAAATATAATTGCAGTGACTGTTAAACATGAAGGTGTCTTCAAAGATTTTGTAAGTTAACCAAAGCAGTCTGCATTTTCTATGCCATTGAGCATGTGACCACATTATTATGACTGTCCAAACTCAAGCTGGTAGCATCATTTGTTCAGGTAACTGGAACTTTTATGCAACAGGGTCATTCCAGTCTGCTATTGTGGACGTTGCTGACTTTAGCCCATTGCTATGTGTAAATCGAGCAAATCAAAAGTGCACCGAGCAAACTGTGTGTTACCCTTCTTTTTGCAATTGCAGGGTTCTGTCATGCTAACTTTGCAAGCAGCTGAAAGTGATGTGTTGATACGAACTTTGTGGATCTAAAATTTTTTAACAGATTACTTGTACAAAAAGGAGGAGTGCTAAGTGTATACTTTTCACATTTGTGCCTGAAAATTGCAAATATGATCCTGTAATTGGCATATGATTGTCCAGAAATATTGTTAAGTGGAACTTGATCATTCAAAGGCAGCAGTCAATCTTTAACCCCACCTGTTTACTTGCTGTTCTGAGGTGAGACATGGAAGTCCCATTGTTGTTATAACACAGTAATTATATTCCATATTGTCATAATTCTATGTTTTAAAAGAGTTATTGTACTCCTGAGATTGTAAGTCTCTTGGATTTAATCTTGTATCTATGGGCTCCTGTTCTGGACCACTGAGCTACTGGAAACAGTCTTGTTAACTAACTACTCTGTAAAATTCATTTACATCTTTTTTCTATTTCTATCCTTTCAATTATTTCAAAAATAAAATCTCCAAGTATTTCTTTTGTATCTGCATTTCCTTATACCAGACACTACTTTTTGTTTGACTTCTCTTGTGGTGAAGAGACCACTCTCAAGTCTGTGGAGTTCGAGTAAGCAAAATCTTTTATTTGAGCATTTGTGCAAAGGAGCAGATCACTCCATTTGGAGACTGTGTGTTTCTCAAACCTACCCTTACAGCATTCCAGTCCGACTTCCCATTATGTAGTTTTGCAATTTTGAGACTCCTTAGCCATCTAGCACCCTGTTGCTTGTACCTTTGGCTCTGGTTGTAGCAAACACGTATAACCTAAAATTACTTGCCCCTATTGTCCCCCTTCAGTCCCTCCTTTCGGATCCTTGTTCAGGCAAATCTGACATATTCCCTGAGATCCTCCATCGACTGTTATCTCCAGTGATCCAACTGGAGTTCGGCACAAATGTGGAGTTCACTTATGCCTGTCTGTGACCCTAACAACGTGGGGTAAGCCTCGAACCCTTTCTCGTTCAAATATCAAAGATCGTGTAGATTTCTCTCTCTTTCCTTCTTTGGGAATGTTTTAACTGCAGTGGGTGCCTGACTGTATCCCCCGTTTGCTATTATCACCATTTTTATTACTTGAGGTTTCATCAAGCTCTGGTCAGCAGGTGCCAACATTCTGTGTTCTTCCCGCTAGTTGTACTGCGGTCTTGTTACTTTGGCTTTGTTACTATCACAGGATAGTAATCTTTGGCTAGGTCCACCCATACCCTGTGTTTTTTGATCACCTGATGGCCCTTCTTGATACTTCTTTTACTAATGGCAAAGATTCTTTCCACCATCTCCCAGACTACTCTTCCCAGGATGTTGTCAATGTTTAATGTACCATTCTATTGTAGTCTGAATATATAATCCATGTAGGGGCTCTATTCATGAGGTGGAAGTCTCCTACTTTAAATGAGCAGATGATCTGTAAGCAGAATCTTTGGTTATCACTAGATTTCAATTCTGCATACAGGAACTTAGTCTTCTGTGTCAGAAAGCACCACTAGGTGTGGGAAATTTGAATTGCCTTGAAGGCTTTTCCAAGAAGGCTACCCTATACCGTGACTGTTGGGTTCCACAGCCTTACAGGAGCAGATGGTTAAAGCTGAGATTCAATGCAAATTTCTTGTATGGTTATGAAGAGGGTACTCTCAAACCTGGTAAGAGGCACACCTCCTATAATCCTGGGAATCCCCACTCACTCCACTCCCAAGACTTAAGCTTATACAAGTTCCATTTGCATGTTCCTATCTCACAACACTCGGGACCCTGGCCCTGTTCTCCACTCCCCTGGTTGTAGGCCTATGGATAAATTAATACATTGTGTATGGCTGCAAACAAGTCAGTTGACAGGATTAACACATTTCTTTTGACAATACTGTCCCTCTAATCCTGACTCCCTCAGAAGTAGTTATGATACTATTTAGTTAGGGACCTCGATTTTCACAGCAAATCTTCCTGGTCCTGTATTATTGCTGTATATTCTAATTGTCACACCCGAGTATCCATGGCTGTTTCTCCTTAAATGCCACACCCAGTTATCTATGACGACAGGTCTCACCTCCAAGTCCCGTTGATCTAATGCATCTGAATCTGAATTGTCCTGAGGAAGCAATCGTCCTGTAGATGTCCAGCCTACCTTTTGGTGCTGGTGCAAGAGTCCAGCCCAAAATGCTTTCTGTTCCTTGCACAAGTCATCCTTTTCCTGGGTTAGTTTGACTGTCCCCACATGGTGGCTCAGTGGTTAGCACTATGGCCTGACAGCACCAGGGACCCGGGTCTGATTCCAGCCTCGGGTGACTGCCTGTGTGGAGTTGCTCAATCTTCCCCAGCTTGCGTGGGTTTCCTCCCACAGTCCAAAGATGTGCAGGTTAGATAGATAGGCTATGCTAAATTGCCCTATAGTGTCCATTAAGGAGCAGGTTGGGTGGATTAGCCATGGTAAATGCGTGAAATGCTCTGTAAAGGATAGGTGCAGGCACGATGGGCCAAATAGCATCTTTTTGCATTGCAGGGATTCCGATTTTGTAATTTCATATGTTTTCAAATGACACATATCCAGTTAACATCGACATAAGATTATTACTCCCTTTTATTCTTTCTGTCTCACCTGCTTCTCCCACTGTAGCATCAAGTGGCATTTGCAAAGGAATAAATGACTCACTGATGCTCAGTTTGAGTTCTGCCAATTGATTCTTGACCTCATTACAGCCTTAGTCCAATGTGGACAAAAGAGTTGAAATTCTAGAGGTTATATGAGAGTCACTATTGTTGCCTTGATATAACATTTTAAGTGAGTATAGCATCCAAGAACTCTCGCAAAACTGGACTTGGTGGAAATTTGTGGTGTTTGGTGGCAAGAGGAGGATGACTTGCCATTGATTTGTGTCATACCTAGCATAAAAAAAGATCCTTGTGGTTGTTGGCGGTCAATCATCTCAGCCCCAGGACATCACTGCAGATGTTCCTCATGGTAATATCTAATGCCCAACTACCTTCAGCTACTTTATCAATGACCTTCCCTCCATCATAAGGTCAAAAGTGAGGATGTGCAATCATCAGCGAACAATGTTCAGCACCATTCATGACTCTTTGGCTACTGAAGCAATTGATCCTCTTATGGAGCAAGCACATATGGAACAAGATCCAGACTTGGTCTGTAAGTTTCAAGTAAATTTCATGCCACACAAGTGCCAGTCCATGATCATCTCCAACAAGAGAGTGTTTAACCATCACTTCTTCTTGATGTTGAATGGTATCACCATTGCTAAATTTCTCTCTTTTGACATCCTAATTACCTTTGAACTGGACCAACCACCTTAATACTGTAGCTACAAGTGTAGGTCAAATAGGAATGCCAAGGCATGTAACTCACTTCCTATCTCCCAGTGGGCCTGTGCACTAACTACAAGACACAAGTCAGGAGGTGATGGCATACTGTCAGTTTTCTTGGAGATGTGCGGCTCTGATAGCAATTGCGAATCTTGCCACTTATCCAGGACAAATCAGCCCATTTGATAGGCACCCAATTCATCACTTTTAACATTCATTTCCTTCATTACCAACTCCTCAGTGGCAGCTGAGTGTACCATTGACAGTAACAGAGAGCCAACCAAACATGTGGCCTCTACCACCTAGAAGGACAAGAGTAGCAGATGCGTGGGAGCAGGTTTTCCTCTAAGTCGCATATCATTGCAGTTCCTTAACTGCTAACTGGGTCAGAATCCTGGAACTCCCTTCCTAAAAACCCTCTGGGTGACCTTTATATCCGAAATACTGCAGTAGTTCAAGAAACAGCTCATCACCATATTCTCTAGTGCAATTAAGGATGGGTAATAAATGCTGGGCTAGCCAGTGATGCCCACATCTTATGAACAAATTTTTTAAGAAGTGTGTCTATCTGAGGTAGAAGGAGGATCCCAGGCCGCCTCAGTCATTTTTCCAAAACCATCCTGTTCTGGTCTGTCAGACATATAGCAAGTGACCCGTTGGGCCTCCATTCTGACTCTTGGTCCATTGGAACTGAAGACTGTCATGCATCTACTGGAAATGAACCCTTGCCTGCTTTAGCCTTGCTTTGTAACACCTTCCTTAATTGAAGTGCCTACAACCATTCTTTAATTCCAGTAGGAAACAATGTCTCCCTGACATGGTTTCTTGGATCAAATACCACTGCCAACATAATACGGTCTGGATGTTGTTCTACATATGAGGTCATGTAATATATTCCACAGAGCTTTCTTGATGAGGTAGCTGTCTTGAAGTTTATTAACAACAATAACAATTTATATTGCTGTAATATCACAGACTTGCATATAGCCTGGGTTCTGTACTTACTGATATTACTGTATGTTACATACACATTACTGACTGAATGTGCTACACTAATTCCAGTACCTTGAGGGTGACTTAAAGTGAGGCAGGTGCCTTTTATACTGGAATGTCACATTTGGCGGTATTGTGTAACAGCCTCAAAAGTACACTGCCTGTTTGGACTGGAATCTGTGCATTTACATAATATATCTACTTATTTGATTGGTCATTCTGACAAACA
Source organism: Rhincodon typus (assembly GCF_021869965.1). Taxonomy (NCBI): domain Eukaryota; kingdom Metazoa; phylum Chordata; class Chondrichthyes; order Orectolobiformes; family Rhincodontidae; genus Rhincodon; species Rhincodon typus. The sequence continues at coordinate 22,364,985 of NC_063351.1, read as the reverse complement.
CAATAGTTTGTCTACAATACCTTTCAAGGGAGCAGGTTTCTCCAGTTGGAGAGGAGAGTTTTACTCAAATCCCCAAAATGTGGAGTTCACACTTGTATAGAGTCATACAACACGGAAATAGACCCTTCGGTCCAGGCAGTCCATGCCAAACATAATCCCAAGCTAAACTAGTCCACTTTCCTGCTCCTAGCCCATATCACTCCCAACCTTTCCTATTCATGTACTTATCCAAATGTATTTTAAACGTTGTAATTTTGCCCACATCCACTACTTCCTCAGGAAGTTAATTCCACATGCGAACCACCCTCTGTGTAAAAAATGTTCCCTTTTTTTTAAATTCTCTTCTCTCAACATAAAAATGTTTCCCCAGTCTTGGAATCCTCCATCCTAGAGAAAAGCCAACTATCTTTAATTCTACCTATACCCTTCATGATATTATAAACTTCTATAAAGTCACCTGTCAACCTCCTATGCTCCATTAAAAAAAAAGTCCCAGCCTATCCAGCCCTTCTTTATAGCTTCCATACCCAGCAACATTCTTTTCCCCGTTATGTAATTTTGCAATGTCAAAACTCGAGCCATCTGGTATCCTGTTTTGATAATATTCTCATTTAGACGTAACGAACACATACAAGCTAAAATTACCTTCCCTTATTGTCACCCCACACCACTCTAAAACCTTAATATTCTGCCTGCAATGTGGAGTCTGCAGACAGCACTCTAATGAGTGAAGGAGGTACTAAGATTTTTAACTAGCTCTTATATTTTAACATCATCACCTCTTAGGATAAACCCCAGAATTTAGTCAGTTTTTTTGTATCCTTTTCACCTTGAAGTCTTGCTTCTAACATTCTGTGTACCCCCAAATCTGAGCCTAGTTCTGTATAAAGTATGATTATTAACATTATTTTTTCACCAGACTTTATCACTTATTGATTAAATTGCATCTTCACTTTCAACCTGTTTCATCGTCTTGCTCATATCCTGTGAACCTTCTCTTGCTTTCCAAAGAATTAGCAATTTTTTAGTATTATTTTCATATTCAACTAGGTCCATAATCAAATAATGGGTTCACTGTGTACAAATGTGGTGCAACTCCTGATTGTGATGTAATACCAGCTGCTTTACCTGCACTTCTTATTTGAAGAAGGATGTAAATGCATTGGAGGCAGTTTGGAGGAGTTTTATTAGATTGATGTCTGGAATGAGTGGGTCACCTCGGGAAGAAAGCTTGGAAAGGCTGGTTATATTTGAACTAAAGTTTAGTTACGTGAGGGGTGAGTTCATTAAATCCAAAGTGGATTTAACAAGGTTACGCTTGTAGTTGAGTCCAGAATTAGGGGATGCCTGTTTGGGACACCAATAAGGAATTTTTGTTTTTCCCCTTTCAGGTTTGTGTGCCTTTGGAAGCCTTGCCTCAGAGGGTGGTGCAGACAAAGTCACTAATTATTTTTGAGATGGAGCTGGATAGATTCTCACTAGGCAAGGGAATTGAGGGTTATCAGGGAAAGAGGGAATTTAGAATTTGGAAAGTGAACAGGTCGTATCTTGTGGGATGGCAAAGCAAGCCTGAAAGCCTGAATGGCTTACTTCTGCTCCTAATTCTTATGTTGTTGTGTTCATGTGCTATACTTTCTACAACATCTAGTCGAATTTGTACTGCACCTTTCACATAGTAAAACATACAAGATGCTTCACAGGAATGCTATTAAACAGAATTTGACATTAGGGCATAAGCTTGGTCTGAGAACTTGGTTTTAAGGAATGTCTCAAAGGAGAAAAGAGAAGCGGAAAGGTATGTGGAAAGAATCCAGTACTTAGGGTCTAGGCAACTGGAGACACAGCCATCAATACTTGTACAATTAGTCACGATGCTCAGGAGGCCAGAACTAGATGAATTGAGGGTTTGGGCTGAAGGAAATGACAGAGCTAAGGAGGAGCAAGGCCACGGAGGGAATTGAAAACAAGTTTGCATTATCTGTCTTGCAACTAGTGCAGGTCTGTGGTTAACAACACATATAATGAGTTTCAAATGTCCCTTGATTATTAAGGTTAGAATATGGATCACAAGCCAGGATCATGTTGGAATAGTTAAGTATAAACTTGGCAAAGGCATGGATGAGACTTCAAGCATCAGATTAATCATCAGTGATGTTAAGGAGATGAGAATAAACAATTTTAATGGTGTGGATATGTGGTAGGAAATTTATCTAAGTCAAATATGAACATTGTATATGAACAAAATTATGAACAGTCCAGCTGAGCCTTATACAGTTGCCAGTCAAATGGATTGTGTCAGTTGCTAGGTCTACATAGAGAGCCAAAGACAATGACTTTGTTTCTCAGTGTTTAGTTGAGCAGAATCTCCTTCCATTGAATGTCAGTCATGCAGTCTGATAGTGTAGCAACAGTGGAGGAGCAAAGAGAGAGAGAATGGTGAAGTTCAACCCACCACACTCCTCTGGGAATGTCCGAGCTTGAAGGTTTGAAAGACTTTTGGTGTGGGACGGGAACACAAGATGTACAAGGTGGCAAAGGACAAAATTCAGATAATGGCTTTAAACGTATTTTGTTGTTGTGATTGTTAGATCAAAATCAGCCATGAGCAGGATCAAATGGGCCTATGGGAAATTAAGTTTATTTTGTATACAACCTGCTTATGAAACTGTTTAACTATTCTTGAGTTATTTTGTGATTATCATTTTGGCATTGGCAAATGGACAGGACCACCTTTGCCTTTCCCCTTCCCTTTGGAGTGGAAAAGAGAAGGATAAAAATAATTGGTGAACCTTGGCACCATAACTTTCATTTCATTTGTTTAAGAATATCAACATGTTTGTGCCACTTGTCCTCCTGAAGTTGCATAGTCTCTCTACTTGAGAAATAAATATAGAGCAATACATGTTTTACAGTACATGTAATTTTTACTGAATAGTTACAATTACATCATATGGTGTGAGTGAGGAACTTGAATAGTTTATGAAGAAAGGCAAAACCTGGGATTAAATTACAGCCTGAAGCTTGCTGCAAATACTATGTTATACTTTATGTAATATATATTGAATATTTTTGTATATAGAAGATTTTTACTTTACAAAATATTCGCTCTAAACTTTCCTGAAAACATAAGTAGTCATGAAAAATTGAAAACTTTGAATGATTTCTAATAGTTGTATGCCTCTCTCAATCCTTTAATAATATTGCTTTATGAGCTGCATCTGACTGTATTTCATGTAAAAGTTTTTCAAGAGCTTGGTTAGGTGCAATTGATCAGGGTGTGCTTTTTACCGTCAATCTTACACAAGGTGGGCAAACCTCAGGCCATCATGGAGAAAATGGAAACTGAACAGCTGTTTTCTGTATAGTCAATGCAATTACAGGTTATCTCTGTTTAACATTGTCCTGTTTTACTTTGTTTTGCTTTCATATTGGTGGTCGGGTTGTACTTGTTTAGCATTAATTTTAACTTTATTTCCCAGCAGTCTGATATAGGACCATGTGACCCCACTGATGACATTTTGCAGTGGCCTCTCCTGTCTAACATAACTTGTCGCTGCCGACCCTCCGCCTTGTGGCCTTTCCTGTTTATCTCATTCCTAACTCTTTGGCATACACCTTCTCCTGCTCCTTGATTCGACCTCTCTATAACCCTTCCTCTTGCCAAGCCTCTTCCTCCCTGACTGTCATACTTCTTGATTCCCTCTCCTGAATCCTCTCTATCAATGAATGCTCTGATGATGAGCAGCAAGGAGCAACAGGAGTAGCTTTGACTTATGTGCAATAAGTTCTTTTCAAGTGGATTTCTCGATCAACTTGACCCCTTTTTGATCAGGGATATCCTGTGAACTGATCCTGATGGCGAAGCAAGTTAATCAACGGTGAATTGAATTTTTTCATGTGACCCGATTGGAACATGACTCCTCCCAGTCACACACAACCACTGGTGCAGAGGCCTTGCTTACTCTAGCTCTACTGGAGCCATTCCCCGTGATTTTAAAACTCTGGTGTGGATAGTTTAAGAAAGTGAAGCTGATTGCAAACTCACTTTGAAGAAAACTCAACTCCTGCAAGCCAGAACTGCTCCACCTGCCTCTCGCAATTCACATCTAGCGCCCTCATTTGTCATGAGTGGTTAGAAGTGGGAAATGGTGAGTGGAAGGTTCAGTGAGAATAAATACCATTGAGATCTTAGGTTAGGGAGTGGAGAAAGGCATTGTGCTGGAGGTTTAGTGAGAGGAAAGGGCCGAAGTGACCAAGGAAACTCAGAAAGCAGGATGTGTGGTGAGCAGGAAGCACACAATGTAGAAAGTTATTAAATTTTGTTTATATTTTAAATTTTTAACATTTTGTAATGCACTACTTGAGTGCTGCTGAAAAAAAGACATTTTATCAGAGCTAGTAGGAACTGGAGAATCTGAGATAACAAGGTTTAGAGCTGGATGAACACAGCAGGCCAAGCAGCATCAGAGGAGCAGGA
>NC_063351.1:22341148-22360108 GCF_021869965.1 Rhincodon typus | reverse complement strand
TCCTGCTCCTCTGATGCTGCTTGGCCTGCTGTGTTCATCCAGCTCTACAACTTGTTATCTCATTTTATCAGAGCGTGTGGTCTTGCACTTATCAGGACAATTGACAAGAAGTACCAAAATAACTGATTGAATGACAAGTTTCTGAATGGTATAAGCGTTGCTATGGAGAGCACACTAGTTAATGATGACTGATAGTTTACTGTCAAGCTTTGTTAAGTTTTAAACATTGCAGGTTGACTTTGATTAGTCAAGGCATTGTCCAGGAAATGAATCAGAGATTGGGTGGCATCTATTTTGTTGAGTTGGAACAGATGTTGCGTATGTACCTGTTCTTTCTGTCTGTAAAGAACATGGGCCTGTGCATTAACATTTGTAATTTCCAGTACGTACAAAAACCACACTGCAAGTCAAACTAACAATCCTAAATTGGTCATCAAGCCAAAAAGACATTTTGTGTCTCTCTCAAATGAGAATGTGGTACATGAATTTCAGCGTTGGTGTGATGTTAGATTTGTAGGCCAAGTATTTGAAAGCCTGGAGAATTATGTTAAACAACAGATCTCTTTGGCTGTTTTCAAGAAGCAAAGTACTGGCCATACCCAACAAATCAGCGTCTACAAAAGCAACAATGTAGAACATTGATGGAATTCCACAACTGGACATTTGCTAAATAATCCTGAGTGTGCAAAATTAATTTAGGTAGCAATATAGGAATTAATCAATGTAAACTGTATTGTAACCAAATGTATTCATGTTTATTTTCAGATGGGAATGATGCTGCAGAAGGAAAATGTGATTTGCTTCAAGTTGTTTCACTTAATGTTGTGATTTTCAGAATCGTAATATAAGTAAGGGTTCACTGAATTATGATAATACCAGCCTCAAAACAAAAAGGTTGACAATCAGAATATCCCTTTTAAATTCCGCATTGAAATGACATTTTATAAAAACATGTTGGCATTTAATTACTGTTTTTATACATTGTTATTGTCTCCTGTAAAAAATTGGTCTACAAATTAACCTTGAAATTGTTGACTATATTTTAAATGTAATGGAAGGACAAAATGCTCTTTCATTTTCCTCTAAACAAAAATCTCACTGAAACAAATCAGAGACATGGTGCCAAAGTTTTTAATCTTGCACTCACCAAGATAAAGCAAGAATGCCAAATTTTATTGATAATGACAGTAACTTATATTGCAGGAGGAAATGGGTGCAGATTGGTTTGCAGATATGCCTCAACCAAAGTCATATCTTGGAGAATGCAATGGGAAACTATCAACTGAGCTTGCTTCTGGGTAATTTTTAAAAAATGTGCAAGACTTGAACATAATTGCCTGCATATGAATGTATGTTGATTTTGACATTTAGAAATAAACCATGTTATATGTCCAATTGTTCATGTACAATCGGTTGTTAGTGCAGTTATTAGCACACTTGATATTGTTCGGTACTGTTGCCTAATTACATGTTAGGGTAGATGTTTTGTTTTGGGTTTTGCAGTTGTGGGCTGGTTCTGTATCCTGCCTATTATAAATGGCTGCGCTCGTATTTTATATCTTGACGGCAGTGATGTTTGTTAATTTCATATGAAGGACTTACAAAAGTGTTAATTTATATGTCAAGACCATGGGGCTTGATTTTGTAGGAGAGTAATAATCTGATTATGTGTTGGTGAAGGATAGTGCTGCCTTTAATCTGTCTTGCATTTATTTACACAGTGAAACAAGCATATAGCTCCTAACTCAGCCATAATAATTTCCATAATTGTCTATTAATATGTGGTCAAGTGGAATCTTAGTTCATGCCCACAACCTGCATACAATTAAACACAATTGCTACACGGCCCCAGACCTGCTTTGCTTTTAAATTGTTAATGATTTACAAACGTAGGTGATTATTGGTGGAGGATAACGGAAAAGAGCAACACTAATAATTTGGTGGTGGGAACAAAATGTCTAGTAGAGAGTAAATGCATCTCTGCATATAATTTAAAAAAAAAATTAAATATACAACTCACAGTGCGTGCTCATCATTGTGAAAGAGAAGACCAGACACAAAGGTTTGATGTAAGTTAAAGGGAAATATTGTGGACGCTGGAAATCTGAAACAAACAGAGAATTCTGGAGAAAGTGAGCAGGTCTGGAAACAGAAACAGAGTTAATGTTTTGAGTGACCATTATGAAGAACAGTCGTAACAGATTTGAAACGTATACTCTGTTTCTCTTTCTACAGATGCTGCCAGACCTGCTCGTTTCTCCCGCATTCTGTTTTGTGTTACTAACTTCTGGCAGTTATAAGTACAGTTATTTGTGGAAATTGGGAAGTTGTTGCCCAGAACACCTTGGTCCTCCAGAATCTGCGCCATAGAAGTATTGCACCTCGACTCAGCACTGAAATACAAGGAACAGTGTGAAAAGTTGCTATACTTGCAAGACATATACTCACTAAATTGCCAGAAAGCCAGTGTTTAAAAAAAAATTCTTAACAATGTTCTCATTCTCAATTCTTGCCAAACAACATTTCTACTATTTATAATTAAGTGTAAAAGTGTGCATTTTTTCAGATTCTAAATTGCAAAAATAATGATGTTTTTGTTTTGCTTTTTATTTTTATCTCTTTCTCTCAATCTCATCTTTCTTTCCCTCTCTGCTTTCTTAACTTAATTTGACATTGAATTAAATAGTCAAACCTTCACTTTCTGGTTAAGATTGTGAAGCTTGTAATTGTTAAGGAGATACATAGTTTCTTGCCCTGTACACACACGTTCTAGGAACCCTGTAGAGAACACAGTGCTTTTGAATCACAGTAGGTTCCAGGACACCAACACATTGAAGATCTGGGCAAGAGCTCGTGTTATTAACAGTTTGGTGCCATTTTCTCACTGTTGAGTAAAATCTAGCCTTTCGCTTTAAGTCAAAATGGTTTATTTGGCTTGTTAGGGCACGAATTAATAATTTATTTGAAGAAGTAGGAAAATCGCAGCAGGTATAAATTTCAAAATATTGAATGAAATCTGCGAATGTATTTAATTTGTGCAAACTTCAGAAGCATTGTAAGTTTCAGATCATAGAGAAATAATTGGTCAACTGATTGCAGTGTATAACCATAGTCAGTGAGTTGAATTGAGTGTATAATATTGCTACACATCTAGAACAGAACTTTTCCAATGTCTGCTCTATTATTTGGTTCTTGATAGTGTGCGTTGGCAACATGTAGGTAGTACACATACTGAAGAATATTACTGTTATATAGCTTTGCCTATTTCCAAAATGAATGGTATTTTAGCATTGGAGCAAATTCTATTTGAAACAGTTAATTAAAGAAAAGCTATTTAAAACAATTTGTAGGGAAAAAGAATAGTTGAACTCTTGGGAGAATATTGGATACTATATCTGATTCATGAATTGAGCTGTGGTTTATTGTGCTTCATATCACAGAGTATGGAGAGCATCTGACAATGAGTTGAAGGGCCATTGTTAGAAAATCATTAGACTCTACATGGAGGTTGATTTTAAAGTAGTCAATTGCATTATTAATTTTATAATCATTCTGGTTTTATGTTTTTCTATCATCAACAAAATGACAACTGTCAAATTTCTTGACAAGAAAATGCAGAGGATAATCAACATGGTCACACTTATTTGAAAATGGATAACTGTATCCTTCAAAAAATAAATATTACACCCCCCCCCCCCACATTACCACCAGTAACATATACAATACTCTCAGAAAATATTACTTTTATTTTTCTAATGAGTAATGTGCACTAGTTATAGAATTTTAACGTAAAAACCCTGTAAAGTTGACTGAAATTACATGTTGCTCAGATTACATTATATGCCACGGTAACTGTAAATCCCCTAAACTTGCTGTTTTTAAATCAAATTGTGAGCATCAATTCCTGACAATTATCAAAAATTGTTTCTCAGCAATTGGTAATATAGCCTAGGAGGTCTGTTGTTAATTCCATAGTTGGAGTCATAAGGAATATGATTAACCTGCAGGTCATCTCTTAATGTAATTATTAATGATTGATTCTGTTTATCCTTGAAATCGATATGAGAAGCGAAATGGCTTGGAAAGTATTAAGGTTTGATTTCTTTTCTCTCACAGGAATGATTCTTAGACAAGACTAAGGCTAACCGTATTGGGATAGGAAAATCATAGAATTTGAAGGTAGTTTTAAACAGACGTTTATAGTATGTGTCTTAAGTGCGATATTTCCCTAGTGCATGAATGTGACATAGATCAGTTAAAGATTATGATTTGGTATGGTAAAATCTCCTGTCACTAATAGTTAAGCTGGTATATGGAGTAATTGATCTGCCTGTGAATGCTCCAATGTAAAAACAATTCAGGCTATTTGAACTATATTTTACAAGTGTGCATGGGACCTTTGGGACGGTATATTGAAAAATGTAGTTGTATGGCAATTCCATAGGAACCCAATTAAAACAGATTGACTCAGTGGTTTCCAATTTTTCATTTTACAAAAATTTAATGTACAGTTTTTTAATATAATTTTACACAAAGATGTAGTTTACAATACCCTTAATCAGTAACATGATAAGTATTTATTTGAAATTACAAGGTGGATTGGATAGTGCTTCTGGTTGCTTAAAAGAAAACTGTTCTTTTGTTTTACTACTATTTCTTTGCAGAATGAATTTAATGATTTTATAGAGATTTACAGTGCAAAAGCAGCAATTTGCAGATTTGTTTTCATTAACTATTACATTAATACTCTGAAATTTGGGGAAAAAATTGGATTTCCAGAAAAATATTTTTCTTGGCTTACGGGAAGTTTGAAAAGGTTTGGGTATTGAAATACCGCAAAAAAGGTCTTATATCCTGGAGTTGTAAGACAGTGGCAGCAGAGATAGTGGATGTATTGATTGTAAACTTTCAAAATTCTTTCGGTTCTGGAAAGAGTCTCAGCTGGCAAACTGAAAATGTAACACCTCCTGTTTAAGAAAGGAAGAAGACTGAAGTTGGAAGACTGGAGGCCACTCAGATCAACGTCTGTCATTGGGAAATGCTACAATCCATTATTAAAGAGATAGTAGCAGGATATTTAGAAAATTGTAATATAATCAGGCAGAGTCCAACATGGTTTTGCAAAAGGAAAATGACATTTGACGAAGTTATTAGAATTATTTTGAGGATGTAAGAAACAGGATGTATACAGGGAAACCAGTAGATGTTGGATATAAGATAATGTGCCACAAAAGAATACAGTAGTGCTTGAAATAGGAGATGGGTCTAATATCTTATGCATGGATAGAGGATTGGCTAACAAGGTGTGGAGCTGGATGAACACAGCAGGCCAGGCAGCATCAGAGGAGCAGGAAAGCTGACGTTTCGGGTCTGGGCCCTTCTTCAGAAAAGGGTCCAGACATGAAACGTCAGCTTTCCTGCTCTTCTGATACTGCCTGGCCTGCTGTGTTCATCCAGCTCCACACCTTGTTATCTCAGACTCCAGCATTGGCAGTTCCTACTATCTCAGAGGATTGGCTAAGATGAGACAGAGTATTGGAATAAATAGGTCACTTTCAGGTTGGTAAACTGAACTAGTGGAGTGAAAAGTAGAAACTTATTTAAGTGGAGAGAGACTGCAGAATGTTACAGTACAGGGTGAACTGGATATTCTTATGCATGAATAAAAAAGAATGCAGTTACTGCAAATAGTTAGGAAGACAAATGGAAAGTTGGACTTTATACTTCCCTATTTTTATTGCAAGATGGTGAAGTTAAAAATATATAGAGCATTGAGACTATATAGAGCATGAGACTCTATTTCAGGTATTGTGTGTAGTTTTGATCTCCTTACTTAAAGTGAGATATTGCTAAGTTGTACTGGCTGGTGTTAAGAAACAGCAAGGGCAGTCAACAATGGTGGCTTACACCATTATTATCAAACTACTGGTAGTGTGGGGTATGGTATTAATCAGGAAATTAGAGGTGCATGTAGTAAGAGGGTTGAAAGTAACCTTGTGTGACCTTAACCTACATACAGATTGGGTAAATCTAATAAGCACCAATGCTGTGGAGGAAGGATTCCTGGAATGTGAGAGAATTTTTCTGGAGTAATATGTTGAGGCACCAACTAGGCAATAGGCTATTTTAGATATAGTGTTATGTATAGGAAAAGTGCTGATTATTAATCTTGTTGTGGAAAAAAAAACTTCTGGGAATAATGACCGCAGTTGGATCAAAGTCTCTACTAAGTTTGAATAGAATGGAGTTCAATCTGAAAGTACGGTTTTAAATCTAAACCAGGGCAAATATGAAAGTAAGAGAAAGTGGCTGTGGTGAATTGGAAAAATGCTTTAGCATGTTTGATAAGCAGGCAAGGCTTAGTATTTAGAGAATTTAATGCTTGGCTTTCAAAACAAAAATTCGTTGAGGCAAAAATATCCAATATGAAAAGCTGGAGTGCCTTGGCTAACACACTTACTTATGGATCATATTAGACCGAAAGAGAAGATTTACAAAGCTGCCTTAAATGTTGTAAGGCTGAGGATTAGGAAAACTTTAGAATACAGCAAAAAAAGGACCATGAAATCACTAAAGAAAGAGAGGTTAGTATATAAAATAACAAGAAGCATCAAAACCAAGTTTCTGTAGGTTTTTAAGAGGCAAAGATTATCAGTGGCAAGTGTGGGTCCATTACAGCCATAAACAGAAGAACTGGAAATAAGGATTGGATAGAGAACCTAAGTAAGTGATTTGCCTTTGTCTTCGTAGAAGAAGGCATACGACATGACTCTGAAATAATACAGATCCAAGGATCTATTGAGGGTGTGGAACTGAAAGAAATCGGTATTTGTTTTTTAAAAAAAGTAGCATTGGAGAAAATAATGTGACTCAAAATTGCCAGATCCCTAAAATCTGATGACTTTCCCCCTGAAAGTGTTGAAGGTGATGATTACAGAGATAATGGATGCCTTTGTGATCATCTTTCAAAATTCTGCTAATTCTATAATGGCACCTGCAGTTGGAAGTTTGCAAATGTAACACCATGGTTTTTTTAAAAAGAGGGAGTGAAAGCTACAGACATGTTAGCCTTTCCACCAGAATGGAAATACTAGAATCTGTTTAAAAAAAAAAAAATGTGATTATTGGATATTTAGAAATTAATTGGGAAAGGTCAGCATGAGTTTATGAAAGGGAAATTGTTTGACAAACCTGAGAGTTTTATGAAGTTCTTATAAAAAGTCAATAAGGGATAACAAGCGGAAGTGATGTATTTATATTTTCAGAAGGCTTTGGTAAAGCCCCTTGCAGAATGTTAGTAAATTGAATTAAAGCGCGTAGGTTTGCAGCTAACATATTAGCGTAACAAAGGAACACCGGTGTTCTTGTTTTAAGTCACTGAAAGCTAGTTTGTAGATGCAGTGAGTGATTTGGCATGCTAGCCTTTAACACGAGAGGACTCAAGTACAGAAGTAAAGGAGTTTTGCTTTACTTTTATAGAGCACTGTTGAGACAGTAGCTGGGGAATTGTATGTAGTTCTGCTCCCCTTGCCTACGAAACAATGTACTTACCATAGAGGGAGTGCAGTGGGGGTTCACCAGAACCATTCCTTGTGGGATTGTCCTGTGAGGAGAGACTGTGGAGACTGGGTCTGTATTCTCTGTAGTTTAGAAAACTAAGATTTGATCTGGTAGAGAATTCTTAAAGCGATAGAACAGTTACCGGAGGGATGTGTCCCCTGGCAGTGAGCTCCAGAACCAAAGCTGATTGTCTCAAAATAATAAGTGAATCATTTAGGACTGAGATGAAGAGGATAGTGAATGTCTGGAACTGTCTACCCCAGAGGGCTGTGGAATCTGAGTCATTAAGTAAGTTCCATACAGAGATTAATAGATTTCTGACGACTGATTCTGATTACTGATGACATCATTGGATATACAGATTGCATGGGAATATAGCATTGAGCTAGATGACCCTTCATAACCTAAAATGGCAGAGCTTGTGCCAAGGGGCTGAATGACCTATTCTTGCTCTTGTGTTCCTATACTTGCATTAGAATAAATCAGTGAAGGTTCACCAGACTGACTATTGGGATGAAGAGATTGCCTTATGAAGAAAGTCCAGCAGGGCTGAGCCAATACTCATTGGATTCCAGAAGAATGAGAGATGATCTACAGCCTCTGAGAGAACTTGACAGGATGCTGAGAGAATGTTCCCTTTTTCTTGATGATGTAGAATTAGGGGTTACTGTTTTAAAATATTTGTTCTCACCTCCATTTAAGATGATGATGAAGATGTGGATGAATTTCTTTGTTGTCTAAGGCTCTGGAATTGTTATTGCAGACAACATTGGAAGCTGGGTCATTGATTATATTCAAAGCTGAGTCAAACAGATTTTTGAATGACTAAGGAGCCAAAGGTTATGGGGAACAGATAGGCAAGTGGAATTAAGGCCACAATAAAATCAACCATGACCTTATTAAATGGCAGATCAGCTCAATGAGTTGAATGGTCTGCTTTTTCTATTCTTGTGATATTTTGATAAAATGGTTGGCCAACTCATCATTGAATAATCTAGAGATGGCCTCCTTTCTCTACATGGATTCTGATAAAACCACTACAAATCCTGCAGTTACTTTTCTTTTGTTGTTGCATGTGTGATGCGAGGTTTGCTAACATTTTTAAAATCTTAGTTGCAGGTTAACTTGTGGAGTTATTGACATTGACTGTTTTAAAGTGGTTTTCTTTAAAATGATGCAATGAGTCTGTCAGCTTACTAGTTTTGTTTTTTCTCCCCCAAGGGCTCGAGTAAGGCTATTTAAACTGAAGATTGAAATGAGAAAGAATATTCATTGTGGTTTAATTGCAGTAGAGATCGTCTCATCTCTGACGTTTGTCATTAATCTACAGTTTTGCTGTTACTAATATGCTTTTCCTGAGATCAAAGTAGTTGAGACTGTGTGACAACAGTGATTCTTCTCAACTGTTGCATGTGACCTATTACAGATGATAGTTGACCTGTGGAGCCCATAGGTTCCTGTTTGCTAGTAACAAGTTCCCTTTTCTATTCAGGCAATTCGTATTTGAACATTAAGTGTCATAATGGCTAGTTTATGTAATCACAAACCAAATCACTATCATGTGTGAAATAAATAGTACAGCTGACAGGCTAGTTCTCAACTACTTATAAAAGTGCATACTGCGTTTCTTATCTGTTACTAACAGGCTGCTTCTTTCTACTTTTACAGCAGAAACTGCTTCACATGGCTAACATGGCAGCGAGACTTCATCAAAAAGTGAGTTCCAATGAAAATATCCTGACATACAAGTATGAATCAAAAAAGCAACAACATTACAAATGAGTTCACATATATAGCAGTATTGTGCTTTTCCCCAGTGTCCAGCAGTCACTGTTTGGTATCTAGTTGACAAGATTGATGCTGCAGTGTAAATCTCTGTAGCGCTGTCATGGCTGGTAACAGGCATCAGTGGACCTTTCCCCATCACAAATCTATCTTCTGTTGAATAGAGATTAATAAGATGAAGCACTATTCTTCCATATGTTGAGTTTTACTGCTTTTCGCCTGCCCCCCCCCCCCCCCCGCGATAAAAAGACAAACAAAAATAATTAGAGTTCACAGTAGAATACCACCTTCTTCCATGGTCAAGCAGAAATCAATTCACCCAGGCCCTGTACTCACTCAGGCCCTGTACTACTTAGATATTAGCTAACCTAAGCTGTATAAGTATACTGATGAGGAAGAGAGAATTGCTACTTTTCTGCTTATGTAGCAGCAGAGCAGAGATATCTTGATGCCCTCATGTATCAAAATCATTTAAACAGAATCAGGTCACTGTCCTAAAGGACACTGTCTTTTCTATTAGTGCAAGAAGAATGGGAAGTGAGAGCAGTCAATTACTCAATTACAAATATAATGAGCCCTCACCACTGTTTTACATGTTTTTCTTTCTAAAATGTTTTAACTTTTACTGTTTGAATCATGATAAACCTGTCACATTATTTCTGCATTTGATGAATTGTTTCTTTTCTTCAATTTAAACCAAAGCGTGCTTGGTGCATGATCTCTCAGCTGCACAAAATGACTAATAGAATGTAGCATGCTGCCGTTGAGTTGTGGATTATGTAATAATTGTAAGAGGGTTAAACTATATTAATGATTATTAATTGTCCATCAAATACAGTTAGCAAGTATGTCCTTGTAAGACTCAACATCATTGTTACTGTTTGTGAAAATCCTTGCCTAATGTATTTAAATCATTCACGGTAGAATAGATGGTTAAGTTGCAGTGAAAGGTTACATTGATGAGCAGGATAAATGATGGATTTGTTTACCTCACATGAATTAAAAAAACTGAACACTTCTTTCAATTGACTGAACAGAGATTTTGCGAAAATTTTAAAATTAATCCCTCATTGGTCTCCAGAGTTTCCAATTTAGTAGCCTTCAGTGCCATTAAATAAAAATCTGTGATTCTTCTTAAAATTTACCTCTGACCAAAATTTTAGTCGCCCTTCTAATACATCATTGTTTTGTTTAGTGCTTATTTCTACCTGTGAAACTCAGTGGAATTTTCTTGCTTTATAAATGATACATGACAAATTGTTATTTTTGACTTGGAATGGAAGTGGTGCAGACAAGGTGTGCGTTACTTCCAAGGTAATCATGGTGGAATAAAAGTAGAATGTCCAATGGTGCTTCCTCTTTGTTTAGTTGTCCTGTGAGTATCTCTGCCTGAAATTTGCAAAAAGTGAAGAAAAGGGGTGACATTTTAATTCCTAATTCATAACAATTTTCCTAAATTGCACAAAGGACTGATTACTGATTCTTGTCATTTTATGATTAAGCATCAGTTTCAGGGAAGATTTCTCTGCATCAGACCAAGTGTGTTTACTCATGTTATCTTGCCAAAATTATCCCATTAACTACCTAACACCCCTTAATGGAGTGCATTGTGTCTGATGCAAGCCTGATCCTACATTCGCCAGCATTAATCATCATTGCTGGGATATTCTGGAATATACTAGCATCACTGGCATCACGTCATGTTTAATGCTCATTGCCACTCTTGTCCAGGTAAACAATCTAGAGCTGCCCTGCATGTTTCCTGATATTTGCATCAGACATTGTAGAGAAGGGGAAATTGGCATCCTGCTTTGGGGGCATTCTGTTCTCCCAGGACTGCCGGATGATGCTCCAACATGAGACTCTGAAATCCTAGCAAAAGGTTGTCACCCAGGGGTACAGTCTCATTGATGTGGAGGAACATCCAGCAGTGTAGGAAGAAGATCAATGACTTTCTCTGCTCTGCCAACATTATTGCCACCATCTTCTCTCTGTTCCTTCAGATCCAGCCTATCTCTGCCATTGAGATGAATCTCATCTCCACTACTGGAACTCCATCTGAAAATGAGCCTGATGCAAAGAAGGGCCTCATCCAACTTCTTCCATGGTTCTCCCAGATTTTTGCCCCTAGCCCCATTATCATTCAGACCCCTAAAGGGTCTAGCCTTAGTATTTTACCCTGTGCAAGTCAGTGATTGTGGTCTAAAAGAATGACCAAAAATATTATCACTACCGACAAAAATGAAAAAGTGTGCATAAAGTTTGCATGACTGTTATTACACTATCCTTATTGAGGGTCAGTTAGCTCAGTTGGCTGGATGATTGGTTTGTGATGTAGGGTGATGCCAAGAGCGTGGGTTCAAATCCTGCACTGTCTCAGATTACCATGAAGGACTCCCCTTGTCAACTTCTCCCCTTACTTGAGGCGTTGTGACTGCCTGTTTTTAGCATCCTGAAGAAGGGTAATACCCAAAACATTGACTGCTCCTTTCCTCCAGATGCTGCTTGGCTTACTGTGTTCTTCCAGCCTCCTGTTTGTCTACTGTAAACTCACCACCAGTTGTCTATCTCAAATGAGAGAGCAGCCTTATCATTTTTCAATTTTACAGTGGGATGACATATTATATTGTATACACTACATAGCATAATACTGTTATATAGTAGTAATTGTATTTTTTTTCTCTATAGTTAACAGCTCCATTTTTTGTTTGTATAATCGTGCTTTATTGCAGTATTTCTGGTTATCTGCTGTTTTGTGGTTAAAAACAGTATGCTGAAGGAGATCCCACAGACTTTTAATGTGCAGTAAGTTTTCCTAGCCCGTCCTGATTTGAATATATTTTCTATTCATGCTGAGCTCTTGCTTACATAGCAAGCTGCCAGTGGGAGATGTGGTATAGTGAGAGGAATCTAGTTGGCCTACAGTAAGCATTAGAAGTGCTGCAGTAGCTGTACAAAAATCAGTTTTGGAGGTTAACAATAGTATTGTTAAAAACAAAGAAGAAAGCACTGAATCTGTCATCTGTCATTGACCTCTTCCAATACTGTTTCAAGGTACACAGTGGAATGCTAAATGAGAATATCTACATAGTTTTTGCTTTACCTGTGCCCTATTTTTATCTGTGAGGACTCCATTAACCAAGGTAGAAGTGGCTGAACTTAGTCTTTAAAGACCCATCCTTGTAAACTACATTCACTTTCAAATAAACCTGGCAGTTATGATTATCTTACAATACAAATATGATGAATGGTGTATGTTTTACTTTGTAACCATACCACTATATTTTGATGGAGTGGAACTTCTTTCTACTCATATAGCTGTGACATTGTGCCGAGGGCCTCGATGACCTTTGGGTGCCATCATTATCCCCTTTGAGGTTTATAAAATGCAGCAGTGTGCCAAAATTGGGCAGCCACGCTATGCTCTGCTGCTTCTGAAAGTGAAAGGAAATGAGAGTGCTGGCCCTGCTGTGTGCGGCATCTTCTGTTTGACACATTTCTGCGCAATTGGCTATTCTTGCAGGTTTCCCCAGTAGTAGGCCTGGAAGAAGCTAAAAGCAAGCAACTTGAGGGGTGTTATGACCAGATGCTATTGACAGTGCCATCACTTATGAAGATTCTCCTACCATCTGATCACTCTGGCATCCCTTCACCTCTTCATTGTCTTCTGAAATAAAAACCCTTTAGAGCAATGGATAAGGGGGTATTTCCCAAGCCACATAGGAGCGAGGTCCAGTTGTTGTGGGAGTTTAATCCCCTTAACTTGACGATTGAGATCCTGACCTAATTTCTGTCACTTCTGGCTTTCTCTGGGATCTGTTCTGAGTCCAGGATTGTGCGTTTTTTTTTTAAACCAGAGTGCAGGTTCCAAACTGTGTCTGCACCTCACCAGGTTATAAAGGGAAAGTACAGAGCAGGATCTTGTTTTTGCAGCAAAACTGCTTGATACCGCAAGTATAATGGGTGAAACCAACAAGCCTGTGATGAAACAAAAACAGAAATTGCTGGAGAAACTCAGCAGGTGTGCCAGCAATGTTCCAAGTCCTGTGACCCTTCTACAGAACTAGTCTGTGATGAACCACAGTGAAAGGCTTACAATTAGCAGAAGCTGTTCTTTGATCCTAAATTTACTGATGGCATTTCAATTGGATACTTTGTTCAATTGCCGTGAAGTGCCTTGCATTCTACTGAGATTTTTCTTACATTGTTGCCTGTGAGACTTTGTTGCAGCAAGGATGCCAGACATTCTGCAGTTGCTAGAACGTCTTCGGAGGAGATGCAGTTTACTCCAGACTAGCAGCCCCAGTGATGGCCAGTAAATCCAGCAGCAGCTGCCTTCTCATCCAGCTGCATGGAACAGAGGGGATGGACACAGGGTTGCACCTCAAAAGTGGTGATGTTCTCAGCACATGATCTATCAGCCACAGGTCCGTTTCCCTGACCTCTTGAGCAGTGCCTCAAAAGGCTCAGGTGGCTGGTAGCTATGGGCACCTGCAGCTTTCTAGAAGAAGGTCTTTGCCCAAGAGGTGGCCATCCTGTGGTTTCCTGTGATTGTTTAGGTGACCATAGCCCTGAATTTCTCTGACCTGGTGTTTCTAGGGATCTATTGCTGACTGCTTTAGGATGTTACAATCTGCTGCCAATATCTACTGCAGTCAGGTTGCCTGCGCCTTCTTTGTGGAGGCTTCCACCGATATTAACTTTGAGATCAATGAGATCAGTCAAGTGCAGAGACTGATGGTTTTGCTGCTGCTTGCAGGATTTCCACATACAGCGACTCATAGACAGTAAACTGTGCTATTAGATCAGCCACACATATTTATTCAGCGAAAGGGCTTCCATTTCCTTCATATGGTGGGCAAATTATTGGAAAGGCCTCTGAGAGATAGGATTTATGATCACTTGGATAGGCACAGTTTGTTTCGTGATAGTCAGCATGATTTGTGAGGGGTAGATCATGCCTCACAAACCTTATTGAATTCTTTGAAGAGGTGACCAAACATGTGGATGAAGGTAGAGCAGTGGATGTGGTGTACATGGATTTAAGTAAGGCGTTTGATAAGGTTCCCCATGGTAGGCTCATGCAGAAGGGAAGGACGCATGGGATAGGGGGAAAAGTGTCAGATTGGATTCAGAATTGGCAGACCCTTAGAAGACAAAGGGTGGTAGTGGACGGAAAATATTCAACATGGTGCTCAGTTACGAGTGGTGTACCACAAGGATCTGTTCTGGGTCCTCTTCTATTTGTGATTTTTGTAAATGATTTGGATGTAGGAGTGGAATGGTGGGTTAGTAAGTTCGCGGATGATACGAAGGTGGGTCGAGTTGTGGATAGTGCGGAGGACTGTTCAAGATTACAAAGGGACATTGATAGAATGCAGAGCTGGACTGAGAAATGGCAGATGGAGTTTAACCCTGAAAAGTGTGAGGTGATTCATTTTGGAAGGACAAATTTGAAAGCAGAATACATGGTTACCAGAAAGATTCTTGGCAGTGTGGAGGAGCAGAGGGATCTCGGGGTTCATGTCCACAGTTCCCTGAAAGCTGCCGTCCAGGTGGATAGAGTTGTTAAGAAGGCGTATGGTATATTAGCTTTCATTAATAGAGGCATTGAGTTCAAGAGTCATGAAGTTATGCTCCAGCTATACAAAACTTTGGTTCGGCCACATTTGGAGCATTGTGTCCAGTTCTGGTCACCTCATTACAGGAAAGATGTGGAAGCATTGGAAAAGGTGCAGAGGGGATTTACCAGAATGTTGCCTGGAATGGAGGGAAGGTCTTACGAGGAAAGGTTGAGAGAGCTAGTGCTTTTCTCTTTAGAACAACAAAGGCTGAGAGGTGACTAGATAGAGGTGTACAAAATGATCAGAGGTATAGATAGAGTGGACAGCCAGAGACTTTTTCCTAGGGTGGAGGTAGCTATTAAGAGGGGGCATAGTTTTAAAGTGAGTGGAAGTAGATATAGGGGAGACGTCAGAGGTAGGTTCTTTACTCAGAGAGTGGTCAGGGCGTGGAATGAATTGCCAGAGAGGGTAGTGGATTCGGCCTCATTATGGGCGTTTAAGCGGCTATTAGATAGGCATATGGATGATAGTATAAGGTAGGGGTGGAGGTTAGATAGACCTTAGGTTTAGGGTAAAAGTTCAGCACAACATCGTGGGTCGAAGGGTCTGTACTGTGCTGTACTGTTCTATGTTGTGTATGCAGTTGTTAGACAAACACCGAAAGATGGTGATCCAGGAAGCTGCCATGACTCTTTCATCCTTCAGAGTTGTAAGGAACCACAGGTAATCGCTCCAACATACAGCCTCAGCGGCTGGTTCCTTGGGGACAAGGATTGCCAACTCCAAACTCTCCTGCGAACCACTGTGAGTAACCTTGTTAGAGATACATGGGAGATACAACGGGAGTCATATCACCATCTCGACGACAACAGAGCAAGCCAATGACTTGCATATAATGCATTTTTACTGGTCCCACTGATCCAAGGGTAAGTGCAGTATGACCCAGCAATTATGTTCATGAACCCTTTTTCCATGTTCACTCTAAGTGTCTACTTGCAGTTCTCTTAACCAACAACAGGAAGTCATTTGGTTGCATATGAAAATGGCATCAGGCACTAAGCTGGTGTCTTAATCGATGTTGTATAACCAGTATTCAGCTGTGGGTTAATATGTAGCCAGGGCCTCCCACATCTGATTTTTCTGAGCTTATCACTCTTTCAATGTAGACCATCGATGCAATAGTCACAGATTCTAACAAACAGACATAGACTTATTTTGTGCAGACCTTCTTGATCATACTAGGCCCACAGCTGTCTACCCCAGTCCCAGCTGTTCCCCCTTTGTCTAAACATCAGTTAACAGCAATCACCTATTTCCTTTTTAACATTAATTACTTGTTATGTTGACACAAATGCTCTCAATGTCTTGTTAGAGATGAACTCCTCAGCTTTCTGTCCAAGGATGTGCACTGTGGAAATTGTGACAGAAGCACCTCCTTTTCCCACTGCTTCTCCGTACGTTCTCATTTTTGTGGATGACCTTTTGAGCTTCAGTGTCTGAGGAGAGTTTAAATGTCTGACAGCTTCGAAGGAAGTTAGACCTTCTCCAACTTGGCCCCTTTCTTCAGGGCCTATTTCTGCTCGGATACAATATGCTTCTCACCACGTAGTCTTCTTCCTTCTCTATGATGGAGGATGTACTGAGTTGTGTATATCTGCACTGATGGAAGGCGCACAAGGAGTCATATGACAGTGCATTCTCAGACTGCTAGGCCTCCTCTGAGGACTTCTTGGGGTGCTTCCATATATCCTCTGCCTGCACGCTCAATGCTGTTGTAGGAGATGAAAATCATGAGGTAGTGCTGAATTTGGTGAAATGGGTTAGCATAGTATAGTTAGCATATAATATGTTGGTAAGCATCAATCCAGCATGAATGCCAGTTGAGTTCACTTGGCCCTGACATATCTAATGCTGTCATACGTCACTGGGTCACCCATCTATCTCTCCAGCAAGGACAGTTTGTTCTGCTGTCATTGCTGTTGACCTGCAAAAATCCTTCATCATGGTCAGCATGGTCCTGGCTGCAGCTCCATTTCTCAGTTCTCCCGTTTCCCTAGAGTTGTGGCCTCCCCAGCAATAGGGAAAGACAGAGAGTTAGGACTGTTAAAAGTGAACTAATTGCTAAGGATGGGATGTGAGCATTCAAGGAGAGTGACTGTGAGGAATTGGAGTGTAAGAACAACAGGGTGGAGGTGCATGTGACTGCTATCTGTTGAGATGGAGATTTGTGGAGGACACAGGAACGTAGGGTTAATGTTTGATAGCATTGCATCGACTAGAGAAATGCTATACAGGATCTTGTTTGGGAATTGGAAGATTGATGGTTTCAAACAGAGAGTTGAAGGACAAATGCACGGCATGGCTTCACTGCTAGCAGGTGGCAGGAAATGTTAAACTAGTGCAGTCAGATAACAGGACCTGCAAACGTTAGGTGCACCAATCAGTATTGACATTGTGGCCTTGGCACAGAAAGCCAGCAAGCTGTGTAGCAAGTAGGGTCTATTGCACCTACCATGAAGCTGTCTTGCATTTGAAAATCTTTGCGAGCATGCAGAATAAAAGAATGCCAGGTCGATCTATGCAAGAAATCTGGCTCTGAAGATGAAGCCAGAGGTTACAATAAGGATCAAACAATAAGTGCAGCATACGGCAACAGCAGTAAGCAGTAAGCAATATGCTGGAAATGTGCATAACCTGATACACAAAGTTGTCAGAAATGCCCAAGTTAAGTGGAACAGCCTCTAACCAGAAGAAAAACAGGCTTTCTACAATATGAACATGACACAATGTATCAATTTTAAATCAACCAATTAAAAGCTTTTGCTACACACATGTTTGCTAAAAGCAAACAGTGTAAGCACGCACTGGAAACCAAGACTGACATGGGAGTTAATGCAAATATCCTACCAGTCTGAGTTCTGAAGGACATTTACTGAGATCATTGGAACTCAGTGGTACTTTAGAAAACTACTAAATGAACTCCATGTGATGGGATGCCATCCCCTGCATTGAAATATTAACAATGCAATGCAACCAAGGCAGTTCAGCATGCAAATGCCAAAACTTTCACTGGTAGACATAAGTGGACCTGTAGTGTTAGGACAATCAGCATGTATTGCTCTCAAAAGTGTAGCTATCCATGAGATCAACAGGAATCCAGGCTGGCAAATGACACCAAGAATACTTCCATTGAGTCAGTCCTGAATTTATAACAATTGCATCTGGGCAGATTTGATCCAGTCGAAGCTTCAAAGTGGGTGATACCATATTGCAAAAAAGGTGCAATTCCAACAGTTTATCTTCTCAAAGTGCTGTGTTCACGTATAAAAGAAAAGCTTAAGTTGGACTTGGATGACATGAGATATAATGGCATCATTTGTCATGTGGACCTTCACACAGACTGGTGTAGTTCACTAATGTGCATACTGTTGGATATGTCAAGATCTGACACACCTAAAACTCTCCTTAATTTGATGCCCACACAGGATTCCAACACGAGAGGGATTAAATCCCAAGTTCACAGGAGCTAAATTCTTCTTGACTGTGAATGTCAAACCTGGATATTGTTTGGTACAACTAGCCAGGATATCTCAACAAGACATTTACTTACCTTCAGAGCTGTATTTGGAAGATGTGGCTTCCAGAGATTACCTTTTAGTTTATCTATCAACAAAGATGTGTT
Organism: Rhincodon typus; assembly: GCF_021869965.1. Classification (NCBI taxonomy): domain Eukaryota; kingdom Metazoa; phylum Chordata; class Chondrichthyes; order Orectolobiformes; family Rhincodontidae; genus Rhincodon; species Rhincodon typus. The sequence continues at coordinate 22,341,517 of NC_063351.1, read as the reverse complement.
CCAGCTTATGGACGGAATTACAGAAGATATGCCTGGTATAACATGTACTGCAAATGATATTGTGGCAATGGGCAAAACCAAAGAAGAGCATGATCAGACCCTTCACTCACTGTTTGCAGTCGCTCACCACAAAGAACTTATTTTGAACAGCAAGAAGTGCCAGATAAAGTGTAATTTAGATTTTGTTTTGGCTGCATATTCAGGATGCAGAATCGGTCTCAACTCTGGCAAAGTCGAAGATATGAGACAAATGCTGACTCCACAAGTCAAAGACCTACTGAAATGTTTCAGAGATAATAGGAACTGCAGACGCTGGAGAATCTGAGATAACAAGGTGTAGAGCTGGATGAACACAGCAGGCCAAGCAGC
>NC_063351.1:22232032-22340748 GCF_021869965.1 Rhincodon typus | reverse complement strand
CCCTTCTTCATTTTCTGAAGAAGGGTCTAGGCCCGAAACGTCAGCCTTCCTGTTCCTCTGATGCTGCTTGGCCTGCTGTGTTCATCCAGCTCTACACCTTGCTACCTACTGAAATGTGTTGGGTTCTTCAACTACTTCATTGCATGCATACCTATTTCTTTCCAATAGCAGCATCATTGAGAGAGCTCCTTAAGAAAGAATTACCTTGTGTATAACAGGAGGATTTCAATGGGACGTGGTTACTTGCAGAGATTTCCAAAATGCGCAAAGAGCACCTAATGGAACAACACTGAAGAACAGATGTCAGCTACAGGAAGTGGACCATAAGTCAGTTGTGCACAGTGAACGCAAAAGAACATATGAAGATGATGGTGTGGTGGAAATCCAAGACAATAATCTAGCATACACTGACATGTCTGCAGAACAAGATCCACACATCCAGAAAGTTATACCATACCAAGATTGTTAAACGATCGAAATGTCATATGGAATTAAGCACTCAGGATTGTAAAATTTACAAGCACAATATCTGTATAGTCAATTCTGCTATTAACCAATACTCATATATTTTTACTTGTAGCATAAAAGAACTATCTTTGAAAGAAAAGGAGATGCTGTATTATTGCCTTTGGAATGATATCCTTTTAAGAGCTCAACATACAAATGTGCCAAATACCCAGATGTTAATACAGCGCATAATCGCAAGCTCTCTGCACTATAGCTTTCTAGGCACTGGCTGTATCTTAAGATTATTTTACTGTATCTGTTAATTTAGCTGTAAATAAACCCATCGCAGATCTTCAAGAAAATAGAGTCCATGTATTTGATTTTTGTTGTAGTTAGATAATAAGAATATTAGGACAGATTTCTGCATTTCCTTTAACCTAGTTTCACTGGTATTATCATTGGTATTAATTAACTAAAACCTTAACAAAGTACATTTCAAAAATCCTGTAGCTTATTCAAATCTTATGCAAACTAATATTAGAGCAAATTGTGATTAAATACGTAAAGTTATCTTGCTCAAGTTTGTAAGAATGTGGTTTGAATAGAATAAAGAGATTTCAATAGAAGAAAGTAACCAGGTCAAATAGCTGAATTTCTTATTTCTATGAATAATAGGAGTAATACCTGTTCTTTTTCTATTAATGAGAGCCATTATTGAAATTGTGGGAACATTACTTTTGTAATATGTTTACCTGGAGTATGAACTCATTAGTGGCACCAATGAACCACTTATCCTGAATTAATATTGTGGCATTTGTTCATTTGGCAATGGAGTGTACAGTTATATTAGAGAATTAACAGTAGAAGAGATCTTGACTCAATATTGGTGCCATGCCAGTTGTCATGAGCTCCATAATGGAAGCTGCCCTACTAGATCGAGATGACCCTAAAATGTACAGGAGATCAGGTAAGTGTGAAGTTATATCACAAAGGTGGTGAATGCGATGTCAGTAATCGGATATCCTGGACTGAAGTGAGAAAACAGTTGCATGAAGACATGGTGTGTGCATTATTGTCTGGTAGCTACATGTGTGGCAAATTCATTGTGTTAAAAATGCCAAAGAAAGCTATATCATTATATGTATTTTCAAGGGTTAAACAGATAAAAAGAAATTCTGATGTATTTTTTGATTTGTGCAATTATATTATCCTAGATTATTATTTGAAATCAGCTTAATTTACTAACCTATAGATGAACCCTTAATCTTTCTGTTCCTGTTATTACTTTTATTTTTCCAGTTTGGTAAATTTGGACTATGCTGAAAGATAGGCCATCCTAGATATAGTTGAAAAGGTAGGGTAGAGGCCAAAATGAGGTCAGCCATGACTTTACCAATTGTCGAAGCAGACTTGAGGGGTTGAATGGCCTGCTACTGCTCTGAACTCTCATGTCCTTATGTTTTGTCATGTGCAATTTCTGTGGCAGTTTTAACTGGCAAGTTTAAATTTGTCTCTCCAAATAGAGTAGGTAGATTTGCTATCTCATTATCATGTTTGCTTTTGATTATGCTTTCTTTTGATTTTGCTTTCTTAAAGGAACTTTTCCTTACGTGATTGAAGCACCTCATTTTTCAGACAATCTGTCTGGAGTATTATTACAAAGTTAGGATCTCTTTTACAATTTGGGTACTTCACCCAGTATCCTAGCATTGAATAAGAGAATGAATGTTTCAAAAACAGCAGAGAACTTTCTAGGTGATATTTTTGTGAAGTTAGCAAGAGCACTGTTGTTCCTCAGTATGTACAAACATATTGCAAGTTCATCAGAGGCCCAAGTTTGTCCCTATCTTTTTAAATGATTATTCCTTCTTTTTCCTCAAAATCTACAGGAGTGATGTGGCCTTGATTGTTGCTTTCTAAAGATTTCTGATGGATCCTTCTGTTTTAAACCAACAGATTTTAAAATGTTGTAAAAACCATTTTTTAAAATGTTCTTTTTAAAAATGTGGACTGAAATGAGAAAGAAATGTCTTGAAACTCAGGGTTTTATAAGGATGGCTATATGGAATCATAGAATCCCTCCAGTGTGGAAGCAGGCCATATGACCGAACGAGTCCACACTGACCCTCCTAAGAGAATCCCATCCAGATCGACCCACTTAACTATCCCTGTAACACTGCATTTATGATGGCTAATCCACATAGCCTGAACATCCCTAGACAGTTCAGGGAACTGTCTGGGCAGTTTAGCATGGCCAGTCCACTTAACCCGCACATCTGTGGGAGGAAACCGGAACACCTGGAGGAAATCCACGCAGACACGGGGAGAATATGTAAACTTCACACAGACAGTCGCCTGAGAGTAGAATTAAACCTGGGTCCCTGCTGCAGTGAGGCAGCAGTGCTAACCACTGAGCTGCCCATATTGTTTGAAAGTAAGGAATTTGATGCCTTCTGTAAATCTTATTTGTGTAGCTGTGGGTTTCAGCAATGTGCAGACGAACTGGAGCCAAGGGGTTCTTCACAAGTGAGGCTGATTAGTTTGTGGACTGGGCACCAATTTTCAATGACAAAACCCCTCTGCCTACCAACAACAAGGTTATTGGTTGTCAGTTAGTTGAACAGCTTGGGCTTTGAGCATGACAGTGAGAAGCTGGTTGAGACCAGAAGATAAACCAGTGGATCTGCAGCATCCAAGAAACTCTCAGCCCTTTGTTCTCTGCAGTAAGCTACTTTAAACCTGAAAAAATACCCAACTTATTTCTTTTTTTTTCAGTAGATGCTGCAAGTTTTGACTTTAAATTAGACAAGCTAGAGACCTTTCATAAGTGAATTAGCCACCCTGTGCTTGTTGCAAACCTATGCAAGCATTTAGAAAAAGGAAGACTGAGGACAAATCTAATGACCTGTAATAAATAGTGATTCTTGTTAAGTACAGGAACCTGATCTATACTTTGTATCAACCTGGATCTGAAAATCAGGTAGTTTATGAATTTTGTTTAAAAACTTAAAATCTGTGATGACTGTGGGAGTAGCAGTGCTCAGTTTCATTCATACTATTCTGTGAGTTGTAACAATATGTACTTGATAATGAATTGATATTGGACAGATTTAAGAAAAAATCTGTCAGCTGGACTCAAAAAAAAAAGTCTGTCAAACAAACATAGTTTGCATCAGACTTGAATGCTTGTATTTCAATTGAATAACTCTCGTGTCTCAGATACCTGGATCAAAATTACTAATTTCTGCAGCTATATTGTCAAAATAAACTGAGCATGTTTTGTGTGAGTGACACTAGTTTTTACATTTGCTTAAGTATGTCAATACTACACTAAGTCTTGAATAAAATATTTTTTGTTTCACCAAACTAGTGCATTTCATTACTTTACTAGGTATTCAATTACTATTTAGTACCATTGAGCACAATCACAGTATTTGCACCTTTGGTTCATGATGAGAAATAAGAATTACACAAGGAGAGAGATAGTTTACATAATTCGGAAACAGACTTAAGTTCATTATTGGAAAATATAGTGAAGATAGAGATCAAAAAAATTCAGAAATGCAAGTGAATTTAAAGTAAACAATGCGTTTTCACACCATGATTTTTTTCATGCTTTTATATTGTTTCATATTATTCACCCTATGGATGTAGCTGTTTTGATATTTACAGGACAATACAAATATGATTGATGGTATTCAGTTCCATTAGAAAGTTGCTGCACTGATAGAATTCCAATATTATATAAAGTGCGTGGTTGTCAGGCATCGAATGCAGTGGTAAAATGCTTGTCTAATCTGTACAATCAATAATGCTTCCTTCGAGGTTCTGGCCATAATTTCTTTTAGACTTGTGTCTTCTACACTTCTCAAATTAACTCGATGATAATTTTCTGCTGTGATAATGAAATGACAAAGGTAATTGCACACTATATGTATATAGCTGAAAAAAACAATAAAATTAATCTGAATTAGCCTGACTTGTCGATGAGAAGTATTTATGATATGTAGCAAAGCAATAACGGAGGCTGATGTCATTATAGTAGGGATGCAAGTTATTGCTTTAATGTAATAGTGTTTGAAATTTTTTTAAAAAGGGAGAGACAATGTTATGGTTTGTAGGTGATTGTGCTTTTGAAATTAAGTTGTCGAGATTCTGATAATAGCCAACAATAATGCATTGAGAATGCAATATCTTTTATTGTGTTATGCCTAATTGCATTACCTTGTATTTGCTGTGCCTCATGTCAGCTTTGCAGAATCTGTAGTTAAAATGGTTTCACATTCTGATTTCTGGCAAGTTTACCAGACAATGCATGAAAGAAATAAAGTTTGTATTAATAAGTCACTCAATATATTTCAGTAAATCTGCTTCTGTCAGTAGCTAGTCTCAAAGCTACTCCTCATAATCCCAATACTAATATTTAATTCAGTTGTTTATCTGACTAACACAGAGCAGTTTCAATAATGTCAGATTATAATTTACTCGCTGTAAAGGCAGTAGTTACGTGAATATTTTAAGTTGTGCAAAGAAATATGGAATGTCATAATAATAACCCCATCAGTAGGTACCTTCAGAGTATTCCTATCATGATTAAATTACAGAATGTACTTAGTCATTGACACTACTTAAATGTTATCATGTGGCAAATCAGCAAAATCTGAACATTTCTACTTCAACAAATGTCTGGGGCTAAATTGGACAGCCCTGAAAATCAGAGTTGGGGTGGAAGGGTGTGCAATGCATCTCCTGGAGATGAGCTACATTCTGGCTGCATTAGTGATTGTATTGCCTGAACAAGAATGGAAGACAGCAAAGAAACAGGATTGAGAGTATGCCCCGTAGTTTACAGGGTGGCACGGTGGCTCAGTGGGTTAGCACTGCTGTGTAACAACAATGCCAGGGATCCTGGTTCGATTCTAGCCTTGGCTGACTGTCTGTGTGGAGCTTGCATGTTCTCCCCATGTCTTTGTGGGTTTCCTCCGGGTGTTCTGGTTTCCTCCCTTGGTCCAAAGTTTGTAGCATAGTTGGATTGGCCATGCTAAATTGTCCAGAGATGTGTAGGGTATGTGGATTAGCCACGGTAAATGCAAAGTTACAGGGATAGAGTAGCGGAGTGGAACTGGGTGGGTTGCCCTCTGGGGGGGCAATGTGGACTGTATGGACCAAATGGCCTGCTTCTACATTGTAGTGATTCTATGCCATACTGGAAGTTTTGATGCAGGAGGTAGATAAGAAAAAACAAGAGTAAAACAGCAAAAACACAGTTTGTTTGCAAGGATGAGATTACACACTGTTTCAACTGGAGAAGGCTCAAATGAGGATTTCAGTGAATCATAGAATCCCTACAGTGTGAAACAGACAATACTGCCCATTGAGTTCACATTGACCTTCCAAACAGCATCCCACCCTATCCCTGTAACGCAGCATTTCCTATGGTTAATCCACCTAACCTACGCATCCTTGGACACTACAGGGCAATTTAGTATGGTCAAACTACCTTCCAACCTGTACATCTTTGAGACTGCAGAAAGAAAAAGGTTGATGAAATGTGCAGTGAAGCTTCTGGTAGCCTTGTCATAGAGCCTATGATCTCTGTCAAGGAGCAAGCAGGAGTCTGGCTGAAACACTCAGAGTTTCTTCATTTGAGTTTGCAGCTTCTCCTTTCCTGCATGAAAATGGTGGCCAACTCCATGACAACACTTTCTGGTCTATTCATGATACGATTCTAATGACTGATTTGCCAGATTTCACTGCAGCACATATAGAAGATATGGAGTGTCAGAGCTTTATTGGAAGTTGAGACTGAGGTCACGAAGTCTCGGCTTGGTTCATTGCAAGCCCAGCTCGCTGCCATGTGGTTCCAATTGCTTTTATCATGGTGTGGATGTCAATGATTAAGTTCTTCAGAGTTTTGGATCCAAATCCTGGAATTCCCTCTCTCATGGCATTGTGGGTCAACCCACAGCAGGAGGACTGCAGCGGTTCAAGGAGGCAGGTCACCACCACCTTCTCGAGGCCAACTAGGGATGGGCAAGAAATGCTGGCCAGCCAGCGATGTCCACATCCCACAAATGAATAGAAAAAAAATTAAAGCAGTACAGCAATCTTTGGTCTCATGGATTGTTGAATTGATGTGGCACCACCCTGGGATAGTATTTATGGCTCCATGGCATCAACTGTTTTCTCGCAGGGTGGTGGTATTTTTTACTCTGATCTTTCTGTAACAATATCTACTTTATAGCCTGTCAGTGAGACAACTCAGACTACAGATACCCATGACAAAAGTGGTGCAGTCCAAAGCTAAGTCTTCAAAATCTCGAGCTGCTTCAGGGCATCCAGTAAAGTGATCTGGATTCTCCCCCATTGAAAATTAGCTGTTCTCCACCTGCAGTCACTGGGTGGTACCATGAAAGAATGCAAGACCAGGAAAGAGCTGTACTAACAGAGTGCAAAATGTGATTAGTTAAGTATGTTACAGCATATTTGGTGAGTTGGTATACAAGGCTGTTTTGTGGTGGCTTTTATTTCAGGGTTGCCATCACAAAGGTGTGGAACGTTTGAGGAAAATAGATCTGATGTTCTTTTCAGGGGGAATCAGAGTCAGATGACAACCTGTCTGGAACATTGAGCATTGTTACTTCCTCCCTTTCTCATTATCTTCCTTCTCCTGTTCTTGAGCTCGTAACAGACCACTGCCCTTATGATGGTCAGGTTGTGAATGGTTTACTATTTCATGGGATGCGAGCATCTTTGGCAAGCATTGGACTTATTGATAAACTGAGTGGCTTGCTCAGCCATTTCAGATGGCAGCCGTGAGTCAACCGCATCGCTGTGAATCTGCAGTCACATGTACATCAAACTGGGAAAGGAGGCAGATTTCCTTGCATAAAGGACATTAGTGAGTCAGGTTTTTCCAACAATTGATGATTGTAATGTTGACCATGAAACTGAGAAGTTTTATATTCCTCATTAATTAATTGAGTCTAAACTTCACTTAGCTGCTTAGCTGGGATTTGAATCCATGCTTCCAGAGCATTAGTCTGGATTACTAGTCAGGTGATTACCATAGCCAGGTGACATTGCCATTGTGTCTCCATTTCTCCATGCAACAGACTACAATGAATGGGAATATGGGAAAGGAAAGTGAAGGAGGAGGGTAAGGTGATCTATCAAAGCATGCAGCCTCTGATGATGCAGGAACTGGAAACGCTTGGCCTCTACTTCCTGTTCTATAGGTTTTTTTTTCTCCTTTAGCATACCTGCGGTATGGGAACGTGCCATTTGGCCCAACAAGTCCGCACCATCCCTCCAAACAACATCCCACCCAGACCTATCTTCTTACCCTTTCCCTGTAACCCTACATTTCCTATGGCTAATCCGCCTAACTTACACACCTCTGGACACTATGGACAATTTAGCATGGCCAGTCAGCCTAATCGGCACCTCTTTGGACTGTGGCAGGAAACCAGAGCACCCAGCAGGAACCCACGCAGATACGGGGAGAACGTGCAAACTCCACACAGTCACCCGTGTGCCTGGCGCTGTGAGGCAGCAGTGCTAACCACTGAACCACTGTGCTGCTGTTACTTAACGAATCCTCTATCTGTGCTCAAGAATTAGCCCAAATCCACAATCTTTTATCTTATGGGACTGGAGGAGATCACATTGGAACTGAGGAGTAAGATGATGGGATTTGAAAAATCAACATGTATCATGAGTGGGAGTCAATGCAGGACAATGAGAACCAGGATGATAGGGGATTGGAACTTGTTGTGAATTAATGTATGGGCGTCAGATTTGGATGACTAAAATTTACGATGGGTAGAATGTGGGAGACCAGCTAGGGGTGTATTGGAATAATTGAGCCTAGATGTAATAAAATCCTGAATGACCTTGATACCATAGAGCCACAAATACTCTCCCAGGGCGGTGCCTCATTAATTCAGCAATCTGTGAGACTACAGATACTGTACTGTTGCAAAATCCTGAGCTCAGATGGGCATTAATTCTGGTGATGTCACTGTGGTGGAAACAGGTGATATTAGTCTGTTGACACCAAGATTGTGAACTGACTGGCTTAATTTCAGTTGGAAGCAGCATTTGGAATGGGTACTGTAAAGGATGCCTTTATTCTTCCTAGAATTTCAATGGAGAATGTTTCTGCTCATCCATTACTGAACGTTGGGCAAACAGTTTGTTAAAGTAGCAACAGTGGAGGAGTTGGGAGAAGTGGGAGTGAGTTAAAATTAGGTGTCATTGGTCTACATGTGGAAACTAAAACTGTATCACCAATTTGTTGAATTTTAAAGAGAAATGGGATGGGCCCCAAGAATAGATCTTTAAGGACACCATAAGTAACAGTGTTGAGAGCAAGAAGAGTGGCCATTGTGAGAGATGCTCTGGTTGTGGTTTGACAGTTAATAGAATCAGCTGAGGGCAGTCCCATCCATATGGATGACAGCAGAGGGGTTTTGGTGGGGGATGGGAGATTGTGTAGTCAACAGTGTCAAAGGCTGCAGACGATTTGACAGGAGGATGAGGAAACATTTATTTTTCTCAAAGTTATGTGGGATGTCATTTGTGACTTTGATAAGTACCATTTGGATCCCGTGGCAGGGCTAGAAACTTGTCCAACCTGATAAAGATTAAAAATTTCCTCTGCAGCAGAACCCTTTTGCAATCTTATTCTCTGGTTACCTGACAATGAACCTTTTTTTTTTGTCTCTCTCTGCACTGGCAGAAACCCATCTGTGTCCAGTTGACTGAGTCTCCACTGAGATGACCTCAACTTGATACAAGTCTTCAGGGTATGTGCAATGCCACTATTTGTGCTGATAGCTGCAAGTGTCAGATCAAATGACTGGATTTCTTCATGCACGCTCGTCTTTTTGTTCTCTCACTGCCTGCTTGGAATACTGTGGCTGAGCATGAATCAGTTTTGTGTGTCTGAAAGCTGGAACTCGGAAAGGGTGTTGGGATGGGAAGCTACAGATTCCTGGTCACAATATCAACTTGCAATTCGTTAGTGAGATGACAATGAAGTGGGAGTTTAAAACAGGCATAAAATGGGAGCACAATGTCATGCTCAATGTCCGCAGTGATGCCAGATTCCAGAGGTACTATCATAGCTGGTTCCAAGGTGCTGAGAACTGGCTTCTCCATGGGCCCAGAAGATGTAGGAACCCTGCACTCTGTCAGTTCTCCCGCTCTGTTGTGTGCCACTATGTCCTACAGAATTGAGAGCTAAATGGTGGTGAATGTCAAATAGTAATATGCCTCCTGTGTCCATGATCTGATAGTCAATGTGGAAGCAGCAAAGGGTGACTGTGAGAGTGACAGCATTGGTAAATGTCAGGTTGAGATAATAATTTCTAGATGTTAGAAGTAAATGTTGAGGTTTTCCTCTTAGGTGTATGACTGAGCAGCAAACCAAAAGGTCCCTGTGCAATTGGCCCACTTAAAATAGTGCATTCATAATCCCCCACCTGTGTGCTCCCTAAAAAAGGTGTAGATTGGTCATTGATACCTTGGAGTGCTGTTGGGTGAGTGATGCGCATGTGGTTTACCAAGCAGAAAGAGTGGTAAGGTGGTGAGAGATGTCATGTGAAGGGGCATTCCCTGGCCTTGAAACTGATGTCACTAGACCTCAGAACTGCATCCTCACATCCAAATGTTGGGCGTTAACCTCACTGGCCACTTGCTCACACTCCATTCTGATGGTGGGCCTCACGGCCTCTTCTCTTCTCTCGCCCACCCACTTCCAAAGAGTAATGCCACCTGCAATGTATCCACCCCTCAGGAATACCACTTTGTTCTGATCTGGTGTTCTATTTTCCATCTTTTAAATTGCAGGGATATTATTCTGCTAGCTTCCCTTGACAAGGGACAGCTGGCCTTTAAGAGAAGTGCTGGTAAAACCACTTTATCTCAACACCATGCAGTTTTCCTCCTTACTGATTTGCATTGGTTGGTGGCAGCGAGAGGGAAACCATAGAAGTAAACCTCTTTGGACCATTGCTATATTCAGATCAATGAAGTATGAACACCAAACCTGACTGCTGTCCAGTTTCAACAGAACCAGTTTAGACCGGTTACTTGTCACAATCCTTGCATCCAAAAGATTAATGTGTATGACTTTTTAAGCCCTTCGTATTTCCACAAGCTCAGCAAGAATCAGTAGGGAAAGAAAAAGACATTCATCTGTAATGTGGGTGATGATCTGTGTTGATGTTGGTAAGGTGGTGTTGAGGTTGTGTCCTTCAAACTGTCGAATTCATGTTCACCTGGGCGTAGAAGCACAGGAACAGGCTCTTCAGCTCACAAGTGTTTAAGAGATGCTGCAAACTAAAGCAGAAAGGTCAAAAGGAGCAGACTAAGCCCTAAAACAGACTCGGAAGCTAATCAATATCATGACCTGCCTGTCTTGCATACTCTGGCTCATGTACATGTACACTAGCATATTCAACAAGATGCCATGAGATATGGGTTATAGGGGAATTGGGCGGAAAAGTGTAAGTGCTCTTTTTCTAATGAACTGACACCTGTAGTGGCAAAACCTACCAACATTATGAAACTGACTTTTGTGATTTGTCTTTCTTGTAATTTTGACCAGAATGATAGAGGTTTAAGAGCACAGTTCAGTTACTCAAAATTTCACTATTGAGAAAAATGCTGTCCAAAACCTGACGCATATTGTGCTCAGATCAACTGAATAAAGTGACCCTCAATCAGTGTATCCTTACATTGAACATGCACTATTATGAGGACATAAGATGCTGTTGTACTAAGGTCAGTAGAACACAGCTATTGCCAATGTGTCTCAAAAATAGAGTTCTGAAAGTCAGAATATCTGAAAGAGTGAACTTTCGTAGTGAAATTATTTTTGTGCTTCTCATTTGTAAACACAGTATAATAGCACATTAGTAACAGCAAATACCACAATGAGTTATCTTTAAAGTTCACGGCATTTGATCTCAGTCTTATCATTCTGAGATTACTTTCAGAAATTTGTACTCCAAGGATATTAAAATAATCTTTGTTTAAGAATAAAAAATTTCAGGATTGTGATGTCTAAAGTCTTGCCATTATGTTCACAATAGAATCTATAGAAATTTGAAATAATTTCTTAATGGTCCAATTTGAGGCTGAATTTTTGATGTTGCTTTGGACTGACTCCATAAGTGGGTTTTATAATTCAATCCTATGAATACTGCATTCTACTGTCCAGAAAGTGAAGTTAAAACAGGGTGCGCTATAAAGTCACAGTGTGGTTTTCCTTCCACAGGGCGTTTTACCTGATGCCGGCAATGCTTATGTTATCTCCCATTACGTAAGTACCTGGGCATAGATATTGTGGTATGGAAGAATTGAACAGGCGTTTATTATAACTAAATATTGTGTTCAAATATTATATTATTCAGCTCTACCCAGTGTAACAGATCAGCCTTGGTAATGTCTCCAACCTCCATAGTCTAGAGCATCAGTGTCAATGAAGAGAAATAGCTTGATAGAGTCATACAGCATGGAAACAGACCCTTCGGTCCAACTAGTCCCTGTGTGGGTTGGATGAATTGCTCAGAGTGTCAGACGTACATACTCATTCTAGCACCTGGCTTCTACCTGACTTCAAAGTCAAATCCTTAGAGATGGTTGGCTGATCTGATTGTGTCTTGCCTGATCTGTTTCTTCACAGAGAGTATGGTATGAATCTCATGAACTATGATTACACCAAGATTTGTGAATATTAATAGTCCTGCCACTGATGGACCATTTATATCGTTCAGGTAGAGGGTTTCTAGAAGCCAAGGTAAGCTTGTATATTAGCACTGCAGTATAATTCTGCCAATGCACATTGGTAATCAGATAAACACTGTGAGGCAGGCTTTACTGTGGAGTGCCATTTGCTGAGGTACATCTCTTTCAGGATGCATAGTGGTAATGTGTAGGTTCTAACTCCTGTGTTGATTTAGCTTTTAGTGTGTGTTGGCCTACCCTTCCAGGACATTTGATATCTGTGGTTGCAAAATTTTTGATTGCCTTATACTGTTAACATGGTGTGTGAGGTTAGCAATAAGCAAAGCTTGATCATTTCTGAAATTTACCTTTTGCTTATCTGAACCTGATTATTGTGTTTGCTTTCATGCACATTCTTGATGCTTTGCTTGCTGTCAGTATTTTGGTATCAGGCCATCTATAGTCAGTTCTGCTATAAGGCGTGTTTCTCCAATGCGAGTTGGCATTAATGTGATTGAAGAATTTAGACCACTGTATGTAGAACGCAAACTTTCCTTACCTGCATTGGTTATAACGTGATTCTGGCCCCGTTAGTTTAAATGGTGCGGCTATAGCGTGATTTTCTTATAACATGAGATCGCATGAGAATGGAACTATTGCGTTATATCAGAACTGACTGTAATTCATAACTCTGTTTTGTTCTGGAATCTGCATCTATTTCAGATTTTGATGGTTTGGTCCACTTTGCTGACTGTAGCAATATTGCTGGCTGCACCAAAAGCTTATGATTGTTGTTAGAGTGCCACTTGTTTGGTTTATACTTGTATTCATCCTCAAGTAATGTGCCAACGGTATGGCCCTTTTACATGCCCAAATATGGTTCCTAAGGCCTTAATTGGTATAGAAATAATAACTGACTCAGTTAGCCTCTCAAACAGTTCGGCTTTGGGAAGGTCACACGCATGGCCCTTGCTGTGACATTTTCCTACAAACTGGTCAGTAGACTCTTGAGGTTGCTTCCTGTTTGATATGAGATGGAATCTGATAATCCTGCCATTAATTCTCAGCTTGAGAACATTCAGGATCTTTCTAATAATGCTTAGAAAGACCAGATGTGTTAGTACTGTGAAGCCCCGATTTTGCAATGATAAGCGATGTTTTTAGAGCTTTATCTTAGGATCATCTATTTCTTGATCTGTAAAATAGAGCTACATATGTGGTTGAACAGTCATAATTCAGCAAGGATACTGCTGGATGCCCAGCACTTAATTAGCTTTCTGTTATCCACAAATCTATCTTAAAACCATTCGACTTTATAACTTTAAGTTATGTGGCCTGAGCTTGTTGGTACAGATTTAAATTTATCTTTGCTAACAACACAGACTTTACAGCTTCTGTTCTGAGAAATTGTTACTTGTGTATTGACTGTCAGAAATAGAATGTTCTCCCAAATTTTCTGTAATGCACTTCAGTGGTTTTGTATTTCCATTCAAAAGTACATGCCAACCTTTTCATTTTATTTTGCCAAAATAAGGCAATCTGATGCATTTCCTTTGTTTTGGAAGAACTTACATTCCAGGCAAAGGAAATTAGCCCTATTTTATTGATTGTTGATGTCCTATCGACCGATCTGTATGGCAGTCTGTACTATCAGAAACACATGCTGCTAGAAGTTGAGAAACGATATCCTTGTCTGAATTTGCTGATGTCTAAAGCTGTTATCTGATTGATTTTCCAACAGTTTCGTGACTTTCTATCAGAAACATTTTGTAGATGGGTACAATGTTAAGAATGGTATGAGTTTGCCTCCAACAGGGTGCTTTAACTGATGTGGCAATGAGTACATGTGGTCCAGCACTAACAAAATGTATTAAGTGTATGTGTGGCAAGTGAGACGCTTGCCAAAAAAAAGGCCATCTTCTAAGTAAACAAAATCTGGCTGCCCATCAACAGTTTTCACTATTAATCTGAGGCTCGTGAGTAGTACTCTGCCCGTGCTTAAACTTGTATGTGGCTTCCCAGTTCCACAGTATTGTGATGGTCAGTGGTCAGAGTAAAAGTGGTTTCTTGCTTGTTGTGCTGCAAATAAAAGTCCATTTTGTTTCCCTTTAAGTAGTATTACATGTACGTTAATATGGATGTGCCTTTGTTGCTAATGCAAATGCACTACATTATGCACTTTGTGGGAGATGCAGACATTTTGGTGATAAATCAATGGTGTTATTAATGATGTACTGAGGAAACACCAGATTTTGCATCTTTTTTGCACTGGTAATATTAGCAGGCAGAAGGTAACCCAACCAATGAAAAACTGAAACATAAACAGAAATTGCTAGAGAAACTGACCAAGTCTGGCGTCATCTGTGGATAGAAAGCAGAGTCAACATTTCAGCTCTGTGACCCTTCATCAGAAATAGAAAGCTGAAACTATGCTGCCTTGGATCTTTAAGAGAGTTTTGATATTTTCCGCATTATCGATGAACTGAAAGATCCTATAGTCCAGAATATTAGACAAATCTAAGTAAGAACATCTCACTTGTGACACCAGTTGAAAAGCAAAAAGCTGTCTTCGACAGATGGATATTTCTCCTCATGTCTTTGGAATGTTGTAAAGCTTGGTTCACCGTAGTTCACAAGATAAGTGCAATGAGAAAAAAATGGAAGGATTGAGTGAGAGAGCTCTATAAAGGTGAACGTTTTTAAAAACAAAACAACAATAAAGAGAAGGTATTCGCAACCAGAAAATGGAATAAACGTATACTTTTAGTCTGGTCAAGGAATGACTATTCCACTGATCCTGAATGTTCAGGTTTGTTATTGTAAAGATGAACGTGCACGTTTCAAAGTTACTGAAAAATTGTGTCCTGTCATAGATCCCTGTGCTGCAACTTAGCAAGATAAAATGCTACATCACATAACTACTATAATTACACCTCTTTAGAATTCTCATTTAAACCATACTGTAGTTCCATCCAGCTTCTGAATTAGTTCCACCAAAGTTAGTAGTTGAAATCTTATTTGTTTCAGAAATGTTTGGAACACTCACATGCACAGAGGATCTCCCCCCACCCCACCCCCTCAGCTAATGAGGATACTGAGCATGATGAAAATTCGCTGCATTTTACAATCTGAAGGCAGTCAATAGGTGTCAATGGAAAACAAAAGAGATTTTCCTAGTTAAAAGGGAGCATATGTCGCTCTACAATACCAGCATCACGAAACAAAATCTTTTATTCAATCATCCACTTGAAAGAGAAAAGTGCACATTTATGGACTTCAGTTGCATCCTTTATTTCAATAAGGAATGCCAAGCAGACTGGTACAGCCACCTAAGAATAACCTGATCCATAAATACACATTTATGAAATCTCACCAGATGGTGTAGAATAGGTCTGGTCAATGTGACAATGTAACTACCTTCACTGATGTACATCTGGAACATATCCTGTCATTAAACAGTTAAACTATTGTCATTGCACCACTTAACACTGAGGCTGATTCTGTGAAGATCCTAACCACTGATCCCTCCTTTTACAGCTACATTCCAAGCTGCGTGGGCACTGGATGCGAATGAATGCTGTCCTTTTCATTTTTTGAATGTCACAAATCATGCATTTAAATCAGGTTTTTTCCAAATTATTCTCTTCTTGGATTTCACCTTCATCTGCCAAAATACTTTATAATTACTAAGAAAAGGATTTCTTATGGATAGTGTGCCTGGTTGTGAGGCTGTCTTTTGTGAACCATACTTAAATAATCATTTCAGTTGGAGATCATCCAGTGTTTAGTATGTATAATATTCCAATTAATATTATTATATTTTGAATGACTCGCTTACTTAAAAGATGCTGAAACCGCAGTGATACACAAAGTAGACATTGAAATAAGAATTTTCAGTGTCCAAAACATATTATGTTTTCTTACTAGTGGATCTTAAGCCGTGGATTAAATTAGTGGTATGGTTGAAATAGCACAGAAATTTCCAATGAAGTCATTAATTAGTACCATACGGCATGATTTCTTATTTCAATGTCTACTTTGTGTATCATTGCGGTTTCAGCATCTTTTAAGTAAACGAGTCATTCAAAATATAATAATATTAATTGGAATATTATACATACTAAACACTGGATGATCTCCAACTGAAATGATTATTTAGGTATGGTTCACAAAAGACAGCCTCACAACCAGTTGTTATTTAAGAGGGCAACTGACAATTTTGGATGAAGTTGTTTTTATACAGAATTTTATGCAAGTCATGAATTCCCTTTAAAGTTTTGTTTCTTCTGCTTTTTTATTGAAGGCCTTAGCATTGATATCTAAATGTCAAACGGCATCAGCTACTCTTATAAAGTAGCTTATGATTTTTGACACATATACACAAAAAATAGTGAAACTACCTAATGTTTTTATCCATATTAATATTTTAGTACTGAATCATCATCAGGAAATGTAAATTCTTGTACATGTCATCACCCTTGGTGCACTTGGACATGGAATAGAAGATATTGGGCCAGAAATGTAATTTGGTTTTAAAATGTTTTTCTAAATTTATGTTGTAATAGTCAACAAGACTATGGGGAATGTTTTTAAACTGATTGGACAGAGATAATGTTTTCAGTCTGTTTTCAGTGTCCGTTTTAGAAAACCAAAAAAAAAATAGAATTCAAAGGTTTTTTTTTCTTAATAATTGATTTTTCATAGAACAGATTTAGCTGAAATTAATCTTTTAAACTTCAAGTCATTGTAATCTGATCTGGTTAATGGATTTTCTGCCATAGATAAGTGTTTTCTGAAATGAATGATCAAAAACAAGGAAAACTTGTGTTTCTATCTGAGAACATTATTCAGTACATCCTGAAAATGTTGCTGTTTCATTTCAACTTACCACTACGTTTCAACTGAACTGGTTGCTGCAGTAATCAGAGTTGACCACTGTGCGTTACTATTTCTGTGTGATAATATGTTAATTATTGATGAATGACCTTGATATCTGCTATCATTTTAGATAAATTATTGATATAGAACAGGATGTTGACAGTTATTTTGTACAGGATTTCTAGGCTTTAATGTTAGTGGTTACCAGTCATAAATATGGTGTAGACAGCCCCTGTTGGGACTAGGGTTATGGTTGCAGATTCCGCGGATGTTGATACATTTCATGATTTGGTTTACACTGTTCTTGTATGATAATAACCATTCAACATTGCCCCATTTTGCATTTTATTTCAATGTTGTTCAGTTAATGGGGTACTGTAGAGTTGTGAGATTTGGTTTTAAATTTGTATTCTGCCAGTGCACTGTTGAGCTGCATGACCCAACCACTACCTTTTTGGAGCAGCCTGTGCCACCTCCTAACTCACCTTCCTGCAGCTGACCCTCAAATTGCAGAGTTCAGGCTTCAGAACCTGAATTCCCTTTGAATGAACATCCAGATCTAGTTTGAAGCCACTGTTCCAGGATGTGAAAGCATAAATCCTAAAAATACAGAACTACCAAGCTGGGGATGTAAAAATCTATGTCGTCATTGCAGTCACATTCCCAGCATTCAAGTGCTGTTGCTGTTCCCCTCTCACAACGAGAGTTCAGGAGAGGGCAGCAATGTGTGGCAGGTTCAGTGTGCGGAAGAATTAGTGAGTGGGTCAGTCTTGGGAAGACTGTAGGCCACTGGTTTTTAATGAAAACAAATGCAGTAGTTATATTTAGGTTCTGTAGGACCTCTGTTAACAGAATAAAATCTTTGCACATAACATTGTTAAATTTCCACACTGGCATATGAAGAAGCCTCCAAAATCTAATTGGTTAAAAATATATGGTTCAAAAAATAATTTTCTACTTGCATGCTATTTATCCTTCTCACCACACATCCTACTCTCTGACAAGTTGGAGGATTGGCACCGATAAGGTGATTAGAGAGGTGGAGAAGTTAAAAGCTGGAGAAGTAGTGTGAGAAAGGACCCTCAACATCCAGGATAGTCAGAGAGTAGGATGTGTGGTGAGAAGGATAAATAGCATGCAAGAGGTAAGTAGGGGAAATTATTTTTAGAACCATATATTTTTAACCAATTAGATTTTGGAGGCTTCTTCATATGCCAGTATGGAAATTTAACAATGTTATGTGTCAAAGATTTTATTCTGTTAACAGAGGTCCTACAGAACCTAAATATAACTACTGCATTTGTTTTCATAGGAAAGCAGTGATCTGTTTAAAGTTTTTTCACTTAAAGTAGTGATTTTCAGTTTGCAACCACAATTTTACGTGAGGACTGACTATTCATTTGCTGAACTTTACTTTAGTTGTCCTCAGTTTGTTGTTTAGATGAGGTCAAAAGTCACATGACACCAGGCCATAGTACAACAGTTTTATTTGAAATCACAAGTTTTCATAGCACTACCCCTTCATCACCTGACCAAGGGGCAGCACTCCAAAAGCTTATGATTTCAAATATACCTGTTGGACTTCAACCTGGTGTCTTGTGACTTTTGACCTTGTCCACCCCAGTCCAACACCGGCACCTCCACATTATGTTGTTTAGACATATGTCTCTAAGCAAGTTGTAGGCTTTGAAGCTGGATGAAATGGAACAGGGAATCTTCTAACATCAGAGACAGGGGCTTAGGAACAATGGATGTGAGAAACAATACCTTTAATATCTGAGCTGAGAATTTCCTGGCATAGTGAGAGTTGGAAAGCGTTCAGAATCTACAAAAATTCATTAGTGTGATGTAGGAAAGAAAAAAACATTGGAAAATAAAAGAATTTTGTGTAATAGTGACAGCCTGAGAAAAATTCAGAGCCTGAACCATATTTTTATCTTTCACTTTCAAAAAGAGTAAAGTTGGAAACCATCAACTTTTCATTTCATGTATATGAGGCACAGCATGTTTGAAAAGATATAACCACACAAGCTTTTAATTTTTAGTGTAACACTGTCTGACATAGTGCATTTAAAGAAATAGAAAATATGGTGCACATCCTGTTTCATTAAATAGCTATTAATTTTTATATTGCTATAAAAAAGCATAAATCAGGATGTTGGTTCCTGCAGTACATAATGTTTTTGGCGCTGCACCTGTAGAAAGCTAGTATGAATGCTGGAAATTGATATAAGCTGTTTTTTAACGGTATATCACTCCCGTGTAAATGAGTGACAGCAGGTTTGGGCTGAGGAATGGTGGAATTAGCACAAAATATGTGTAAAACCAATTTCCTCGACCTTTAGTGCTGAAAATGAATGTAACGCTATATCTGTGTTGCTGTTTGGGACAGAAAATTCTGTCAATTCTGGCCATGCCCTGAGTTATAGTTGAATCGAAAACAGGGGAGTGAGCAGAGAGGTCAGAAATGACATTGAGTCAGTGGAATTCAGGGCTGAAGTTTAAAGAGAGGGACTTTGAAGACAGGGTTCAAAGTAGGAAAGAAAATATTAGCATGGGGATTATTTTCCAGATGAATTGAATTCCAGGATTAAAATGCCAGTTTGTTCCAATAGTTTTTTCAAAAAGGATTTTTCCACACTATTTAATCAATGGAGTTGTTAACTTAATGATTAGAAACTTAGAAGTATCTTGAATTGGAATTGCTAATCTCTGCCTGATTTTTGTTTTTATCCATTAAGCATGCTGCTGAGTAAAAATCTGCACTTCTATTGGAATCTCTTGAAACATGCTCCATTGTAAATCAACCAGCTGGAAATGACTGCAGATTCTACAATGTAACCTATGAGGTGGTCATTGAGTGTTTCTTTAGCTTTGCCACAATCTGGAGAGACAGTCACATGAACAAAGCTCTAAATATTTGCAAGTAAGGTTTTTCATGCTATCACAGGGAATTACCAAGACTCTGTACTGCGCTGTGACTAGAGCGTCATGACGGATGTACAAAAACCGGAGCCATGGTATGGAAATCTTGCCACCATGCTTAAACTGCAGGCATTCAAGGCAAGCCAGCTTTGAACTTCATTTTTTTAAAAATATGCAGTACACCACAAATTGCTTAGAAGTCACTCCATTTGTGTTCCATCAGATTGTGTTATCACTTTGAGTGTAGAAACTGTGATAGCTATCTGTTATTTTCCATATTAATGGCACATAGTTCTTCGGTAGAACATGGGTCTTTTCCACCAAAAAGAACAGGTTATTGGGAATACAGAGATAACAAGGTGTAGAGCTGGATGAACACAGCAGGCCAAGCAGCATCAGAGGAGCAGGAAGGCTGACGTTTCGGGCCTAGACCCTTCTTCAGATTGGGAATACTGTCTTTTCTAAGGAGGGAACTACTACAGTGAGGCTCAATCCAAAATAAGGTGTTTCCCAACACAAACAGCACAGGTTCAGTTCCCACACTGGCTGAGATTACCATGAAAGAGTTTCTTTCTCAGCCTCTCCCTTCACCTGAGGTATGGTGGCCCTCAGGTTAAACCACACCAGAGTTGTCTCTCTCTCTCTCTCATAACCGAGAAGTCCTCTGGTCTACTTGGACTATGGCAACCTTCCCTTTTGCAAGGAAGATTGGCTGACTGATGCTGTATGCTGCAAGTTTCTGTTATTCTGAAACTTTATTTTGTATAAAGTTGATTAAACAATGGCAGCAATTCAAAGCTTAAATTATGAAGAGCAATTAGGAACGTCTTATTATGTTTTGCAAGGTTTGTAAAAGGAGTAAGGAGAATTTTTAGTAGCCTACTTATCTCCACTGAAAAACGTTGAATGTACAAAAGCCAAATTTTTGGTGTTGCCGTCTACATTAGTAATAACAAAGTTCCATACAGATGATACAAAGATTTCAATTGCATAAAATGAAAATATATGTAACAAGAACATTATTGCTGTTGGTGCACTCTCCTATTACAAGGTAGATCTGACAGCAATGCCTGGCATCTGCATATGCACAGTTGAAGTGGAAATCCAGACCTTGCTGTTTGAATGACCTCCTTCAGATGATGTGCTATTGCAGGTCTTGTCAACAGACCCAGATTTAAACTCACGTAATGACCAGAACTTGCGATAATTGCCCATTAGTTCCACCTTTAATGCTGGCTGAACATGGATGGTACATTTAGGAGAGCTTTTTAACAGCACAATCACTTGCTCAACTTCTTGAATGTTGAAAAATATTATGACTGAAAGTGTGGAAATAATAACTGCAGATTTTTAAGAGTCTATATTGTTTTTTAAATCCCATAAATCTCTTTCTTTCCCATATTTATTTCATTTCCTGTAATTGTTAAAAATATAATTTAATTTTATATTTGTTTAAACTCTGCTTTACTCTGTTGGTCAGTGTGGAGACTTCAGTCTGAAATTGTAGACCCATCCTATTGCTTGCTCTAGTCAGATGCTGAAATTATCTGTAAAAGGCACAGAATTGAAACTGACACCAGGTTGGTAGATATCCCCACTAACAAGCTTGTGGAAACTGTACTTGTAGTTACTCATGAAGTAACATCTTGCTGTTGAGAACTAAAATCAAGGCCATTGCTTCCTACAACTTGAAACCTAGCAGTAAAGTTTTAGAATAGAATTCCCTTCTCCTTCAAGTTGATAGCAAGGTACTTAGGAAAGTTCAAGGTAATCAGGCAGAGTAAACATGGTTTTGTGAAAGCAAAATTACGTTCAATAGTTAATTGGAGTTATTTGAAGAAGTTGCATGTGCTGTCAATGCAAGGTACCAGATTGATGTATGGTACTTGGATTTCCAGAAGACTTTTAATTAGGCCATATTAAAGGCTCTTGTGGAATAATAAAAGCTCACGTTTATAGGGAATAACATATATGCATAGATTGAAGATTAGTAGCTAACATAACAATAGTCTTAAATGGGCAGTTTTTTTTGGTTGGCAAGTTGTAATGTTTGACATGTCACAGGGAAGAATGTTGGAGCTTCAATTTTTTAATGAATTATACAATTGAATTGGATGAAGGGACTGAAGGCATGATTGCTAAGTTTGCTAATGGTGCAAAGATAGGTAGGTAAGTAAGTGAGTTTTGAAGAGGCCATAAGGAAGCTATTAAAAACATAGATGGATTGAGTGAGTGGGCAAAGATCTGGCAAACTGAGTGCTATGTGAAAAATGTGAAATTGTCCATTTTGGCAGGAAGAATAGAAAAGAAGTATGTTTTCTGAATATTGAGAAATTGCAGAGCTCCAGGATGTAGATAGGTCTAGGTATTGTGGAGCATGGTTTGAAAAATGTTAGTATGCAGGTACAGCAAGTAGTTAGGTAAACTATTAAAATGTTACTGTTTATTGTGAGGAAAATTGAATACAGAAATTAGGGAGGTTATGCTTCAGTTATAGAGGGCATTGGTGAGACCACATCTGGACTACTGTGTACAATATCAGTCTCCTTATTCAAGGCAGGCTGTCTTAGAAGCAGCTCAGTGAAGGTTTGCTAGACTAATACTTGGAATGGATAGGTTGTCTTATGAGGTAACTTTGGACAGGCTAGACCTGTATCTGCTGGGAATTTAGAAGAGTAAGAAGAGAGTTGATTGAGACATGGAAAATCCTGAAGCATCTCGTGCATGTGGGAAAGATGTTTCCTGTTGTGGGAGAATTAGAATGAGGGGTTGTTATTTCAAATTAAGACAGATGAGTTTTTTTTCCCTGAGGTTTGAGTAATCCTTAAATATTTTTAAGGTTGAGGTACCTAGATTTTTGGTAAGCAAAGGAATGAGAGGTTATTGGGGTTAGGTGGGAATAATCCAATCAGCCATGATCTTATTGAATTGTAGAACAGACTCGAGGAGGTAAATGACCTATTCCTGCTCCTAATTCGTATGCTTGAACATTTGTATTCATTACTTGATCTCATACCAATACTGCAATGTTGACTTGTTTAATGCTATTACAAGGAATTCACTGAACAATGATCATCAATACTATTGACCAGTAAGCTCTGTTAAATGTTTAAATATTCTTGAGAATAAGTAGCTAAGCAAATCTATGACAAGTGTAGAAATTCTCTTGTTGATTAATGACAGCTTTATAAATCATCTTTATCATGACACTATTGATGAATCAGGAGCTCCATCTTTAGAAGTAAATTGACAGCATCAACCAACAGAAAGACACTTAGAATGTATGTCCTCGGCAAAGCAGCATTCTGTTGCCATGGTAACTTTTAACTACTAAATCCGTATTTGAAGCCTGGGGTAGAAAGGTTATCAGGGATAGGCAGGAATGTGGATTTGATGTTACAATCAAATGAGCTATGATTTTATTAAAAGGCAGAGTCAGCTTGAAGGGCTGAATGGCCTACTCCTGTTCCTTGTTTGGATAATAATATGTAATTTTAATGTTCAAGTAAATTGCAAGAAACATTTATTATATTTTCATATGCATAACTTCGATTTTTTTTCCCCTAGTGATTTCTTTATAATGTCATATGGTTGAGAATTCAGGTCTGGTGTATAACTATTCTACACTGGTGCGTAGAGGTGATTTAAATTTAAGCCAGCTTCTAACAACTGGTTGCACTTCAACTTCCTGGCTGAGACAATTTATTGTGTTTATGAAAATATCTCAAATGGCAAAAAACAGTCGCACTGCACTAGCTGAGTCTCTTCACGTGGCTTTTTCCCTGAACAGCAACAACTGCCATACTTAAGTACAAACAAAACTGAGCACAAAGTGTAAATGGAGAAGAGTTAATCAGCCAACAGTGCTACAAAATATTTAAAGGGATAGGTAATCAGGATATATAAAGAACATTTTATTTTCTGCTTTGCAGGTGCCAAAAAATAATTGGTAATCTTTCGGAAAAATGTCATTCAGGCACAGCAAGTGGTTAGGAAGGCAAATGGCATGTTGATATTTATTGCGAAGGAGATGTAATGTTTTAGTAGTAAAGCTTTTCTTCAGCTGTTCGGCATTGTGGTGAGGCCATAACTCTAGATTTTGTAAAGTTTTGTTCTTCTTTTAGAAGAAAATATTTAATTGCATTCCAAACAATTGAGAAGTCTCATGTGACTCTTTCGTGGGATGAAGGGCTTGTCTTATGACAAAAGGTTGAAGTGTTTTGGGGGTCACACCCACTGCAGTTTAGAAGAATGAGGGGTAATCTTATTGAAACTAGAGGATTCTGAGGAAACTTGGTAAACTGGATACTGGGATATTATTTCTTGTTTTGGGAGAGTCTGGAACAAGAGGCACAGTTTAAGAATTGGAAGGTCCCTTTTTGGATGTGATTTATTTTCCCCTGAAGGTCACTGATGTTTTGCAGAGAACAGTGGAGGGCTGGGCACTTGAATTTATTCAAGGTTGACATGAACTTTTCATGGACAAAAAATGAGAGTTTTGGGAGCAGGCAGGTTGATGGAGTTGAGATCATGACTAATTCAATTGTGATCTTATTGAATTGAGGCAGTATGCCTGAAGTCCAAATGGCCTACTGCCAATCCTGCTCCTTACTTCTATGTTCCTATTGTGGAAAACTGTAATTTTTAGATGTGTGGAGATAATAGACTGACCATGTGTCTGCTGCATAATGCACTGACAGAATTTTCTGGCAGAGAGATTTCTATTTATTGTTTTAACTCTGTGCTTATCTGCAGAATTAATTTAAATCATTATAAAATTTAAGAAGGCATATGAAATCTTTGTTGACTGAGACATAAAATATAAAAGTAGGGAGGGTATGGTGAAATTGTGAACCAAAGCAATATTTAGATCGCATGCAGAGCATTGTGTATGGTTGTGTCAATGCATTATGGAGAGGATTGAAATAAAGATGTTGCCAGGAATCGAGAATTTCAGCTGTGAGGAAATAGTAGAGAGGATGGTTTTGTTTTCTTTGGAACATAGGGGCGATTTATTTGAAATAAATAAAATCGTAAGGGGCCTAAACTGGGAGGATATGAAGGACCTCTTTCAATCAGTTGAGATCAAAAACCAGGAGACATGGAATTCACATTCTGAATGAGTAATAAAAATGCTTGAATGTGCACTTGAGGGATCGTAACCTATAGGCATACATACCAAAAGCTAGAAAGAGAAATAAGCTGGTTCTGTTTGCCTGGCAACAATGTAATTGTGGGCATGATTACCTTCTATGCCATAATTTTGCTTCTTCTTGTGTATTAAATTACATTAGTTTTGGTGATAACTGAACAACAGTACAGGTATCAGTCTTTTCCCATTAAAGATCTCACCGCATAGAGCATTAACTTCAGAGCAATCGGGAAGGTTGCCCTGAATGCAGTAAAGTTACACTGGTTAGGTTATTTTCCAACTTTCTTCTATAATGAAGTCACATGATCACAAATGAAAAATGTTCCATGACTGAACATTATAACTTATTTTTGTTTATCATTAAGAACTATTCCTTGTTGTATTATCAGTGAGAACCTTGGTGCATTAACAAAATAAACATTTTAAATCAAGTTAAATTTTTATTAAACAGTCTAGGGTAACTTGATGACCATTATGCTGCTGTTGTGATCAATCTTTGGTGTCTGCCTGTTTGGGATGAATAGAAGATGCTTAAAGTTAAGAAAGATAGCAAATTGCCATTTTCCCCAATAAAATAGTTATTTCTTAGTTGATGTTATGACTTTCATGGCAATATTTGATGTTTTAAGATGATTACTGTAATATAATACTAAAAGCTGCATTGAATAAACACCACGTTTGAAGGCAATTTACACTTTAAACCATAGAACAGAACTTTGGACGCAATCAAACAGAAATATGTTATCAGGTATCAATGACATTATACCTCTAAATTTTTAATTCTCCCAAAATTTATTCAAAATGCTTCATACTTCCTGAGAGTTCACTTTTACCCGTTCGTTTTTCCAGCTTGGAAAATTCTGACTTCCAAACTGGCTCCATGGTATGTGTTGTCACTCTGAAGCTGAAGCTAGGCAAATCTTCCAGTTTTGTCTCAACTCCTCATAAATTTGGGCTTCCCGATCCAAGTTCCTGAATGGTGAACCCTAAAGACTTTCTTCCTGTAGCAGCTATGTGTCTCTCTGTCTCTGAGATCCTAGCAGATTAATCTTTCTGTTGTATGTGATATTTTAGGAAAGCTTGTAATCCAACATGACAATGACTGACTTATGATTAAAATATTGACATGATTATTCAACAACTTCTCTGCCTTGTATTCATACAATCTTTTCCTTGCCATTGATAAAGAGAGGAAATGCATAGATGGCTTTCATTTTTTCCGTGCAAGCTTTGCTATCAGAATTTCATACTGTTAATTTTAAAATTATAATTCTCTTTTTTCAAAGCATTTGTCAGTCAACAGTTTGTTTAGTTCCTTTATAATATTGAGATTCAGTGTGATCATCTCAAAGTCTAGAATCTAGTGTTTCCTGATTTCAGTTTTTAAGCGGATCATTGCTTATATAAACTGTTGATACTTTTAAGTGCTAAGCCCTCATATTGCAATTTTTTTTTCTACTCATTTGTGGAGGGTGGGTGTCGTTGGCTGGCCAGCATTTCTTCCCCATCCCTAGTTGCCCTTGAGAAGGTGGTGGTGAGCTGCCTTCTTGAGCTGCTGCAGTCCTCCTGCTGTAGGTTGACCCACAATGCCTTTAGGGAGGGAATTCCAGGATTTTGGCCCAGCGACAGTGAAAGAACAGCGATATGTTTCCAAGTCAGGATGGTGAGTGGCTTGGAGGGGAACTTGGAGGTGGTGGTGTTCCCATCTGTCTGCTGCCCTTGTTCTTCTAGATGGAAGTGGTGTGGGTTTGGAAGGTGCTGTCTGAGGCTGTTTGGTGAATTTCTGCGGTGCATGTTGTAGATAGTACACACTGCTGCTATTGAGCATCAATAATGGAGGGAATGGATGCTTGTGAATGTGGTGCCAATCAAGTGGGCTGCTTTGTTCTGGATGGTGTCAAGCTTCTTGAGTGTTGTTAGGGCTGCACTCATCCAGGCAAGTGGGGAGTATTCCATCACACTCGTGATTTGTGCCTTGTAGATGGTGGACAGGCTTTGAGGAGTCAGGAGGCGAGTTACTCGCCACAGTATTCCCAGCTTCTGGCCTGCTCTTGTAGCCACAAAGGTAGCATGTAGCAATGTAGCATGTTTTCTACACTTTAGTTTTCCTTTGTTCATTTTGACCCTAATATTATGACGAAAACATTACACTGCTCAATTTGTAATACTCTTGCCCCTGGATCAGATGGCTTTAAGCCCTATCAGAGGGATTGAGATGATATCTTAAACAGACATTCCAATGCATTATTGAATAAACTGCCTTTAATGGAACGTTTAATTGAGGTTCCAACCATTCCAGTAGATCAGGTTGATCTTAAAGATCCAATGATACTAAGGAAAAAAGAGCAAGGACATCTCTTGGTGTCATGAGCAACTTTCCTACCTAAATGAATAATGTTTGTAAGAAGATTTAATCAGTATTTGATTTCAGGGCATGGAACTTTCAGTGTTGCAAAATAGCTATTATTGTTGCCTTCTGCACAGTCACTGCCGTATGAGGATTAATTTGGTGCTTGAGATGTGAAACCTGTTGGGTAGAGTCTAGCTGAATTGTGAGGTGTATTAGAGTTGGATGTGTTAGTTGATTGTCATTTTGTTGTTTAATGTGTAATTTATTGTTTTATGCATATTTTATGTGGGCACTGTACTATAAGATCTCTATTACTATCCAAGAGTATCTAAACTCATGAATGTGTTTATGACCTCATGCACTATAAATTATGAACGTGAAAACATGAAGGAAACAAAAAACACAATTGAGTGACTTTGTAGAATCCAAATCAACTCCCTCACAATGTCTATATTGTTTCGTTCTATAGTTGATAATTCATTTTTCTGTCACTCAGCAGTGATTAGTATGTTACCTTGTGATGTTCCCATGATGTTTTCAGTTCAAACAACTTTGTGCTTTCTTAGATTTATTTTAGATCTGTTATAAATTATTACATAATTAAACAGTTCTTTCTTTAATCTTGGTGCTTGTATACATCAAGAAATTATCTGGTTTTTCATCACCATACTGGCTGAATTCTTCACTATCTCCTTTGTACTTTCAAATTCAATTCGTTAGATCTCCTCTTAGTCATAAACATGGATTTCACAGCACAGCAAAAATCTTTAAAATAACATTGAACTGCTACACTCACAATATGCTCGGTCATTTATATTAGCATAAAGATATGTCATCTGTTGTAAAAGAAGTTGCTGAGCTATCTGCATATAAAAGGTTTGAAGTTTAAAAATATAAAAGGCCTGCAGTGTGAGAAAATGCCACAGATGCACATGCTTTTTCACAGTCATGTAACAGGCAGATACCTGGTAAGTTGTGCTCTTCTGTACAAAACATCAAGTCATAAATCATCTTAATATTCCCACCAATAAATCTTGTACAACCTTTTTCCTCATTTATTATTAATGGCAAGTAAGACTTAATTTTTTTTGCTAATGATGGTTTTTTAAAAAATATATATATATATATCTGATTATATATCATTAAATTCTAATACTTTTCTGCAGGTTTTGAAATTACTTGTATAAAAATGTCGATGGCAGTTAGTTTATAATATTTTCTTTGTATCAATTAAAACCTGGTATGCCCCACAAAAATATTTTTAAATGTGTTTGAGAATTATTGCTGCGAAGTTTTAAAATGTAAGATTATGAGCTAACCATTTTGCAAAATTCTTCTGTCTTTCCATTTTAGTCAACTAATACAAAACTAGAAAGAGGAATGTTCTTTTTCACAAGATGTTACAGTGGATAGAGACCAGTTTGCTGATATTGCACCGCCAATACTTCTGTGAAAAAAATATATTTTTAATCAGGCATGTAATGGTACACCCCGAGGCAGAAGAGACTTGATTCTGGGCCTCCTGGCCCGGAGGAAGGGACACTAGTGCTATTCCACAAGGTCCCCTTTAGCACTCATGTATGTGAATGCTTTGCAGCATGACAATTAACTGTAAATCAGTGCGGTAATCTGGAGTTTATACTAGCTGTATGATGAGCTTCTGTGGTTTGCTTGATATATTGGAAAAACAGAAAGAGATTGCAATGGGAAGTGGCAAAATATTTACAAGGCAAGTGGGCTAGAGATAGGCTTATTAGATGAAGGAATGAGGGAAAAAAAAGTCAAGATTACACTGAATTACTAATTAAGAAATGCACACGAAGAAGCAGCTAGGAAGAAAAGGCATAGATATGACAACGTGAGAAATAAAGAAACAGGAATGCAAAACTTGGAGAAATGTTTGGGGGCAAGAGTTTTAACCTGGCATGAAATCAAAGAAACAGTGAAATAGTTCTGCTTTAATTTCTTGTAAAGTTTCATTATGTTATAGAATTTAAATTAATTATTTCTACTCCATATAAATGACTACAAGTCATTACAATACCTTTATAATAGTTCGTGTTGAAACATGAATTCTCACTGGCTGTTTTGCGATTACAGCCTGGATGCCTCCTTCCTATCACAGTGTCAGCAAATCTACACAGACCGCTTTGTGGCCAGAATCCACTTTAGCATCACGGTGATGCCACAATAAAAAATATTATTGAAAATTAGTTTCCCATTGTCCGATTTGCTTATTGCTGTTATCTCTACATAACTGTTGTAACAGTTTTTAATGGAAAGGATGTGCCTCTCGAGTGTTCCAGTGTGGTGGTAGAGGATAAATGGTATGTTCTATTTCAGGTTTTCTTCTTGAATGAATTCTAAAAGATTATGAACATAACATAACATAACAAATCTCAGTGGGTACTTTGATTGGCTGTGCTGTAGAAATAAGGAAAAGATGTGATGAAAACAGACTGATTGATTGTACTGGAACCAATGCTAGAAAACAGACATGCCCTAATAGGTTCCCCATAGTTTACATCACAGTGGCATGTCTACCTTACTGCCTGACTGATGGAATAGAGGGTATGCAAAGCCCAATGGAAGGAAATATTTAAACAGAAGTTAACTATTTTGTCTACAGCTATAGATACTTATTTTATATTTATAATTCTTACTCTGTCTTTTTTTCTTTCACTTTAAAATATTTTTCCCTTTTTGATAGTCTTCTTATGCTCCAGCAGAGGGGAAACACTGGTCATGGCTGCAGACTTCTCTATTGTATTTGTCAATACTTTTTCTTGATAGACCAGCAGGAGGTGTAATTCAAACAGTGCAAGCTGACACATATCAGTTTTTCCTCACCATGATGGAACAGCTCCCTCCACTTGGTGCTAGAAACAGCAGCCTGGCCAAGACCTGACAAAACTCACCCAAGCAGGGCAAGGAAATTGGACAGACAGGCAATCTTGTAATTTAGAATTTGAAACCTCTTGTTTGTAGTTAAGTACTCAACCACTTGAGCCTCCAACCTGTATAACTCAAAAAAAAATCTCTCAATGTATAGTTGATAATTCAATCATGCACAATTTGCAGTAAATTTCACAGTGTAGTGCTAAAGTGAATGTAATTTTAACAATAACCTTTTCAGAATGGCAATAGTTTTTTCCTTTTTAAAAAAGTAAGACACTTAAGTTCTGGGAAGGGATGTGTTGATGTAGAATAGTACAACACAGTAGGAGTCACTCAGTCCATCAAGTCGTTCATTTAAAGGATAATCCAGGATAGTCCTGCTTTTTCCCCAGTTGGATCCCAATTACTCTATGTCAACCATTTTTTTTCCTCCTTAAAATATTTATCCATTTCCCTTCTGCAAAGTAATGACAAATCTGCACCCGATAAAGTAATGTATTGAAAAGCCTAGCCATTTGTTAATGAAACAATACTTTGATCCAATGATTTGGAAAATAAATGTTCAGCTAGTTTGTGGATACCACATTGAATCACATAGCTAAAGTTACCTATTTCACTTTATTATAGTATAATGTTGTTAATAAAACAATGTAAGCTAATTGTTAAATTTAAGAAGCATTCAAGGCATCATGTCATATTTGTGCAGAAAAAAATTCTGGTTCACAGGAAGATGTAATAAGAAAGGTAGTTTGCAAGAGTAAAAATCTGTCAATAAATTGATAACTAATGTATTGTAATAAATAGGTCTGTTTGTTACCATATGCATTTCTACCTTATTGTGTTTAGTGTCATAATTTTTATAAAATATGTTGGATAGATGTTTCAATAAAACAAGAGATTGATGTTTCAGGATGAGTACAGTTGATGCCAATCTTAAAGAAAAATTATTGTCTGTCTCCAAATTGTACAATAAAAATCATAGCCTTCCTACTGAACTTTGTGGAATTACAATTACGTAAATTAGACAGAACATAATGAAAGAGGAACTGGATTAAACAGAAAAATATTGACAAGGGTTAGGTTTATATTGCCTCAGATTAATAATTTTAATGTTTAATTATAGTCTGATTATTCTCAAACATTTTATATATATATATATAAAATTTGAGCACCAGAAGAAAGTGCTGTTATGCTTTGTATTTTCATATAAAGTGCTTATGTTTGAAATCTCCCTGGTAATAAGGCATTAACTCAACCTGACGAATGACTTTTCCTGTGGTTAAGCTTCTCTAGCCTGTTGCTGTGATAGTTTCTTTGTGCATAAATAAAGCTCATTGGAAACTATCAGTACCTACATGGAAAAGGAAAATACTTACTTTAAATTCTATTGCATTGGAGCAGAAAATACAAGTATAAGAACGGATAAAGCAGTGGCTCTCAATGTAGTCACTAAAATGTATAGGAACTGTGAATAAGGTAAGAATGTTAGAAAAAGTCAAACTGAAGAAAAGCTTCAAGCCATTTGATTCATATTCTTCTGTTCTTAACTCCCATTACATTGTCCAACAGTGTTTTCAGCTGCCCTAATATTTTTACTACTGTGAGAGTTGTTGCAAATAATTGTAAATAAAAACATTATTTCTATTTTAAATTTACTTTCACTTAATTTACATCCATGACTCTAATTTTATTTTTCTGGCTTTTGAGCAGTAATTTTGGTTGACTTTATCTGTGCTGTTTCATGTTTTACATGTGCCAGTCAAGGCTGTCTTAGCCCCATCTTCTATTTACGCATTAAAGATTAATATTGTGGAAAACAGATTTTTTTAAATTAAAAATCACTTCACTACCGATGATGATTGTACTTTTGTGTTGTATATTAGCTGTTGGTGCAATTGTATTTATATGCAACCAAATCATCAGGAGCTGTAACTTACAATGTGACAATTTCACACCACTTCAGAAAACTCTTTATTATTAAACCCTTATTGGTGCCTTGGAAGTAATAAGAGAGAGAGGTGGAGGTAGGAAGAAGAATGAGCTATAATACACCAGACTTCCAATCACCCTGCCATTTGCTATTTCCAATTTAATCGTCTCTGTCTGCTTCAGATGTTTCATACCGGATACCATTGCAATCGAGTCCAGAATGATAGGAATCATCAGTCTCATCTATTAAATTGCAGGCTTCCTATTCAACTACTTTTACTGACATAGTACATTGGTTAGAAACAATTCTTCACCCCTATCAGCTGTGAAACTATGGGGCCTCTTCTCGATTTCTTATTGCAGCTGCAGCACAGCAGTAGATACAATCCCAGAAAAAGGTGCTGGAGTCATTTAAAATAGCAGGAAATGTGCAAGACTGTGAAGTTTTTCCTTTTTTTTGCCTCTCGTCAGTGCACCGTATAGTTCTGTAAACTGAAGCTAGAAATTAAAAGTTACATGTTATTTGTAGGATGAGAAAGTAAAATGCAGAGGAATAAATCATTTACAATAAAATAAAACTGCCTGAAGTACAATTTATTGGCTGAATATTCTAAAATCTTTTCCTGGAATTTCTTTGACAGTCCTCTGATTGTTCACCATATTTTGGCATTTGTTTGATTGAAACCCCTGAAGTGCATAAACAGAATTTGTCAAAAGTGTGGCAGCTGATCAAAAAGACTCTCAAGGAAATTCCAAACATGTCAAGTGGTTTGAAAATTTCCAAAGCACATACACCATGCATTGTAATGCAATACATTTCCATTTAATAATTTGCATTAAAAATGTACATCGTTTTAGCAGATCATGTGATATCATAAAATTTTGATCTCCTATTACTCATCTTTAACATTTTCATGCAAATAATTTTTAAGTCCTGTTCAGTCAAACTAATCCTATTGAATGTGCATTTTGGCTATTTTCTTCCAAGTCAATCATATATTTCAAATTTATATAGTTTGACAAAAAGAAGTTTAAAAGGTACAGGACTGTTTCAAGGGTGAGAATACTTGCTTTGTATATGAATGTGCATATGCATTTTGCTGTTGCAATTAAAATTAAATTAATTTATATCATACAATTTGCTACACTGCACAGCTTTCATTTCAGTCATTGATAAACAGCACAGCAGATAATTAGCAACTTATATAAAGTTTATGATGTATTGCTATTATCATACAAAGTATACAGAGAATACCAGAATCTGAAAACAACTCACTTTGCACTTTAATAGAACAGTTGATCGGGACTGATGTAAATCAGGCATAGAGGCAGTCCCAGGGTTACAAGTGGGTCCTGTTCTTGAGTCCATTCATAAATCGATTTGTACAAAGTCTGAACATCATTCAGTACAATATAAAATTGCCATTTGTAAGTATGAGCAGACATTTGCCTGGTGGTCTTTAAAATTAACATTAATACATCCTTATATGGATCTCATTTTTAATTACAAGCTTTTGTAATTCAGACATTCGTAAATTTGGAGGTTGCCTGTAAATGCAATATTTAACCCTGATCTAGAGCTTGATACTTAGCTATCATTTATTCTGCATTATCTGAAGATTGTACCTTTTATTTTAAATTTGTTTAAAAGCCTTATAGTTTCCATGCAGTGAGCAAAACATGTTTATCAGAATTCAAGTTTGTACACAGTGTGTGGTTGAAATTTTCTAAACAAAAGAATCAACTGTCCATTGATACTTACGTTAGAATTTGAGTAATGGTTCATAATTTCACTGACAAATGTTCAGTTCAACAGATGATTGCCACTTAATGTTCATGGTATGCTTTCTTCCAGTTAATATCTGTATGTCTTTTACCAATCTGTTTGAATAAGAACAAAAGTTTTGAATTTTAGACTATTAACCATAAGCTGTATGTGGTGGCACTCAGATGTAGATAATGGGCCTTTCCTTTATTTTTTTTTTCCCTAGCTTGTAAAGAACATTTCTGTAGGGCATTGCATTTGTCATCCAATTCTGAACTACATGAGAAAGGCAATACTAGGAAGAGGCTAAGTAAAGATGTCTAAAGTCAATGAAGAATGGTATTTTGAACGGTAAATTCTGCAGGCAAAATAAGCAAAGGATATCTTTTGACATTGTAAAAGTATCTCAGCAGAGATAGATGGTATCATAGGTATTAACAGGAAAGTCATAGGATAGAAGTGAATGTGTTTCTATGGAAGCTGTAAATCTGAAGATCAGGGCCACAGGGTGACACTTTATCATCTGAATCATTTGAACTCAGGCCTTAGTTATAAGGGACTGACACTTCTTAAATGAATGAAGTACTGGGTCACTACAAAGAAAAAAAAAGGTACATATCTAAGGTACACCTGAGTAGTATGTCAGTCTCAAGATTAGCAATCACATGGGTCATGTCTTTTAAGGCATGATTTATAACAAACAGTTTGACTTACTAAACTTCATGGTAGGTGTAAAAGGAAATTATTGTTTTTGTCTTATTTATTTACAGCTTGCAGCAAATAATGGGGTATTTATACATTTAACAATCAGACTTTTTTTTGTGACACAGTGATCTAGTTAACTATCCACCCAAAATAACCAAGATTCATTGAGTTATATATTTTGGCAAGGGAAAGTTATAATTTTTTTTAATTATTAAAAAGCTTTTATGAACAGATAAATAAGTGCAATTTACCTTTTATTTCTTGCAAAGATCCTTTGTGCTTTATATTCATCGCCTCTGTCCTTTAATTTCTGCTCATATGATTATGTGTAATCAGTTCAGTGATAATAAATATTTTAAGTCTGAAATTTAAAAATGCATCAAACCAGAGAAGATTGCTGTCATGCATAATGCTTCTGAAAATAGGAAAATAGCATGATTATGAACAGAATTTAACAAATTAATATGAAATATTAAATTTGAGAACAGTAAGTGTTTGTACATAGAACTTTTATCCTTTTTCTTATCTTTTACATCATTTTGGCAAAACAAAACTGTGTGTAGGCTGTCCATTTAGGATAGTTGTACTTGATAAACCCTTTGCCATTTGCAGCTCTTCCTAAACTATCTTGTGAAGTATCCCTAAAGATCGTGTTGTAGAGCAATCAAATTAAAAACCAATTTGGTTGTTCGACCAATGGTGAAACCTGAAAATGAACATTTTATTGATCCACATACCAATATTGAAACTGCCCCATCTGTTTACCACCAGAAGTTCTTTCTGTGTGCTGCTAAGCAGATTGTATGTACATAAATTTACATTATATGGGCAAGCACAATGATTCTTGAAAATCAAACTGCAACTCCGATGAGAAGGGGTAGGTTTGCTAGCTATGATGGTAGCTACCTGGTTATGACGAGGACTTTCTAAGTTTTCATAGATGGAGAAATGTCAATGACTTTTGGTAATGTGTGTTAGTGAAAAAAGTAGGGCAGTACTGTTTGATATTTTTTGTGGATTGTTCACATTACTTAGCTAACCGATTGTAGCCAAAAGATTTCTAGTAATGATTTTTCTTCCACTCCTACTCTTGAGGAGCGCTTTAAAGATCAATCCTTGGCTCCCTTGACTTCCTAATTACAATGGTCTTGGTGAATCAGTTGCAGACGTGCATCAGATTCTTTTAAAAATGGGCATGTTAATAAAACACTTTTCATGATCAGCGCAAATCTTCATGCACTTTCCTGACATGAAAGATTTTCAACAGCCAAGTTATGCACAGCAAATTCCCACAAACAGCAATGTGAACCAAATGCAAGAGTGCTGCCACAGATACTGAGCTACAGCTGGTGCTAAACATGTAACACACAAAATAGACATGCTTCAAAAATATCGTCATAGTGGAAATTTAGTTTTAATTAGCAAATCAGCATGACAGTGTTGATAATAGAATAAAATTACAAAGAGTATTGACAAACCAGGTGAATAGACAAAACCGTGGCAGATGGAATTCGAAATAAACACATGAGGGTATCCATTACGAACAGAAAAAAGTTAGATCAGGGTACTTTCTAGATGGTATGAAGTTAAGTACAGTGGATGTCCAAAGACACTTGGGCTTTCAGGTGCGTAGATCTCTAAAATGCTACAAAAAGGTGCAGAAAATACGAAAGTAATTGGAATACTGGCCTGTATACCTAGCAGACTGGAATATAAGGATACAGAAGTTACTCTGCAGCTATACAAAACCCAGGTTAGACTCTACTTGGAGTGTTGTGAGCAGATTTGGCCACCACACCCTTAGGAAGGATACATTAGACTCAGAGGGAGTACATCATGGGTTTACAAGAATGATACCAGGACTTCAGAGTTAAGTCATGAGGAGAAATTACACAAATTAGACCTGTTTTCTCCAGTATTTAGGTGATTATGGGGTGATCTGATCGAGGTCTTCAAGATGTTAACAGGAAAAGACAGGGCAGACAAAGGTAAACTATTTACACTGGGGATTCTAGAACTAGAGAACTAAACATTGGGGCCAGATCATTCAAGAGAGATGTTACGAAGCACATCTACACACAAAGGGGTAGAAAAGATTTGGAACTCTTTTGCACAAAAGACAGAAAATGCTAGATCAGATGTTAATTTTAAATCTGAGATTGATAAATTTTATTAAGCAGAGATATTAAACGATATGGTTCAAAAGCAGGCATCCGGAGTTAGGTCACAGATCAGCCATGACCAAATTGAATGGTAGAGCAAGCTCGAGGGGCTGAATGGTCTACTTCTGTTCCTATGTTTTTATGATTCAGATAATGTGAATTCTTTATGCAAATCTACTCGTTGTCTGATATAAATATTTAAAGAATTAAATGGGAATGTTAATATACACATTCTCAAGAATGTTATTATTTAGACTCCAGTAGTCTACTGTTCGCAAAATATTTTCTCTTTGAATAGAATAGAATCCCTACTGTGTGGAAACAGGCCCTTCGGCCCAACAAGTCCACACCGACACTCGGAGCATCCCACCCAAACCCATCCCCCTAATCTACACATCCCTGAACACTATGGGCAATTTAGCATGGCCAATCCACCTAGCCTGCACATCTTTAGGCTGTGGGAAGAAACCGGAGCACCTGGAGGAAACCCACGCAGACACGTGGAGAATGTGCAAACTCCACGCAGACAGTCACCTGAAGGTGTAATTGAACCC
Organism: Rhincodon typus; assembly: GCF_021869965.1. NCBI lineage: Eukaryota > Metazoa > Chordata > Chondrichthyes > Orectolobiformes > Rhincodontidae > Rhincodon > Rhincodon typus. The sequence continues at coordinate 22,303,247 of NC_063351.1, read as the reverse complement.
GGGTCCCTGGTGCTGTGAGGCAGCAGTGCTAACCACTGAGCCACCGTGCCGCCCCAATGGCATTAAAAAAAATGATAACTAAACTTTGTAGGTAAATAGGCAGATTTAGAAAGGACTAAACATAATCCAGGCACCCTTGGCAACATAAGCCCTGTGTATTTTGATATCTTGCCTTCATTTGAATGCCACAGATGGGGGCAACATGGCTTACCAGCAATGGACCAGGATACCTGGATTCAAATCCTACCTACTCCAGAAGAGTGTAACAGCGTCTCTGAACAGGTTAATGAAAAAGTATCTATACTGATTATCTGACAAAATATCAACAAGCAATGGGGAAGTGCAAGATGCTGAGGTCCTAAACTATTAGAGGAGCACCCATCATTGGTTAGGGACAACCTGCCTATTTTTGCCTGAAGATTACAACTGTGGCCTTATATCTAGCACAGGACTCCGATGTTCACATTTAAGAAGCTTGCCATCTGTTTTCAGCAGGCCCACTGCTTCCCTGTTTTGAGACACCCTTCTTGATTCATTAGGATGGTGGCGGTGGCAGTGTCTGCCTTCCCCAACCCAACCTTCATTTGTGAGCCACCAACTTTCCAGATGAGAAGGTGGTGGTGTCGCTTAAAAATCATTCCCTTTAACTTTTAATAGAAAAAGCAATCTTGTATTATAACCAGATGTCACCTGATTTGTCAAGAGCAATGCCACAGGAGATCCTCAAGGGGATCCAAGCACAAGTGATTACAAATAATCCGTCCATAAAGTTCTGCAAGTCATTTCTTTTGACAGTTAGCAGTCATTTCTTGAAGAAAGATATTCTTTCATTTAATTTTAATTTGCTCTCAATACAATATCTGTAATAGCAAAATAAAAGTAGAAAGCAGTTCTCAATTAAATATTTACATGAAAATGAACTATTGGTAGATGAAAATTGCCACAATACTGAATAGCTAACTCCCACATGAATGTCTGGAGCACTTAACAACCTGATCATCTGAAAGTATTTTGAATTGTACCTGTCTAATCTTACTGTAATTACCTGTTTAGGGTCCTATTATCCATCACAGTGAAATAAATGCTTGAAAGTAACAGAGTGTAGAATAACTGTGTAGAAATTATGGAAAATATTATGTGGGTCTCCTTGAAATTATAAAGAAATAAAATTCCAAAGTGGAATGTAAAATTTCATTGCTGTTACGGGGCTATTTTTGATTTAATTTGTTTTGACTTTATATTTTGTTGGTTATATGGTGCCTTATCAAAGACTTTCTGAAAATCCAGATATACTGTATCTACTTCATTTCCTTAACCTAAGTTTCCTATTATTTCTTTAGAATTTTTAATGTAATCATGCATTTAGAAAGCTAATTATATTTGCAGTCTCTGGATATTTTGCTCATCAATGTATGCTGTGATTGTTATTTCTTAATTTCTTTCATTCTCTCATCAATTTCATACTTCTGGCTCCCAAAATTGCTGTAAGTTAAATGCCTCATAATCGTAGATCATGAATATTTATGAGGATTTACCATGAAGGGGATACTTCTTATCAATAATAAACGCAGCACTATCTATGTTTTACTTGAGTTTCCAGTTCATCACCTATTACTTCATTATCCTATCTATGACTATCAGTTATTCACATGTAAGCAAACTGAGATAGACAAATCACAATTGAATTTGAACAATCTCCAAAATCTGGAATTCCTTTTTTTTTGGTTTGAATCTCTTTTTCTCCCCCTTTATTTGTTCACGGGATATGGGTGCCTATGTCTAGGCTGTTATGTTCTCCTTATCCCAGTTATCCCTGTAAAAGATGGTAGTGAGGTGCTTTCTTGAATTGCTGCCATCTTTGGATCTAGGAATGGCCACAGTGTTGTTAGAAAGTCATTTCCAGGATATTGATCTACTGACAGTAAAGGAACAGTGATTCAGTATCAAGCCAGGCAGGGATTTGGGGCTTAGAGAGGAACTTTCAGGTGATGCTGTTTCCATACATTTGCTGGCCTTATCCTTCTGGGTTATAGATGTCACAGCTTTGAAAGGTGCTGTCATACAAACCTTAGTAGGTTAAAGAACATTATGGCATTGCATTTTGTAGATGGTACACACTGATCCACTGTGTTTTAGTGGTGAAGTGAGTGAATGTTGAAGGTGGTGGATGGCATGCCAGTCGTACAGACTGCTTTGTTCTGGATGATGTCCAGCTTCTTGAGCATTCTGGGAGCTGCACTCATCCAGGCAAGTGGAGAATATTCCATCTCACTCCTGGCTTGAGCCATGGGTGTATTTTGTAAATAGAGGGCAGGCACTGGGGAGTCAGGATGTGAATTACTCACAATAACATTTCCAATCTCTGACCTGTTCTTGTAGCTACAGTGTGTATATGGCTAGTCCAGCTCTATTTCTGGTCAGTTGTAACCCCTAGGGTATTGATAGTGTGGAACTGAGGAATTCATTAGTTTTGCTCAAGATGGATGTTCCACTTATCAGCCCAGGCCTTGAGGTTGTTAAAGTCTTACTGCGTACTGACATAGGTGTATCTGAAGTGGTGTGAATGGTGGTGAACATTGTGTAATCATCTATGATCATCCCCATTTATGACCATATAAAAAAGGTCAGGTCACAGGAGCAGCTGGAGGTGATTGTGCCTTGGATGATATCCTGAGGAACTCTGGAAGTGAAGTCCGGGGCCAAGATGATTGACTTCCAACAATCACAACCTCCTTACTTCATGCTAGGCAGTGTCCAACCTGGAGAGATTTCCCTTGATTCCCATTGATTTCAGTTTTGTTAGTGCCCCTTGATGCCATGCTAACTCAAACTCTGCCTTGATGTCCAGGGCAGTCAGTCTCACCTCAGCTCGAGTTCAGTTTATTTGTTGATGTTGGGATCAAGGCTGTAATGAGGTCGAGCTGAGTGGTTGTGGACGAACCCAGACAGAGTGTCAGTGAGCAGGTCGGTACATTGTAAGTGCCGCTTGATAGCACTGCTGATGATTTTATCCATCATGTAGTTGAAGATAGAAAGTAGACTGATGGGGCAGTAGTCAGATTTTTCTGACTTATAATAACGAGTGGGAGTACAGGGAGGAAAATTCTGAAGCACGCCTTCATTGTATTGCCAAAATATAGAACATAGAACCTAGAACATTACAGCGCAGTACAGGCCCTTCGGCCCTCGATGTTGCGCCGACCTGTGAAAACCAATCTGAAGCCCATCTAACCTAAACTATTCCATTATCATCCATATGTTTATCCAATGACCATTTAAATGCCCTTAAAGTGGGCGAGTCTACTATTTTTGCAGGCAAGGCATTCCACGCCCTTACTACTCTCTGAGTAAAGAATATTGTCAGGGCCCACAGTCTTTACAGTATCCAATGCCTTCAGCTGTTTCTTTATCATGCGGAGTGAATGGCAACTTGATGCTCGGGACCTCAGGAGGTGGCTGAGGTAGATTATTCACTTGGCACTTCTGGCTGAACATGGATGCAGAGACATTAGCCTTGCCTCTGCACTAATTTGCTTCATTCCCACATTAGTGAGGATGGGGTTTTTTGTGCAGCATCCACCTCCTGTTAGTTGTTTAATTATCAATCCCCATCGATGACAGGATATGACAGGACTGCTGAGCTTAGTTCTATCCATTGGTTGTCGGGTACTGCTTAGCCCTGCCTATTGCATGCTGCTTCAGTTGTATGACATGCGAGTTGTCCTGTGTTATGACTTTAACAGGTTAACACATTATTTTTAGGTGTGCCCTGTAGTACTCCTGAAATATCCTCCTGCACTCTTCATTGAATAAGCGTTGGTTCCATGGATTGATGGTAATGTCAGAGTGTGGAATATGCCAGGCCATGAGGTTGCAGATTGAATATAATTCTGCTGCTATGTGGCCCACAGCACTTCATAGATGCCCAGTTCAGAGTTGCTAGATTTGTTCCATTGTGGTAGTGACACACAACACGACAAAAAGGTATCCTCAGTGTGAAGGTAAGACTATGGCCGCTCCTACCAACTGTCATGGAGGGAAGCACCTACAACAGGTTGGTTTGTGAGGATAACGTCAAGTAGACTCTTCCCTCTTGTTATTTCTCTCACACTTGCTGCAAACCCAGTCTAGTAACTGTTATTTTTAGGCCAGTAGTGGTGCTGCCAAGCCATCCTTAGTGATGGACGTTGATGTCAACCACCTAGAGTGCATTCTGTACCCTTGCCATCCTTGGTATTTCCTTCAAGTGTTGTTCAACGTGGAAGAGTGTTGATTGATCGACTAAGAGGATCAGTAGATTGTAATCAGCAGCAGCTTTCCTCCTCAGTGTTTGGCCTGATGCCAAGTGATTTCCAGATTCAATGCCAAAGACTCCCAGGGCAACTTCTTCTCAAGTGTATGCCGCTATGCCTCTTGTGCTTCTGTCCTGCTGGTGGGACAGGCCGTAACCAGAGTGATAGTGGTGTCCTGGACATTGTCTGAAAGGTATGATTTCATGAATATGACTATGTCAGGCTGTTGTTTGAGTAGTCTGTGGGACACCACTCCCCGTGGGAGCTCCCAGATATTGGTAAAGAGAATTTTGCAGAGTTGACAGTGCTGTATTTGCCACTGTTGTTTCTGGTACCTTGGTAGATGTCGGGTGGCTGCACAGTTTCATTTCTTTCTTTAGACTTTTTAGGCGTTTGTTACAATCAAAACATTATTTGATTTCAAGAATAATTTGGATACAGCACTTGGACAACAGGATCAAAGGATATGAAGGAAAAACAAGAACAGTCTGAACGGAGTTGGATGATCAGCCATTGTCATAATAAGAAGGACCTTTTGAAGGGCTGAATGGCCTTCTGCTCCTATTTTCTATGTTTCTATGTCAATTGGCTTGCTCAGCTATTTCAGGGAGCAGTTGAGACTCGACCGTATGACTATAGTTCTGAGACCTGACCAAGTAAGGATAGCAGATTTTGTAAAGTGAACCAGATGGATTTTTACCACAATTGACAATTAGATTGACCTTTTTCTTAATTCTGGATTTTTTTTTTGAATTCACAATTCGCCATCTGCCATGGTGGTTTTCAAATCCATGCCCCCACAACATTAGCTTGGGAATTTGGATTCTGAGTCCAGAGACATTACCACTACGGACTGTCTCCCTGTTTTAAATCACCAGGCCTGAATAAAAGTATATCATGGTGAAGCTTTATTTCTGATCTAAAAGGAATGGTCAGTTTCTTAACATTTAAATCTAAAGGTCAATTTTTTTTTGCAAATAAACAACCTCTTAATTATTCCGTGTGGATGATGATGAATTTTTTTTACATCCTATATCCTTGCATGATGCAATTGATTTTGTTTCAATCGTACTGAGGTTGATTTTAATGAGAGGAATTTGGAGTTGCTGGGCTGAAGGACAATACCCACTAGCAATAGCAGTGTTTGATTGAACCTTGTTTATCTAATTCAGGTTAGTCCCTTGCCCTACTGTGGAAATAACATTGGGGCTGACAGGGGACAGGAAAACTTGGTCAGGAGGATCCTAAGTTAGACCCTCACCTGCTTGTAGCATTCACCTTGGCTAATTTCAAAGTTATTGAAGAAACTGTGTCATCAACTGAGAATGCTGTGGTCTTAAATATACACAGAGGTGTTTAACCCTTACTGTGTGCAATTCCCACTGGGTCGGATATTAAAATCAAGGGAACAAGGGTATTTAGCACATTTGGATGAAGATTATCTGCCACGTGTTTAACTGTGTGTATGCCACATTAGTATTAAATATATGATTTTTAGTTTAGATTTGATACACTAATATATTTTGTTTGGAAAATTAAAATATGAAAATTGTGTTTCTTTTTGTTGTTGAGGAATAGCATAAATTGAATTTCATTTTCCCACAGCACTAATAAGTTTAAATTTATTCCAAATCTCCAGATTAGAAAGCAACAGCAATTTTATTTTGAGACTTAAAAATAAAACCACCTAAATTAAATAAAATTCTGAGTTCAGGGAGTGAGTCTAAGGCAGTAATTTAATCTTGGGGTTCAGTTAATATTCATAAATCACTGATGTCATCTGAGCACCTTGATTAGGTTATAGTATTGTTTCTCTTCAATCTCGGGTATCCATTTTATAATATATAATTGTTTATGCGTGTCAAAATGCTTCGTTGCAATATGAAACGAAACACTTCCCTTCCCCTGCTTTTCACCTGGTTACATCATCAGAAGCTTCTAAGCTAGAACTCTTTTATGTTATTTTAAACAGGAAGCTTAATTTCTGAGTGAAAAACACTTTCTTCAGTGCATCTTAGTTGTACTGACTGGACAATAGTGGCTGTGTAATGTGGACCCAAGAATCACTTTATGGCTTCACAGTGACTATTGGATGGTTGGGGTTGAAATTCCCCCATTGCTTCAAATTAATGACTGTTTTCGATCAAAGAGTAGTTTAGTTTGCTGGATTTCTGTCCCCTTGAATAAGTATGAGACAATCAAATCTCGCTTTTTAACCACCTGAAGAGAATAGTCCAACTATTATGTAAATAAAGTTGTTTTGTACTCTAAAGTCATTGATATCAATGCAGTCTTATTCACGGTTTTGTGTTTGCTCCCAACCCTTTCAATGCTGCCTTTCACTATACATTTCTGTTTTGAAATATTATTCTTATATAGGACAATATACTCTTAATTGCAAGATATTTATACTATTTCTGTTAACTTGCATATATGTTTCTAATTATGCAGCTTTTTAAATGTAGTGTAACAGTGGCCAAATTTTAGGATTTTGTACCATTTTCTGTCCAAGAAATTTGTGTTACCAGAGAACAAAGAACCAAGAACAAAGAAAATTACAGCACAGTAACAGGCCCTTTGGCCCTCCAAGCCTGCACCGATCCAGATCCTCTATCTAAACCTGTCGCCTGTTTTCCAAGGATCTGTATCCCTCTGCTCCCTGCCCATTCATGTATCTGTCTAGATACATCTTAAATGACGCTATCATGTTGGAGAAATTGGTGTTACCAGACTGTTTTCTCTGTGAAGTGCAATATCCCAAAAGAAAATAATATTGAATAAACAAAACTGATAACAAGACCAGACATTCCACTAAGATTCCATTAAGACTGCCCTTCAGTCATGGTGCCTCAAGCATCATGATTTATAACAGACCCCATCCACCACCAGCCATGTAACCTCCTACGGAATTAAGGCAAAACAACAGATTCATTTTTTTAAAATGACCAATTTAAGAAGAAAACTATCTGTAAAGTTTCTCTCTCACACCCTTAGTATATCACAGCTACTTCAGCATCAAAATTAGACAGGTGGAAAAATATTAAGAATGAAGGGAAATGACCAACTTTTTCTCCACCATTAGTTTACCACTGAAATGAAGCTGCATTTTTTGGCCTGTGCTATACATCTGAAAATTATTCATTCTTTTTTCAGTGTGCTTTTGTTAGATATTAATGTTAGACTGTCATCAACATTAGTCCATGGAGGGTGGTAAGAAGAGACCAATCTGGTGTATACAGCTACAAGGACTGAAAGGATTTCGCATTTTGCTTAATGTGGTGCCTGAGACTGGTACCACTTCAGACCAAGATGGGGAAAGAAGAGCTATCCATATCTTGGCTGTACTCATCCATATTGCTTTCTTTTTCTTTGTTGCTCAAAGCAAGCTAGTGAAGTATGGTTTGTTCGTATATTGCCAGCCTAACTCCATTGTCTTTTCCAAACTGAACACTTGAGACAGAGCGTAGAAACAATACAGTCCATTTTGATCAGGGCTAGTGTGCAGCAGACAATAGGCCTGCTGAAGGTGAGGGTCCCACTGCTTGGATCAGTTTGGTAGGGGCCTTGCAGTACAGCCCAGACTGTGTGTGTGTGTGTGTGTGTGTGTGTGTGTGTGTGTTTGTATATAATCTTAGCATGTTCTGACCCATAGAATTGGAGCAAGTAATGTGGGAATGTGATAGAGGCTGATAAGCTTGGAGAACATTTCTGAGTGGGATGATCAGGATATTGACCATTCTGCGTGGTAGAGCTGTGTAGCGCCAGGCACCACCAGCCAGACAGGACTTAACTGACAGCCGGTTCCAATCTAAGGAAGCTGGATGCAGTGATCAATCATTGCTGTAACATTGGTTGGTGCTTGACATGCAAGCTATTTATTCTGTTCCAAGAGGCAAATTTCCCAGATTTTGCTACCATTTTCCAAATTGAGCTAGAATGGACAAGGAACAGAACGATTGGCATTAAAGGACAACATGATGGCTTTTAACATTAGGGAGGCTGTTTGATAAAAATATTCCAATAAAGATGTATCTAAGATGGAAAATGGGCAGCACAATTTGGGGCAAAATGAAGCTATGCCTATGAGAAGCAGAATTTTTCCTGAATCTGCGCTCTGGTAATTCTGGAAGAAGAGCTACATGTCAGCAAAAAATTGAGTTCAGTTCCTTGCCAAAGGGGAACCATGATATCAAGACTCATTTAGCTGAAGGTCTCCCCTGTGAGCTCTGCCCACAGCTGGCTAGCATCTGGCACAACTACATTATTACTGTGTGAGGAAAGTGCAACCTCATCTAGCATTGCAGCATTGTTAGGTTGAATTAGAGATGTGGGTACCAGCGGGTGGGGGACATGGACTTGGGAGGATTGAGGAGATAAAAGAAGAAAATACGAATGTTATGAAAAAAAAAATACCTAAAACTAAACATTTGAATGAAAGTGAGTATTTATCCACCCACAATGTTTGCAATCCAAATAGTTACCTTGTTCAAATTTTCTGAGTATACTTGCTGATCCATAAGCGCTCAAAGGATTACTATAGTTTAAAAATAACTCTTGGCTGGCGCAAGAACAGGAGGGGGTGATTGTTTAAACATTTAAAAGGACCAGTGATTTGTTCATGCAGGTTGCCAAGAAGAATGACACAAGCCACTGCAAGCAAGTAACAGCAGCTCTGCAAAGTCCTATTGGTACCATACAAGTATCTGGCTGTGAAGAAGGCATTCATTTCATTCAGCTGTTGGAGAATTTTGTACCCAAAGACAGGTGTGTATGTTGTGATAGGTCTTCGATCTTTTAACTATAATTATTCACATTGGGAAAAAAAATCTCGGTCATATAGTAAACCTTTTGAGTCAAAGATCTTGTATCAAATAATAAAGCAAGAATTTATACTGAATTATTTTTTAAAACATGTTAATTAATCTCTGAAGCACTACAAATGAATTACTGAAGATATTGTTTTGTTGTCCCTAAATCCTTACCTCATTTACGTTCCACTGACTAGAACTGAGGTTTAAGCCAATATAAGTTATTCACTAAACAAATACAAAATCATCAACACAGACATATGAATGTAGAATCATAACTCAGTTTTGAGTTAATTGAATCTTGCATGAATTTAAGAAAATTGCCCTTATTAGTATGAAACTACACCATTTGTGTTTACATTTAAAGTGTATAGTAAAATTTAATTGAATTGAGATGTTGATCTGGATGTTATAAATAATGTAGTGAAAATCATTGACATTAAACAGAATCCCCTCAAATAAACTCATTCCAAACACCAAAAATAGTTGTAAATTAGGACTTTAAATATTATAAGAACTATCTGCCTAAGAATGTATTAAAAAAACTTTGTTATGGAATAACTTTTGGTGTCCTTCAGCTACATATTGCAGTTGCTTTGAAGTGATACCACAATAAGTAAAGATGCTAAGAATGATTCTTTGGATAGCTTTGCTGAAAGAATAAGCTGAATGATGCCTTGTGTTACTAATGAATGAGTAGGCAAAAGCCTGTGGTAAAGAGGAGATGCCCATGAACGATGAATCTCAAAATGTTGTTGTATTCTTGTGCTGCATCATCATTCATGGTGTGAATGGGATCTCATGATTGATGATTGTCAATGATAGCCTACCAAATTTTCTTGCCCAGAAAGTAAATAATTATAACTGTAAAATTCATGCCTTCAGGTTGTGATTTTTATGAGGAAATTATAAATATTATTTTTTACAAACCTTTCTTAACCTTTCTGCCTCCTCCTTAATTAGTCTTTCTTTTCTTTTCTCTATTTATCTTTCTCTACCTGTTTTGAGTTCACTTCATCAATTCTTGCCTCTCAATTCTTCCTCTGATTGTTTCTCAATTATTTAACGAGATGCCCTATCCTGTTGTTCACTAACATTCCACAATCCTCTTGTCCACACATACAATTATCTGCTGGCACCTCCAGAAAGTTTGTGGGCAAAAAAAGTTTAAACCGAGTTGTTCACAAGACATGTCCAATTATACATCTTTGCAATTTAATAAATGTGATCCTTTTCAGTGGTTAGTACATGTATTTGTGTTCTGGTTCCATTAGCTTGGAGAAGCTCAGAGAGGGAATTTTTGCCTTACAGCTGAACTGAAATGGAATGTAATACATGTTTCTACCTGAGCAGATAAATAGTTTAATGTAATTTTTTTTGTCACCATGCAGTATTAAAGTTGTCTGTCTTGTGCATGTTAGAATACGCTTACCTAGACTTTAAAAACAATGTTGCTGTATCCGTTTGTTATGGTTGATCCTACTTGATGGTATACTGAACCTTATGGCTGCATAATCTGTATTATTTGCATTTTTTAACTGAGGAAAGCCAATATCCTCGACCCAATCATTGAAAAATACCTTAGTAGTGTAATCTGTTCCACTAATATGCATCATTTGGTGCAGCAAGCTTTTTTTACATCGTTTACTATTTAAGATGAAAAACAATGTCCCAGAATTTGTATAATCAGCAGATTGTATGTAATAATTAGACTAGGTTGCTAACTGCAATTTTGAGTCTGGAGTTTATGAACAATGTGTTCTTCAATTGTTAGTTGTTATTGTAGAACAGTTGCTTACAATTACAGGATTACAGAAATGTTCAGCAAAGATATTGAGGAAAAAACATTGAGTTAAATTATTTTGACACGATTCATATCATTAAAATGGATGATTAAGTGCTAATATAATAGAAAACTGAGTCTTCTTGTGCTGATAACTAATGGTGAGTTCAGAAGGCTGTATGTCTGAAAGCAGCCATTTTATATAGGACATAGAGTTCTAAAATTGAAAATTTTGAGCTGTTCAATTGTTTTCAAATTTAACACAGTTCCTAAAATAGTTACACAATTAAATATATGACAATTATTATTTTAAATCTTTGCATTTGATATTTTTATGTTGTTATTATTTCCAAAGTACAAAGTAGATGAATATTTGAAATCACTTAAATTCATGATTTGCATATTTTTGGGATGAAAAAAGCCATATTCCACTAGAGAGCTGGCTGGAACATTGACAAATTAGTGGTTGAAGACTATATTTACTGTTAAGTTGATATCCTCTAAGCATTGTGGGCAATAGGCAGAGACAAGATTAGGGGTTAAAGAAGTAAATAGGTTAGTAGCTTAAAAATGAAGATAGTTGCTTTAATGTGCATTGTAATAGAGTGCAAGTTGAATTTTTGAATAAGTATGATACAAGTATAAATTTTGTTTCAATCTCAAAATGAAATTATTGTGATTGACTTGGGTGTGATACCTCAATGTCCTGGCACTAAAATAAAGGAGTCATTACTGAGAGAGCAGCATGGAGACAGATAGACACTTTCATGTCATATGGAGGTCGCTAGAGTGGGACGATATGACCATTGTGTGGTAATCTTTCAAAATTGTGTTGTACTTCTACCGTCAGCTGTTGACAAAATAGCTACAAATTAATCATGCGATATTTATTTAGACACTGGAAGCTTCCCCCATTAAATTGGATGTGCATGCACTTTTTCTTGACTCTTTACGTCTCCTATCTTCTTATTTGTAAACCCAGTATCTGGAACTGCAACTATAGTAATATTAGAGAAGAGAGCCTAGTTGGTCTTAAGCATTGCAGCCATGATGTGGAGGTGCTGGTGTTGGACTGAGGTGGACAAAATCAGAAGTCACACGATGCTAGGATATAGTCCAACAGGTTTATTTGAAATTGCAAGCTTTCAGAGCGTAGGTTAATTCACCTGATGTAGGGGCTACGCTCTGAAAGCTTGTGATTTCAAATAAAACTGTTGGACTATAACCTGGTATCATGTGACTTCTCACTTTATGCATTGCAGAACTGCTTTGTACCTGAAAGATCATCCACATTTTGTTTCTTCCAACTAGCTATGGGAGATTCAGTAGTGAAAGGTTAAATGAGTTAAAATTAATGGATATGGAAACATACGTAACTAAAGTGACATTGAATAGCACAAGTTTACAGCAGTGAAAGGCAAATTTTGGGATAACTTTAAGAATATTCTCCTTCATGCTTAGACTAATCAATGTTTTGAATGGACTTCCAGGCACAGGAGTGAAGGCAAAATCTCTGGATTCAAACTATGATGAATGAATCATAGGATATTGACGTGGGTGAACTCATCGGCCAAATGATTTTTTTTGTCTTTCGTATTCAACATGTGAATATTAAGGTGCAGGAGAAGGCACCATGATTTTTTTGTTAGCAGATATATTTTGGAAAAGGAATAAGCTATTAGGCAACAAGACTATGAGCACCAAAGGGAGGTCAGCATGAGACAAGTATATAAATATGTTATCTAGAAATAGGAAAAGGTAATCTTGATAGATCACATACCAGTCAGAAAGGTCAGCTTTAATGTAAGATATACCAGAGCTAATAACTTAATCATTGTGCTTGTGTATGTTTCCTATGGAGGAATATTGACATTTATCACCATGTCTTATAAATAGATTTTTATAGACAATGTGTCAGTCATAGTATCATAGAAAGATATAGCATAGAAGGAGGCCACTCTACCCAATTTAACACTGCCAGTTCCTGTCAAGCTTTTGAATTAATCTCTGTCCTTTGCTATTTCATCGTTCCTCTTTTTTTTCCTATTCAGTTGCATAGTATATGCTCACTGCCATCTTCTCGAGTATAATTAGGGATGGGCAGTAAATGCTACCCTGGTAGGTGATGTTCACATCTCAAGAACAAATTTTTTATACAAGTTTGTCAGCAGATGAATACCTATCCCACGATAAATCCTGGTTTGCTGCTTTAGGGAGACAGTGGCAGTGGAAACCATGTCCTGCTTCACAGATCGTTCACAAAGTCCTTTCAAAATATTCCTGAAATACAAGTAGACAGGAGGTGACAGAGATATTAATTCACATTTAAGCCATGAGATAAGTGAATAAAGCAGTGAAAACAAATAGTGAAATGAAATAGTTCAAACATTGTAGCAAATTCTGGTGCAGGTCGTGGCAGCAGCTGACATGTAAGTATTAACACTGCTGTGAGATTTGCATCTTGAATGCCAAAATTGGAAACTCACCGATGAGATCCATCTGTAATAATTTCCATAAGTTCAAGAGAACTTGTGCAGCCTCAATCAAGATACCACACTAGGGCAGATTCAGTGTTGAGGACATTTCCAACTGAAAACAAGCTGAAGCTACAGTGTCTTCACACACGTTGTCTTGGAGTCTTCAGCTGACATGAAATTTTGCGCAAGGCATGTTACTAATGTCATCATGATATTTTAACTCTAACTAAAAACATGCAAGTCTAATGATCAAATGATATAAATTTTTATTTGCGTACACATCCAGATTTTTTTAAAAATTCATTCACGGGATGAGGGATTAACAGTTGACCACATTGCTGTGGGTCTGGAGTCACATGTAGGCCAGACCAGGTAAGGATGGCAGTTTCCTTTCCTAAAGGACATCAGTGAATCAGACAGGTTTTTCCGACAATGGAGTCATGGTCATCATTAGACTCTTTTAATTCCAAATATTTATTGGATTCAAATCCCACCATCTGCCGTGGCAGGATTCGAACCTGAGTCTCTGGATTAACAGTCCAGCGATAATATCACTAGGCCATTGCCTCCCCCTTGATTAGCCTTGTAATACATACACTGCAAAATAAACTCCATGAACAGAGTGGACTGTTAGTGATGACAGCTTTACAAATTCCCATACTTTAGTTATGTTGAAGTATCTTTTGTACGAAGCCTGAAAAACAAATCAGATGAGGGTAGCAAGTCCACATTGCACTTGTTTATAAGATAAATAATATTGGGGAGTGGAGGGGGTGGTGCAGCAATTTTTTGGTCCAAATAACTGGTGTATGGTTTTGGTTGGAGCTGTGCAAACAGCGAATTTGGAATTGGATGGTTTTCAATTATTCTGCCTGAGAAACACATTGAATATGCAAATCAGGTCCCTAATACCAGTTTTAGGATCCCATTCAAAAGTTAGTGTCAAGTGGAGAATATGCTGTGTGGCATTCTTTAATTGTTTTTTATGGGTGTACAATGGCCTTTCCAGCAATTCTTTCAAGGGGCTGCTAGAAACCATCTACAAAAGCTTGTCCTTTTGAAAGAAGTGCTGTTTCTGTAGAGTTAATAAGTTAGACCACTCCTCCTTCCTCCACCAAAATGCCTATCCCTTTCCATCAAAGATTTTCAAATTGGGTAAGAAATTGCTTAAAGTTTTTTTTTCAAGCTTATTGCATGACATCGCCCCCTTTGATATGTTATAACCTTGCTACTCTTCCTACTTATCCACTTCTCCAAATGTACAGCGTGGAAGCAGTGAGTTATTTGTTTTGCTGGAGTCGAACCCATATTTACGTGGTCTTTTGTCCATGTAAATGTTAAAAGAAAATTAATCCATTTTAGCTTTCTCTTCGATGTTCATTATATAGGGACGCCCTATTCTATAATGTGCAAAAGAAGGATTCTTTTACTTCAAAACAGCAAAGACAAGGACATCTGAAAATAATAGCACAAATGATAACATAAAATGCGGAAGTATATAAAATAACTTGTTTATTTCCCTTGACAACGTTTTTATACAGGACCAAAACATTCCTTTAGCTGTGGAGCTGATGGAAGTGGTGAAATTTACTTATCTGACACGAAATCCTAATCCTGTCAATTTTCACCAACGTAGAGAAACCCCCTTGACAAAATATTGAAGTGCTGACAAACGAATGACTTGCAATCCATGTTTGCTCATGGGAAGTCCATTTTTAAGCCTTTAGGATAATAGCCAGAGGCAAGGTTGAAATACAGAACCTTGCAGGTGAAAAGCAGCAGTTAGTTATGTAGAAAATGTCTAATAGCTTGGACTGTGAAGAAGCAACCATGATGTGATGTGTTGGATTTAATGAAATATGATATATTGTTATGTATTAATATTAGGAAAGAAATGTTAGCAGGTGTTTTTCTAAAACAACTTAATTGTTGAAAATATAAGGTAATTTGGCACATTCATAGACAATTTAACACTGTCGCAGGTTATATTACAAACTTCCCTTACCAGTTCGCCTGCTCTTTCTATTTATTAAAACTTTTCATGCAGTAAAAACATTTTACTTGTTAATGAGGAAAAATGGAAGAATTAATGACATAGAGTTGGATCTTCCAAGATGTCTCCTGTAACCATGCAAAACCATCTCCTTTTCCTGTATGTCGTTTAATTTCTGTGTTAAGGTTCAGTAAGCAAATGCAAATAGATTTAATGATTTGCATCAGTAGATCATTTCTCGGTATAATATCCTTTGCTATTTTGGTCAAGGACTTCTTCTTTTGTAAGCTTCACCTATTTCCTAGAGCAAAAATTATTAATATCGGTAACATTGCAATATGTTCAAATGAGGAGAAAGATGAATTTATCATGTAGTTACAGTCATATTGGTCCATCATCTTTCTAGCCAGGTTAATTGCAGCAGAGGATATCTGTAGTACACTGCATGTGAGAGAAAGCAAGGGGAATTGTGAAAGATAATAGGATATAATAAAACAGTCACTTTAATTTAACATTTTAGGAATTCTTAAATATTTAGAATTGGAGCATTTTGAGAAGCAAACCAGTGTTACATTAAAGCAACTCCAGATTTTCTTTGGACAAAATCAGCACGTATTTAAATTGATAAGTGTCAATTTGTTAAATATATTCTTTGGTGTGTGTTCCATGGAAAATACTCTGTTGAAATGGTATTGTGCTAACACAATTAAAATACAGATGTGTGAAAAATTTGATTTCTTTATTCTTGTACTTATTCTTACCTTTTTACTATTTTGTTCTGAAGTTTTATCATTCCCTTCCTTTTTCCTTAATGCATACATAGTTATTTTAGATGAAAATAGTACACAGAAAAGAGAACATGAGTTGAGGTTTGTTGGATGATTTGATTCCTAAGAAAAGAAACAAATTTGCCAACTGTCCTCAACACCAGTATGTTATAATTTTTAAGTTCATTTCTCCAGAATCATGTTCCCAAACCTTAGGATTACAAAATATAGACAGAATTTTTTTACTATGTTCTGTATATATTCAGTGTGACACATATCTGCTGCAGAATTGGACTAGCCTGTTTTCTTCTCATAGCAGCCATCTGTCACAAAAACAGTGATTTGTGCACGATACTCAATTCTGCATTAAACATCGCCTGATGTGGGTCAGGAGACCTACTCAAGCATGGCAGTCTCTCTTGTTATGTGGTTTTGTGCTCACACCCATGCGTTCGGGTTTAAACAGACTGGTCAGGAAGAAGACAGGGTTGGAAACTGTCCTCAAGCTTCGGCTTCTTTATAACACTATTTATAACATATTAAGCCTAAACTTCCTTCAGTGTCGTTGAGTCACACCATAGAACTTCCTCCCTAATGGTACTGTGAGTTACCTGAACCAAATAGACTGCAGTGGGTCAAGAAGACAGCTCAACCACACTCTTTTCACCGGTGGATAGGGTGGGCAATGAGAGCTTGCCCAACCAGTGATGCTCACATCCCCTGAATGGGAAAAGAAGCTACAATACATGGTATTCAGAAACATATCAGGTTCTAAATCTTACTGTTACATATTTGAAAGACTATTCCATAAACTCTACCAGCTAATGCTGGTTGAGCTACTCCACGTGCTTCTCTGACACTGTCCAAAATGTGGTATTAATGTCCAGTGGACATCAGCTCTGTGACATTGTTACAAGGTTCCTCCTGGAACTCTTTCACAACAGTCTTCACCATATTTGTTGCACAGCAAAAGGGTGGCCTGAGAAGATACATGATTAACAGCCTCCATTTTCTCTGGATCCTCCTGTTTGCCAGGTGATCTTCTTGTTTCTTTTTTTTTCAAATTCCATACCACACAGTCAGTCTTAGGAGGTCACAATTGTCATTGTCTCCCAGTTATCAGTGTCGCTATTGGTCACCTTCATATCTTACTTGCAGACATCCTTGTAGTAGAGTTCTGATGGCCAGAGGGTAACGAGTCAGTAGGCAATTGAGAAATCTTTGGGTATACAGCAGTCATTCATGCTGTCAATGTAGTAAAACCCGTATAAATGTTATAGATTCAGCAATGAGTGTAAGCTGCTGGAATTACCATGCAGCAAGATCTCGAAGTTGGTCACCATTTCCTGTCAAGAGATGCCAAGGCATATCTGAGACGCTGAAGGTGGAAGCTGTTAGTTTTTTTTTCCTCCTACCTTGCCCATGTTCATGCCTTGCCACTACAGAGGAGTGTGCTGAGGATTCAGACTTGGTAGGCTCGCATTTTAGTGCTCCAGCAGCTTAAATGGACCAGCTTTGGTCACATGATTAAATGCCTTCCTGAAATCAATGAAGGCAATATGTAATGGTGTCCTTTGTTCACAGCGTACCTGTTGAAGCTGCTAGCAAAAGGTCATGCCCATTGTAGATCTTCCAGTTCTCAAACATACTGGGATTCAGGATAGACGTGTTCAACCCAGACCTTACGTCTGGTGAGTGTGTTAGGGGTAAATATGTTTCCCACGATGGCAAAGCTTCTTTGTTCAAAGCAGAAGTGCTGACCTCATGTTCAATGTCAGACATACTGTTTACACAAAGCAAAATGGAACATACCTCAAGACTCCATCTACAGCACTGCATTCTTAATTTTTGGTTCTGTGGTTTTGAGCCCACGTCAGTGAGTTTGGGTTCAAGACAGAATGGTCAAGGACAAGGCAAGGTCAAGAATATCTTCAGGTTTGGGCTTCTTTACAACGTTGTTACATATTCAGACTAATTATTATAATGCTTGATATTCAGAGATATACCAGGCTGTTATTTTATTGTTACCCTATCCATAAACTACTGTCTCTGCAACTTTCTTTTTAACAAGTGGTAATGATCTTCCTTGCCTTTGATTTCAATTGGCCATTTATTTTTGCTGTTCGACCTGCCTTTTTGATCTTTTCGTATGTTACCCAGACATTCCCTGGGTCAAAGGATACTGGAGTATTCTGGCAGAACTGTAACCTGTAGTTATGAGTGCACTATCTTGCAATTCTTTAAACCTCATCTTAAGCAGCATTTATTGCATTCAGAGTTTTCTAGCTCCGATTTCTGTTGTTACTAATAGAAGCTGACCACTTGGCTTCAGTGATAGGTTCCATCACAGTGACGATATTCTCGTAAAAGTTAGCATTTTCCTGTGTTGCTTCCTATATGTTAAGAATGCAGTGCTGTAGGTGGTGTCTTAAAGTATGTTCCATTTTGCTTCATGTAATATAGTTGATTTTCATCGGGGCAGGTAATGTGTCTGAGATTGAACATGAGGACAGCATTTCTGCTTTGAATAAAGAAGCTTTGAGAATTGACTGTCCCCCCTAGTGCACACCAGGGAGACCTATGTATCACAGTCAGCTGTGGGCAGTGAAACTGCTGTTCAGAGAGTTCCAACTGGTTAGCACCCAGCTGATGCCAAAGCCCTGATCTGCGATGTCTCCAGGACACTTTGTTACATGGCTTGTTCTGAAAGGCGATGTTAGTTGCATGAAGTTCAAGGCAACAGCAAAGCTCAGGTGGTCTCTGTCCTTTCACATTTATCTTTCACATGTCATGATGCCTGACATAGGCGATGCCTCGTGATCCAAACTTTCTTGTTTTGGGAAATCCCCCAGTAGATAAAGTTGTCCTGACGTAGGGACGCTGCTGGTAGCTCTGTCAAGCTCCTCAGTAAGCTGGTCTTTCACCCTTGTAGTGCAGCACAGTGATGAAGCATAGATACAGGTGAGTATCATATATACCAGCCCTGTTTGAGTGGAGAGAAGACATTCTGAACCATTTGTGGGGTGCTCAACCAATGAGAGTACTGATTTCCTTACTGAGAAGTCTTAACCTTATTCATTTGGTATGAACTCTTCCCTGCCAGATAAATGCATAATGTTTTCAATTCAGTGATCCACTCTTAGTGGGCCTGGTCTCATGCAGGGATGATACATCAATGATCAGCCTACCATATTCCATGTTGGTCACTGCTGTCTCATGCACATTATCAACGAGATGCAGTCATTTGTAAATCCCCCATAAACATGATTCCGACAGTCCAGCTTGCTAATCGGACACTTTGCATATTTTTGTTAATCTGTTGTAATTTCACCTACTTATTGAGAAGAGACTTCCAAGCACCCATTGAAGCAGATGGACCCTGGCCGGTCAGCATCTTTCTAGTTAGGGCTGGCAGATTTGAGGTAGGCAGTGGCTGACCAGCGGGACATAGTGCTCCATTCCCGTGTTCAAAGTGACCTGTAACACCTATTCTCCACACTAGTGAAGGAGGTCTTATGACTGATAACTGCTGACTGTTTAGTCATGTCTATGCTCTACAGCGAAACTGGCATATATAGACATTTTGCCTTTGAGATCCACTCCAAATATGTTGTCAGGGTTTTGTCTTTTGGCCTTCAATTCTCCTGGGGTGTGTCCTCCAGGTCAATGTGTTAGATTCAGTGTGTGGGTAAGGAAAGCATGCTTTCTGCTTTTGACTACTTAATTGCTTCTCCTTTTCAGCCTACACTGCTCGGTAGTAGCTAGTAGAAAAGAGAACCAAAGTGCAAGTCTCTGCCTGTCAGCATGCAACCTCCATCAGCTCATCACCAGTCACACCCTCTCGTGGTAATACATGGAAAATGGGTCCCTTACAGCCCTAGTCGAAAGCTTCAGAGGAACACTGAGGAGATCTGACTACCAGACATGCAGTGTGAAAGCTGATTGGCATGTGGATGGGCACTGGCTCAAGACTAAACTCTCAGTAGCGCATGAATAGTTCCACTGCCTTGAGAATTCCTTGGGAGTTGGCACAACTTGCTCCCAGAATATTTCACACAAATTCTAAATCCTTAGTATTGCATAAATGGCCTGTCTTGTGATTGTTGCCAATCATCTTAAAGCATGTTCTTTGCTGTTGTGCCTGCTGTGTTAAGTGCAGAAATGGATAATGACAAAGAACATACCTTATTGGAAATTACAAATGCCGTTTAGTGTTTCTTTTTATGAATAATACAAAATTATATATATTGTACAAATGCGTGTATAATTTTGTAACCCCTACTGTGATAGTATTGCATAATAACAGGAATATTATCCCTAATTGAGAATAATATTACAACATTTTATAATTGAACCACATTTAGTTCAGGATACTGCAGATTGTTTTTTATTCATGAAATAAAGTGTTATTTTAATTTTTTAAAACAAAGGTTGTTAAAAGAAAATGCTGTAGGTAAGATTGGAGCTCTGCTCTTTGTGGAAGCTTGGAAGACTGGAAGATTTACAGTGCAGAGGCTTAACCACCATTCCCATAAGTATTAATTTTAACTCTACTAATAAGAAACTGTGCAAAAGTGGAATTATGAGTTCACTAGTATCCTATGAAAGGTCAGTTGTTAAAAAGGCAGAGTCTGACATTCTAAGAAAAAAGGTGCCTTCATTAATCATCCTGAAATTGTCAGCGTAGAATTCCTTGACCAATAAATACAAGCAATCTACAAGCAATTGTTTTAACCAACATTGCGTTTAATAAGATTAATAAAATTATTTTGGTCTGAATAAACTGATCAAATTCCGTACAGAACTATGAAAATCTTTATCATATTTCAAGGCACAATGTGGACCACTTTTCTTTATCTTTGAATATGTAAATGATAATGTAGATTGCATATCACTTTATGCTTCTCTAATATAATTCCATCAGATTTTAGGTTTTTTTTTCTATTACATGTACTTCAGGCATAACACAGTTTTACAATGAATTACCCTTTTAACAGTCAAATAAAGTCAAACAGATACTTGTGATGTTATCGTCCTTTTATCTGAATGAAGACTTTTTTATTCATTCCTGGAATATGAGTGTCACTGGGAACAGTGACATTATTGGCCATCCCTAATTTCTCTTGAACTAAGTGGCTTGCTCAGCCTTTTCAGAGGGTTTTTACGAATCAACCACATTTGGCTGTGGGTCTGAAGCCAGATATAAACTTGACTGGGCAAAATATGGCAGTTTTCTTACACAATTGGACATTAGTAAGCCAGATGTTTTTTTTTTAAATAGCATGGTTGCCATTAGGTTTTTATTCCAGATTTTTACCACGTTCAAATTTCACCACCTAACAAGGTGGGATTTGAACGCATGTCTCCAGAGTATTAGCTTATCACACTTGATTACTGTTGAAGTGACATTACCACTAAGCTGCACCCCCTCCACATTTATTAATTTGAACGTCTTTTCAGGTTTTGTAAGAACTTTCACTAGGTGTTTTGTCAATTTTTTTTTCATTTGTTTGAATGAAAAGTATATTTTATTTCTAAATCGTTTGTTTTGTTGAGTAATGAACTGCTTTTGTTGTTAAAAGTACAGCTTTTGTTGTTAAAAGGACATTGAGGTTTATACAAATTTTTGTTTGAGTTCTTGATTTTCAGGACTCCCCAAATGACTTCAGATCAAAACATTTGTATTAAAGTTCCACTTTACCACCCAGAGAATTGTTCATGTAAATAGATAAACCTTTAGTTTCAGTTTTGCACCATCAAGGACCATTTCCAACATGAAATGTAAAAATAGCATATCCTCTTTTTGGTTCAGTCAGACAGCAGTGAATTTATTATAACATGAACAAAAAAAAACAAAGAACTGCGGATACTAGAAATCTGAAACAAACACAAAAGTAACTGGAGAAGCTCAGCAGGTCTGGCAGCATCTGTGGAGAGAAAGCAAAGTCAATATTTCGAGTCCAATGACCCTTCATCAGAAGGGTTCAGAAAAAGTTTCTCCAGCTATTTCTGTTTCTATTATTGTAGCATGAACACTTATTTCTGTGTGACAATAATATGATTTTAAGAGGTGTATTTTGTCCTGTTTTAATGAAGGAAGGTTGAGAAGGAGATGCCGAGCAGCCTGCTCAAAGTCTATAAAGTAAATAGCTTGGGAGGCCTTGGGGATTATTTTTAAAGTTGGAATAATAGAAGGAACCTAAATGGGTAGGGTCAAGCTTCCACAGAACCAGGATTTTTAGTTTTAGCTTTCTGCAGTTGCTGGAGTCTTGAAACCAGATGTGGAAGCTCTTATTCCTCTCTCTGCTATAGCCAAAAGCTGGTTTGCTTGCTGCTAGAATTGCATGTGAGACAATCTATTTTGTTGAATTTGTCTTTGCCAAGGGTGTGTTTATAGTGTGTTCACTATATTCAAACAGTTAATTAGTAGTAGTTAATATATATGGTTAAGCATTTTGATAGAGTTACAGCTAAGCCAGTTCTTTTATTCTTATTTTGACTGTATTTTAACTATAATATAAAAGTAAAGTGTGTTTTGCTTAAGGTTGAGTTGTTTGACCGAAATGCATCTGGAACGCAACACCTTACACTTACCTTAAAATAAGAAAAAGTTAGCATAGATCCTATCTTAATATGTTTTGGTATGGGCCATAATATCTGTATTTGAGTCTTCGATAAGTTGTCCATGTTTTTAACCTTTTCAATGTTGCTGAAGACCTTGTTAGTGATGGCATATGGAGAATACAATATACACTCCTATAGTCTTCTCTATGCTGCTATTTCAATGTGAAGTTTACTTTTTAAAAGGATTAAGGCCTCAATTAAAAATAGTTGTCAAATGAATTTCCTTCACAGAGATTAAGGGCAGGATATTCAAGGTTGTGCAAAGGTTTGGAGTCTACTTCATAGATCAATTGAAGTTGGTTTCCCAGTCAGAAAGCAGTTCATCTCTGTCTGTGCAGTGATTGATTTTATTATGTACATGTCTTAAAAGCATTCATTCTAGTTCAACTGCTGAAGAAAGTCATGAAAGATAGGTTATAGGTTCTCTGTAGAGAATCGGGAGAGAGTTAATGAAGGTTTTGGAATCATTCTTGGTTTAGACCTTTTTTGACACTAGGTATCTCTTTTCCAAACAGCAGCAGGAATGTGATAACCTATACCTTGATGTTACAACTTAGTGTAGATTGAGAAATTATTGGCAAGAGGCATTTGCAGAAGTGGAAGCAGCTGAAAAAGAACCAGTCTGAGATGCACATAATGTTATACTACCTACATACAAACCAAAGGAATGCTATAAGTATGACCTGATTCGGCACCATAGCTGTTTAACAAGGTGGGCCTACTCCATCAGGTTGCTATGAAATTTAGAAACTCTGAAATGTTGACTGAAACTTCCATGTTATTAGTCCTGAGGGAGGTAAAATGCTGGAAAGCAACGTTCTTGAAGATGCATTTCTCATAGGTTTCCCTACCACTGTCCCCTTAAAATTATAGGAAATAAAACCAAGATAAAAGCAAATTTTGCAGTCCTTAGGATGAAGCAAGCTTATTGTACCAAATATCCTTTCCTTGCTGAACATGTCATGCTCTTGGTTAAAGGATTTGACTAAGTTTAAAAACATTGCAAGGTATACATAACTTAAAAAGTAACTACTTCACACTTAGAATTAGTAATCTGTAGGATGGACTGCCACCTAGTGCAGGCAGTTTAGATTTAGTAAAAATAATTCAAAAACGAAAATAGACACACTTCAGTTTGTCAGAAAGAAGCACAACACCCATTTAGTTTCAATGTAACAGAACACAATGCGCAGTGTCATTCCTGAACCTGTATTTAAGCATGTTTTAATTTTTTTTATTGTTCCTGTAAAAAAAATCCATTTCAGGTCACCTTGCTTGGAGAATCAGCATGTAGCCCACTGGTTCAGAGTCACCTAGCTAAACAATTTTAAGAGCACAGGAATCTCAAGTTGAGTTGACTATTGCAACCAGATTTGAACCTACTTTGAAATCGAGATATTAGTATCATTTAACAATGGCTAGCCACCTCATGACTGACATTGTCAGCAGTGGCTTTCATCAGATAAAATGTTAAACTGAGGCTCCCAATGTTTGTGGTTCAGCTGATCCATGGAGCTATTCAAAGGGAAGGGATTCACCAAGTATACTAACCAACATTCTTGCTTCGATTAGCACCATCAAAAATCGATTAATTAGTCATTTATCCTTTTACAATTTGGGGATATTTCTTTGTGCAAAATGGCTGTCACGGCTACCTACATAAGAACAATCATTGTCATCAAAGTGATTCATTATTTGAAAAGTGACTTGTGACATTTCTGGAAACATGAGGCACTGTGTAAGCACATTTCTTTTATGAATCAGCCTCTGATATTTGAAATATTTTGCTCAACATTGTCTTCATATTTTTACTTTCAGTTTACTTTATCCTTCTTTGCTGAGCCAATCTAACTTGCTGTCCATAAGAAATACACAAAAACCAATGGGCAAAAATGTTAGTTAAAAACTTTAATAATAGGTAAAAGTAACATCAATTTCAACCCTGTGTTACATTGAGGTTTTCTATAGAGTTACATCTGGCCTGTATTAATCAGATAGTCTTCAGTTTGAATGCAATTGGTTACTTAAGACAAATGGCTGCTTTTGCAGGTTGGATTCCCATGGAAAAATGTTGCAGGTGGGATTTGGGCAAAAAAAAATTATTTAAAATGTGTATCACATCATGTAATGCTATTACAGCTATCACTCTGTGGTAGAAGTGATCTAAAGGGGCCACAGTTAATTGGAATATTCATTTAATTGGGGCAGATAATTAGGCCCAAGTTTTCCTCCTGTATATTGTAATGATAAAACACTGGTGTTTTACAGAGATACCATGATAGCTGTTGCTGCCTTTTTGAATTATTTTAAATAAAAATTGCCAAAATGCATTTGTTTTCACCAGAGACGTTTGTTTCTGATAAAACAGCATTGCAATGCCTAGGAATTAAGGTTTTTTTTCCATAATAGCTTAGTTATTCATTGTTGTAACATCAAAACTCAATAATTTAATTTATAGGTATTGTTGAGTCATTTCCTAGCTACTTTTATTCATATATGGTAACGTTGATTTGTTATTGATGACTGATATTTTGAAGTATAGGCAATAGTTCTTAGCATTGATTTGAATTAACTGTTTATAAAGAGTAGTTGGATAATTGGAACTTTACTCACCACAGAGGTGTTCACATTAACCTTCATAAGGTTACAGTGTCCCT
Organism: Rhincodon typus; assembly: GCF_021869965.1. Classification (NCBI taxonomy): domain Eukaryota; kingdom Metazoa; phylum Chordata; class Chondrichthyes; order Orectolobiformes; family Rhincodontidae; genus Rhincodon; species Rhincodon typus. The sequence continues at coordinate 22,277,846 of NC_063351.1, read as the reverse complement.
TTGGATCCCATTAGCTTTGATTTTCTCCTAATGTGCAAGATTTGAACTTTTTTTTCAAAAAGTACATTCTAACCTCATTATAGCAGCCATTGGGAGCCAAGTGCTTTGTATATTATTAAAAGGTGCATGCTATAGAGAATATCTGATAACTTAATAAAATATAATCTGGAAACTTCAGAAGCCATAGCACAACAATGTTATGATAGACAAAGGTGTTGTGCATCAAGGTCAATAAATTCAAAACAGAAAGGGAAAGGAAATGGTTGCAAATCTGACAAGCTCAGTCAACGTCAGAAAACATTTGGAGTTTTTGTTCGGGCTACTAGAGGGGCTAAATGTCTTTGAATTTGCATATATGTAAAGACCAAAAGCTAATGTATTGTAATGCACTTGAATGTTTCAGTTTTAAAATACATTGTTTAAATTTTATTCTGCAAATTAAAATTATTTTAAATATCTGCTTAAATAAAACTTGCATGGTTTGTATTGATATCAAAGTTTCCAAATACAAAAAGCCTGCTAACCATGTAAAGTGTGCAGTGTGATAAAGGTGATCTCAGAATGAATAAGCAAAACAAAAAAAATCCTAACATGTAAGGCAGGAAAAAAAGAAAATACTTGGATAGATTTAGTAGTCTAAGTTTTAGCTTTAATACTATGGCAAGGTACATAATTTTGTGTTCAGAAGCTGCATTTATCAAAAATGATGATGATATACATATCGCTTCCATATCACAGAATGTTCTTGGTCAAAATTGGCTGGAGGCAAGTGATATCTTCGAGTAAACAGTATATGAAGACCATATCTTAAAATGATAGATCACCTAATTTTGTTCTGACAGAGGTTTTTGCCGCAACAAACATCTGTCATTGAAACACCAATTCAGAGATGTGGAAGCCAAATTGTGGAGGATGTTTTTTGTATTTGTCAATCCTACTCAGAAGGTTGCTGGTGTCACTTGCAGAGGAGTTACAAAGGTAGTACGGAGTTATCATGTGATTGTTTCAAGGAAAATGTTACCAAAAGGCTTCTGTAAGTGCAGTATAATTTTTATCCTTATAGACAAATACTTAGAATTACCCAATAAACTCTTCCACTTTGAGCAAAGGCTAGTTTAATAAAAACAAATGCATGTATTCTAGCATTGTGCAAAATAATACTGGATTGACTGAATATAATTTTGTGGCATTAAGTATTCTAAAATATTTGCAGAAGCAAAACATATGAAGGCATTTTAAAATGGTCATTTTTCTAACCAATTATTTAAAAATTCAAACAATAGTGAACAATTCTCCTGAACTCTTGAGGCTTTGAGAGTGCTAATGTCCTTTTGAGGAGAGGAAGGGGTTGGTCGGGTTTGAGTAGTTAGGGGAGAAGTCGTGGGTGAATGGGAGAAATTAGAAGGTGTAGCACACTTAACCGGAACCGTGTCCAAATGACATCATTAAAATTTGTAAATTACTGATCCTGTGAACATTTGTTAGCCGAATATCTAATTAACTGTACTACTAGTCCAATATTGGTTTGGAAGAAGGTTCTTAGTGTGTGTACTGCTAAGTTGTCTGTTTTAATTTTAGAGCTAAGACTTAAAGAATGTTTAAAACACCCATGAGTGATAGATCCTGTTATTAAAGTAAAGGAATTGTGCATGAATGACATTCTTTACACACCTCAACTGTCAACATTTCTAATCAAATCATCCACCCTTCTTGCTCTTAAGTGATACATGCAATATACCCTGTAATAAACACCCCCAAGTCTAATGAGAGCCCCTAAGGCAACTTCAAATGTATGAATTCATTACAATTGAACAACATAATCTGCAGGGCAAAGATGCCTGTGATCTAACCTCTTTACCTCACAAGGCTGCGGTTTCAAGTGAAAAATGTTGTACATTTGTTTACAATGTATTGCGCTGTATGAAGTATTGTTCATTCCTGTAGTATATAAGACGGGAAGGCTTAATGGAAGAAAAATCAAAGAAGCAATCTTTCATTTTGCTCTTCTATGAAAAATTCAAAGACTGAAATCTCACCCACAGAAATTTTGCAAGCATATTATTTTCCGATGTTCAGATCAATTTGTCTGTCAACCATGCTGAGAGGTGGAAGGGGCCAGTGAAAGCAATTTAGCTTGTGAGGTCCTAAATAGAAATGTTTTAGAAGACCTTGTCACATGTTATGTTTTTTATATTACAGCCTGTTTTTTTTTATTTGCTGCTGATATTATGAAACAAAATTGGTATCAATCACGTAAGTCAACTATAACCACTCCACAAATATTACTTCTGTGCATATGATTCAGGCAGAATTATTTGTAAATTAACCTTTTGCCCAAATGTAAAAAAGCTGTACTCTAAAAAATAATGTAAGCTACTGGTAATGTTGATTTCTTCTGTTTGGTACACACCATTGTGCATTTTAATTTATGGTGCCCGGGTGAATTAAAGTGTTTGTGTTTGGTATAGTATTTTTTACAGACTTTATAAATGCTTCTATTTTATGTTTTTTTTTCTTCTCTATTCAATCAGTAGCATGTTAATATGGTTATTATCATTGCTGAATTTAACAAGATTCAAACAAATGAAAAATATATTTTAAATTGGAAAGTGTTAAAACTGCGGCTCCATTTATAAAAGAAAATTATCCAAATGTTTTTTGTGCATTGTGAGATATAAATTCCTGTCAAATTTATTATTTAACAGAACAAATAACATGAAGCTAGGTATGCTTTGGCTGTATTACCAAGGAAAATAGGATCAGGAGTAATCTTATGAATCTGCCCAAAAAGAATGTTTGGGAAATCTCAAATTAACTGACCCTGTTACTAATCTAGAGTTAAATGTTGGAGCCACCTATTTTAAAGAATGGAAGCAAAATCATGGTCTCTCAAGAGTATATATTAAAGCCCACCTCAGCCCCGTGAATTATGGGTTTATAAGTAATATTTATCCTTTGCATTCATTTTTCATTGATATCATGCAAATACTCTTAGAAACATTGATTTTCTTCCACAAACCAATGTTTTGTGTCACTTTCTACTGTAGCACTCCAGAACAATGCATTTAAGTAGGTAGATGAAAAGGACAGTTAAAAAGAGAGGTTTTAGTGAGTTTTTAAAGGCAGGGTTCGCAGTAGCAGAGTGAATTTGTTTTGGCAGAGAGTTCTGGAGAAAATGGCAATGACAGCTGAAAAATTAGCATCGATGTTAATGAAAAGGTGGGGTAACTGGGGGGAGGAAACAAGCTTAAATCTGGAGTCAGATGAACAGAAGTTGTAAACTTGAATGTGTGCCAGTACAAATTGCCCCTAAAAGTGGACAAAGAACGTTGACTGATTGAAAAGTGTAAATCAGCACCTAAAACTCACTTGTACGTAGTCCAATGGAGATGGTTGACAATGGCCTCTGTTCAGAAGGGATTCAATTTACCTAGAGGTTATGAGGAGTGACAATGAGATTATTCAATTTTAATTCTCTGCCCAAAGGCACAGATGACCCACAGATCTGTGATCTCCACTATCTCTTGGACAAGGCATTAGGTCCTGAACTACCCCAGCAGAATGGCGATCGAGCCCTGTGCTATTGATGTCAGTTAGCAGTTCAGTCTACTTAGTTAAGTACAAGGACACTACCCAAGGTACCACAGGACCTTTGACCATTATGGCAAACATTGGAAAAATCAATCCTTATGTCGATGCATACATGAAAGATTGAGGCATTTTTGCTCTTGCAAAGTGCAGAGAAGTAGATTTTCCAGACCTATAAAAGGGCTATTGTGGATCAGTGCTTGGTATGGATGAAAGCTCAAAGTTTATTATTACCAGTGGTCTTGAAGAGTAAGCAGCCAAGAAGATTTTTGTCACTTGTCTAAAGGTATGTACTATTCTTATGGGTTGGCATTGAGCTCCACGAAGATGTGATGAGCCCAGGACTTGTTTGTCAGGAAGGAAGTTGATGATGCAGCAGTAACCCTGCTGGGCAATGTGACAATAACCAGATTCATTAATGGAGACATAATTAAAGTTGTGTTGGTGCTGGCAAAAGTTGAACAGATGAATTTAATTTGGTTAGTTTTTTTTAAGCTGTAGCGCGCTGATCTAGGACTTGATACCAGATAAGAACTCAGTCATACAGAGTGGAAACATACCCTTTGATCCAACTTGCCTGCACTGACCAGATATCCTAGACTGATCTAGTCCCATTTGCCAGCATTTGGCACATATCCCTCTCAATTCTTCCTGCTCATATACCCGTCCAGATGCCTTGTAAATGGTGTAACTGTACTCACCTCCTACTCCCCTGACAGCTTGTTCCATATGTGCACCATCCTTACATGACTCCATTTAACTCTTTCCCCTCTTACCTTAAACCTATGCCGTCTAGTTTTGAACTCCCCTACCCTGGGAAAAAGACTTTGGCTATTCACCCTATCCCTGACCCCCAAGATTTTATAAACCTCAATAAGGTCACTCTCTCAGCTATTGACACTGCAGGGAAAAAAGCCCCAGCCTATTCAGCCTCTCCTTATAGCTCAAATCTTCCAATCCTGGCAATAGCCTTGCAAATCTTTTCCAAACCCTTTCAAGTTTAATTTACATAGTACAACAGTAATGGTTAGCAATATTTCACGATAGAATAGTTCAAGAACAGCCCTGGAATACATGGTGGTAGCAGAAATGTTGCATGCATGTAAAAACTGGCCTGATTTTTGAGAATGATGTTGGCAAGGATGAGCATGGATAATGAATAGAATGGATTACTGGAGAAAAAGGTGAAGGCAAAGGAAGAGAAATCCCATAAAAAAGTATTTAGTAATTGTTAGTATTAGTGGTACTGCAACCACTAGAGCACAGTATAATGGAGCAGGAAATTGGAGTGGTTAACAAAGTAATAGTTGGCACTGATGCCAAAGAGCAGAAGGAGGGACATTGGCAGTTGTAGCAATGTAATATTCTTGGTGATTTTAACCAAAGTCATCTGGGTTCATGTAGACCAGGTCAGCTTCTTAGGAAAAACATCAGTATCGTACAAAACCCTGTAATAAAGATAGTTTGAATAAATTATTCTGATAGCGTAGGAAAAGAATGTGAAGGGATGGGAAAGTGAGATTTAGGTAAAGATCAAGCTGGAGCTTTTGGACCTGGTAAACTTGCCGTTACCTGGAAACGCTGCTTCTGATTGAGTTCAACAATAGTAAGAAATGCAGATGCTGGAGTCAGAGTCAACACAGTGTGGAGCTGGAGGAACACAGCAGGTCAGGCAGCATCAGAGGAGCAGGAAAATCGACATTTCAGGTCAGGACCCTTCTTCAGAACTCCATACGTGTATGGAATTCATTGATGTGTTGGCGCAGGGGAATGAAGGTGAGTCCTTTGCTGAGGACTGACCGTTCGTCCTCAGTGAGGGGATGGTCTGTGAATACCCGGCAGGGCTTGGGGCTGGCATCAGGTGTAGAGCTGCAGCTGGAAGTGGGGGTGGAGACTGTCCGATTGAGTTGCCCAGGGATGCACAGGAACTTTTCCAACTGATAACATTAAGGATGGGAGACCAGACTTGAGCATCAATGTGCTGCTTTGTAAAAGACATTTACAAATGCACCAAACAAAATACTGGTGAGATTATTATTTTACTCTATTGAAGGGAGGTACGCTTGGAACAGAAGTTAATGTAATTATCCCTCACCTCTTTTTATTTTTCTTTTGTTCTGGATGTGTGTCATAAATGGAGATACTGCAGTATGAAATGAATATATTCTGTAGTATATATTCCCCAATAAATTATCTTCCTACTTTGATCTCCAATAAAATATGCAATTTTATTTAACAATGTAGGTTAATCATTTTAACTGAGAAATGATGGCATCAATTGTTCATGCATTAAGTGGCACTGGCTTTGTGGAAAATAAGTCACAGACTTTCTTTTGTAATATTTGAGAAAAGAGAAGAAAATTCCATCATTTTTTGCCTGACAATAAATGCGCAAGATGTTCAATTATGTATTTTAGCACAGTTTATGCCTTTGTGTTATGCGTTTAAAAGCAAATGGCAAAAGGTGTGCTGAACAATTTAGCGCAAAGACAGTGCCTCTTTGAAAATTAACTATACCAGCTAAGCTAGGGCAATTGTATTTGTATCAATGTCCTGCAGGCTATGGAAGCCAGCAAATAAACCAATAATAGACATTAGTGTTTAATATCTGAGATTTCTAGGACTGAAAGTATGTAATGTATACAAGTAAACTTATTTAATGCAAGCTAAGTATACAGATTTCAGTAACAAGACAGCATGTGAGAAAACTGGTGTTGTCATCTTACTGAAGAATAATGTTGCTACTCTAGATGGAAAGAGTCTTTTTTCTTTAGTTCTCCCACCATTATTATTTCTTGCAGTGAATAGTCAAAATGGTTTGAATTGTATACTTTTAATTTGCAAAGCCCAACCTTTACAAAGTGTCTTGTATTTCATATAAAGTGCATTTTAATGTAACTGATTATTTAATTGCCTGACAAATTACAGATACTATTGTGTTCACAGGTAAATTGCATTTTTTGCTGCCATTCTTTCATCACCACTCGGTCAGTAGTCTGAAATTCTGAAAGTAAAATAATTTGCTTTAGCTGACCATCCTGAGAACTGTAACTAGTTCAAGGTGAAGGTACACTGACATTTTCTAAGGGTTTTTGGGGATGGGCAATGTATGTGGCCTTGCCACTGTCACCCACTTGTATAGTTCAAGGTTTCATTGGCCATAATTTGTCGATGCTCTTATAGTTTAGAACAGTTTTAATAGGTGAATTTACATACCGTCTTGTTCAGAGCAGAAACCTTTGCCTTGTCCAGGGAGGAAAGCACAGCAAAATCCTTTTCATTCCAGTATTGCATTTTTTTTTAATGGTCTGGTAACCAGGTGAAGACAAAGGGTTAAGGAGGGCACTTGCACAGCATACTGCTCCAGGCATCTATGCTCATTATTGCTTTCAGTGAATTGGTGGCTGGTATTCACAATTTACCCTTGTTGCTCTCTGTAATGTTGAGGTTGTTAATGTGTATTGCAGTCACTACAATTTTTTTTTGGACTTTTCCAGTTGATGCAAATCAAAATCAGTTACTGTGGTGACTGAAATGTGTATGAAATTACAGCATTTTCAATATCTAATAAATAAAGAGAGTTCAGTGTTGTTCCAGATTCATATTTCAGAGGTAGAAATTCCCAGTAGTTCATTGGTCCGTGACCAATAGAAATCCCCTTAGACCAACAATTAATCAGGCTCTAGTGATCCTTTGACCAGTTACAATTGCAGCTGTCACATCATTTGAAATGTCAAGACCTGGCCTTACCTAATAAAAAAAAAACTGTGCCATTTGTTTAAATTTAATACATACACTGCACATCTAACGTAAAACAATGTGCAATTTTGACACGATGAACTGTTGTATGTTTAAAATGCCATTGGTAATTTTGATAATATTTCTGATTTTGGTTTGACCTTCATTGTTTCCAACAAGATGTAGGCTTCCAAATTTTAAACTTTCAGAATTAAATTGTCACAGTCTAATTTATTTCATTGTGAATTTGGAAGTCCACTTACGTAATTGTAGGCGTGAATTTTGGATAGTTTTCACAGATTTGGAGTTTTAAACTTTTCGATTTAGGGTGAGATTACAAAACTTTATACATAGGTCTTAATAAACCTTTGCACTATTTTGCAAGATTTTGAGCCATTTTTGTGCGACAGGATTAAATTTTCCAAGTGAGAAAATGTGAAAGAGCAGTAGCTGATAAATTTTTATAGAGGAAGTATTTAGGTTTCTGTTTGACACCAGGCTATATAAATTGCTTCTGATTTTATGCACATTGTTTTTAGTTAATGATTTTCAGCTGTTTGTTGTTCCTCTGATTGCATGAAAATGTACCATATGCTCAGCCAAAGACAAATGATTAGCAAATGAAATTCTGGACAGCTGTCTGACTGAAAGCTTTGGTTGATAGCATTCTGCTATCATAATTAGCTTAAGCTTTGGGTTAATTAACTTCCTACCTGGATATGCATAATAATAGCAAACTCCAGAAAGCGAGAAGCTTTGAGTACATCAACAACATTGCTGTCTTTTTATTTGGTATTTCAAGAGCATATTATAATTTCAAGAGTGATTAATCCTGGGAATATTGTCACATACTGTACATTTTATTTGCAACCAAGATAATACTGAAACAATTTGAATCTATTAAACAGAAGAAATAGTGTTTTAAAATTATAATTAAAGTTTCTGAAAGCAAATCACTAATTTCAAATGCTTTTGTTGGGAAGAATATCAGATGTATTGGTCTCTTGTAAAGACAGCGTATATGGGAGTGGGATAGTGGGGGTTGCTAGAATGCCAATGCTAATGGATTAAAAATAAAATGGTAATTTTAAATTTATTCAAATGGTTCATTAAAGGAATAATTAATCTCTTTCTGCACAACTAGGGAAATAGTATTAGTGATGTGCATTTACACAAAATCTAAAAGCTGCTGGTATAAAATGATTCAAATGTCGAATGTTAGCCATTCATTTTGCAAACTAGTTCCCTGACTGATTAGCAGTAGCTTTTGATTTAGAAGTAATTCATGCTGATATCTTCAGTCATGATAAAGTAGGATTTTCTAAGACACGGGAATGAAAAGCAGCCTATACATTTTTTTTCTCTCCTACATTCATTCTGTAATACAGGTTTTCATGAAAGGGTAACCCCTTGTCACGTAACTGTAGTACTTATTTTTGGACCACGGTGGTTTGTAAATCAATTTACTGGTTGTGTTGAATGGCAGAAAGAGATGACTTTGTCCTTCTTCCCACTCCTGTTTGCATGATTTACCAAAGCACTCTCTAAGATGCTCATCATCTTAAGGGCCCACTCTGGGCTTTAGAGAACACAAGCTACTGGAGTGTATTGTGAATTTGGAGTAAAAATTGGAGTTTACATTTCCCAAAGCACCGGAGAGCCTAGCACTTAATTCTGAAATAACCCATGCTTGGAAGAGAAAAAAGATTTTAATGATTTGAAAAAAAATGTTTCTGTAAGTATGTCAGTGGACATAGAAAAGGTTTTGTAACAGCAAATTTGATTTGACTTGTGAGGGCTGCAGTTAGAACACGTGGTAACAGTTCAGTATGCCGTGCTTCAGATTTGTGGCTCCTGGTCAGTCTGCGGGCTTCATGAGTGCCCTTCTGGTCAGTTCATGAAAGTTTCATTCAGCTGTCAAAAGCCATTTTTCAAAATTGGCATCATTTTGGGAGATGTTGAGGACACCATTTTCTCAGTTTGTTTAATGAAAGGAATGGATCCCCCAGTGGCATAGTTTGCTGTGTAGGAAGCATCATTCTCATGGTGCTAAGGCAGTTCTGGAAAGGTATGCGTGCTACATGACCCTGTCGTAACATGGTTTTTAAAACATTGGTCAGCTAGATGTAGGCTTTAAGTAGGCACAAGAGGATTTTGAATTTCAACAAAATAAAAATAAGGATGCTCACCTAAAAGCTCTTTCGCCAGTATAGTATAAGCATGTGTTTCTGGGTGGAAACAGTAAAACAAAATAATATCAATAACTAGCATACACATTGTAAAATCTAATGTTAATGTTAAGTTACATGGAGCAATTGTGAACTCCACAGTCAGAAATTTACATGTAATTATAATTTCCCAACATATAATTCAAATATTTGTGAAACTGCTGAAGAAGTACCAGCGTCCTTATTCAGTGTCTATTTAAATACAATTTAGCAAAATATAACTCTGTTGCATTGAATTCAAAATAATTTTATGTGGGGCTTGAGATTCTGTTTTATTTCCCCTAACGTCAGAATTATTTATCTGGCCTATTCCACCCAGATGTGACTGGCTAGGGCATAGTCATTTATATTCAGTTTCCATGGGTCCATGTACTCATATGTACATCATTTTTGAGTTTCTGTGGCTCCCAAGAGATTTACCCTATTCATATTTGAGGTTCCATCATGTAAACTGAATAAACAACGCACAAATCTCTAATATACGACAACAATTCTCTTGAACAACCCACTAATATATGTAATATTAAAATACAAATGCTTCGTACCTAGCATATTGAAAAGATGTAGATTCTCCAGATAAGCCAGCAGTAATCTAGATTAATGAGGAAGAAAGGTGAAATTTTTCTGCTGTCCTCAAATGAAGAAGGATATGAGTCAATTATGCTAGAATGTTGCGACATAGCTCTTATCTACATGTGGCACTAAACAAGGATTTGTTATGGGATTTCAGAAGGCTGCATACTGCTTCAGTGTTAAGCACCCAAAACTCTAGGGGAGCAGCACTAATTTACTCTCTCGTAAAACAAAATAATATTCATAACTGCTCAAGTGGCTTGACATAAGTAATGATGGCATATGTGGGAAGATTACCACCCCAATAGTGTAATCAAGGTGCTAGGTACTAATGCAAGTTAAATTGAGACAATAATGCTGAAACTTGTGTCCTGGGATTATGAGGGTACTTAAGATGCTGACATTGGCATATTCCGACAGTGTGTCTGTCTTGTTTTGAATTCCTGTTTATAGTTAATGCCCTCAAAATTTGTATGTCGTTAACACCATGTACTGAAGTGGGAGAGAACAAGGTTTGGGAGGAAGAGATTCCCTGTCTTAGTTGACTTTTGTCTCTTCTGGTAATTGGTGGCTTTTCTGCCATATTAGAGAGCAGCTCATGAAGTACCAAGGCCCCTGAGGTCTACATAAACATGCTGCTAGCGCTGAAAGTCTTGCATTCCCAAGTGTTGGGGAATAATTTACATACTTTGAATGAAAAGTCATTTATGCCTGCAAAATTGTTATTGCTGGAACAAATTTGAATACTAGTCATATGGAAATCTGAAATAAAGTCATATTAAAATTTGATGCCCAGATCAATATTGCAGAGCCCAGGTAATTAAAGTGGTGTTGTTTATTTGGCTCGAATAAATAACAAAGGCTTAATACTGACTAATTACACACAATTTTTTCCTAATACTGCAGGATAATAATGTCAGCAATTTAAAGTGACATTAAATGAGAATTAATAAAGGAATATTCAGTCACTATGACTATGATAAGATATTCACGTCAGTTTTCTTTTCTGTATAGGTCTTTATTTTTCCTAGCAAAATCTGCAAGTTTGTTCATGTTTAACTGCAGTTGAGGCATTATAGCTGCTCATGATTAGAACATACTTTACTGAAATCGCTATTTAAAAATCTCTATTTTTTTTCCTCCCAGGCTCAATGTCAGGTGCAACTTAGCAATTCTACCCTTTTAGAGGGGATCAAAGCTGAGCTGAAGGTCAAGACCTCATGCTCAGCACTCTTTTCTTATATAATAAATTGCCCGCATTGTTCATTAATTTCTGTCTCTGAAATGCCAAGTCAAGCCTTCGCAGCAATTCGCAGTGCCCATGTCCCATGGACAGCTCTCACCATGGTCCAGTAAGACTTTCTGATGAAATTACAGGTGCAGGGAAATGCAGAATTAGAAATATATCTGATGTTGCAATACTTGTGAAGCTATAGCGTTGTTGATGACAGGACAATTCCATTTTTGACAGTTTAATTTACTGTTGCCAGTGGACAAGAGCAAAAGGAGAATGTGGGGTTAGCCACCTGTCCCCTTGCACTTTGTTTCACATGCTGGGTTGCAAAATCATGACTCCCTCAACCTGTCGTGTTCAAATGAGAAGGGTTTCAGCTGGGAAATGGAATATTTCAGTGCATGCAATATTGCCTGACCTCATAAAACAAAAGAAAAAAAATCTGAGATTCTGACAGCTATTATGAATCTTGTATCAGCGTCCAAATGACTCTCAGGCAAGGTACTGTACATGTTTGTAATAGAGAAAAACAGGGGGCCACATTGACTTGCTATACTGAGTAAAAATGACTTGTTGGTAATTTGTTCTCAGATGTTAAAGAGACTGTTGAATTTACCAGTATGTACAGAAGAATGTTTAGCCTAGAGCAGAATTTAGAAATAGTCTGTACATAGTGGCACTCTGTTGAGCTTATTGGCAGCGTTGTATTGCAGTAGGGAGAAAGCTTAACAGCACTACAATAAGAGTAGCTGTAACTCTTGAAAGGTGGAATTCTGGCTTTAAGTTCACAGGTTTGATTCAACTAATTTTGTGTAATGATACCAGCTGCTAGAGATCAGAAGTTTTTCAGTTTTTGTTTTTTTTTGTAAAAGCTGTTAATTTCTAATCTTAGTACAGTTTTGTTTCTGTCCCTGCGAGAAGCAGGTAATTGTCATCAAACTTTAGCTGGATTTCAGTTATAGGAAATAGTGCTATAAACCATCAGGGAGTAGTAACTGAATTTGGTCTTAGCTAATTGGGACAGCTTATGTGTGGACAGGTTACCCTATTTTTCTGCCTGCTGCAGTGATATTTGCTCATCTGTATTTCCTCAAAAAGAACCTCATACATGATGTGGTGTTCTCGGCTGCTTCTTGTTTGCAAGAACTTAAGTGCACTTGAATTAGATTGCAGCTCATGAATACAACCAGTATGTTGGCAAGTTGAGAGAAAATAAAGCTCACAGGTCAGGTTTCTGAGCAGCAAGTAGTACCCATGAGCAGTCAGATACTTGGAACTGCCAGATAATCATTTCCTAACCCAGGGAGAGGGCAGGGAAAAGGGACAAGGGGGAGCATGGGTGAGGAACAATTTTAAAAGGCAAATAAAAAAACACAGTCAAGAAGATTAGTTTTTTTGCAATTTAATTTATCTGAAAATGGAGGTCTCCGAGAATCAATTGAATCAAACCAAATAGCACTGTGTGTTTTGTTTCTCTTTTTCGGTTTCTCAAACAATTGTGATTCATGGATTTTTCAATCATTTTATTATTGTGCATAAAGCATTTTGTATTTCCACTTGCTGCTACTTTTAAACTTGTCACACTATGATCCCTGGTCTTGACATTCGTATAGATGGGCTAGTTTTTCTCCTCCGGCTCGCCAGCTCTGGACAGCTTCTGTTCATTTGGCAGCTGTTCTAACGTGTACTCTCTTGTCATCTTTGCGTTCAATATATGCTGGTCTGAAGAAGAAAGTGGGATAGGGAGGACCATTGTATTTGGTCTTTGACCTTCTGTGCTGCCCATGAGCAGTGAAGGATAACTTTTGAAGAGGCATGTCAGTTGTGACAAGCAATCTAGTTGGTTTGAGTGGAAATGTGCTTTATAAGTTCTTGAAGCTGGAGTTTTGGGCAATGCATATTGTATGGTGCATTTAATTTAATTTGTACTTATAGCATTTGAATTTTATTTTCGAATGGACAAAAATACCAACTCAAATCTAATGAATATACCACATTCTGATAAGATTTTCAAGTGCATCTTTTTGTTTGTGATGCATTATCTTCAAATCTTTCAGAATTTTCAAATACTATACAAAAACCATCTATAATGGTCACCATATACTGTAAGTTTATATGAGATTTGTGCAATAATATAGCATCAATTTCTACTTTCAAATGACAAGTACAATACAATGCCTTGGTTAATTGCTTTGTGCAGCAAAAGAAAACCTTTGTAATAATTTGAGATGTGGTTGCATACATTTTTGTTGCCGTCATCTCCCAATCTATTAATTCCGTTATCTCATTGCATATTCCATGGTTAAGAACGCAGGACAGTTTTATTTGTAGACTTTACTACATTTGTTCTTGGTTCCTTTTGCAACTATTGAGCGAGAAATGCATTAATACTCAGTTCATTTAGTTTTGTCAGCACTTATTCTTTCTCTGCCCAATAAGCAAAATGAAATTTTATCCACAACAATCATGTAGTGCTTGCTGTCAACCAGATCGTTGAACAATGTAGATATATTACGATCCCCATAGAGATAAGAACTTTTAAGTAGAGATGTGGATTTCTTGGTGAACAACAAAGAATCGAACAATCAGATTTCATGTTTGAAGACCTTTTCTGTAACAACTAAACTAAAATCAATTTTGACTAAATATTATTTAGGCAACTAAAAAATTAAGCTAAAAAAACACATTCTCTACTAATTTCTTAAACCAGTTGGAATATGTTTATATAGCACATCACGTTCTCAGCAGAAATGTAGTCTGGCATCTGAATTCCAGGTTCTTCCCATCTTTAATAAGAACTGTTTGACCCGACCTATCACAGTGAATATTCCAATGCCACTCTAAACAAAGACTACAGTGCTCAAACGTGTGAGCAATCTGATTGTGCTACGTGATGTCCAATGTCCAATTGCAACTCTAGTCTTTAAACTCTCCACTTTAAAATAAGAATCTGTCTTCACTAGCATTCTGCAATTTGGAAGAAGATTACAGAAAGGTATGGAAATTGAAGAGTAGTTTTCTTTTTGTGTACTCACGGGATGTAGGCATCATTAGCTGGGCCAGATATTATTGCCCATTCCTAGTTGCCCTAGTGAAGGTGTAAGTGTGTTGCCTCCTTGAACCCCTGCAGTCCATTTGCCATAGGTAGATCCCATAATGGCATTAAGGAGGCAGTTATAATGGGGGACATTAATTATCTGAATAAAGACTGGGATTCCATTAGTCTAAAGAGCAGAGAGGGGTAAGGGTCCCTTGAGTTGTGTGAAGGAAGATTTTCTGTATCTGTATGTTTCTAGCCCAGTGAGAAAGCAAGCAGTGCTGGACATGGTTGTTGGGAATGCGGTGGGCAAAGTAGGTCAGTCTCAGTGGGAGAATATTTGGAGGATAGTGATTGCAGTGTCACAGGTTTAGGATCATTTAAAAAGGATTTGAAAAAAATTTAATAAGAATAGTTAACTGGTGGAAAACAACTTAACTGGGATAAGAATGGATATGGGCCAAATAGATTGGAGTCAAAATATGTCAGAAAAAAATTGTAGATGGACAATGTGCTCCTTTTAAAGAAAAGATGACTTGGCACACTCGAGGTGCATTCCCTCAGAAGAGAATGTAGGTTCAAAAAATCCCAAGCTTCCTGAATGACAAAAGACATAGAAATTATGATCAAAATGACATATCAATAGAAAATTGATGACTAGGCTAAATGCATTAGTTTCAATGGGATAGTGAAAAGGCAAGTCAGAGAAGCAAAGTGGGGGTATGAGAAAATAATGCCAGATCATTTAAGAGGGAATTTAACATATAAATAGTAAATGGATTGTATGAGGAGATGTGGGACCAATTAGGAGCCAAAAAGGGGATTTACACATGGAGGCAGTGGACGTAGCTGAAGAATTAAACAATACCTATCTTTACCAAGGAGGAAGATGCTCCCAGGGTCAAGTTGGAAGACAGGGAAACTCAGTCATTTATAGGGCTTAAAATTGATAATGGGGTATTGGATAGTTTGTCTGTACTTAAAATTGACAAGGCACCTAGTCTACTTGAGATTTATTCAATAATACTGAAGGAAGTGCGAATGGAAATTGCAAACAGCCTTTCTTGGGCTCAGATGGTGCCAGAGGACTGAAGAATTGCAAACATATTATGCCTTTGTTGAACAGAAGGTGAAGGAATAAGCCAAGCAATTACAGATCAGCCCGTTTAACTGTCGTGGTTGAGACATCTCTGGAAACAATAACTCAGGCTGAATTATAATCGCATGGCCAAATGTGATTTAGTTATGGAAGATCAGTGTGGATTTCCTTAGCGGGGGCATATTTAATTAACTTTCTGGAACAAAAACAGAAATTGCTGGAAAACCTCAGCAGGTCTGGCAGCATCTGTGAAGAGAAATCAAAGTTAACGTTTCAGGTCCAGTGACTCTTCCTCAGAACTGAAGGTAGTGACAAAAATGTTGGCTTATATGCAGAAGATGGGGTTGGGGGAGGGGCTAAGGAGTAAACAATAGGTGGGGATAGAGCCCAAAGAGCGAGAATAACAGGTGAACAGACAAAGGAGTGGATAACGATCAGCCTAGGAGACTGAATAGCTTGTAATAGTGACTGTTGGTGGCTAATGAGGTTTGTGTATAATAGCAGACTATGTGATAACAAGGCCTGGTGTGTGGGGGTGGGGGCTAGGACATGGGAGAGTACAAGCCCTAAAGTTATTGAACTCGATATTGAGTTTAGAGGGCTGCAGGTTCCCCAAGCAAAAAATAAAGTGTTGTTCTTCCAGATTGCGCTGAGCTTCACTGGAGCACAGCAGCAAGCCTGAGACAGAGATATTGGCCAGGGAGCAGGGTGGTGTGTTGAAGTGACAGGCAACTGAAAGTTCAGGGTCTTTTTTGCAGGCTGAACGTAGATGTTCTGCGAAGCGGTCACCCAGTCTATGCTTCGTTTCCCCAACGTAGAGGAGATCACGCGAGCAGCGAATGCAGTAGACAGGATTGTGTGAAGTACAGGTAAAATGCTGCTTAGCCTGGAGGCTCTGTTTGGATCCTTGGATACTGCAGTCTTTCTGGAATCTTTTGAGGAGGAAATAGAAAGGTTTGCTAAGGGAATTCCTATTAATGTGGTGTATGCAGACTTCCAGAAGGTATTTGATACAGTGCAACAAAACAGACTTGAGAGTAAAGTTCTAGCTCATGGAATAAAAGGGACATTGGAACATCGATATGTAATTGGCTGAGAGAAAAGAAACAGAGAATAATGGCTGATGGTTATTTATTGTGTTCAAAGGGAAAGGTTTGTAGTGGAGTTCCCCAAGGGTTTGTGTTTGGACCCTTGCTTCTCCTGATAAAAACATGTAAAAATAATCAGCATTTTGGTATGTAAAGCACATTTCCAACATGATATAATACTTGGAAGCATTGTAAAACTGTATAAAGGTAAGTGTAGAACCTCAAAAGGAAATGGACAAGTTGGCGGATGAGCAGATGAAGTTCATTATGGGGAAGTGTGAGATGATGCATTTTGGCAAGAAAGAACACAGACGCAATACAAACTAAAGAGTACTACTCTAAGGGAGGGGTGCAGGAACAGAGGTACCAGGGTATATTTGTGCATCAAAAGGTAGCAGTTGGCTGACCTCGTTAGAATCAGTAGATCCCTCATTCTGTGAGTTTGAGGACACAGGCTGGTCCTTTCTCTCGGAGAGCCTCCAAGAACATTTTAGCACCACGTCAGGTTCATTTAGCTAAGCCTCCGATATTGGTGGTGTATGACACACGGGAGCTCACCTCTTGTGTCAGGAGCACCTCCATCGAATTTTATCTCTTTTTCTAGTGGCAAAGAGTTGAGGCAGCTACATCAGTCATGTCCATTTCTGATTCTGAAGACTTGTCAACACTTGATGGAGGGGGTTCCAACAGCCTTTCAGACTGTTCCGAGGGGCAGAGCATGGTTTGCTCCCACACCGTTTGTGAATTTGCAGCTTCCATATGGTACACGTGCTTGTTCAGGACCATTGCAGCCATCCAAACATGATAAATCACCGGACCTGACCTCGCGTCAACCATGCCACTTAGCCATGCAGGGCCATTCCCATGGTTCTTGTACCAAACCTTGTCTTCTGTATCAAGCTGTCTCTCTGTCTTTCAGTGGAGTCTTGTGGCTGGCATTGGTGTTTCTGATGCCGTTTCATCATTCCATCATCCTAACGGCCTGGGAAGATCAGACTTAACCTTTTGTGGAGTCTTTTACCCATCAGCAACTCTGCCGGTGCTACCCCTGTAATTGCATGAGGTGTGGTCCTATAATCAAATAGGAATCAGGACAGTTTTGTATCTTGTGAAGCTGTAGGCTGTTTCTTCAAGCCGGCCTTAAAGGTTTGGACTGCTCTTTCTGCCAGGCCATTGGATAATGGATGGTACAGAGTTGTCCTTATATGACGAATGCCATTCGACTTTAGGAAATACTCAAATTCCCTCCTGGTAAATGATGGCCCACTATCTGTGACTAACACTTCAGGGACTCTGTTTATTGAAAAGAACGCACACAGTTTTTCAATCTTTATCCCTGTGTTTGTCAAATGAACTCTCTGCACATCTAACCACTTTGAGTCGGTGTCCACAATGACTAAAAACATTGAGCCCATGAAAGGACCTGCAAAGTTGACGTGCAACCAAGTGCAAGGTTTACCCATTTTGTCCTTATTGGCAGTCTGGGTACTGCCCTACCAACACGGTTTTGTCTGCATCTAGGCCTGGCCACCAGACATAACGTCTCGCCAACATGTTCATTTTGAAGACGCTTGGGTGGCCCTGGTGGACTTCAGCCAGTACCTTTACTCAGGACACTCACTCATGCTCACCATAATAATATGCCATCCTCTCCTGGGACTCTCCGGATCCAAAAAGGTTTCACTTCTAGTTGTGACGCCCCTTGTGTTTCCCCATTACCACCAGCTGTTTCAGTTTTAAAAGGACTGGATCTTTCTGCATCCAAAGTCTGATATTGTCAGCTATGATTGGGAGCATGTCCAGAAAATTTAATATCATTACAGACTGTTCCATTAGAGGTACCACTGGTGGTGTATGTGCTAATGGGAGGCAGCTCAATGCATCCACCTAACCCTAACCCTATTGCAGGTGTTCTAACTTGTAACTGTAAGCACTTAGTATTAGAGCCCACCACTAAATGTGGTTGGAAGCTATGGTATGGGCACTGCCTTGTCCATGTTAAGCAGCCTAAGTAGGAGTTTGTAGTCTCTGATTATCAGAAATTTTTATCCATAAAGGTACTGGTAGAACTTCCTGACTCCAGATATGAATGCCAATCCTTCTTTCTGTTTATGGGTGTACTTGCGCTCTGCATTAGCCAAAGTCCTGGAAACATATGCTATTGAGTGTTCCTCTCCATTGGGCCAGCTACGAGCTAATACCTCCCTAAGTGGCATCAGGGTGGTATCGCATATCAATACCAGATCTATCTTGGGCTCATAGTGTGCCAACACTTTAGAGGATGATAGCTGTTTCTTTACTTCATTTAAAACTAGGGCTGGTATGTGCGACCATTTCCAAGGTTGACCCTTTTTTAGGAGTTGATGCAAAGGTGCCAGGATGGAGGCCTGGTTCTGTATGGACTATCTGTAATAATTTACCAGCCAAAGAAATGACCTAAGCTCTTGGACAGACATGGGAGACGGGGCACCTTTGATTGCCTTCACTTTATCTTCCAAAGGGTATAACCTAGTCTTGTTGACACTGTGGCCTAAATAAGTCACTTGGGGCGCCTGGAACACACATTTTTCCCTTCATAGGTTTTCGCCCGCCTTGCAAAAATTTCTTGGGACTTTGTCCAAGTTCTTTGAACGTTCGTTATCAGTTTTCTCTGTTGTTAGAACGTCATCTAGATAAATAGTGATGTGAAGTAGACCTTGCACAATGTTCTCTATCAGCTGAAAAATTGAACAGGCTGATGATACCCCAAATGGCAGTCTCATATATTGGTACAAACCCATTTGGGTATTAATAACTTATGGGTAATAATTTCTGGGGATCTCTGTCTAAACACAATCACAATGCAAGTAAGCATGGCTCATGTCCAGCTGCGTGAAGGGCAGCCTCCCTGCCAGTTTTGCATATAAATCCTCTGTGCAAGGGATTGGGTATTCAACCAGCCGTGAAAAGTGGTTTACCACCCTTCAAGCTTTAAAATTGGTACAACTGGTGCTGCCCATTCTGCAAACTGCAGTGGTTTGATGATTCCTTCACTTTACAACTTTCTGATTTCTGCCCCAACTTTTGCCAATAAGGCAAATTGCACTGGGCGGGCCTTGCAGAATTATGCAGTTGCTTCCTAGTCAACATATAAAGTAGTCTTGGCTCACAGATAGTTCCTAGACTTTCCTGGAAGAGTCCTGGGTATTTAATTATGTTTTCACTCGGGCAACCGTTTTCTAACTGAAAATTGTTGAGCCACTCTAGGTGAATCTCTTGCAACCAATCCCACCCCAATAGGCTTGGACCAGAACCTTTTACTACAACCAGTGGTAACTGAACCAGCTGCTTTTCATAAGAGACCGGAACTGAAGGTGTAAAGGTTCCCTGGTATAGTTCTCAGTCTAGCTGAGGCCATGCACAAACTTTAAGAGTGGGAGTCCAGAGTGAATTTTGTTAAAGACTGGTTCTGCGTTCACTGATACAGCCACGCTAGTATCAAACTCCATTTGAACTGGATGACCATTTAACCAGATGCTTACTTTCATTGCTTCTGATTTGGACGTTGCTCAGCAATTTAACTATTCCAAACCAAATGTAGGTGGACTTTCCAAGGTATGAACTCTCTTCGATACCAGCCTGAGTTATCTTACTCAATTTAGGTCTAGTACAATTCTTTTGCTGTATTGAGTCCGCATACCAGCAGCAACTACAGTGGTCTGCTGGCCATGATCCTGAAGAGTATTTTAACTGTTTGGCCAAGGCTTGGCTTTGTTTTGGGGTTTTTACTGTGGGCCGTCCTAAAGTCCCTCTGATCAGGATATGTCCTGAATGAGGCTATGCAATTGCCTGCACTCACACAGTGTTCCCCAAGCTCACTCAGCAACTCAGAATACCCTGCAACTCATATGCTCCACTTGCTGCATTTTCAAGAGATAAAGCCAGTTGTAGTGCCTTTGTGAAGTTCAGTTGGGCTTCAGCCAGTCAGAGTTTTTGCATAGTTACATTATTAATCTCACATACCAAACTAAGCATCTCATTAAGGGTTAAACCAAAGCTACAGGATTCTGCCAGTTATCTTAACCTAATCAAAAGTCCCAATACAGATTCCCTTGGTTCTTGAATTGCCAAGTAACAGTGATAAAATCTCAGAATTAGGTGAGGCTTGGGCTCATAACATAACTGTATCCGTCAGTTCTTGAAAGGTTTTAGTAGCTGGTGCCTCAGGGAAAGTAAGGCTCCTAATAATAGAAAAGGATGTGGCTGCATAGGTTGTCAAGAGAATTACAGAGATAGTAGGAACTGCAGATGTTGGAGAATCTGAGATAACAAGGTGTAGAGCTGGATGAACACAGCAGGAATTCCTGAAGAAGGGTCTAGGCCCGAAACGTCAGCCTTCCTGCTCTTCTGATGCTGCTTAGCCTGCTGTGTTCATCCAGCTCTACACCTTGTTATCTAAGAGAATTACTGGTTGATTTTTGTCTACTACAATGTCATTTGCCCAGAAAAAAATAACGCATTCTTTCCACATACTGGGCCCAGTCTTCAGCAGGATTGAATGAATCAAGCCTCCCAAATATTGGCATGCTGCCAGAAATGCTTACCCCAATTTGAAGATGATTGTTGCAAGCATGTTTCTTCGGAATCATCCCTTACTCTCGTGACCACTGAAATAACTCCACAGAGACTGGTATCCTGTCACCAAGTCACCCCTTATTTACACATGAACAATCCTTGACTCTAGTACTATCTGTTCAGATTCAGCTCTCAGAATGTCAGCATCTGACACTGCCTTGTTACCTGAAGGCCAGGGCTCCCTGATTGGACCAGATTAACAGCCCTAATCGGGGAACTCATATACAATGAGGTCCACCTGGCTGACTTTGTTACAGTCACTACTCTGTTGACCCCCATAAGTCTGGAGTTTAATTTTGGTGGCTAGGCCAATGGGGTTTGCCCAAGAGGGCTGGGTGCCAGCTTTCGCATTGAGGGGGAATGTGGGGGAGTGGTAAGGAACTGTCTTGTAGGGGGGTGGGAGTTTCGATGGTCTTCTCTACTTCCGTGCTCCCAACAGGTGTCCCACCCAAACTCAACCAACAGCCAGAGAAACATTGTGGTTTGTCACCACCAGTTAAAATACCAGCAATAGCAAGAAGAGGTTCTTACATTAGACAAAGGAAAGCCAGTGGACGTGATCTACTTGGATTTCCAGAAGGCCGGTAATAAGCTGCCGCAGAGGAAGCTGCTAAATAAGATAAGAGTCCATGGGGTTGGAGAGAAGGTACCGGCATGGATAGAGGATCGGCTGACTGGCAGAACACAGAGATGGGGGGGGGGGGGGAGGGGTGGTGGTGCAATAAATGTGTCTGTTTCAGGATGGTAGCTGGTGACTAATGGAGCTTGCAAGGGTCCGTGTTGGGACACAACTTTTCACACTATACATGCCACATTTGCAGATGACACAAAGATAGCTGGAGGGGCAGGTGTGTTGAGGAAGCAGGGACGCTGCAGAAGGATGTGGACAGAGTGGGCAAAGAAGTAGCAGATTGAACGCAAAATGGGAAAGTATGAGGTTATGCACTGTCATAAGAAGAATAGCAGCATGGACTGTTTCCTAAATAAGGAAATGTTTGTAAATCTGAAGCACAAAGGGACTTGGGAGTCCTAGTTCAGGTTTCCCTTAAGTTGTAAGTTCAGTTGGTAGTTAAGGCAAATGTAATCTTAGCATTCATTTCAAGAGGGCTCTGTTCAGACTGCATTTGGAATATTCTGTGTAATTTTGATCTTCATATCTAAGGAAGGATGTGCTGGTGTTGGAGCAGGTCCAGAGAAGGTTTGCAAGAATGATCCGGGGATGAAGTGTTTGTCACCTGAGGAGTGGTTGAGGGCTGTGGTCCTGTACTCAATCAAGTTTAGAAGGATGAAGGAGGATCTCATTGAAGCTAAAAGAACATTGAAAGGCCTAGATGGAGAGCATGTGGAGAGGATATTCCTAGTAGTAGGAGTGTCTAGGACAGTGGGCACAGCTTCAAAGTAAAGGGACAACCCTTTTGAACTGAGATGAGGAGTAATTTCTTCAGTTCGAGGGTGGTAAATCTGTGGAACTCCTTGCCACAGAATGTTTTGGAGACTAAGTCATTAAGTGTATTGAAGAAAGAGATGGCTAGGTTCTTAATTTGTAAGGGGATCAAAGACTACAGAATGAAGGCAGGAGAGTAGGGTTGAGCAACATATCAGCCATGATCGAATGGCAAAGCAGATTCAATGTGCTGAATGGCCTAATTCTTATGGTTATGGTCTTATATCACCATAAATTGGCCACTTGAGCACTTTAATTGGCCCAGCAATGATCAGACTGCCCAAAGATTCCCATGGTTACTTGTAAAAAAAAAAGGCAGAGTTGGTTAAGTTGTTACAGACCAGACCAAATTCCCTCAAAATCTATTAAGAAGATAGCCTAGACCATAACTTTTTCTTATTTTAAAGGTAAGTGTAAGGTGTTGCGTTCCAGATACAATTGGATTGGTGAAATGACTCAACTTTAAACAAAACACATTATTTTTACACTACAGTTAAAATAGAGACAAAATTGCCTTAACTGTAACTCTATCAAAATGATCAACAAAGTAATATATTAACTATTAGTAATTAACTATTCCAATGTAGTAACGTCCCATAAATATGCTCTTGGCAAGGGCAAATTCAGTAAAATAGATTGCCTCACATCCAATTCTAGCAGCAGGAGAAGTCACAAGCTGTTTAGTTTATTAGCTTTATTAAAGCACCTCTGCTTCAACTTATCTCTGTTTGAAAAAAGACAAAATACACCTCTGGAAGCTGTAGTATCGTCACAAAGTGTCATCACATGGCACCTGATTTTACTGCTTCCTGGGTACAAGCCTTTTCTGGGAGCTGCTGGGTAAATTTACAGCTTATTTCTTCAAGCTTTGAGAGATTACTTCTGTGTAAAAGTAAGAACTGCTAAACATAAGGATCCAGAAATTAATGGATATGGGATTAGAACATCACACACCTATCAGAAGCTCCAGTGCAAAATTTGGCTACATGCAGCCCAATTAGGGGTGGCCACCATTTTTTTTTTGATGCTTACCTGAATGTGGAGCCAGTAAAAGCAGTGATGAACTCCATTCTCAGTCCACTAACTGACTTCTCTGCTATGTCCAATTATTTCCCCTCATCTACCAGTTTGCCCTTTTCTCCTAATTGTTTCCTTTATTTTCCAAGCAGTTACCTCAGCGTCAGTCCTGGTGACATAGCAGTACAACATTGAATTCACTTTGTCATGAAGCTATTTGGGAATGTGCAGCAGATGTCTGCACCTCTCTGGTTTCTTCAAATGTTGACTGATTTTGATATGTCATAAACACAACTACAAAAACAATTAAACAGAAAGTTATTCTGCAAAAGAGAAATTAGAATAATCCAAACTACTTAGATATAACACAACTTGATAGCTTTAAAAAGATAGTAATAATAGAATCTCATCTGTCTCAACACCATCACCTTATAGCACTCAAACTCAAGAAAGAACCTCCTTTTCTGTCACATCTGAGTTTGACTTAACTAATTATTTCAATTTACAGTCTTAAGAGTTTGATAGCCTCTTCCTTGATTATTCACACAACTGAACTTAGACTTTCTTAGCTCTGAATGACCCTTTGGGATTCTCACCAAACACTTCTGATCTGGAGCTTTCAAACTAAAAATCCTTACACTGAGGCAACCTCTTACCTAACTGTTCTGAATTATCTCCTTTAAGGAGAAACTGTGTTTTACATCAAACTCCAAGCAGGATTTGGTGGAGCCTATTGCAGTTTCCAATATTAACCCTGTCAGAACCATTACCTTACACAAAGTCTCTTCCCCATTCCCTCCAATTGATATTTCAGCTGTTGTGAATTTTAGATCTGAAATAGATAAACTCTTGTTAAGTAAAGGCATTAAGGATTATGGGCCAAAGGCAAGTATATAGATTTGGGCCACAGATCAGCCAAGATCTCATTGAATGGCAAGAAGTCCTTGACACTAGTCTGGCTCCCTCCAAGCCAGCTCTGAGTGTCCAGATATCTGACATTCCAGTTCCTATCAGTCAGCCAGGGCTCCCTGATTGGACCAGGTTAACAGCCCCAATCAGGGAACTTGTATTCAATGAGGTTCACCTAGCTCACCTCATTGCAATCACTGCACCTACAAAGTGAAAAGCAATGACTTAGCACTCGCTGAAGAATGGGTTTTAGAGGGGGAGGTGGCAGAGGGAAAGAGTGTGAGATGAGACAAAAAGATTTTTGCTGGAGAGGGGGACTCAGTAGATGTGTGAAAAGATGAAGTATGGGCATTGAAAAATCAGAACCTGTACGGAATAGGGGAGTTGACAGGATAAATATGATAAAGTAGTTTCCCCTTTTGGGACAGTCTAGGACCAGAGGGTACACTCTCAGAGTAAAGGGTCACACGTTGAAGACAGAGATGAGGAGGAATTTCCTCTATTAGACGGTAGTGAATCTGTGGAATTCTTTACTGCAGAGGGCTGTCAAGGCTGGGTCATTAAGTACATTCTATGCTGAGAGGGACAGATTTTTAAACATTAAAAGAATCAAGAGTTAAGGGGATAAAGGCAGGAAAGTGGAGTTGAGGATTGTCACATCAACCATTCACGCATTGAATGACAGAGCAGACTCAGTGGGCTAAATGATCTACTTCTGCTCCTGTGTCTTGTTGCCTAATGGAAGGGAGGTAGGGCAGGGACAGATAAGAAAAAAACAAATTTGCATGTAGATATAGCCTCTTTCACAATGTCAGGACGTCCCATGATGTGCTTCAGCCACCGACGTATCTTCAAATCACAGTCATGCCATGATATAGGAAACAGGGCTGCCAATCTGCTCACATGAAGCTCTCAAAAATAATAAAGTGATTTTAAAAAGGGCAGAAAATGCTGAAAATAGCAGGTCAGGTAGCATTTTTTGGAGGGGAAAACAGCATTACCATTTCAGCTCATTCATCAGAACTGGGAAAAGTTAGAGTTGTGAAAGGTAGTGAGCATGAGGTGAGTAGAATGAGGTATGTGATAAGCTGGGAGATGGAGGAAATTGATTGGTGGAAGAGCTGATCTTGTAGCACCAAAGGACGTGGTGATGGGGAAAGCGAAGAAAGTCATGAGGGGCATGGATAGAGTGAATAGTCAAGTTGCTTTTCTCATGGATGAGTTGGATTGAAGGGTCTGTTTCAGTGCTGTATGACTCTATAACAGGGTCAAGGGGCTGAATGGCCTACTCTTGTTGCTCTCTTCCTATATTTTTTTCCCTTACAATTAACATTTAACATTCAAGCATATAACTACTTTCAAACTTACCATTACTCCATCTCCACCAAGTCTCTGACTTCCCAAATTCGAGTGGCATGGAGGTTTCACAATCCTTCCAGAATGTATTCTGTTCAAACTCGGAAGATTGATAGGTTTTTGACTTGATTACTGTTGACCTTTGCTGTCTGTCTGTCTCTCTATAAATCATGCCTCTCTGTGTAGGATCATTTATCTCCTTGAGATTGCCCTTCATGGAGAATGTTGTTCCTGCTTAAACCTGGTAGTTAGTCCATTACTTTATCTGAAGGGCCCCTATTTATAAATTACATATATAGTCAACTCTGTTATCCTCTTTCTGCTACCGTGTTATTTGTAGCATTCATTTAAGGAGAGTCAATTTAACTGGATGGTATAGTTTATTCTCTGTTAGCTATAACTATTGTTTCTTCAACCATTGTATTTCATTTGATAGGACAGTGACACTCACTCCTGTGACAAGCTTAACATTAACCACTTGTGCATTGACATAAATTGGTTCCATCAAACGTGAGTCTGCGAATTGTCGATTTCCCTGAGGAATGTCCTAAATTTCTTTGCTAATGCTTGTGGCTCTACCTCATTAACGTTTCTGTATGAGTAAACATTTGGATATTTGCTGTTCTGAGATTTGAGGCATGTTGAGGAATTGACCTGTAATTTTACAGATGTAGCTTTCTTTCATCATAGCTAGGCGCTGTTTGTGTTTGTAATGCTTTTGTTTTTGTTTTTGAGCACTGATACTAACTTTTGTATTTGCTGTTTTGCTTGTAATTAGAGTTGTTTTTTTCCCATGCATCTATATATACCTTATGAAGAAGGTATGGTTTGTTCCCCTTCTACAAGATTAACCATCAGGGTTTGTCTAAGGGTCTTCCTGGTTTTGGGTCCAGCATGTTTTGAATAGATTTGTCCAATCTCTCATTTCTTTAGACCGTTATAGACCTGACAAAGACTCATCAGTAATACCAACAACAATATTCGGATTTCAAAGCTCCATAGTCACATCTTTCCACTAATCTGCAGAGATCAGTAGTGAAATTATCCAGGGTTTCCCCTGGATGTTGAATTATTCTTTTAAGTCCAGCTTTTTCCAGAATTTTATCTGTTCCCACATTAAAGAAATTATCAAAAACTTCAAGAATTTCTTCAAAACCATTTTTTCTTCATTTATATATTGGCTATTTTAAACATAAAATGCTGTCTATTCTGTTGAACACAACAGTATATTTACTTATTCAGATTAAAGTTTCTAATTTAATTTGAAGCAATTCACTGTCATAAGAATTGTTTTCTCCAAGATGTCCGATCTCATCATTTCTGTTTAGCTCATTTCTGACATCAAATCTTTGAGATAACATTATTTCTCCTGACATTTTTAAAAATATAATTTTGTTCTTCTTCCTTAAACGTATTTTAAATTTACAACATCTTCACGGTGTGTGTAATCTGTTGTCTTTTAAGCTTTTATTTTTGAAGTATAGCAATGCTCTTTTAAAGTTAAGGCTTATAAGCTTTGATAATTTCGTATTGTTGCTTTGTCACCTTATCTCTGTTTTAAAAGCTTATAGACTCTATTATAGGAATGCTCTTATTTCTTACAATAAAAGCTAAGAATCTATATTATGGAATGCTGTGCTAGTTTAGTTTTAAAACATTATTTTTTGTCCCATTATAATCTGCATCTCTGGCTTGCTAGGGGATTTTCCCATTTTTGTCATCAAAGTTGCAGTTTCCAGCTTCTCTGGGTATGTTGGATGTTTTATGCCTTCTATAGCCCAATGATGGTTTGTAGCTTCTTTGGCAAAAAGGATTCTTTCACACGTTTCTCCTCCAACAAAGTGCATGTTCCTTTTTCCTGATTTTTAAAATAAGCTTTTTTGACTGTTGCCTTCAAAAAGTCTTCCTTCCAAATCAGCATTTTAGTTATATATTTCTTGATCTTAGGATAATCTTAAAATTGTTCTTTCTTCTTCCATCTTCTAAATACTTCAGTTGCCCTTTTATTGCCTTTATATCTGCTCTGCAACGTTCCTGTTGCTGCACCCTCATATTAATTAATTTAATGGCCCTCTCTTTGCTACTGTAGCTGTGCTTCATGGTACTCACTCACAATGGCAGCAATGATTGCTGTGAATAGAAGCGCTCCTTTTTTACTTCCATTCTCCCAGCTACACTTTTTTTTTGGCCGTTGATTTAAAATTTCTTGACTTGCCTACAGGAATTTTTAACTTTACTCACAGAGCTACAAAATATTTGCTTCCTGATTGAATCTTGAATTGGGACTGGGCTGCAGATCCTTCCCTGTTCTCTAACTCTCAAGAGTGATTCATCTTTTTGCCGTCTCGTTCTAGCCTACATTGTCTTCCCTCACCTCTGAGATAAACGTTTTAGCCTGGAGTACTGTTTTTGCCTTGCTGTTCCTTCCATGCATTACTACTTTTACTAATAAATATTTTGTATAGATTTTAGCAAGTTTAGTATCATATTACAGCTGTTTGACAAGTTTCTGTCGGCTTCAACTGGTTGCGAACAAATGTGAATTTTCGAATCATTTACATTGCAACGTTATAAATTGTAGAACGTTGTCATTTTATTTTGGAAGAAGAATCGGGGATTCTGCAGTTCTCAAACAATATCTAAAATTGAATCTTCTAATGTCATAACTTGACAGAGGGAAATAAAAGTGTTGATCTTAAGAAAGCTTTGATGTGAATAGATTTCCTTCAGGTTCTGTTTCAAAATTAAGGAAAATTCACGTCGGACACATTTTATCGTACCATATCGCATAAGTTTGTTCAGTTAATGTTGCATTTTTGTAACAGCATTTGATGTTAGCTGAATTGAGGCAATTGTCCCTCTCATTACTCTAAATTTGATGCAATTTTAAATATTAATTATGCTGCTTTATATTTGTGCTTAATATTGCCAATTTCTTCTGTTTTCTAAACAGATAAAAATTTTATATTTGAATTGCCTGCTAATTGTATTCAGTTGGATACACGAACCCCTGATCTATTTCCATATTGGCTATTGGCCTTCAGAGAAATGGTTGTATATTCACTGTGTGTGTGTGTGTGTGTGTGTGTGTGTGTGTGTGTGTGTGTGTGTTTCAGGTGCATTCCTCATTCAAACCAAGTTTGTACGTGTCATCCAGATAGTGAAGGCTGATTTTGCTGCTTGAAGTATTTCCCACATTGTAAATAGATGAAAATTTTATATTGTCAGACCTGTAATATTTGGTAAGGGATGACTTTTGAGCCCTGAGCATGTTTTGGACAGGTGGATGATATGGGGAGTAGGAAATACCCTCACTGCCTTAAGTTTCAAGCATGGATTTAACTCCCTTACTTTAAATGCCATGATTCTACTTTCCGCAGAGGCAGGTGGGTAGGCAACACAAAACAACTGCTGGTGGGCAGCTTAATTTATAAATGTTAATTGTAGTGCTATTGCATGTTGATTATGTTTAAACTGGGACTAGGTTAGAAAAGCCTCTGTGTAACTGGGTTCTAAGTAAATTGTCATCTCCAATCTACACGAGGAAGTGAATTGGCAAAGACATGACAGTTATAGAGTCATAGAGATGTACAGTACAGAGACAGACCCTTTGATCCAACGCGTCCATGCCAACTACGTATCCTAGATAAATCTAGTCCCATTTGCCAGCATTTGGCCCATATCCCTCTAAACCCTTCTAATTCATATACCCATCCAGATGCCTTTTGAATGTTGTAATCATAGCAACCTCCACCACTTCCTCTGGCAGCTCATTCCACATATGCAGCACCCTCTGCATGAAAAAGTTGCCCCTTAGGTCCCTTTTATATCTGTCCCCTCTCATCTTAAACCAATGTCCTCTAATTTTGGACTCCTCACCCCAGGGAAAAGACCTTACCTATTTACCCAACCCATACCCCTCATGATTTTGTAAACTGCTATTAGGTCACTCCTCAGCCTCCAACCCTCCAGGGAAAATCGTCCCAGCCTGTTCAGCCTCTCCCTATAGCTCAAACCCTCCAACCCTGGCAACATGCTCGTAAATCTTTTCTGAACCCTTCCTAGTTTCGCAACATCCTTATAGGATGGAGACCAAAATTGCACACAATGCTCCAAAAGTGGCCGAACCAATGTCCTATACAGCCACAACATGACCTCCCAACTCCTATACTCAGTGCACTGACCAATAAAGGCAAGCACCCAAATGCCTTCTTCACTATCCCATCTACCTGCTGAAGGAGGGTTTCAGGAGGGACTTGGGGAAAGAAGAGTCTGGAACAGACAAGAAGACAGCTTACCTCATGATGCTGAGGGGAGCGCTGCTGTTGTAACAGGTACTCGTCTGACCAAGTTCCAGTTTAAGTATAATTGGCATTCTCAGAAGAGTACAATTAACATTTATACCAGAAGCTGCTGTTTCAGTCTGGCAGATGCCTCACTTATCATCGAAACCAAGCCATCAGAAATCGACCAGGAAACCAGTGCACTCCAATTTAGTGACTCACCTCTCCGTTTTCACACAGCAAGTGTAAAATTTCAGCATCATATAGTAGGCTACATTAGTCAACTAAGAGATTAATAAGAAAGTAAAGTTATCAAAATGAATAAAGGCCTTAATTTCAATGAATCACCTGACTTTATTTAACTTAGCAGAATAAAACTAGACCGGTATTTTAACTTATTACTATATTATGTGAAAATAAACTTTGAGGGAAAACTGGGAAGTAATATCAAAATGGATAGCAAGAGCTTCTTTTAATAAATATAAAAGAGAATAAAGTAGCCAAGTTCAAATAGGCTCCATGACAATGAGGCTGAAAAATTAATAATGGGGAAAGAAATGGCAGAGGAGTTGAATAAATACTTTACATTAACATTCATGGTAGAAGACATTAATAGCATTCCAAAAATACTTAACAATTAAGGAACAAAAGGGAAAAGAAAATAAATATGATAACTCACTTGAGGAAAAAAATGCTAGTGAAATTAATGGAGCTAAAAGCCATATGTCTCCTGAATCTGATAGATTATATCCTAGGGTATTAAATAAAATAGTTACAGAAATCCTGAATGTATTGATGGTAATCTTCCAAGAATTCTTAGATTGGAAAACTGCCAATATAAGCCCCTTATTCAAAAAGGGAGGGTGACAAAAACTATAGGCCAGTTAGGTTAACATCTGTCATTGGGAAAATGTTAGAGTTTATTATAAAGGATGTAATAACAGAGCATTTGAAAATACATAATACAATGAAGCCAAGTCAGCATGGCTTCATGAAGGGGAAATCTGATAAATTGATTAGATTTCTTTGTGGAAGTAACATGCAGGATAGATGAAGTGAACCAGTAGATGTAATATATTTGAATTTCTAAGAGGCATTTGATGGGCACTGCACTTAGGCTACTTAATAAAATAAGAGCCCGTGGTGTAGAGAGCAGCATATTGTCATGGATGGAGGTTTGGCTAACTAATAGAAGACAGTGTGTTTGGATAAAGGGGGATTTTGGGAAGGCAACCTTTAACTATTAGAGTCCAACAGGGATCAAAACCCATTCTGTCTAATATTTTTATGTTGGGAAGAGATAGTGATGCCAAACACCATAAGGGGTTTATATTTGAAGGAGAAGTTGTTTCACTTTTCTCCAAGAAAGAACCAACAGAGACTGTTATTTTGAGAGAAACTCATTTGTGAAATACCAGATCAGAGTGTATTGTTAGCAAAGGCTTTGAACCTTTCTTTAGTAAGTGTAATTTAATTATGAGATAACAAGAACTGCAGATGCTGGAGTCAGAGATAACACAGTGTGGAGCTGGAGGAACACAGTAAGCCAGGCAGCATCAGAGGAGCAGGCAAGTTGATGCTTTGGATCGGGATCCATCTTCAGAAATGCCGAAATGTCAACTTTCCTGCTCCTCTGATGCTGCCTGGTCTGCTATGTTCTTCCAGCTCCATACTGTGTAATTTAATTAAAATGTATTAATAATTTAGAATTTATTAACAAAAAGTGCCTTTCCAATTTTATAATGTAAAATCTAAATTGTACGTTGATAAAAGAATCTTATGTGTTTGGAATTGTTCTGAAATTGCAGGTAAAAATGTTGATTTTATTTAGTGAAATGATGGCAGTATGGCTTTTCCACCAATGTGGGAAGAAGTGCCCTAACCCAAGTTTGTGTACTTGTAATCCAGTTGAGCAAATAACTTGTTTCAAGCAGAAGCACTGATGTGTCCCCATCAGCAATGGACAGTAAAGAGGGCATAGAAAAGCCTGTACAATTGTCCAATAATGTCTTTCAATGGAAAGACTGAGGCCACAAGGTGACTTTGATCAATCAATGACATCTGACATCAAACTGGAGTGCTTGCCATGTGGAAACCCGAGTTATAATAACATAGAACATAGAACAGTACAGCACAGTACAGGCCCTTCAGCCCACGATGTTGTGCCAACCTATTATCTTACAAAGATCAATCTACCCCGCATACCCTACATTTTACTATCCTCCATATGCCTATCCAAGAGTCGCTTAAAAGTCTATGAAGTATCTGACTCCACTACCACTGCCGGCAGCGCATTCCACACACCCACTACTCTCTGTGTGAAGAACCTACCTCTGACATCTCCCCTATACCTTCCTCCAATCACCTTAACATTATGCCCCCTCGTAGTAATAATTTCCGCCCTGGGAAAAAGTCCCTGACTATCCACTCTATCTATGCCTCTCATTTCTATATGATGTAAATGATATAAAGTGCAGAAAATCCAGCAAATTGGCAGATGCTAAAGAAAACCACAGGAAGATTGGAAGAATATGGTTTGTGCATTACGTGCAAGACTAAATGTGTTAGAAATGAGAATCAATGTACAGAGTGAGGAAGCATGGACATCACGAGGAAAGAATCAAGTAGGGCGTGCTAGGAGAAATTGAATGATTTCAGTGTCGAGTGATCAAATCCGTCGGGCGTACAACACTTATTGGAACAAAAAAGCATCTTATATAATTCTTGAAAAATCTAAAAAGGATTTTGATTGGAACAGAAGTAAATTGCTAGCAGACAGAGAAACCATTTTGATCTTGTTGTCTCAGAATGCTTGGAAAATGTACGAAGATTTATACCTATAACTTGGTCTACGGACTTAACTGAAACCTTTATGTATAGAACCTATTTAAAAGAATCCCCACAGTGTGGAAACAGGCCATTCAACCTAACAAGTCCACACCAACCCTCTGAAGAGCATCCCACCCCCTACTCTATCCCTGTATTTCCCATAGCTAATAATCTAACCTACACATCCCTGAAGACTCTGAGTAATTTAGCATGGCCAATCCACTGAACATGTATATCTTCGGACTATGGGAGGAAAGCGGAGTACCTGGTGCAAACCCACCTTCTTTGTAGACATTCAGAAGGGAGTAAGGAAAACATCAACTTTAAGTTATGTTAATAATATGATGTTTAAATTGTTAATCCTCCCTGTTACATGCATTTGCTTTTGATTGAGTTAGTCTTTATAGCTTTTTTAAAACATGCAAGTATGTAATTGAAGTGGTTACCATTACAGTACATTATGAACTATTTATTAGATGTTCGTGATGATAAAAACCTGTTGAATTTTAAAAATTATTGCAAAGAAATCTTTCTGGTTTTCACTAAGTCAATTAGGAAGTTCACTGAACTGGGGTCAAAGGTTGCTGGTAGTGATTGAGAACGTGAGAGGGGGACATAGGTAGACTCCGTTTTAGAAATGATGCAGTTAGCTGTACTGTCAGAAGGTATCTGGACTGTAGTCATTCTGTGTAATGGACTAATTAAGGAGTCAGAAACAACTTAATTACTCTGCGCTGTTAGAATTCAGGGAGAGGTTCTACATGTTAGTACGCAGCGAAGTGGCCGAGAGTCAGGGCTCAGCTAAGTCCTAGTATCTGCTCAGAAGAGACTACTTGCCACGAACAGTTCTGTGTTGTTGTGAGCGAGGATGAACGAAACCCACCAACTGTATTTGTTTCACGCCACTGAGCCAGCTTAAAGCTCAGAAAAAAATCCAAGATCAGTTCTAGCTTGGTAAATCCAGGTGTCATTGAAAAACTGAGGTTGCGCATATGAATAAGTACTGGAGTGCAGTTTGTAGAGTGTAGACCCAGGAAAGGAGCGTAATTGCCCTGAACAACAGCAGTTTTTGAAGCAGTCCATAACAGAGCAGCTCTTGAGAGAAAGTATTGAGGCCACGGTGGCAAAAATGAAGAATTGTAATCCCTCATGAAACTTAATGAGATTTGATGTCCTATTGTGCCAATAAGGTCTGGGGAAATTGCTGAGGGACCAATGAGATCTGTCCTGATTGTATGTGCAGTGTAGTTCATTGCCCATATTTACCTTGGGTGGATTATGGATGTTGGAAAATACATTGTACACATGTGGATTATTTTATTATAATTCTGATGTTGTATAGTAAAGTTCATTGTTGTTTGTTCAAAACCATGACATCTTGTGGTTTATTCTCTTATTCGCCTGAATCTCACAAGTTACTCATCTGCAGCCGGATCATCTGGTCTGGAATCGTAACAAATCTATCACATAAATTAGTGCTTTGTTATAAGTTTCTTCTTGTCATTTGTTACAGTGAAAATGTTGATACCTAAAATCCTGTTGCATCATCTCTTTTCAGCTGTTAAACTGGATGATCACTATTTTAAAATTTTTAAAAAATAGTGATGACTGTCCTGAGATTGTAACAGTTTGAAATTTGGTTAGTCCATATGTTGAATACTTGTATGGAAGCAGCTAGCCATCATTTATTTTTTCTCTCGGGGAGTAAGGGAAGGAAAATAAATGCTGGCCTTGGCTGTGATAAACACAGCCAAGGAATGAACAAAGCAGTAGCGGGAGGGAGGCAGAAAAGTGCAGTTGAGGACACAAGTCAGATGTGCTATGACCTCATTGAACAACGGAGCAGGCTAAATGGGCTGAATGACTTATTCTTGTTCCAAGCTTGAATAAGTAAACGCGTTGCAATATATCATGATTTAAGTAGTATTGCATGAGTGAAAAAGCATTTCATTGTGGTCAACAGCAAGTAATGGCTGATCAACCGTACCTGCACAGTTGCCAGCAATCATTACCAGGAGCCACTGGCATACTGACCTGATGCCTGTGGAGAACTGTTTTGGCAGCCTCCAGGTCAGCAGAGAGCCAGATACAGAACCATGCCGTATGCTACAAGGCATAGGCAGCTAGCCCACAACATGAGGCTGGCACAGTCAGTGGTTAATGATCTGCTGTGGCCTCCAACGTGCCTTAACTTCCTTCCAAATAAGCTGCAGCACTGACCATTCAAAAGGGCGGCATGGAATTACAGACGGGGCCACTGTCTTTGCCAGACCGTATGTATTTCCGCTTCCAATTCAGGCTGAATGCTGAGCTGTTCATCTGCAAGTATCATTTCATCCCCTCATGTTGGGTTTTCTTCCCGTTCATTTGCTGTCTGATACTACACCCTGGACAAAAGTGAGCTGAAATGGTCTTTGCATTATTGTGAAAGATGTGAGATTGTTTTATAGTTTATCCTGGCTGTTCCGTGTATATTAAATCTCTGCTGCCTGTTCTGTTATTTTCCTGCACCCATTCCTGTGCAACTAACGCCACATGCATGGTGTGTCCTTAATTACTTGAGCAGAAAATAAATATACCTCTGTGAAATTTGAAAGATATAAAATGTTTAACTATTAAGTACTGAATTTCATGAAATTCACCTCAATAAGTCAGTAGGTCACCTTTTAACCATTGTAAGTGCAATTTTCAATGGAGCAAAGAGAGTATTTAAGCTATCTAGTATGATTTTCAAATGCTGAAGCAGAATTAATGATAAGTGCCCTGATTTTAACTCTGGATTAGATTAATATATGGAGAGAGAATGGCTCGGACTTCAAGCCCCTGTCACGTTATCTACATGTAAACTGGCCTATTTTAGCTCTGAGGCTTTCCTAGCATTTCATGAAAAGGCTGTCTTCCTACTCACATGTAGGTTCAGGTAGTCTGCCTACATAACCAATACAATTTCCAGATTTCCTGAATAAAGTTAAATCAAGGAATTGTCTTAAAAGACCAGGTTGTATCTCATGCTTTCTGTGGAGCTTTGGAAAACTCATTGCCAATTGAAACCAATTCAAGATCTGTCACCTGGTTTCCTGATGCCTCATTAGCAGCCTTTGTTTTTGGGCAAAGTGGGGACCAGAAGGGAGATTTATTTCCCCAGGATTATCTCAAATTCACTATAATGCAGATCTAGACAGTAGGCTCTTGTGAGAATCCAAACAAACATCCACAGGATTGAAATTTGATTTAGAAGTACTTTTTGATCTGTCAAGAATAGCATGGATGAGGAAAGCTCTTGACTCCTTTGCTTCTCTCACCGTCACCCAACCCATTCCTGTCCCCCTCTCCTGCACTACTCTCAAAATTTGTCTCTTTGTCATCACATCCTTGACCTATAATAATCAAACTAAACACCTCTCTAGCTCATTTCAATCTTTCTTATCTCTCCCTTTCCTCTGTTTACATTGTCATACCACCATTATTCTGTTTTCATATTCTACCAGTTTCCAAATCACCAATTGACTTCTGAATGTCTGTCCACAAGTCAGGAGTGCAATGGAATACTGGAATACTCCCCACTCGCCTGGATGAATGCAGCTCCATCAGTACTCAAGCTTGACAACACCCAGGATGAGGCAGTCTGCTTGTTTGGCTCCATGTCCACAAGTTTTCAGTTATTCCACCATTGACACTCAGTATCAGTATTGTACTCCATCCAGAAAATGCACTGCAAAAGTTCACCAAGACTCCTTAAATAGACCGTCCAATCCCATTAGCACTACCATCTAGAAGGACAATGGCAACAGATACTTGGGACGCCACTTTCTGCAATGTTCCCTCCAAGCCACTCACTATCCAGATTTTGAAATACATCAGAATTCCTTTGATGTCACTGGTCAAATTTCTGGAACTCCTTCCTTAATAGCATTGTGGCTGTACCTACATACAATGGATTGCATCAGTTCAAGAAGGCAGCTCACACCCACCTTCTCGAGAGTAACCAGGCAACTATATACTGCCCATGCAGTAATGCCCATAACCTATGAATGAACAAAAAAAGCTCTATGACTGTTTTGCTTCACACACAAACACACACAAACACACACAAACACACACACACACACACACACACACACACACACACACAGTGTAAAGACAGCTTCTTTCCATCTTTATGCCTTTTTACTTCCCCAGATCACACGCAGTTTACATATGACAGCCACACTTTTCCATTGGCCTTCTTAACTCTCATGCTCCTTCTGTAGGACAAGATAATTCAAAGGGGAGGAGTAAGACTAGAGGAGAACTCCACAGTATCATTTGTCTCTCAGCAACAAGAAAGGACTACAGATTTTCTCCAGTCTAACCAAGTATGCCAGACCACCCCAGCAGCAAGCAAAGTATATAAGGAGTCTTGGTGAACTTTTGCAGTGCATTTTCTGGACGGAGTACAATACTGATACTGAGTGTCAATGGTGGAATAACTGAAAACTTGTGGACATGGAGCCAAACAAGCAGACTGCCTCGTCCTGGGTGTTGTCAAGCTTGAGTACTGATGGAGCTGCATTCATCCAGGCGAGTGGGGAGTATTCCAGTATTCCATTGCACTCCTGACTTGTGCCTTGTGGACCTTCCAGAAATAGTGGAGTTAGAATAACTTTTGGATGAGAAATGAAATTGAGGCATTTATTGCAGTTGGTATTAAATTAATGATGTGTCATTGATTTTAGAACTCTGCAGTATGGTTTAATCGCGGTTTCTGCATTAGCATCACTTCAATGCCGTTTAATATACAAGTTGTCTGAATGGTTTCTATCTTGTCCAATGAAGAAGAAAATAACAAGGGCAGTTACATTGAGGACATGTGTCAGAACAGGATTGTGAGACCTCGCTGGAATTGTAGAGCTACGAGCAGATCCCTGGCGTAGCTGGCTGCAAGGTGCTGACTTGATCATTCCTTCCTGTTCTGCTTCATCTCCTTCCTCCAAGTCTTCCTCATCTAATGGCATTTGCTCCTGATACTCTGTCTCCTTCGAGGGTAAGCCTCTCTACAATACAGTCTTACACAGTATGCTGCCAACCATAACAAAGACATTCTATCTAAGGCATATTACAAGATTCCCCGTTAGCGCTTCAGACCTCCCAACTTTTGCTGAAACTTTTCTCCCATGGGCTGTATGAAGATGCTGGCTGTGCCTTGGCTTCAGTAGTACCTGTGCAATCTGAAAGGAGTGGTTGTGTGAAGGTGATATCAGCCATGTCTGTAAGAGATTTTCTGTCTCCTCAGAGCCATCCTGTTAAGTGACATACACAGTCATATGGTACGCAGAGTGCCAAGATACGAAGGAACCATTTCAGGTCACTCTATATCTTAATCTTCGTGATAATGTTCCTG
This sequence comes from Rhincodon typus, assembly GCF_021869965.1. Taxonomy (NCBI): domain Eukaryota; kingdom Metazoa; phylum Chordata; class Chondrichthyes; order Orectolobiformes; family Rhincodontidae; genus Rhincodon; species Rhincodon typus. The sequence continues at coordinate 22,239,429 of NC_063351.1, read as the reverse complement.
TGATACCGGTCACTTGCCTGCTGCTTACAAGGGAAGCCAGTCACTGCTGCAGAGCCAGATCTCTGTCGTATTGAGAGTGGGACAGGCCCTGGCAAAAAAGGCAGCTGTCACCTGCTTAATGCATCCACGGACAGCCTGGAGAATGCGTTGAATTTCATTGTAGCACACATCAAGAATCTGGTGGTGGAATAAATTTAGTATGGTGGTGACTTTTGAGAGAGAGAGTGTGAACTTGAGTTGCGAGTGGAAAGCTTCCCTTTCTAGTCTTTCAGAAGCCCTCACAAATCAACACTGCTAGATTCTGTTGGCAGTTTGGACTCAGGGCAGGGTATCTGTAATTAGGTTTAAAATCCGAGAATGTTGTAGGGTTGAGTACGTCTCAAGTAAGTAAATTGAACAGCGACAAATTTAAGATTTTAAAGGGACCATGGACCAGTTTCCAATACAAATAGAAATTAAGTTCTAAATCAACTTGTGAGAACTATGCATGTAAAATAAAATATATTCCTGTAGAATTTTCAAATTTGGTCCTTTTATTTCTGTTTAAAGCAAATAATGTATGCCAGTTGTTGCATCATTGCCAATCTAGCCTTGGTTGTCTTGACAGATTGCATGTAAATTTGTCATCAGCAGGCTTTTGCTGAAGGTCCATAGACTGCTATCTTTTCCCCGCATTCCTCATGTCTGAGGTTGCCATGTTAAAATGTGTGCAAATTTCCTTTTCTCTTTACGGAACAATTGAAGAACATTGTTGGTATCATTGCTGTCACTAGAAGAGAGCTATTCCTATAACTTGTCTACATCTGTAGATGTGTTTAAAAATTGGAAGCTTTTCTGTTGCCTCCTGTTAGTTTGGAAGTTTACACTACTGGAATTGAAATCTCAGTAACCATGGAAAGAGAGTTGAAAAATGCAGATTGACTAGAATTGAGCCCAAGGGAGGAAGTATGCAGCATTGAAACAGGAGGATAGGAATGTGAAGTTGTGTAGCTGTAACAGAAGAAAATCACAATAATTTGACTGTTTTTATAGCTGATGTCTGATGAAGAACTATATGTGTAAAAACAAACTCTTTATGGTTTATTTTCTAACTACAGATTCTTGTAAATCTGTATGACATAATAATATCTACTTTTCCAGTCCAGTATTTAAAAAAAACAAATCATAATCTTTTTAATCTCTCTAATTGGAATTGGATAAGTATGTTAGATATATATACAATATGCATATCCATTTTATGTTTAGCACTGCTGCAGTGGAAAAGGAAGGCTTCACTTTTTGACAAGTTTTGTTCTCCGCGAGAATGACCTTTAAACTCCTCGCTGGTTGCTTTAAAAAAAGGTCTGCATTGCAGCTAGCACTTAGCACTTGACACCTCTTACTGAATGTGAGGGTAAACCTGTGAGACGAGTGCTGTTAGAAAGACTTTCTCAGAAACAGTCTGATTTTATCTGTAAGAGGTCTCTAAAAATAAACGTTGTCTGTGTTAACTTTTTATAATGCTTCACGCTTAAATTCTTAAATAAATAGCCATCACAGCAGAGGTTATTGTTGTTCTGTATTTCACAGTTACTTGCTTTCATAGAAGTAGTTTATTTTCATTATGCCATTGATGCAGAGGCTTAAAATATGAACAGTTAAAAAGTATTAAATTCATTTTTGAAACTACAGCTGCTAAAATAACACTTTTGCACTGGTTGGCCCAGGAATAATTTGACAAAAACTTGTTTAATTCATGCTTTTTGTTAGCTGACTTTCATTTAAAGTTTTTTATTTACATATTGTTAGTTCAAGCCATGCAATATATGTATACAATAGATAAAAACAGGGACACTTAGACAATAGTTCTAATCTCTCAAATCAAAAGTCATAGTCAGGGGCAATGTCTCTTCTCCTTCATCACATCATTTCAATCCACAACTGCATTCTATTTACTTTGCTTTTAAAGGAGGATGCACAATGTGTTCTAGATAACTGTCAAAAATAAATAAGTGCATTTTTTGATAAATTTGTTGGTGTTAGAGGTGTAGTTCCAATTTTGGGATTGAAATTGCATCAACAAGCTACACAATTTCGCAGTTTTGATTTTTTTGCAACTGTCTAGTTGATTGTGTTTTTCAGCAGATTGTTATTTTTAAGTATTAAAGTTTTGTAGTGAAAAATGAGATACACGTTATTGAAACATCTTGACGTCTTAGGGCATTAAGAGGTTAGAGGTATGTTACTTTAAGAGGTCCAGAAAATCTAAAACAAATGTCATTTCAGAAGGACTCCCCTGTTTTCAGGACATTCAGAATATAAGATTGAACCGTGAAAAGAGAGGGTTGGTTCACTTATTTAGAGATGTGGTGTCTGCAAAGCTTGCAAGTAATGGCAGTCAAGAAGGAGTTAGACCTATATTAGGTTAAAAGCATTCAGGAAATCTTTAAGAGAAGTTAGCAGCAGTTTGAAGCAGGGAGAATTTTGAAGCAGAAAGAATTAACTATGGACAGCACAAATGCTCCAGCTAAAAGACTAGGCAATTAGGACTTTGGAGAAGACCCAGAGAGTGGTGGGTCCATGCTATGGAAGCAGATTAAACCTTTTAAAAAATGCTCTGGAGTCCACTGATTGTACAGTGCGGCTGTGAGTGGGATGAAGGAAGCCCGTAAAAGTACTTGCTGATGCCTCCGAGAAGAATTGCAACTTAGAAAATTTAGTTGCAGTTCAATGAAGCTAGCTGTTTGATGAAAGCTAAATTTTTACTAGCATTTAGACACTTGGGAGTAGTCTCAGAAGTTCTGGGGAATTTGGTCCGATCTCCCAACAAATAGTCAGTAATTGAGCTACTCATGTTTTTAGAGGTTTTGATGGTATTCCAAAGCAAAAGTCTTCAAAACATGAAGAATTTAGATTTCTCGAACAGGATATGTTCAAATGAGATTTGATTACACTCAGTGTCACCAATGTCTGAATGGGATATGTCTTCACTACATTGACATTTTAAAGAGTATTCAGTGGGGCTTTTGACCACATTGTCATTAATTTCCTGTTAATCTCGACTGGTAAAGTCTGAGTTAGTGCATGTGTCTTAGATTCATTATCTTGCCTGTTTAGTCATTATTGTTTATAATTGCTTTGTTCGATTCTGTATATTAAAGATCTTTTTGGCATTTCACATAAACCCTGCAATTCTACTGCTTATTTTCTTAGCGTTGGCTCAACCACATATTCTATTAGAACATAAAACATAGAACAGCACAGCACAGTACAGGCCCTTCAGCCCACGATGTTGTGCCGACCTATTATCATACTCTAAGATCAAACTTCCCTGCATACCTACGTTATACTATCATCCATGTGCCCATCCAAGAGTCGCTTAAATGTCCCTAATGTATCTGACTCCACGACCACTGCCGGCAGCACATTACACACGCTCACCACTCTCTGTGTGAAGAGCCTACCTCTGACATCTCCCCTTTACCTTCCTCCAATCACCTTAAAATTATGCCACCTCGTAATAATCATTACCGCCCTGGGAAAAGTCTCTGTCTATCCATTCTATCAATGCCTCTCACCATCTTGTACACCACCATCAAGAACCTCTCATCCTTCTTCGCTCCAATGACAAAAGCCCTAGCTCCCTCAACCTTTCCTCATAAGATTCGCCCTTCAGTCCAGGCAGCATCCTGGTAAATCTCCTCTACACCCTCTCTAAAGCTTCCACATCCTTCCTATAATGAGGCGACCAGAACTGAACACAATATTCCAAGTGTGGCCTAACCAGGGTTTTATAGAGCTGCAGCATAACCTCGCGGTTCTTATACACCATTCCCCTGCCAATGAAAGCCAACACCCCATACGCCTACTTAACAGCCCTATCAACTTGTAGCAACTTTGAGAGATCTATGGACGTGGACCCCAAGGTCCCTCCGTTCCTCCACACTGCCAAGAATTCTGCCATTAACCCTGTATTCTGCATTCAAATTCGATCTTCCAAAATGAATCACTTCACACTTTTCTGGGTTGAATTCCATCTGCCACTTCTTTGCCCAGCTCTGCATCCTGTCAATGTCCCGTTGCAACCTACAACAGCCCTCCGCATTATCCACAACTCCTCCAACCTTCGTGTCATCGGCAAACTTACTAACCCACCCTTCCACTTCCTCATCCATTCCATTTATAAAGATCACAAAGAGCGGAGGTCCCAGAACAGATCCCTGCGGAACACCACTGGTCACCGAACTCCAGGCTGAATACTTTCCATCTACTACCACCCTCTGTCTTTTATTGGACAGCAAATTCTGTATCCAGACAGCCAAATTTCCCTAAATCCCATGCCTCCTTACTTTCTGAATGAGCCTACCATGGATAACCTTATCAAATGCCTTGCTAAAATCCATATACACCACATCCACTGCTCTGACTTCATCAATGTGTTTTGTCGTATCCTCAAAGAATTCAATAAAGCTTGTGAGGCATGACGTGCCCCTCACAAAGCCATGCTGACCATTTCTAATTAAACTGTGATTTTCCAAATAATCATAAATACTATCTCTCAGAATCCTCTCCAGTAATTTGCCCACCACAGAAGTAAGACTGACTAGTCTGTAATTTCCAGGATTATCCCTATTCCCTTTCTTGAAGAAGGAAATAACATTTGCCACCCTCCAATCATCTGGTACTACTCCAGTGGACAGTGACAACGCAAAGATCATCACCAAAGGGGCAGCAATCTAATCCCTCGCTTCCTGTAGCAACCTTGGGTATATCCCATCTGGCCCGGGGACTTACCTATCCTCATGTTTTTCAAAATTTCTAGCACACCCTCCTTCCTAATTCCTATTCTTTAAAAGATTTTAGTCTCACAAAACAGAGTATAACAAAAATATGGTTCGTCCACTATTCTCATACCTTGGATAATAACAGGTTTACAATGTGATTTGACCCCATCAATTGGATAGTAACCTTACATGTCCTTTGTGCATACCATAGAGTGCATGCGTTCTTTCACGAAATAGAAAACCTATTCGTATGTTTAAAACAAATCTATTGTCAAGACCAGCCTCAATTCTGAAATAATGTGTTAAAATCCTGTCACTGGTAAGAGATTACACAGTGTGGAGCTGGAGGTACAGAGCAGGCCAGGCAGCATCAGAGGAGCAGGAAAGTTGACTTTTCGGCTTGGGACACTTCTACAGAAATTATATGATGGTAAGAGATTGTATTAATTTGATCACCAGTTTAAGGTTGGCACGTTGGCGCAGTGGTTATCACTGCTGCCTCACAGTGCCAGAGACCCGGGTTTGATTGCACCCTCGGGTGACTGTCTGAGTGGAGTTTGCACGTTATCTCTGTGTGTGTGGGTTTCCTCCAGGTGCTTTCGTTTTCTCACACAGTCCAAAGATATGCAGGTTAGGTGGATTGGCCATGGGAAATTAGGGTTACAGTGATTAGGGTAGAGGGTGAGTCTGGGTGGGATGCTCCTCAGAGGGTCGGTATGGACTCAAAGGCCTGCTTCCACACTGTAGGAATTCAATGATTCTATTTCTAAGTCGACTTTGCATCAGTCTGACATTGAGTATATCTTGAATCCTTAGTTGTAACTTACTTCAGGCAGCAAATGTTAGGCAGTGTAGAACATTGTGTGGATTGTGTTAAGGTGGAGCCAGGATTTCCTGCACCATGAATGGAGATGATTTACAGCCAGTGGTACTGGTGAAAGCACTTCTGTAGTTTGAAATCTGTTACAAGCTCCCTCTGGTCTCTAGATATAAATATAAATATTTAGGTGAGTGATTGAGTGACTTTATAAATTATTATAACTTTAGTTGACATTCACTTCTGTGCCATGGTATAGCAGCATCTGTAAATGTTCTATTATGTTTTATCTTGGTCAATTTAGTCCCTCAGTTATTAGTGATTTTACCATAGTCAGAGTGTTACCTTCCACGGACCTTTGCGCAGTCACAGGTAGACAGGTACAAAACAGAATGTAAGGTCAGTGTTAACTTTGACCTTTCTCTGAGCCTTTAACTTATTTCCTTATCACAACCAGTCAGATACAGAAAAATTGAATGCCATCCAGTATCATTACATTTATCGGTGCAGCGCAGGTACAGTATCAACATGAGTTGGCACTGGTGGTTACAAGTATTCTTGGTTACTGCCACACTCAAAATGTAACTGCTGATGGAGTTGAGTATTTCAGTTCCAAAGCCACATTTCAGTTGCAATGTTTGTCAGTGCACAATCAATTTTCATAGAAATGAGACAACAGAAACCTCTCACAGTGGCATACACAAAAGCATAAGCACATATGGTAGTTTACAAATAGAAAAAGTTTTTATTTCTATTTTATCCAAATAACTCTGTGTTAATGATTATAATACCCCAATCAATTAAATATTTTCTAATAAAACTGTTCCTACAACGAGTGTTCTTTCTTACATAAAGTTTCATTATGTTGCATGTGACTTCTAGATCACCGGAATAGTGAAATAATTAATTTGAGTATAATTCATTTCCCATTCCAGTTGTCTCTCAGTCACAATTGTCATGCATACTTCCTCATACAATCTTGCTGAAAATCCTATAAAAATGTGCACATGCCTACACATGCATGCACATATGCACACTGCTCTCACATAATCTCAGATTCAGTCTGAAGAGCATCTTTACACATGACCACAATTCTCCTGCAGCTTTTCTCCCCACACAATCTTCTTTCATGCTGTTTTATACACGTCTTTAATATAGCCCCTCTTAAATATCAGTACTGTCTCATCCGGTCATATACATCAGTCTGTCTTATATATTCTGTCTTGCTTTCCCTGATGTATTAAAAATTCAATTCTCACACCACTTTCATAATCAGAATCAACTTGAGGAGTTCCTGAACATTGAGCTTTGTTGCTTTGTCTCTTTCATAATCCTTCTCTGAAAATGAAGAAATCCATGTGGAAGTTGATTACACTCCTTCAAAATGAATGTGGAATCATGAAGACAGTAACCATTTTATAAAGTAATATATATTTTTTAAAGTTCAAACAGAAAGCCAAAATACCTGCACCAAGAGCAAGGAAATCTTTTCATTGTGTAGGTCACTTTAAGTATGTTTTATTATCCCCAAATGAAATATACCTGTCACAGTCACATTCAAAACCAAACAGTCTTCCTATCCATCCTGATCTACCCTACTGAAAAAATGTAATTGCTACAGTTGGATATAATCTTCAAAGCAAATAGCACATATCTCCAACTACATCTGATGTATAGCATCTTCTGTAGAAATCGGCAAAACAGGGAGTTAAGGTTTGATATTAAAAACTAAGTCCATTGTTCCTTAATGTTTATACTGTTTGGTACAATCAATCGCGTTTCCTTCATTTTTAAATCAAAGTGTGGAAATTGAGAAC
>NC_063351.1:22144532-22227032 GCF_021869965.1 Rhincodon typus | reverse complement strand
AGAAGGTAAATGTATTATGTCATTTTAGTTGTTCAGATTTGTACCTGTTTCAATAAATATGTGCTTAATATATATTAAGCTAACAATGGGTTAAAAGTAACAAAAAGACACAAAATAAAATCTACGGAAGAAATACCTGAACAAGGAATAGAATACCTCTAAATATTACAATTCCAAGATGGATGATGGGGGTGGAAAAAATAATACTCTTTGGTTCCTTAATTTCTACTCATTATTCTTTTACTATGCATGAGACTGTGATACAAACGTAGCTTGAAGACCACTGATTCACCTTTAGATATGTTTTCAGAAGTCTGTAAATCTTTACAGAGTAGGAGTTTGCGCTCTTGCCAGTGTTTTGCTCAATGCTAAGTAAAATATATCTGACTGTGCCAAAGTTTTATTTCATCAGTTGCTTCTTAGGTCAGTTCACATCGTGTATTGACTCAGCTCAAAATATTTATATCACTGTTTGTTGATGCTTTACAGACTGATGAATTTTTTTTTTTTAATTTCTAGAACTCTGGCACACTTTTTGTGGCAGGTTTCCTAAAATTAAACTTTTGGAAATATACATATGAATATTATAAACCACATTGAAAACAGCACACAAATAATATGAAACAAGCTTAAATTTACAGCAAAGACAGGAGGGGAATATAATCTAAGCATGTGTGCTTTATTTTTGCAAATGATACTCAAAACATTTGGATGTTAATAAGCTGATGATGAGCTTTTCATTGATACATGTTTATTTGTTGAGTCTGCTTTTAATCAAAAATTACTAGTGTGGGCTACTGTATATTGTGGTTTTTGAGGGTTTTCACAAATGTTCTGCATATGTGGTTATAGTGTGCCAGTGTAGATTAACTGTTTAGTCTTGAATGTTATTTTAGTACATTTGTTTTGGATTTTGTGGTTACCATAAGCAAAAGAAATCTTGCTTTGAACATTCCATGTCCTTGTTTCACAAACACTTGCGCTTACCTACTCTAAGTGCTTAGTTTATTTTCCAAATGCATTTTCTCAGAGATGGAACAGACCTTGCCATATATTGGCAGGGTTATGGAGTTAGATTCCTGGCAGAATCCTCCAGAGATAAAATTGATCGCACATGTTCATGGTAGAAGATCTAAAAGTACTTCATACAGTAGATAAGTTCTCAGACTGCCATCATGATTTATTCAGCAAATAATGATAGAGAGATGTACCAAAGACATTTAGATAAAGAATATAATGCTTTTAGTAGAAGTAGCATTTTAAAATAGATTAGGAAAATGCAGTTCAGATGTGAAAGAATTTCCTAATTTATTGCCAGAAATGGGCTTTGCTGCTAATTAAGCTGTCAATTCTATGAAATTTTCTTTATTTTCATTAGTCTTTTTAAATAATTTCTTAAAATGGATGGTTGTGAAGATTTTCATAAATTAGTGTTATTTTAATGTAAATTTTGTGTAACATCTTTATAATAATTTGTACATTCAAGGCTTTCTTTGCAAGCAATGGACATACAGTTAGGAAAAGTGGCATTTCTTTTTTATGCCTCATTCCTCACTTATTTTTCTTTTCATATCCCACTGGATTATGCATTTTGTTATGGCAGTAATTAGTTCCACAACTTCCTAAGTTATGCAGCTGACCAACAGGATGCATGTAACTTTGTTAATATTATTTGTACATAAGATTATTTGTATGAAACTTTTGACATGTTTGATCTTTAAAGTGTACTTATCCTTTTTAATAATTTCTCATTATATCATCATTTCTCATTTCTGTTGCTGCTGGTCTTTTTTTTAACATGTAATATATTTTGATAATGAAATTTATCACTCCAATGTTGTTTACCAAATAATTGATGTATAATTATAAATTCTTGGCCAGTATAAATAAGATAGCCTCTTTAAATTGTGCCCTGTAGTTTAAAATTAAACTACAGTCTAGTGGTTAGTATGGATGTTTTCTCAATCCTAGTTGTTTTTTCAAAGGTCAGCATTTTTTCCATGAAATTTTGCTTACGTGTAAGGAACTAGACTGCTTAACAAACATAGTTTCAATGCATGCAAAAAAAAACCTTTAGGTTTTGCATGTTGACCTAGCAGTCTGCAGTTAATGCTGTTTTTATACTGCAGCTTTCACTCTAGTGCCATACTGACTTTCTTCAACGCATTCATGCCGAAAGGGCAATATAAATCTGCTCATGGAAACCAGTATCAGAGGAAGTGAGAGGAGCTCCAGAAAGTCCTCCCTCTTCTTCTCACTTCATGCTGTTATTGGTTTTACTGTTGCTGATACAACGTCGACTTTTTAATGTCATTTGCTTTAATAAAAGCAATTCCCAATTCTCCAGGGTGCCAACATTCAATTTCTACCAATTGAGAAGAGTTGACAGGGCAGTCAGCTATTTTTAATTTCCCAAAAACTGAACCGAGATAGTTTTTGTCTGCTGCCTCTATCAGTTTACCTCAGCGTTTAAGTGCTCATGTTCAGAGCTCTGCAATGCCCCACTCAACAAATATGTGACAGGGCACTGTAACATAGCTCCCAGTTTGCATTGCTTCTGAAAAGCTGTTGGCTGTTTGCCATGAGGTACAGTATAAAGTGTCATAAATGATACCTTTGACCTCAAGGCAATATTTTCCATTTATGTGTGCAGTCGTCATAATATGGATGCTTTGTTTTTCTTTCTAATACTATACATGATTATTTTACAACATATCTTTATTATGGTAAGAGAAGCAAACTGCTAGAACTTGGAAAACATTCAAGCATTTAAACTTCCTGTAGACTGGAAAAGCCTGTTTTAAATCAGATGATTTCTTTTAGCAAGAAATGTTGAAACTATTATTTGCTCTCAAAGTAGCCTCTGCAACATTTGTTACACTAACATTTTTGTTCACTGGTGTGTACCTCTAAAGACTTAACTGTTTTGGTTCTTCTAACGATAATTTGCAGTTTCTCACTTCTTTCATTTACATATGAAGATATTTAGTGCTGAAACAGTTATACAATGTTTGCATGTCATAACTTGGTTTAGTTGTCAAAACAAAGTAACCGTTACATGATGCCAATCTAATTCAGTCTATTTTTCAAAGAATTCAAGTTGAATCATGCTTTACCATGAGCCCTGTCTATCACTTGCAGTAAATGATATTGTAGTTATAGAGAGATTTTAATAGAATTCTCCATTATGCACAAACTGACCACTTGCATAAATGCTATTAACGCATTATTTAAATACAAAGCGATTTTTTAGGAATGAAACTATGAGGTGAATGACAACAAAGCCCAGATTTGCCAATTGACATTATTTTAATACTGTCAGTAATTCAAACTAAATTATATAAAATTAACAAGTTACTCTTGTCAGAGTAACACACTGGAAAATTTAGGCCTGAAGGTGCTATTTTCACAATCACAAATGAATGATAATTTTTTTTTTTGAAAATGGGGTAATTCCAGTTTTGGAGTAAATGAATATACTTTGGAATTCTGTAAATACATTATTAAGTTCCAATACACACACATTTTGAATAAATATTTTAGTTCAAATTGATGCATCAAGGGAAAGAAGTATTTTTACAGAGAGCCATCAGGTTCCTTTGAGAGAGAAAATGAGCACAGTAAGGGACTGTTGATCTGTATGGAATACTGGCTTCACAAACAACAGCTGATGCAGTCTGTAGTGTGTAAAAAAAAGTCTCTGTCTAACTTACAGTTGGAGATAAGTTCCTCATGTATTTTGCACCATCTGTTTACTACGGTGTATTTGGCTTGTCACTCCTATATTGGTAATCAGCTGAGAAAAGTGCTTTCAATTTAAAATATTTTGGCACTAATATGGAAATCAACATATGATATAGTTAACATACTTCTAAGAATAATGCATTTTGTGTTTTTGTCTCAATATATAAGATATTCATTAATGAGAACACACATCTTAAAATATCATGGTTTTTTCTATAGGTCTGTTTGTTTTACCATATCTTTATTCAGTGTTGCCACGTGAAAAATTTAGACTCCATAATTGGCTCCAATATTTGCATTATAGCAACCTCGTAACCAATAACGACCATTTTTATTACATGATGATGGATGATGGACAGGGCTGCAGAGCATTTGGCTGTTTGTAAATGTTGAAGTGGTTTTGCACCTACATTTTTTTCTAGCTGTGCCTTTTGAGGGAGAAACGGCAGAAGCAGGAGTTACATTAATCTCTGAGATGGAAAGTAAGGCATATCCAGCAGTTGTACACTGCACAAGACAATTAAGTGGAAAAGCATAGCGATGTAAACTGGAAGGGAGGAATAGAGATATACAAGAACAATCTTTGGAAACAATACTACCAGTAGAAATATGATGTATGAATGAAATGCAGTCAAGAAACATTGGATAGCGTGAAGGAATAATATGCAGCAAAATATACCTGAGATAAATGACTGTACCTTATCTTTAGAAAGAGATTTTTATTCTAAAGTATTGTTTTATCTTTAACTTTGTTCATGTTATTTATTTGCTTCCAGTTAAGAAAGCTGATGTGATGGATGGATTTATTTTTCTTTGTAGAGATTACAGTAGAGAGCAGCCAGAAAATCTTAGGTTGATTTTCCGAATATCATAGGTCACTTCAAAATTCTGAACATAGCTTAAATTTTTAAAAACTACAACATCCTCAAGGAAAGTAATCGGAACAAGAATTTCTCACAGTTTGAAGCGCCAGCTGTTCTGCTGTTCTTTATTTCAAAATAATTGAACCAAGAATTAAAAGCCTCTGGAAATCCATGAGATAAACTAAGTTTTAATTGAACAATCAATTTTCTCTAGGATTTTATTCCAGTACCCTTTCAGTTGAAGTATTTGTGTGTTAAATCCTGCCAGATCTTAAAATTATACTTTGTGAATGAGTGTAGAAGTGGTTAAAATACATACTTGCAATTGCTGTGTCCACTGTTTCAACAATGGACATGTAATTTAAAAGATTAACACCAACATAATATAGTGGACAAAAGAATTCAATAAAAACATAGTAAGATCCAAGCACTAATTTTCAAAGGGTATTATTTCAATACCCTGCTTTTATTCTGTAATGAAAATTTAAGAAAGAAATGTATCATCATACAGTAGAAAGCAATCAGATTGGCCACAGCTCTGAATCGGGGTACTAAAGCATGGTGTCGTAAATGGGACGTACTTTATTTTTATTTTAAACTGTATCTCCTAGTTCTAGATTCACCCAAGAGGAGGAACATCCTTTCTGTATCCATCCCACCTAGCTTCCTCAGAATATTGATCCTCCTTGCATAGTGGTCATCGTTTCCTTCCTGAAACAAATGTTGTCCAGCATGCTAGTTAGTCTGCTGTGGTAAGACTTGAATCACAATGAATTGAATAATGTTTGTGAAGTTAGGTCAGGAGGTGGAAATGAAGCAAGGCACACATCCAATGCTTCACCAGAATAAACATGGGCACCCATTGAAAGGATTTAAAAGCGGATAATGTGGAAATATTCAGTAAGGTAGGTAGCATCTGTGGAGAGTTAGCATTTTAAGTCAGAGGTGGGATAAAAATAAATTAAAAACCAAACGGATCTAAAGCATGTGGAAGTGCAGAGAGTTGGTAAAGTAATAAAAGAATACTCTCTGATTGAATGGAAAACAGGAGAGATTAAATGGTAAAATATTTTGTAAGGCAGGGCCAAATTGAATGTTAATTGAACAGATAAAGAAACAAAAGATGTGTTTAGGGAAATAGGCAGAAACATGAACAGCTAGTATCTGAAAACAAAGAAAGAGAAAGAAAAACAGACATGAAAACAAATACCTTTAAAGTAAACGGGACAGAGGCTACAATTTGACATTGTGAACTCAAATGTCAAATTCTGTGTCTGCAAAGTGTCTGTTCCCTGAACTTGCATGGAACTTTGTTGGAATGCCACAGGATTTCGAGGACAGAGAGGTCAGTGTGAGAGCCAAATAGAGAATTAAGATACTCGGCAACTGAAAGCCCAAGCTCATGCTTGCACACTGAATGGAGTTCTTCTTCAAAGTGGTCACCCAATCTATGTCTGGTCTCCCCAGTGTAGGCAGAATGCATTGGGAGTAGTGAAACCAATTACTTAAAGAAGTACGCATAAATAGATGTTTCATCTGTAAGGATTATTTATTGCCTTCAACAGTGAGGAGAGAAGAGGTGTTTTAAATTTGCAGCATTTTTTTTGAGTTGAAAGGATTTGATTGGTTTAGAAATGAAAACCCATTCAAATAATTATAATGAATACTTTGGAGTACATTCTTCAACTTTTGTAAATGAATGGTTCTTACTATAAATGTATCAAACTCTTTGACATTGTGCAATGTTGGAAAACAAGTGTCAAACAGATGGATTTGGGGAAGACTGAAATTTTGAAGTCATAATTTTGATGGGAGTAAAGTAAAGTGCTTTCTGGAGAATATTCCTAAGGCTAGAGGTGTAGTAAAGGAATAATCAGACAACAGAGGCACAACAGCACAATAATGCTGATTCAGGAGTAGAAAGTGCAGGTAGACACACATGTCTGGAAAAGGTCATTCAGACAAGGTGAAATCAGATTTTAGAGGGATTTGCAAATTAAGGTGAGATTCTGTAGTCAATTCCCTGGAGTACTGACAGGCAGTGAATTTAGCAAGGACCTTGTATAGGAATGAATTTGGTTGTAAAATTATTTGATTGTTTGTAGTTATGAAGGGTAGAATTGGAGAGGTTAACAAAGACTATATTTAAGAGTTTAGTTTGTGAAGTGAGGGTGGTTTCAACATCAAGGATGAAAATGTAGAGCTATGGGCAAATCATATTCCAAAACTGGACGAATGCAGTCTTGGGAGTGAAATCAGTGCAGGTACAAGGTTTGCTTCAAAGTTCAATTGGATATGGTGGTCAGACAGTGGATTTATTAATTGTTCAGTCTGGGAACACAGCCAAGGAATTTAATGGAGTAGGTGCTGGCAGGAACTGGAAAAGATGTCTTGTGTTTTGTTAATATTGAGCTGAAGGGAATTTTATGCATCCAGTACTTCATACCAGATCGATTGTGCGCAGCAACAATAGCATCAGTAATGGTGCAGAGTTTAAAGCATGAGGGTCTGAGTTTAAACTGTAAGGGATGGGAATCTTGGCAGAGAAGGTGGAGAAAGAGACATAAGCTGTCATCAAGTGGAGATACGAGCTTTAGCTGGAATTAATAATGTTAATTTTATGCTTTAAACTTTTAGGGGATTGTTACAAATGACATTACCCAGCGGTCTCTACATATGTTAAAGTTAGACAGCTGCCTGTGAAAATAACTGTGTTCAGAGTTAGTGGTGAACAGTTGAGCTCTAGACCATCTGTATAATATTGTTATGGAAAGTAAAAAAAAATTGGTCATCCAAATATATTTGTAGTTAATTGATCTAAATATAGGGGTTCCCGATTTACAAACGTCCGACTTACAGAGGCCTAAATTTACGAAAGTTCATAGTTACAAGGGCTCATACTTATGAATACGATCCCATACAGGGGTGTAATGTTAAAGATCCATAAAGAACAGTACCTGTACATGTGAAGAGCTACTTTATATTGTCCTGCAATGCGTTCCAACTTGTGTACAAATCTACTTGGGAATGGACTCAAGAATAGAACTCTGGGGTTGGGATTGCCTGTAATATTTTTACATTCTTCAGTTGTTATCCCTTTTCTCCAGAATTGTAACAGTAACATTCAAGTAAAACTGTCAGTATTTGAACAATTGCCTGTTAGGTTGCCTGTCCAGTTTTGCTTTGCACCTACATGGCAGAGATTTGGAAAAGCTGTAGATTATGGTGCATGCAAACATACAAGCATATGAATTAGTAGTAGAAACTGACCACTCAACACCTCGAGTCTGCTCCATCATTTCATGAGATCATGGCTGACCTGATTGTAACTCCATTACAGTTAGCTAGCATTTTACCTCCTACTTAATAATATTGTACAGATATTGGCAAAATTAGGGTGGCATTACCTTTTACTTGGAATTTGAATGACAATAGTGAGGCTTCGCAGTACTATAGTTGTGCTTGGAAGACGGTGGCAGGGATGTAAAAGTGTTTCTTGTAACCACAGCAGTTCATTGTTTTTGCCAACTGTACTTCCACAGTGGTGTTTGATGGTGATTTCCAAGGGTTTTTTTTCAACATAGGAATGGTGATAAACCTGGAAGTTTGGATTGTGGTTGATTTGGAAACAATGGTGTTTCCTTAATCTGTTTGCTGTTGTTCTTCGTGTAAGAGTTTGAGGTTTCATCAAGGTGAGTTGCTGTCACTCTCCACTTGCTTTGCTGTCTCAATCAAAACTGTAATCAGATTTGGAGACAGCAAGTGCTGGCAGATCCTGAGTTGAGCACTTGGCAATTGGGTCATGTCATGAAGCTGTTGTTTGATGACATTTCCATAACTGATGACTGAGAAGGCTGATCAGGTAACAATTGGCTGAGTTAGGATTTTCCTGCATTTGTGGAAATTACTTGAGGCAATTCATTATTGACGTCATAACCACATTTGAACATCTATTGGGGTGAGTGGTGGTGGTGGTCGTCGACAGCAGTATCAAATAAATGAGCAGTGCATCAGGTATTTTAGAAAAGCCCATTGCCATCAATTTCTCTGGTGTGCTTAATGATTTCTAATGAAACATGAAATGAACAATAAAATTGCTTGATACTGGTACCTGTGAAGGTGTGGACCTCAGGAGCAGACCATGTAAAATATCCATTTTAATTCTAGGTCCTTTGAAACACTTCAATCTTTTCTAAGCAAAGAAATTTGTATTATATTTATTGTTTTCCAGAAATTGAAATTTTCATTCATATTTGATAACTGCGCTATTTTCCTCCCACATGATATCAATATCTTACAAGTACAGCAGTTTAGTGAAACTTGGAACATCACTTATTCTAACATGGACTGTAGTGATGTAGTGTTCAGAGCATAGTTGGGGTGAAATGTGAACAAGAGAAATTTCTTGATCAGAATATTTACAATTCAGTGATGAAAGAAATGATAATGGATCTTTTTCCGAGGAAGAAGTAAAAGGAGTGAAGAATATCTAATTTAGGGAGCACTTGGGAAGTAGTGATCATAGAATCATTAAGTTTAGATCAGTCATGAAAAAGGATGAGGAACAATCTATTTGGAAATACTAAAGTGGACCAGGGTTAATTTCAGAGAGTAGAAAAGGATCTGGCACAGATGGGTTGGAATCAAAGATTGGCGGGTAAAACTGTTTTTAAAAAAAATCTTCAAAGTGCAATTGGTTTGACTATAGATTAGATATAATCATACAGGGAGTAAAAGGAAGACCATCTAATGCTAAAGCTCCCTGGATGACTGAAATGATCAAGTCATAGAATGATACAACACAGACAGATGCCAAACTGCCCATTGAGTCTTTACCGAGTTCTGCAATTAGTTCCATGAGAGCTATGTAGTTAATTCTATTCACTTGCTTTTTGCTCATAATGCTGCATTTTTTTCCCTATCAAATGTTCATTCTATTCCCTTTAGAAAGTTATTATTGAATCTATTTCCACCATCTTTTCACTCAGTGCATTTTGGACCACAAAAATGTTCTCCATTTAAATATTTCCTATCTCAGCCTCAAGTTCTTTTGCCTATTATTTTATATCAGTGTGCTTTGATTACTTTTGCCACTGCAAACAAATTTTCTATATTTACTTTTTCAAACACTTCATGATTTTGAATGTTTCAATCAAATTTGCCCTTAATCTCTGGCTAACTGAGAACACCATAGCTTTTGTAGTCTGACTACATAACATGAAGTTTTTAATTCCTGGTACATTCATGTAAGTTCTTCTGCAACCTCTCCAAGTTTTTGGCATTCTGCGTAGAATGCAGTGGTCAGAATTGCCCAGTATATCCTAGCTGGGACTTGACCTATGCTTTAAATTTCCTTACGCTTACACAAAATGCCTTAATTTATGAAATTGAAGATCTGTATTAATTTGTTGAAACTCTCATGTTCAAAATGTGTTTAGGTAGATGTCCAGGTCTTACTGTTCCTTCACCCTTTTTAAAATTGCAGCATTTGGATTTATACTGTTTCTACTTATTCTTAGTCATAAAGCTAATTTCCTCATCCTCCTCTCTGTTGAGTTTCGTTTGCCAAGTTTCTGAATGTTTAACCAATTCTGTCTATACCCTTCTGAAGTCAGTAGTCATCTTCCTTACTGTTTGGTACATTTGCTGTAATTCATATTGTCTGCAAATTTTGAGATTGTATACCCAAATAGAGTTCATTTAATATATATTTGAAAAGGATACTCCTAACACCAGACCATTGGCATCATTGAATATTTCCCTCCAGTCTAGAAAACCACATTCTCCATTACTGTCCACAAAAGTGTGATATCAAGAGTCCAGGGATGTATGTCCCTGTTACGGTGAAGGGAAAAGCTGGCAGGTTTGGGGATCCCTGGCTGATGAGGGATATTGAGGCTCTGGTCAGGAAAAAGAAGAAGGCACACATTGCGTTTAAGTTTTCGGGCTTAAGTGATTCCTTAGATGACTATAAAAAGTTTAGGAGCTCACTCAAGAGGGAAATCAGAAGAGCAAAAATAAGGTATAAGATTGATCGGCAGGTAAGTTTTAAAGATATGTTAAAAACAAAAAGATGGCAAGGGAGAGAATAGGTCCCCTTAAAGATCAGCATGGCTGTCTATGTGTGGAGCCACAGGAGATGGGGGAGATTTTTAATGAATATTTCTCCTCAGAGGAGAAAATCACAGATGCTAAGGAAATGAGGGAAATATGGGGATGTTTTCGACTGTATATACATTACCAGAGAGGAGGTGTTTGCAGCCTTAAAGCACATTAATGTGGATAAATCCCCTGGGCCTCATCAAGTCCATCCTTTGATGTTGTGGGAGGCTAGGGAAGAAATTGCAGAGGCACTTGCAGAAATTTTTGCTTCATCTTTAGCCACGGGTAAAGTTCCAGAAGTCTGGAAGGTTTAAGAAAGGTGGCAAAGATATTCCAGGGAACTACAGGCCAGTAAGCCTGACATCAGTGGTAGGCAAGTTATTGGAGAGGATACTGAGAGACAGGATCAACCAACATTTGGAAAGTCAAGGTCTGATTAGGGATAGTCAGCATGGATTTGTGTGCGGGAAGTCATGTCTGACAAATCTTTTAGAGTTTTTCGAAGAGGTAACCAAGAGAATTGATGAGGGTAGGGCAGTAGATGTTGTCAAATGGACTTTAGTAAGACCTTTGACAAGGTCCCGCACAGCAGGGTATTCATGAAAGTTAGGTCATGTGGGATTGAGGGAAAACTAGCTAATTGGATTTATAATTCGCTCGATGGTAGGAAGCAGCGGGTGATGGTTGAAGGTTATTTCTCAAACTGGAGGCCTGTGACTGGTGGTGTGCCATTGGGGTCGGTGCTGGGACCTTTGTTATTTGTTACTCACATAAATGATCTGGATGTGAACGTATAAGACATGATTAGTATGAATGTGGATGATACAAAATTAGGAGGTATCGGTGATAGCAAGGAAGGTTATCAAAAATTACAGAGGGATCTTGATCAGATGAAGAAGTGGGCTGAGGATTGGCAATTGAAATTCAATACAGATAAGTGAGAGGTGTTGCAATTTGAAAAGTCAAACCAAGGTAGGACTTACACAATAAAAGGTAAGGTCCTGAGGAGTGTTGTGGAACAGAGGGACCTGAGGGTACAAATACATAGTTCATTGAAAGCAGCATCACAGGTAGACAGGGTGGTGAAGAAGACATTTGGCATGCTGGCCTTCGTCGGTCGAGGCATTGAGTAAAGGAGTTGGGACGCTGTGTTACCATTGTTTAAGTTGATGAGGCCACACTTTGAGGCCCTGTTATAGGAAGGACTTGGTTAAACTGGAAAGTGTGCAAAGAAGATTTATGAGAATGTTGTCAGTACTAGTGGGCCTGAGTTATAGGGAGAGGTTGGCCAGGGGAGGACTTTATTCCTCGGAACATAGGAAAATGACGGGTAACCTTTTTGAGGTGTACAAAATCATGAGGGGCATAGATAGGATGAATGCATATAGTCTTTTTCCAAGGGATCAGGAATTGAAAACTGGACGGCATGGGTTTAAGGTGAGAGGGAAAAGATTTATGAAGGACCTGAGGGGCAACTTCTTCATGCAGAGAGTGGTGTGTATATGGAATGGGCTGCCGGAGAAAGTGGTTGAGGCAGGTACAATAGCAACATTTTAAAAACATTTGGATAGATACATGGATGGGAAGGGTTTAGAGGGATATAGAGCAAACGTGGGCAGTTGGAACTAGTTGAGTGCGCACCATGATCAGCATGGACCAGTTTGGGCCAAAGGGCCAATTTCCATGCTGTATTACTGTGTGACTCCTGTCCCTTAGCCATTGTTGGATTCACACAGCTTTTACCCCTTTAATCTCTTGGGCTTCAATGTTGCTAACAGGTCTATTATGTGGTACTTTATCAAACACATTTTGAAACCCTACATCCATAACAGCAACCACAGAGGAATTAGACTAACCAGATGGAGACAATAAGGACTGCAGATGCTGGAAGCCAGAGTCTATAGATGTGAGGCTAGAAAAACACAGCTGGTCAGACAGCATTGGTGGTGCAGGGAAGTTAACGTTTCAGGTCGAAACCCTTCGCCAGTCCTGGACTTAACCAGATTGCTGGCTCAAAGGGCTGCCACAAACATGATAGGCTCTCTCCCTCCCTCCGTTCCTCTCTCTCGCTCTCTCTCTCTCGCTCTGTGTGTGTGTGTGTGTGTGTGTGTGTGTGTGTGTGTGTGTGTGTGTGTGTGTGTCAGAGTCATGGTCACATAGTCCACTGTCCTTTTCTCTCTACTTCCCACAATTTTTTTGCAACAATAACTTGCATTTACATTACCTCTAATGTAGTAATAGAACCTAGGAGTGTAATCAAACAAAAATAGCTGAGCTATGGAAAGACATGAAAGAAATTTCAATCAAACTACATTAGTTTTGAGTACCATCTTAAAATAGGAATTGGAGAGGTTTGGAGAAAAACAATCCCAACCTTAGAGATGAGACAGCTGAACAGCTACCAATAATGGGGTCAAACTAGGACTGCAGGGAGGAAAGAAGGTAGAGACATAGGGAGTGGTGAGGCCATGAAGCTATTTTAAAAGATGGCTGAAATTTTAAAATTCAAATGTTGCTGAACCAGGAACCTTTTATTGAACTCTGCTTCTTTGCCTAAAATTGGCAAGTTTAATTCAAATGTTCCATACTTTCCCTGTTTTTTTTCCTATTCTACTGGATGATATGGTATAGATCTATGAAACCACATTGTTTGGTTAGCAAATTATGAAAAGGTACTGGGTGTAGTACAATAATATTCACTAAAATGTTGCAGAAATTAAAAATTCTGGTGTAAGAAATTAACAAAACTATACTAAATTAAAATCCTGCTTGGACTCCTCTCCATCATCACGGATTGAATCTTGTGGTGATTCTGAACCTAAAGAACAACTTTAATATTCTTTAAAGAATATCTTAGGGCAGATGGTGGCTCAGTGGTTAGCACTGCTGCCTCACAGCACCAGGGACCCGGGTTCAATTCCACATTCAGGTGACCGTCTCTTTGGAGTTCACATGTTCTCCCCGTGTCTGTCTGGGCTTTTTCCGCATGCTCCGGTTTCCTCCCACATTCCAAAGATGTGCAGGTTAGATGGATTGGCCATGCTAAATTGTCACAGTGTCCAGGGATGTACAGGCTAGGCGAATTAACCATGTGCAATGCAGGGTTATGGGGATAGGGTCGTGGGGTGGGTCTGGGTGGGATGGTGTTTGGATAGTCGATGGGCCAAATGGCCTGCTTCCACGCTGTAGGGATTCTATGAGCTGCCTTTTTTTTTTCTGTTCTTGAATGCTGTCCTTTAATTAGGACCTGCAGCATCCAACAGAAAAAGGAAGTGGTGAAATCTGTTTTATATTGTGTGATTCAGTTTGCTTTATATTGATTTGACCAAAAGAACCATAGCCTGAAATTATACAATGCGCTGTTTCTCCAGGCAGCGATTATATGGAGCATTTTAATGATGAAGTACAAAGTCTTCAAGTTGTGTCAAGATTTCTACTGGGAAAAGCAGAAACCCCCCAGATCAACACTGATCATAATAAATATCAGGTACAGCATAAACATGACCCTGGCACTCAACAGTGCTGATTGAACAGGAGACCTTCTGTGTCAACTGTTCGAGTTAAAGTCATGGAATCAATCCAAGGATGCAAATAGAAACTCAGTAACTTCCCAAGTATTATTTTCAAGCCTCAGAATCCCACTGTACCTTTTCAGCTATCAGATACACTCCTGATTCTGGCACTTCCTCCCAGTCCCAACAAGTCCTAAGTCAGGTGGGCACTCAGGAGACGAATGTGCACTTAAGATTTCTGAAAATTTCCAAGGAGCTGTGCAAAAGTATAATTTATATTTGCCCCTTAAAAGACAAATGACAGATTGAGAATAATACTGGAGGATAAGACACATAAACGTATGGAAAAGTGTTATGTTATAATGTTACAGTGGTGGCTGTTGTATCAATTAAGCGGAATTTTGCCCATCTCCACAAGAGCACATCTGCGTTTGGTTTCCACCCTGATGAGCCAGTACATTGTTTCTGAAAAAGGAAGAAGCATCCTAGATTTAGCCAGGGACACTTGTTAGAGTTTGACAGAGCAGACGTGACAGGGAGGCAGGAAAAGCAATAACACTCAAGAAGCCCAACACTACCAGGACAAAACACACTGCCTGATTTTCACCTCATCAACCACCTTAAATATTCACTGCTTCCTCCATCAACACACAACGGCAACGGTATGTACCAACTACAAGATGCAGCTCAGCAAGGCTTTTTGGACACTAACTTCCAAACCCAGGCCCACTGCCAACTAGAAGGACAAGGGCAGCCATTACAAGGGAGCATTGCAAAATATAAGGTTCTCTCCAAACCACACGTCGTCCTGACCTGGAACTCTACCACCCTTCCTTCACTTGCTGGGTCAAAATCCTGAAATTCCGTCCCTAACGTCGTTGTGGATGTTCCAATCCCTCATGGACTGCAGCAGTTGAAGAAGTTGGCTCTCAACCACCTCTACATTTTTATGTATGGATAAAATTATCTTCTGCATTTAACATTGAGTTGTCAGTAGATAGATGAGAATGATATTTTTCTTTGAACATAAGGATGACCGATCAAAAACATTTATTTACAGAGTAACAAAATTTTTGTTGTAACGGATACATCAACATGTAAAATTAGATTTTAAAAATGTAGATTTTGGGGTGAAGATCCTGAAACCAAGGAGACTGGTAAATCTCTTTCTGCACAGTTAACACACCAAAGGTGGGATTTTGCACCGCTGTCATGTAATTTTTCCTGTAGTGATCATAAGTTGACCTTGCTTGTGTCGAGAGAAGAAAGTAAGTCATATTAACAGCATTGCTGGTGTGGGTCAAATTGTGGAGCAGTGGGAGGTTTACTATTCTTTCGCTTTTATTATTGCTGAATTATTTTGAAGATATTTTTGTATCTATCACCTTTTGACTGTGCGTTTATGTTCCTGTCACCGGCCAGTCAGTTTTACCTTTTTCTTCAGCGTTTCAATAATCATAGCACATTTATTTTAGTCCCAGTAGAGCAGCAGTGAGCAAATTCAGCCCTATTTGAGCAATTAAAGTAGCACTTTTTATATGATTAACTGGAGTGCTAAATTATCATGATGATCAGGACTTGCTTTTGAGAATCTTCATTAAAGCCAGATTACCATTCCTAAAAGTAGTTGTTTCTTACAGCAGTGTGCTTAAATGAAGGGTAACAACCCTCTATCACTGGGTCTACAGGAGGATTTTTAAAAAAATTTCTTTGAAGGAGTGTGGACGTAGATGGCTAGGCCAGCATTTGTTGCCCATTGCTAATTGTGCAAAGGGTAGGTAAATGTCAACAACATTGCTGTGAATCTAGAGTCACATGTGGATCAGACCAGGTCGGAGTGGCAGATTTCTTCCCTAAAGGACATTAATGAACCAGATGAGTTTTTATGACAACAATCACAGTAGTTATATAGTTGAAATTAGGCTCGCTTTTTATTCTATATTAGTTTATTGAACTCAAATGTCACCACCTGCTGTGCAGGGATTCAAACTTCTGTTTTATAACAGGGAGTCCGCTACTGTGGTGGGCATATCCCTCTGCAGACTGGCCTACAGCTGCATCAGTACCCGAACGGAAAGGGTAACTAGATCTATTTGGACCATGAACCCATCCACCACCCCCCCAAAAAAAAACTGTCCATATTGCCACTGGATGTCCACCTTCAGGAATCAGAATTGGCCGCTGCCAGTGTGAGAGATTGTAGGCTACATGGGGTGAGGACTCTGACTGGGTTCAAACCTGCCCTACTAAAGTGATCAACATGGAGAACAACATCAGCAAACTGGTATGCCTGCCTGCTTTGCTAATTTTGAACTGAAAACAACAATTGTTGGAAATCACAGTGAGCCAGACAGCATCCATGGAGAGAGAGCAAGCTAATGTTTTGAGTCTAGATGACGCTTCATCAGAACTGAAATGAAGTGTGGGGGGACAGCATTTATGCTATAGTTGGGGGAGGGGGTGGTGTGTAGAGTGCTGGTGGAGAAAAGGTGCTGATAGTTCAGACTAGGTGATCGGAATGTGAGAATGGCAGCACAGTGATGTGTCTAACTGCCAGACTGGAAAGAGAAGACAAGGCCCACTGAGATGGGTGGAGGGGAGAGAGGACGTGGTGACAGAGAATGTAATAAGTAAAGCTAAAAGAAAGGGAAGAAATAGGAGTTGGTTCACAATTTGAAGGTGTTGAATTCAATTTTGAGTCCAGAAGGCTATAAAGTACCTAGTCTGAAGAAGATATGTTGTTCCTCCAGTTTGAGCTATGATTTACTGGAGCATTGCAGCATGCCAAGGACAGACTTGTGGGCATGTGAGCAGGACACTGTGTTGAAATGACCAGCTATGGGAAGGTCAGGGTCATGCTTGCACACAAACTGGAGGTGTTCTGCAAAGCAGTCACCCAGTCTACATTTGGCAATATTGGGTGCACAGAATACAATATACAAGATTGGAGGAGGTACAGATGAAATTCTGCTTCACCTGAAAAGACTGTTTAGGCCCTTGGATGGTGGGCAGGGAGGAGGTGAAGGGGCAGGTGTTGCACCTTCTGTGGTTACTTTGGAAGGTGCTATGGGAAGGGGGATGGTGTTGGTGGTCATGGAATGGACTAGGGTGTCCCAGAGGGAATGATCCCTGTGAAATGCTGACGGGGGGAGTGAGGGAAGTCATATCTGGTGGTGATATTCTGCTGGAGTTGTCTGAAATGGTGGAGAATGATCCTTTGAATGTGAAGGTTGGTGGGATGAAAAGTGAGGACAAGGGGCACCCAACCACGCTGTTATGAATGATAAGAAGGGGCAAGGGCAGAAGTACGGTAAGATGTGGTTTAGGTCCCTGTCAACCACAGTGAGTGGTTATGGAAAAAGGAAGCCATGTCAGCAGCACTGTTTCGGAAGGTGGAATCGAATCATCCAAACAGATACAACATAGGTGAAGGACCTGGAGAATGGGATGGAGTCCTTGCAGAACATGGGGTGGGAAGATTTGAAGTGAAGGGACCTATGGGAGTCAGTGGCTTTGTAGTGGATGGCAGTGGACAGTTTACTTCCTGAAATGGAGACAGAGAGGTCAAGGAAAGGAAGGGAAGTGTTGGAAATGGATGATGTGAAAATTATGGAGAATTGGAAATCGGAGACAAAGTGAACAAATTTTTCAAGGTCCTAGCGAGAGCATGAAATGGCAGCGAAGCAGTGGTCAATGTACCGACAAAAGAGTTGTGGGAGGGGGGCCAGTGTAGGACTGTTTCACATACCCTATAAGGAGGCAGGCATAACTGGGACACATGTAAGTGCCCATAGCCACTCCTTTAACTTGGCAGAAGTGAAACGAATTTAGGGAGAAATTGTTCAGTGAGAGAACAAGTTCAGCCAGGCGGAGGAGAGTGGTGGTGGATGGGGAATGTTCAGGCGTCTGGTCGAGGAAGAAGCCAAGAGCTCTCAGCCTAGACTGGTGGGGGATAAAGGTATACAGGGATTAGACATCCATCATGAACCAGAAGCAGTTAGGGCCTGGGAACTGGAAGTTGTCAATATGGTGGAGGGCATCAGAGGAATCGGGGATTAGGTGGGCAGGGTCTGGCCAAGTGGAGAGAAGATGGAGTCAAGGTAGCAGAAATGAGCTCAGCGGGAACAAGCTTACATGATAAGCCTGCCTGGTTTGTGGATTTTGGGAAGGAGGTAGAAGCGGGCTGTCTGGGGTTGGGAGACTACAAGGCTGGAGGCAGTGGGGGGAAAATCTCTGGAGGTAATGCGGTCAGTGACAGTTCTGGCAATAATGGCTTGATGTTCGGATGTGGGGTCATGGTCCAGGGGGATGGTAGGAAGAAGTGTCCGAGAGTTGATGTTGAGCCTTTGCAAGGTAAGGATCAGTGTGCCAGACTACAACTATTTTTGAACTCTGTCTGCAGACACTGATTAAATAGGGCTTTAAATTAAACACTGTTACCCCCATTTGTCATTGTGATTACAAGTTGTATCCTGGTTTGTTGGTTAACTTCTTACTTGGGCCTCATATTTTGCTGTGGAAATTCTAAACAAAAGTACACTAAATATTGATTATGGCTGAATTATCATCAGTGAATGGGTAATTGTTTAGGTAAAGAATAATGAAAATAAATACTTGACCTATCATGGACTCTCCATTCAAATATGTTGCTAAATGCCTCAAAAACTAAGAAAGAAATTGAACAGCCCAAGGGCATGTACTCCTCAAAGTAATCTGATCCCAGCAAGTTAAAGTCCTTTGGGTCCAAAGGGTCTAAGGGGAGGAGGTAAAATTCAGACTGGATGTTGCTTCTGGCCATGAAAGTCCCTTGCCTAGGGCTACTTCAGTGCAGTTGTCCAATTTGGCATGGGAAGTTTCGCAAAGCTGCAGGTTAGCAAAGTCATTAACAGACTCTACTTAAGTAATGGGAAGGCAGAAAATCTGCCTTTGTTTTCCGTGTTAGGGAAGGAGAGAAATATCAGGTTGTCAACTGATCGCTTCTGCAAAATAATATTTTTGTTGTACATTTTAGTGAATTAAGCAGAGGCTTTCATTTATTCATTGGCAAGGAATAGTCTTACTTTTCAAGGAGACTGGACATTTCCAGAAAGGGGAACAGCATCATCATTAACCTGCTTCTTGTCGTCATCATCATTGGGATTCAGCAAATGCATTTGCTTTAAACTAGCGTTCACTTTCAAGGGGTCACAGCCCTATTGAAATAGATTCATTTTTGTGTCTCCTATAGTTTTGAAAATAAACTGAAATCTGCATTCAAATTGATATTAAGTATTACGATTCTAGTTACCAGAATTCTGTTTCTGTTTAAAGCTCCTTATAGCAATCCTATGTCTTATTCTGTAACTGACAAGAGTGTTAAATCTAATTGTTGTTTGAAAGCTAGTCACTTTCACCCTGCTTAAACTAGTGAAGATGTTTCCTTCAGTAACATTATCAATTTTGTTCTGGATGGTGTATCAATGTCAGATCTATGCTTAGTCACTACATTTGAAGTAAAGGTACAGTTACTTTTACTCTACATCTCATTACCCAAATTCTTATACAGTATCCCTTACAATTAACATATCACCATGAACTCCACCCTACCCTCCCGCGAAAATTCTCTCTGGAGAAACTAATCTTCAGCAGCATTCTCAGCTTTTTAAAGAGAGGACAATGGATGCATGTATTCTCTTGCCAGTCTTTGGGAGAGCTAAGACAATGTTGGAGTAACATGACATCTTTATCATGTTCTGAGATCTCCGTAACCTCTTCTCCATTATAACAAAGTGTAGCACCCATTCGATCTCTTACTCTAATCCTTGTACTTTCTGAAGTTTACTTGAGTATAGTCTGGACTTCCTGGCCTTCGCCAAATTGTAGCATCCAAAGGACTAAAATGTCTACTTTAGTATCCAATTTAAAACTAATATTTGTACCATTTACTTTAATCTCAGCATACCAAATTTGTCTCATAGGTCTATCACTTCATCCCAGTCATCTGAGGCATCAGTTTTGTGTACTGGCACACCACAGTGGCCTGTCTTTAAACTTTTGAATTGTGCGTTGAACTCTTCTACTGTTGCTTCAGCACACCACCTGAAAATGAGCTGGCCAATGTCATGAGTAGCATTCTGCATCTGTGGCCAGGTAGGACACTTGTTGTAGACTTATCCCACCACTTGTCATAGCACTGTGCAGGTGTTCTCTTTTGTACATTTATATCAGCTTTTGATTTGTGGAAACTTATTTCTGGCTGTGGCCCATTGATTTCTCCCTGTTACTAATCTGATACACTGCTATGAGCCTTCGCTTGCTTTTCTCCAGTGTCTGCATGGGCTTTCTCATTCAGCGTTCAAATGGCTAGGTACACCTTGGTATATGTGACTGGCCAGCACCTACCACCCTGAGCTTCATTTTAGGCATTTTCCCCAAATCTTGTGATTTTTCCATAACTGGCATTGTATTTAGAGGTCCAGGTTGCAGCTTGATATGAACTGACATCACTACAGCTGACTTTATTCAGCACGTGCTTTATAGCTATACCCAGAGTGAATTTCAATTCCTTTTTCAGATAGTGAGTATTTAACTTAACTGAATGTAATTGCACTTCTTGTTTGTGAAAATCTTAATTGTCAAGACACACTTTCATGACTGAAAGTAGCTCTTGTAATTTATGTTTGCTCCTCCAGTCATTACTTTGGGCTTTTTCCTTTATTGTTCACTGCAGTTTCAAGTATTTACTTTCATGATGTAAAGAAACAAAACACATATAAATTTCAGAATGAATGTTAAGGTATAGCTTCACAATATGCATTGGAGTAAAGATTAAACTTTTGCAAAAGGTGGAAGTCTGAACTAATTCATGAAACTTTGATATTTGCCCCAAAATTGGTCATACAAAGTCAAAGAATCCCACACATATAACCATTACGTATTATCCTTTTTTGCCAAGATTTGCAGATGAATGTGCAATGATCCATCAGTGAAGTTCTATGAATGTGAGATGATATTACAAATGTGTCATTAGCTATGTGGAGCCTCTTTTCCTAAAGGAATGGCAATGAACAAATTCACAAATCGATGATTTAGCACCACTTAGAATTGCTGTGAACCAAATGACAACGGTAAAATATCCCAATGGGATATGGGAGACTGTATTGGAACACAACACTGGTACAGTGCCGTTATGGACTGATTTAGGAACCCCCAGCTTCAAAGCTCAGTTTTGCACTCAGTTATGTGCCAAAACTGCAAAGATTTAAGCAACCAGATAAATCTTTGATGTGCTTTAAAGTGCAAGCAGACAAGTGGGACTAATTATTTCATTCATGCCACAAATAGCCTGCGATCACGCAGATGAGATAACCTGGCTGTAGAATGAAATATATTCCGAGATATTTTTTTAAAAGGTAATGCTGTTGTATGTTACAGATTTCAAACTGACAGTGATCATGCATCCGACAAGACCCAAGTATACTGTGCGCGATGCATGGTTACATGTATGTGTGGACCCTGTCTCTCACATACATTATTTTTAATGCTAGTATTTTGCACAGGGGAGTGTTTAGTGCCTCATAGCATTATAAAGTTCAATTCAGTCTGAATAAATTGCATTCCAGTTCACAATAGGTTGCAAATTCCAAGCAATGCCAAATGGCCTTCTGAATATAAGTCATGAAAGCTCTGCCACTTTTTCATCTCTGAATACCCACGCTAGATGTCAATTCTGCAAAAGCAACTGTAGCGTTGAGTTATTTTAACAAGTGTCTTGTATTGCTACATAAGAAGGCTTGTAAACCTGAAGATAGCAAGAACTGCAGATGCTGGAGTCAGAGATAACGTAGTGTGGAGCTGGAGGAACACAACAGGCCAGGCAGCATCAGAGGAGCAGGAAAGTTGATGTTTCAGTTCGAGACCCTTCTTCAGAAATCAGGAGGGGGAAGGGAGCTGGAAAATAAATAGAGGGAGGAAGGGTGGGGCTGGGAAAGGTAGGTGGGATGGTGATAGGTGAGTGCGGGTAGGGGGTAGTGGGGATTGGCCGGTGGGAAGGGTAAGGTGGACAGGTTGTTTCAGGTCCTTAAGTTTTATTTATAAACTATAGCCATATGAAATGAGGTCAGTTCCTCCATGTATTTTTAAATTTAGTATTTACATTAAACAGCACTGACAAAAATAAAGTTAAAGCCTAGTTCCGAATTAGAGGTCTTGATTACAAACTCAAATATTGAGTTTGTAAATATTTGGTGATAATTGGAGGAATTATACAAGTGTGTAAGGTTATGGGGGTGGGGTGGCGGGAGGAGCTGAGATGAAAGTGTTTGTGGTAAATTGTCAGTTTTTCTTTAATAAAAAAACACAAATACATTTGCCGAAGTGTGCTTCCTAAACTGATTTGATTATCTTTCCTATTCTTATTTCTTTAACTAGGTTGTTAGGTGTTTATATTTTATAAAATACAGTATATCAGAACCATTGGATTTTTTTCATGCAATTCTTTTTCATGCTTATTTCACACATTTCCCCGAAAAATAAAATTTGTTACTTGTGTCTAAAACAAAATAATTATTGAAATGTTGCAATAATATTTCTACAGGCTATTATAATATTCCTAATTTTCACTCAGCTTTGGATAATTCACATTTTTAACAGGGCTTAATGAGTTAGCAGCTGTAAAATAACTTGGGAAATCCTCTGTTTAGGTAATGTATTCTGCTTCATTACTTACTTTTTCACAGTGGAAGCATAAGGTCTTAACTTTTCCATATCCTAATTTCACAGAACATGGGAACAAGGCACAAAGTGACTGTTAATAGCTAATTGCTTCCATGCAAAGCTTCAGATTCAAGAGATGTTAAACGGACAATCTGCTGATGATTCTGTTTCTTCCCTGACTGACCAAAAGCATTGACCAAACTCAGTTTTCTATTCCGAGATAGAAACGTTCTCATGATCTGCACGTTGACTTATCAGCATGAAGATTGACTGGAAAGAAACAAAAAGCAGACTGCCTTGTCTGAATGCTTCTGTGACTTAGATTGGTAATGGTCTTGCCTAGTTTACTTACTGTCCAATTAATGTTAAGGGCCACTTACACTGGCAAATGTTTCTGATCATTTGGATATCCTCAAAAATAAACCTTTGGTATATTAGATCACCACTTGGCCTGCGTTTTGAATAATACATTTATTGCTACACAGAAAAGACTACTTTTTGCATGACTTTGACGATGACAATATCATTGTTGCGAATGTCGCAACTTTGGCCTGGCAGCCATGTACAAGTGCAAAGATCTGAAATTTCTCTTTGCAAAAACAATGGATCATATTTAGCATTGCAAATGAGATGACATATTGCTGAACATTAGCAATGTAAGCAAATATCAGTTTGCCTTGATTGACACTTACCTTGAAACCAAGGGTTTGTGAGATTAAGTCCCATCAAGTTTTGAGCAATAATCCATGCTAACTCATAATGTGGTACTGTGGGAGTGCTGCATTATTATAGGTGCTGTTTTTTTGAATGAGATGTTAAACTGAGTTTTTGTCTGTTCCTCAGGCAATGTAAAAAATCCCATGACATGATTCGAAAGAAAAATGTCAGTTCCTGAGTATACTGGCCAACATTTCTCTTTGACACATAGTTATCATAGTCTATCATAGTAGAGCAGTTTATGCATTCATTTTACTATTTAGTGGGCTCATGGTATGTGTTAATTGTCTCTTTTCATAATAACAATGACTACCCTGCAAAAGTATCCATTGTTTGCTTTGTAACTCCCTGAGGACTTGATTAGGAATTCCATGAATACCATTTAATGAAAAATATGAGATGCGTTTGACAAATAAGTTCAAATGTTTTGGTTAATAATAGTGATCTAATGCCCAAAATGAAAAGCAACCTTCTCATTTTTGCATTAGATACATTAATTTGCCAGAGGTGGAAGTTTGAAATCAGCTACAAACTACATGATCCTGAGACAGAGATAGTAGGAACTGCAGATGCTGGAGAATCTGAGACAACAAGGTGCAGGGCTGGATGAACACAGCAGGCCAGCTCCTATGATGCTGCTTGGCCTGCTGTGTTCATCCAGCCCTGATCCTGAGACAGCTTTACACAGAAGCAGTGATTTTTAACTTGTGATTTATTTTTTCCTGGTGATAAAGCAAAATGCCTTTTGGAATTTTAAAGTTAACTACCGGTTAATTGTTCCTCAACTTGCCATCTGTTATTTTCCTATCACTTTCAACTTAGGTAGTTTTCTGCACTATAGGCTTTGAACCTTAGACTGCTTCTTATTTCAATTGTTAGAAAATAATATTTGGAAAACTGTTGAATCTGTTTTGCACCTTAGATTGATATCATTTGCTCCCATGTGAATAATGGAGCCACTCTCCATAGATGCTGATAAAATAGGCTTGCTAAACACCAACGGACCAATATTGTAACTGGTAATGTTGTAGCATTGCTTCTTAGTGACTGTCATTGTCACGTTAACATCTGATGTACAAGTGTCACCCAAAACACTGGGCAAGTTATGGATGTTGGGATGACAATTGGTTTGCTATCTTCATTGCTGAAAAAACAAAAGTGAATACCTGCTGAGAAAGAGTGTCTTGATATTCCCACCTACTTCTACAAAATTAGCAAATAGTTTTCAACATATATTCATCATCTGGGCTTAATAACCACGTCTGAGCAGTTCTTTACCAACCAAGCAATGAATGTACCTTAAAAAACAGTAAATAAGTGAGAATCACTCCACTTTGCTTGTCATCGTGGCAACTTCCATGTTGAACAAAAGTTACAGTCACATAATATGCAATTTTTACCTTTACATATCTTGCTGCTACACAGTTCAATACTTGCAGATTAGTGGACTTGATGAGGTTTCCTGACTCTGATGTAGTGCTAATTTAAACCCATTTCAATATCAATACATCTTTCCAGCAATTTCACCAAACAAGCACGTGCCAAACATGGTGCTGTGCCTTCCTTTGGACTCAATGAGGGAGTTCAAGGGGGGAACCCTAATGTTCAGCACCCTGGGTCTCCATGTACTTTGGCCAGGCTTTCACCCTGGAGAGGATACTCCAGATTTGCTGCAGAGATTTAATGCAATACAGGATGCAGAACTTATAAGTGATAAGTCCAATGAAACTGGTATAGAGAGCAGCTGCTTCAGGCATTGTCTGATGGTGGGAGGGACCATCACATCCCTGTTGACAGCCATCTCACACCTCAAATCCAGGCAACCCTTGACTCATAAGGTGCTGACGTGCCATGACCAATCTGCTTCAAACAGTGCTTGGAGCTTTGAATCTCCACTCAACATGATGGCATCTGTTGCACCAAAACAAACAAAAAATTGGGAATGCCAACTCTTAGGTTGACGTGCAGCAATGTCAGGATCATTGGCCTGGGATTGACAGCCAACTTGCAGTTGTTTAGTGGCACATGCAAGACAGTTGTGATCAGCAGGGAATTGAGTAATATGAATATCAAGCCTGGTCTCTTGTGTGAATGCTGAGATTGAATCAGAATGAAAATAATTACACCTTCATCTGGCAAGGGAAGGGTTCAGGGGAAGCACGTATGCGAAGTGTAGACTTTACAGGATGGAAATCTCAATGATAGAAGCCCCCTATGAGTTTTAACTATCGGGAGCTTGCATCTATAAATGATAGAATTGCTCAGGATATATTTTCTCCATCCACCTCTCAACTCAAACGGGACTAGTTAATATCATGAACATCTGTGTTCCAGTGATGTGCTTCACAACCGAGGTGAAATACCAGCAGAATCTCCCAATCAGAACACACTTACCTGCTGCATGATTTCAATTCAACAGTGGCATAAGCCAAGAAAAAGCACTTCTCCACCCCCAACCCCCACCCCCATCCCCCACCCCCCAACAAACGCTTCACAGCACGAATTGGGAAAAGTAAATAAGAATGGATAGAGAATATTTGAGCTTCAGTGCTGTCAGGAATTTTGTCTAATTAAACCCCTTTCAGAACAAATTATGCCACAAGGTATTCTGAAGACTTTCAAGATCAGAACCAATTGACACTAATTGAATTGAATCATCACCACATGTGACTCTGAACAGCATTCTTCACACATGCATTTATCAAAACACTGACTGTAGTACAGGTCACACCTTACTCTGCATGACAGGGAGGAAGAGGTTTTATCAATGAAAGCAGAAATGCCATTGTCATAGTAATGCAAAGTCCAACAAACTGCTAGCTGGTGTGACAATAACTATTAGTTACAATTCTGCTAGAATAGCCCAGGGTCCTTTGATACAGAACATCAGATTGCACGAAGGGATTGAAAAGACAGCAAGTCTATCAGTAAAGTTGGAGTTTGTCAAAACTGACAAGCAAACAGTTGGAAAGATGGGTAGAACATGATCTTGAGTTCTACTACAGGAAGCTCCAAGCATGTAGAAAGCCTGCACTGTCATTGAACTGGACATCAAATTTGGAGTGAAGGTGCTTGGCAAAACAAGTGGCTTATTTGCCATGGGTACCGGTGCTGCTCCAGCATCTGGATGAAATTCTCTGCTGGAGAATAAGGAAGCAGTGCCCCATGATATGCATAATTCAACAAGTGTAATCTTGTTTAGAACAAGGGTGACCATAAAATTTCAGAATTTCAGCAATTAATAGATGGGGATGAGACACACTTTATCTTTCTCAATCATGTGTTTGACAGTTATAAGGAGTAGATTATATTAAGTAAGGGATCAGCTGATTGGCAAATTGATACCAACCCACAGAACAGCCCAAAGGATTGCTACCTACAACTGCAGTAGGATGACATACATGCTAGAAGGTTTCAATGAATGAGAAATGTGTCTGCTTTCAGGACAGCAAGGAAAGCTACTGCCAAATTCAGAAATTGATTAAATGTCTAAGATGATAGACAAGAAGTAAGATCTATTGCCTGAGTACCTGAGGCAAAACAGTGGAAAGCAAGAGAATGCACTGTGAGTTCCTACAGTCGATCTACGAGTGATTCCCTACAGTCGATCTACGAGTGATTCTTGCTCGAGGAAAACGTACACATCAGCAGTAAAACCTCTGACTATAGGAGGGCCAGGCCCTACAGTGGTAGTCCAGAAAGACATCAGAAGAGACTATAGCTTAATCAGGTTGTGTAATATAGTAGGGATTACAGAACAATCTAGGAGCACTACTAGAAGCAACATCCCCATTGCAGGAAAAGTAATCCTGAAAGTTTTCTTGCACTTTTGTTCACTCATTCATGAGCATATAGATTGAACAATATAAAAGGTACATTTTCGCAGCGTGATAACTTTCAAAGAGAAATGTTTCTTAAACGGCCTAAACAGATAGTGATTGGAAGGGGTGTTTTGTGAATTAACCAAATATGTTTTGAGATTGAGTGATGCATCAAGGGTATAGTATTTATAATTTAAGCCTGATTGCTGAAAGTAGGTGGTACTCAACCGAAAGGAAACCTAGAAATGCAAACTATCAAATTAGCAAGGGGAAAATGTGGGCATTTTTGTGATGCATGTCAATGATTTTGCAATGAGGTTCTGAGGAATTTGAGCAATTTGTTATAAATAAGACTAAAGAGGAATCTAAGATTAAAGGTCAGGTTTTGGGGATGTTTAAATATATCGGCTTGGGACATTAAACAATATAGTTTGGAAGTAACCTTGAATCAATAACCAATTACTCACATCCCCAGAAACTATATTAGGTCGCCACAGAAAGACACTCTTATATCTGAGGGAGGAACTGAGCAGTTAAGAAGCTTGATTGGACAGCTCAATTGGCTATGTACTCTGACACTATACAATGCCTGTTTTGATGTTTTGGCGCTAGTTATTAAGATAAAATGTGCTCCAATGGAGAATTGGAGCAGCACGGTGGCACAGTGGTTAGCACTGCTGCCTCACAGCGCCAGGGACCTGGGTTCGATTCCAGCCTCGGGCGATTGTCTGTGTGGAGTTTGCACGTTCTCCCCGTGTCTGCGTGGGTTTACTCCGGGTGCTCCAGTTTCCTCTGACAGTCCAAAGACGTGCAGGTTAGGTGGATTGGCTATGCTAAAATTGCCCATAGTGTTCAGGGAGGTGTAGATTAGGTAGGTTATAGGGGGATGGGTTTGGGTGGGATGCTCTGACGTTCAGTGTGGACTTGTTGGGCCGAAGGGCCTGTTTCCACACTGTAGGGATTCTATGATTCTATGAATATTTGGATATTAACCCCCAAAAAGGTATCCTCAACATTCCAGCCTTGGAAGACTTGAAGGATTAATGTGGTAGGTCTTTTTTGGAGAAATGTATATGTACTTTTAGCTCTCTGAAAATACCTCTGCTCAAATAAAACAAAAAAAAAATAAATTTGAAGAATAGTTTGTTTCTCTAATCGGGAATTTCAGATGCATATGTTGACCGTACATTGCAGGAGATGGCCTAGTGGTATTATTGCTGGACTGTTAATCCAGAGACACAGATAATTTTCTGGGGACCCGGGTTTGAATCCTGCCACAGCAGATGGTGGAATTTGAATTCAATAAAAATATCTGGAATTAAGAGTCTAATGGTGACCATGAATCCATTGTCGATTGTCAGGGAAAAACCCATCTGGTTCACTTATGCCCTTAAGAGAAGGAAACTACCATCTTTACCTGGTCTGACCTACATGTGACTCCAGACCCACAACAATGTGGTTGACTCTTAACTGCCCTCTGGGCAATTAGGGATTGGCAATAAATGCTGCCTAGCCAGTGACGTCCTCATCCCATTAATGGATAAAGAAAAAAAAAGGCATGCTATCCCAATTTCCACAGCCTGATGTTAATCCAAGTGAACGTCACAAAAATGTCCAATTGTTCACTTAACAGAAGCTTCAATAATGGCAATTATTTGGAATTTATTTCTGGGTTTGAAATGTCTCGAGTGAAAATAGAACAAAGAAACCAAACTGGAAATAGTTTAGTCATTTGCATTTTAGGCTAAATCAAGTCTTTAATTTTGACGATGAACTCTCGGTTGTGTTATTTAATTATGAAATGAAACGAAAAAAGGTGGGGTTGGGGGAGCTCTTTGCAGTAGAACAGAGAAGATTATTTGATCGAGCTGTTTAATATTATGATGGATTTTGATTAGCAAATAAAGAAATAAATATTTACTCTGCAAGTGATTTAGTAACTAAGGGCATCAATTAACGATCATTTCCAAAAGAATAAAAGGAGAGATTAGAAGATTTTTCTCTCCCTCCAGAGGATCGTTAGGAGACGGAGTGATAGATCAGACCCAGAGGTGGGAGCAGAATTCATAACCGCTTGAAAGAACGAAGTTGATAAATATTTGGAAAAATAAATTTTGAACAAATGGAAAATTAGTGGATAACTCAGACATCTAACAGCAGTGCAATGGGCCAGCAGACCATGACTGTGCTGTTGAAAATAAAAAAATGGAGTCATTTTGATAGCAGAACCAAGCAGGAGGTCAATTAAAATGGAATGAGATGCTTTTACACTGTGTTCTGGCTCCAATCTGGACAAGTGCAATTTTAAATTGCAGGTGGCAAGGACACCTGCCGGAAATCAACAGGACCCTGCCTTAAATATACAGATTGGACTCTGAGGCATTGAAAGGACAGATTGACACTTTATCCTGAGGTTTGAATAGGATAGCAGTGGTAGTTTCCCGTTAGAACAAAGTTTATCGGAGCTGTATTGGAGTCAGAAAATTAGCAGTAATATAGGTATTTAAACCTTATTTGAAGTCCGTGCAGGAGCACTCCTGAGGACCCCACAAGGAAATCTTCCCATGCTCAGTCTACTTCACCTGTTTGATCCATTTATCTTGGCCTATTACCTGTGCCCTCAGGTGGCTGGCAGGGTACTTTAACTTGCCCAATTTTAACAATGGACAACTGCTTCCTACGATTGGTTGGGCCATGCTAATGAGGCTAAATGTTTACAATTGGCCAAATCCCATTGGTGCTGCTTTGGATAGGACAACCACTCTTAGCCAAGTTCTAACCTGAGAGTAAAAATCCGCCTTGGTTCTGTTAAGTTTTGCAGGTACATTATAGTAAACTGCTAACATCTTGGAAATTAGTTCTAAAGTGATAAAAACCAGGTGTAAACATCACTGTAGAATGAAATGTACTATTGTGCACAGATTATTATCCTATCTAACTGTCGCTCCAAGTGCATATTTAATATAAACAGGAAACATTCTAAAGTTTTCGAGAAGATTTGTAGCTCGGGTTGCGGATGAGATTGTCGACATGCTCGCTGAGCCGGTGGGTTTAGTTGCAAACATTTCGTCAGCCTGCTAGGTAACACCGTCAGTGTGCCTCTGGTAAAGTGTCGGTGTTCTGCCCTGCTTGTTATTTATATGCCTCGGTTTGCTGGTGTAGTAGTAGGGTGGTTGTCGGTTTGTGGGCTACTGTGATACCTAGGGGTGTGAGAAGTTTTGTGGTCATCTCTGAAACGTCCCTGATTAGGGTGATTAGTGAGTCTGGTCGTGTTGTGTCTTCCTGTTGTGGTCTGTCTCGGAGGTAACGGCAGATTGTGTTTTTCGGGTATCCATTCCTAGGTATATCCTCCCAGGTATCAGAGTAGCCCACAAACTGACAGTGACCTAACGACAGCTACTGATACTTCTAAAGGATCCCATACCCAAAACCACCAAAACTGGGGTAATTTACAAAAAACCGTGCACAGACTGTGAGAAACTTTACATAGGCCAAACCGGAAGAAAACTGACAATACGGATACATGAACACCAGCTAGCAACCAAGAGACACAACCAATTCTCACTTGTCTCACTACACACAGACAACGAGGGACACAAATTTGACTGGGACAACACATTGATAATCACACAAGCCAAACAGAGACATGCCAGGGAATTCCTGGAGGCCTGGTATTCTATCTGGAACTCCAACAACAAACACATTGAATTAGATCCTGTGTACAAACCACTGAGAAACAGAGCCGGAAGTAATGCCAACCACCCCAGCACACCAAGGCGTATAAATAACAAGCGGGACAGAACACCGACACATCACCGGAGGCGCACTGAAGATGTTACCTAGCAGAGTGACGAAATGTTTGCAACCAAACCCACAGACTCGGTGAGCATGTCTACAAGCTCAGGAAATATTCTATTAATGGGAATGAAAAATTGCAACATAGAGGAAAAGTAAAAGGCTGTGAACAGTGAGAGAAGTATCAAAATTGGAAAACAAAAGTCCTTGCAGCCTCAAGAAGTACTCCGATCATTTTTAGCACACAGTTTGTCAAGATTTAAGGAGGAGTAGGTCATGTACCTGCAGGCAAGAGATCTAGCAGCCAGCTGTCAACTCTAGTTTATGGCTTGCTGAAGTGAAAGGTAGTGTTGAGGTAATGCATTTAAAGGTGGAAGTATATTATAGAAAATGCTGGATCAGTACACACAGTGGATTATGGGCCATGGCTGCATGCCAGAAGTAAGCAACCTCTTGCAGTGCAGCAATGAGACTGGCATCTCCTTGATAATGTGGGGAGTTGATTGATGGCAATCTCCCACCATATAAGACAATGGCTTGTGCCTTAGTGGTCAATTCTGTGCTAAGCACTGTCAATGTGTGTGTTGATTTCAGCATCGATTGAGGATTGCTGGTGATTGCGGTACCTATTTGGAACCTCCAGCACCACATTGTCAATGCTGATTGATGGTGGTATTGTCGCATTGTGGAACAAAACATTTGTCTTTCCGATGCTTATGATAAAACAGGCACTTTTCAAATGTGAGGGTGTCTGTCCATTTGTTGCCAGATGTGTATCTCAGCTTAGAATGTTGGTACAACAGAGGATTGGTGAGGCCTTCCTT
This sequence comes from Rhincodon typus, assembly GCF_021869965.1. Lineage (NCBI taxonomy): Eukaryota > Metazoa > Chordata > Chondrichthyes > Orectolobiformes > Rhincodontidae > Rhincodon > Rhincodon typus. The sequence continues at coordinate 22,194,960 of NC_063351.1, read as the reverse complement.
ATTTACAAAACATAGGGTGAATCCAACAGCATATTCCTGACTCTCTTCAAAATTGTGCTCGGTGAACCCAGCAAGAAATCAAAATTTCTTGGCTTCAGACCATGTCGCATGCTTGATCCAGATCGGGACAAAGATAGTGCCAATATAAAGGTCAGAGTAACTATCTTTGACATCGTAACGTTGTTGAAGCAACTCATTGAGCCTACTTCTATTGCATTTTCATCTTTGCATAAAAACAAAATGTAATAAGATAATGGGCCATCATTAGTTAAAAGTTGCCTTCCAATTTACACACCGTCCTATTTTGTACATATATCACCATTACTTTAGCATTGTTAGTGGGTCCAGTTCTGCAAAGTTTCTCCCTAGCGCTGTCAGTGTAGAGTACAATAGTTCAAGAAGATCCACCTCCATCATCTTAGGGAATCTAGGAATGGGCTACAAATACAAACTTCCCAGATTAACCCATATTCAACTTATAAAAACTGCAAATAGTAATCCATATTTAAATATAAAGAGACATTGAATCAAGTAATGCCATATGAGACATTGGGTTAGAGTATAGTTAGAACTTCAGTCAGTTCTGCACCCCATGTTGTGGCCAAAATATGCTGAAGATTCACAAAAATCATTACCAGAATGCAAAATTACAGTTATAAAGTAAGTCTGAAAATTGAGCTGATTTCACTGAAACACAGAAACTTAAATGGAGCTCTAATTAAGATTTCTGAACTCTATAAGTCTGTGAGGGTTGAATTATGAGAAATTGCTTCCAGCAATCCGTAAACAAAAAAGGCACAAATTTTGGATTATAAATGAGAGAACGTAACAAAAATTTAGATGTGGAGAAGGGTTTCTTGGACTCCATTAAACTAATTCTTAATATTAGATGTCCAATTATCAGTGATAATGCAGAGAAACTTTACTGGGCCCAGTTTCAACACGTTTAAGTGGATTTCTCTTGAATTGGTTAGAATCAAGCCCAGTGTTTGAAACTAATGAGGTTGTTGACTTGCTCGCTGAGCTGGCTTGTTTTCTTTCAGATGTTTTGTCACCATGCTAGGTAACATCATCAGTGAGGCCTCCGATGAAGTGATGTTGTTCTACTCTGCTTGGAATTTATTCTGTCTGGCCCGTTATGGTGAGTAGTGTCATTTCCGGTTTTGATCTGTACGGGCTTGTATATGGGGTCCAATACTATATGTTTGTTAACTGCATTATGGGTTGAGAACCATGCTTCTAGGAATTCCCGTGCGTGTCTATGTTTGGCTTGGGCTACTATAGTTACATTGTCCCAGTTAATTTGATGGCCTTCATTGTCCGAGTGCACTGATATTAAGGAAAGTTCATTGTGTAGCCCAAGCCAAACATTGACACGCACAAGAATTCCTAGCGGCATAGTTCTCAACCCGTAATGCAATCAACAAACATATAGAATTGGACCCCATATACAAACCCATACAGATCAAAACGGGAAATGACACTACTCACCGTAACGGACTGTACTGTATAAATTCCAAGCAGAGTAGAAGAATATCGCTTCATCGGAGGCCTCACTGATGATGTTACCTAGCATGGTGACGAAACACCTGAACGAAAACAAGCCAGCTTGGCAAGCAAGTCAACAACCTCACCCACAACCCGAGCTACAAATCTTTGCTGAAACTTTAGTCTGAAACTAATTCCATGAAATCAACGTGTTCATTCACTGTTGCTTTCTCTCACAGCACTATGCAAATACACCCTCCTTCCAGCCAACCCAGTCACATGTGACAAAAAGGCAGGGATAGGCAGTAATTGAGCAATATGAGACAAAGCAGCAATTCTGTACGTTGGCTGATACAAAGTCTTAAGAAGCTAATCAGGATTCAGAGGAGCCAACCTCTTGTTGTAGAACCAAGGAAGCTAGATATGCTTTAAAAAATCACATTTATTGGCACAAGTAGAAATGGTGATATGAAGCTGGGAAAACTGACACACCATATAGGTAACAGAAGTTTCATAGCATGGATAACTGTGTATTGTCCTCAGCAAGTATGGGAAGCAGATTTTTGTAAGTTTGACTGGAATTTGTAAGCGTTGAAGTACATACAGCAAAGTGAGATGATTTTTATTTGTGTTGGGGAGATGTTTACAGATCTGTTCTGTAATGACCATGCCAAGATCAAGAAAGAGCCTTCAATACAATTACTCTAAATGTAACTCACAATAGATTTCCCTGCATACCTGCTGCAATGCAATGAGTGGCTCAAATCCTGATCCCTTATTACATCTCCTCCATCTACAAGCTTTAAGTCAACAAGTATAATTGAATTTATCAACTTGCTTGAATACCAGCACACTTAAGAATTCAACATCATCCAGGACTGAACTGCTGTTTTGATTGGTGTGCCTACTTTCAACTTGATAGCCTTTTTTTTAAACTACGATTTTTACATTAAGGTTGAAACATGTACTTTCTATGTGCAGATAGAAATAACATGTCTGTGTGTTAGAGAGATAGGAGGAACTGCAGATGCTGGAGAATCTGAGATAACAAGGTGTAGAGCTGGATGAACACAGCAGGCCAAGCAGCATCAGAGGAGCAGGAAAGCTGACATTTCGGGTCTAGACCCTTCTTCAGAAAATGTTTGTGTGTTATGCTTTTTCAACTTAACAAAAGTTTAGAGGAGCATCCAATCCCTGCAGCATTCCCCATAACAATGCCTTGTTTGCTCAGGGTCAACTTGCCAGGTTTAAAGTGAGACGAACATTTAGAAGTAAACTTTCTCATAGTGCATTTTCCATAGCAATGCCTGTCCCAATCAGCATCCACTTGTCAACTAATCAGCACCTACTTCCCATACAACATAGATTATTGTTCCCTTTGTGGTTTGGTGTTCTTGTGATTATGCCCTGATGAGTGCGAGATGAAAAGCTTTGACAACAACTCTGTTTATTCAGCCTTACTCAAGTACTACTAAATGACCATTCCTGTAGACCCTCTGGCAGTCCAATCCATTCAGTTGAATACTGAAATTCAGTTCTTGCCAGCCTAGTTAGGGCAGGAGAAGTATGTCTATATTAGCAGGTGACCACATCTTGGACCTGTGCCTTGTTAATCCTATTCAAGCTTCTAAGAGATGAAAGAAACGGCTGTTTGCCTCAATTTAGATGATACTCCCCTCGTCTGAGTTTCCAGGTGGAAACACAGTTCTATTGGACCCCAACTCATCTCTTTGAATCTCACAATTATTGTAGGTTTGCCTCAAGTCCTAAGGAAATTCTTGCCGTGTTGGATGGCACTCATGCAAGCTTATATTCTTATGTGGTAGTGTTCAGATTTTGGTGCATTCTGAGCTATGTTTAGAACGGTACACTCTGATTAATTGGCTTATTACCCTGGAATGTGAGATTTCTGGTCTGGTATCAAGTGTTACAGAGCACTTAGGATTTATTCCATTCTTACTACTGGGAAAGGAATAGATGTATGAAAAAGTGTATGCTATTTACCTTATTGTCTTGTACTGTAATGTTTGGAGAGATTTTTATGCATTATAATTTCTTCCTTTTAAGAAAAACATTTTAGTCAATGAAAGCTCTCAGTTATAACAGTTGAAATTTGGTGGTCAATATTTACCACTATTGTAACAAATTAATGCTTGTAAATAAAGCTAGTTATGCCAGACAGCACAGTGACTCAGTGGTAAGCACTGCTGCCTGGGTTCAATTCCGCTCTTGGGCAACTGTCTGTGTGGAGTTTTCATATTCTCCCATCTATCTGCATGGGTTTCCGCCAGGTGCTCTGGTTTCCTCCCACAGACTAAAGATGTGTGGGTAAGGTGGATTGGCCATGCTAAATTGCTTATAGTGTCCAGGGATGTGCCAGCTAGGTGGATTAGCCATGGGAAATGCACAGTTACAGGGATAGAGTAGGGGAATGGGTCTAGATGGGCTGCCCTTTGGAGGGTCGGTGTGAACTCAATGGGTCGAATATAGGGATTCAATGATTCTAAATAAACTTGAATAGTGTTCTTAGACATTACGGCCAGGTGAGGTGAGCAATTTTTCTGCCGTCTTTTAAAAGTGTTGTGGTTGGTTGGAACAAACATTTTTATTTCTTTCCAGCACACAGCTGGAATAGACAAGTAGTTACTAGATCGAAACGAAAGACCCAATGATAAGATTTTCTTGAGTGAAAGAGAAAGGAATTTTACTACCTGCTCAATCTGAGAGAAAAAAAACACTAAAAATACAACATCGTACACTTACATGAGCACAGGTAATAAGTTTAAGAGGGATAGTGTCAGGTACTGAAAGCAAAAATAAAGGTCTTACAGTTTAAAAATCCTTTAGAGTCCTTGGTGTCTTGGATTATTTAAAGCTAGGACCACAGTTGTTTAATTGTTGACTTGAATCCTCAGTAGAATCGAATTTTCTAAATATCAGTTGTTCTCAGTTGTTTCCTCAATTTGGTTTCTCACCAGATGCTGTTTCTGAGAAAAGCAGGCAGGGAAGGGGAAGAGAGAGAGAAAATCTTTTTGATTCTTACTTAAAAATCCATTTTGCTTTGCTCAGCTTTGCTGTTGAAGCAACTATTGAAATATGGCATAATCTTGATTCTGCCTCCATTGTCTTTCCAAGCTGTGATGTGGAGGTGCCGGTTTTGGCCGGGAGTGGACAATGTCAGAAATCACACTATACCAGGTTATAGTCCAACAGGTTTATTTGAAAACACAAGTTTTCAGAGCTTTGTTCCTTCTTCAGGTGTTCGTGAGAGAGGTAACACACAATTTATAGACAGTCAGTCAATGTGGCATTTTATAAATTCCTACTTTAGAAATAAAACCAGTCTGATTCCAAATCAAAACACAAACAGATTCTAAACAAGGCCTCACATTTAACATACATTATCTGACCTAAAATGCCACCTTTTCTTTACATTGATAAAACCTTTAGTTCTCTCAGGACAGTAACTTGAAAGGAATTCGGGGATTTACCTATACATATTAATCAATTAAAACTTTCTAACTGATTAAAGATTTAACAGCATCTTAGGTTTATTTAATACATCCTCATTAGTGGTGTGACCCTTTGATATTTTACTTTAAATTCTGTGTTGGATACAACCTCTCTCACTAACATCTGAAGGAGGAGTGAAGCTCCGAAAACTTGTGTTTTCAAATAAACCTGTTGGACTATAACCTGGTGTCGTGTGACTTCTGACCTTGTCGCCCCCAGTCCAAGCTGTCCAACTGGCAGATGATTGAATGATCTTCCTTTGTGTGAAACTACCATGCAAGTGTGAACTTATAAAGGAAAATAAATTTCTTGTTGCTGACACATTTGCTTGGTTTCAATGACTTTATATAAAATGCTAATTTCAATGCTGACAGCTTATTCGGTGATCAGGTGATCACTGCAGACGTTTTAGATCCATGTTTCTATCTTGTTAAAAAACAATTTAGACAATGAAACATCTCAGTTATAACAGTTAAAATTTGGTGATCCATATTTACCACTATTGTAACATAATCCACTGAATTTCTGACCTGTAGTAACAGTTTCCCACTATTCAACGTGATTATAGGATCACAACACAAGACAATTCAATTGAAATTATTATTAATCTGCAGGTCTGTAGAGACAGAAAGCAAATAGTTCAAGATCAGAAGCAAAGAACTTGAACTGAATCTAAAACTAATTTATGCTGTTCAACACGTATGTAGTTAATCAGTTGAACTGTAGATCCTGCTTTTAAAGTAATGTGGTTCTTGCATTCCATTGTCATCCTGGTTTGAGGCTGCTAACATAAAATTGTAATTAAGAAGATGATGTTACAACGGCAGTCCAAATTTTGGCATATAGTGATAGGAACATTTCCCATTGCAATTTGAAAAGCTTCAGCAAATCTCCGACCAATGCAAAGTTGTCTTAATCAGCTGGGCCATATTTCTGTTTTAATGTGATAAAGAGATGGTAGGGCAATCAGCTGTTTACTATTACACAACTGGCACTTCGGTTCATTGTAGTGGGATATATTTTGCCTACATACACATGGAATGTGATGGCAGGCTAACTCTATTTCTAGTTTATTGTGTTGAATGTAGAGTGTCGACATAGCAGTTCATGTATGACATGGAAACCATCTACAGTCTACTGACGACTGTTAGCCAAATAAATAAGGTTACATTGGGAGCTTATTATTCTCATTATCCTATGCTCCTAGTCTGCTATCAAAATATTGGACATTTCTATTCTGGGATGTTTTCTTATAAGCAGATTATATGAAGTACCATTATAGTATGTCGAAACTATTCCAAGATGATTCAACCACAGTGCCACATACTTAGTGTAATCTTCAATAAATGAAACATTATCAGTTTATTATGGAAAGTCTTTTCTATATCTATTTACCATTGATGGTGTATGTATCAATCATTTCCTGTGCATTATAAATATTTGCATATGTGGTCTTTTTAAAAGGCTTTCTAATTGTTCCTCAAAATAGGGATTCATTATAATATTCCTGCTTGAGAAGCATCCTCCTCTTTTCTATTTATACAAGCTTTTTGGAGATTTCCCAAAGGAAGTGCCATGGCGAAAGGAGAATTCTACTTCATATACATGTACATGGTCTTTTTCAGAATGTGTAATTTATAACCACAATAGACAAGCAGTATTCATCCTGATCACTACAATAGACATGTTACTGGTTGTAAATGATTATGGAACACTTGTAGTTACTGTAAGAAGACTGTCATATAAAATGCACATCCTGTGGTTAAAATTAAAAACTACATAGTAATTAAACATTTGTAATCTTACTGGCAAATGTAAATTCAGGTCTTTCATTTGTCAGACGTTGTCTGAAGTGGAGTATTTTACACTTCCCTGACTGTACAGGAACTATAAAACCTTCACAAGGGTGACTATATGATGAATATTGTATTTGACTGAAAATATTAAAGAAATTAATTTGTTTTGTTCATTTAGTATGCTAGTTCTGCTAGGTTTTTTTTTCCTAGAGCAAAAGTATATGTTTGTATTGAGTTGTCTTGTTACAATTTGTTTACTACATGCTTAGCTGAAAGTTTTCCTGTCATAGTGACTTAAGGCATGAGGACAGAAATGAATGATTCCTGCCAGTCAGTGAACTTTAACTGGAACTGCACTTGAATGGTAATAATCTGCTCCTGTAATTGCTGTGGAAAAGAAAAATCCTCCAGAGATTTTACATCTAATCATTTATTTATAAATCTGTAGATAGCAGGCTGCAGAATGCGCAACAGGGGTCAACTTTCTGCTTAAAACCATTGTCTGGTGTTTACATTTCACAGCAGTTTTTACAGTAGTTGCAACCTACATGATCAGCTGAACACTTTAATTCACTGGGTTCTGTTCTGCACGTCATTGCTTTAGACAGACTACTTCATTAAGGATGCTTCAACAGAGGCCATTCCCCTCAGCATTAGCTGAAATATGCATGTTTTTCCATCTCATTAATTCAGTCTACATTCAATTAATTTCTGCCTATTAATAAACCCCTAGGTGTTAGTGACAGCTATCTAACCTAACCATACCAAGTGAGGCCTGAGGTACAAATGCTTAAATTTCAAGTTTCAAGTGGGTGCTGAATTAAAAAAAAACTGTCCACATTGGATTCCAAAGCCTTCATGATATCATAATTAAAGGACAGAAAGACTTACACTGATCATTTCCAATATTTAGCAAATAAAAGCTTATTTATAAATGTAAACAGATGTTAGTAAATCATTACCAGCTTTTGTTTTCATTGATATGGGTAAATGTGCTTTTGATAGAGGATACATGTTAAAACATTTCAAAAAGAAAGCATGAACTCAACTATATTTTGTATTACTTATTTTTAAGATATATTTGTGTATTAGTTCTTCAATTAAGTATTATTCACTGGCATTTGTTCAGTATGCTTATGTCAATTTACTCACCCCAAAATACTTTTTATCATGTTAAGTGAACCTTTTAATAGAGTCCTGCTGTGTTACCAAGTGATGGCAATAACAAGACACAAGTAGGAAGTGGTACATTTTTAACTGCTGCATAATCATAAATGATTGATGTTCTATGCAGATATCATGGAATATCGGTCGTAGTTAGTAACAGATAAATTTGTATTATTTATAGAACTGTATAAACCAATTTACAGTAAATAAGGGGGCACTTCAACTGTTGAGTTTATTTAATATAATTCACAAGTTAATGGATTTGTAACAGAATCAGCCTATGCCTAATGCACAGTTAATATACTAATAATACATTAACTTAGATGAAAGTTACTTGAGGAAAACATATTCTCATGCAATCACGTACATTTCTGAAAGAAGTGAAACTCATGATCAAGACACAGACTATTGTACTGGGTAAGAGCAGAACAGATGGAATTAATGTGGAAAAATATGAGGTTATCCACTTTGGTAGGAGAAACAGATCAGGAGAGTATTTCATGGAATCATAGAATCCTTACAGCATGGAAGCAGGCCATTCGGCCCATCGAGTCCACATCGACCCTCCGAAGAGCATCCCACCCAAACCTGACACCCCCTCTCTGTAACCCTGCATTTCCCATGGCTAATCCACCTGGCCTGCACATCCCTAGATGCTATCGACAATTTAGCACGACGAATCCACCAAACCTGCACGTCTTTGGACTGTGGGAGGAAACTGGAGCACCCGGAGAAAACCCATGCAGACACAAGGAAAATGTGCAAACTCCACACAGACAGTTGCCTGAGGCTGAGATCGAACTCGGTTCCCTGGTGCTGTGAGGCTGTGCTAACCACTGAGCTACTGTGCTGCCTCAATTTCTGAAATGGTAAGAAGTTGGAAAGTGTAGATGTACAAAGGGACCTAGGTGTCCTTGTCAGTAAGTCACTGAAGACTAATATGCAGGTGTAGTAAGCCCTTCATAAGGCTAATAGAATGTTAGCCTTTATTGCAAAATGATTTCAATATGGGAGTAGTGAAGTCTTGCTTCAACTGTTCAGGAGATTGGTTAGAACCCACCTTCAGTACAGTGTGCAGTTTTGATCTCCCTATCTCAGGAAAGGTATTATTGTCATATCAGGAGTGCAATGAAGTTTTACCAGACTTGTTCTGGCATGCTTGGAATGCCCTATCAAGAGAGATTTATCAAACTAGTCCTGTATTCTCTCAGGTTTAGAAGAATGAGAGGTAATCTCATTGAAACCTACAAAATACATAAAGGAATAGATAGGATAAATGCAAGTAAAATGTCTCCCCTAGCTGGGGAGTCTAAAACCAGAGCTACAATTAAAAATAAGGAGGATGCCACTTAGGTCCAAAATGAAGATAAATTAATTTACTCAAAGAGTTGTGAAACTTCGGAATTCTGTGCCGAGAGGGTTGTGGAGGCTCAGTCTTTGAGTATGTTTGAAGTAGAGATTGATAGATTTCTGATTACCAGAGGTGTACAGGGTTAGGGGATGGGGTGAGAGAAAGGCATTGAACCGTTTGATAAGCCAAGACTGTTTTAAATGGCAAGGTAAGTTTGACGGGCTGAATAGCCTACTCCTGTTCCATGTAATAATTATTGGCTGCAGGTAGGAAAGAAACTGAGTGGCATAGGCAGTAGATTAATTGACTGCCCTATAAATTACTGCAAAGATGGTTAAAGGTTTGTTCATTTCAATTCCTTTTATCTCTGATAATAAATGTTGATTTAGAACAAGTCTAAATAAATATAACCAAAAGTTCATGTATTTTTCTTAACTGAATTTGTTTTAGCTGTTTGTCGCTGGCATAATTCAGATGACACAATAACGAACACAGCAGATGCACATTAGCATGATTCACAGTTCTAAAGCTTCAGTATGATTTGTTGGATGGAAGTGTTTATGTTCATATTTGAAATAGTTTGCAGAGAATTAAGAGTTTGAATAAACAGTATTGATTTATGACCAACTCACGGTTCTGATTCACTAATGTAACAGTGCGGACAAAGTTATTTTAATTAACCTGAGGAACCATGATGGGGTAAGTAAGCAGGTAACATTCCAACAATAGGCTTTTTTATTGCCTTGCACTGCCTGAGATATATTAAGTTAATCAATGACATGACACAGCTTGATACAAAGCCCTGTTTACATAGTGCTTTTTAATTCTAATTTGATCTAAATCAGCCCTTAATTCTAATTTAAATGTACTATGTAAATGGTGCTTAATTCTGATTAAATCCGAGTTAAAAACATACAATTTCCTGAGGTGGGTTTAATGTAATTCTAGCTAAATTCATTTTGTTATTCATCCATGCAGATGGATGTAAGTGAACTCAGAGTCTCAATGGTGTCCCACAGTGTTTTGTGATGTGACATAAAGACCAAGTACTGCGCTGTGTTTAACTTCATGTAATGTGTCCATTTGAAAACTTCTTTGTGCAAGTCATAGTTAAGCTGCCATGTAAATCAAGCAAATAAAAAAGTGGTTCACATTTATTCCAAGCACACTGATACAAATTAGTTTGACCTCTCCTTTTAAGGAGGGCTCATCATAAGCACTTAGGGGGTTATATCAACTTAAACATTCCACAGATTGTAAGCAATGATTACTTTCTATCTTAGTATTTCTATCCTCATTTCAGAAGGAATTAGTTATCACCATCAGTAGGAAGTCACTTTTTTTTTTCTTGATTAAACACCAGTTTTGGTGTCAGTTAATCACAGGAAACCCGTTTTCTATGATTTGATTATTAGGAATATTTACAAAAGTTTTTTTAAATTATCAACATATTGTAAACTTCTTAAATTACACATCTAATTGGGAAGTAGAATTAGACAGAAGAAACCCACAATTTTCTGGTATTCTAGTTGTGAACTTCTTCGTTGAAGTGGGATGTTAGAGCAGAATTGTGAAGTTGAGAGGAGTGGAAGAAAATCACAAGCAGATTTACAACATTTAAGAATTGCTTTCAGAAGTGTTCACAACATGTTAAAAATTATTCATTCTGACTTCATTTTGAGGCCAGGCCTGGAAGTAGATGTACTTGGATGATTTATTATAGTTCCAAGGAGCTATGTCTATAAATAATTATCTTTCACTGAACAAGTAACTTGACATGTTGAATGCAACCAGTGTTGCTGCAGTATAGAAAATAAACTTTCATATTAATCAACAGTCAAGTATTGTAAGTTGGTCTTCATAAATTATGAATTGTGATCAAATCTCTCAGGGTTCATTGATAGAAAAAAAATTAAGAGAACGTATAAGGCAGCAAGCATTTGAATCAATTGTCACTAGAATGCTCAGTATGTTGTAATTGTTTTTTTAATCATTAGGGAACTATTATTCATGTGCAATTTTGAAGACTGCTCTTCAGATGTGGTTGTCAAATTGAAAAGTAACAAAAGATTGTTTCCATGCAGTTGAAGCCATTTTAAAGTTCACAAATGCCAAACTTACTGAAGAAATGTTATTGCTTGATTCTGCAGGACAAGAGTGGCCTCATTTACTTGTGAGATATGTGAAAGCCAAGAGGAAATGACAGAACCAGTGAAATACTGTATGACCTGGCTTCAGGCCTATTTCTCTGAATCTTGGACAACAGAAAAACTTCCTCTCCCTGCCTTTCACCATCCCATTTTTCAACAAGGTTTGTTGCAGCCTAGTTATGTTTGTGTAATAATATTTTGACTTTCACAATTTTGACTTGCATTGAATTCCTGTTTTCTTGACAACGCTATAATGGAGTGTTTTATCCTGTGTGAATTTGAGACTCGGCACATAACATCGAGTATTTAGGAACGATAAGGTTCTTTAACTGTTCCAAATGGTTCTGTTGGTTTTGGCACAAAGTTGCGCATATTTTGGCAAGAGAGCTGAAAATGATGCAGTTTCACTCCTGACATATGCAGGCTGAAAGGTCTGAATGTAAGCACATCTGAATAGCTGTAAAGTTTTCAATGAGCTTATTGTTGACCTGTATTGTCCTTTTGCCAATATCTGTGTGCTCCTTGATGAAAAAAATACATTCTACTGGATTGTCACATAATCCCAATGTTGTAAAAGAGATACTTTGTTAGAGTTTCTTAGTCACCCCTTGTTACCCAGTTTTATGTTTCATAATTGTTCATTAGAGACAGTCCAGGAACAGATACTTTTGATCTGTATTCCCTTTTCATATGGTTTCATAAAGCTGTGTGTTATTATCTAGTAGGGTCTGGCAGGGATGCCTGAGGCCAAATGGAATTGGGGAATAGGTGATGGTTTTATGTTAATTGAGGGCTAATTGGGTGAAAACCTGACTGGTTGTATGTATATGGAGAATGAGTAATCAGTGGGGAGTTGGTGGTGGTGTGTGAGTTGGAGTAAAACTCTGATTAGATAAGTGTATGCCTGGACGCTGTTGAACCAGCATTTGATCTCTGGCATTTAACACTGTTTTATTGGCGTTGTTTACGTGTAGGTTGTTCACAATTTACTCATCGCATTCATGCTTTCATATTATGTGACTTCATTATGCATTTAAGAGGATGGATACTACTCAAGGTACAGTATCCATCCGCAATGTTTTAAACATCTCTGCAAGTGTCATCATAATGAGCCCACCATCTGCCTCCAATGCCCTTTGTCCCTCAGTGGGATGGCCATTGATCATTCTCATCAAACTAGTCTTCGTGTTTCCTGGTTGAGTTACTGACCAAGTTTTTACAGGTATTGATGATGGCAGTCCTGAGGGCAGACCAGATGCTGTTGGGATCATGTGACTCAGTGTTGCCCGTGGTTGCTCGGTTTGTGGAGAAGAGTTGGTTGTGTGAGGCTATTTTTTTCCAGGTCCTTGAGTGCCTCAATATTGAACTTCTTACGCCCGCGTGACCGACACAAGACTCTCCAAGCAATTGCTCTACTGCCAGCTCCAAAATGGCAGGCAAGCCCGAGGTGGACAAACTTCAGTGATACACTCAAGGCCTCACTGGCAAAGTGTGACATCCCCACAGACACCTGGGAATCACTGGCCCAAAATCATCCAAAGTGGAGGAGGAGCATTCGGGAAGGCGTCGAGCACCTCGAGATTTGCCATTGTGAAAAAGTGGAAGCCAGGTGAAAACAGCAAAAGGAGCACGCTGCCATACCAACACCCCCACCCAGCCCGTCCCACAACCACCTTCTACCCCAAGTGTAATGAAGCCTGCAGAAGCTGCATCAGTCTGTATAGTAACCTATGGATTCACCAAGTAGAAAAAAGTCATATTTGTCAGTGAAGGACCTCCAATGACAAATGATGGTGATGATGGGATGGCCTTTGCTGGCTTTCACTCACACCTGTCCAATTGTAGACTAAGAAAACCAGCAATGGCTTATTTCCCACACTCTTTCCCCTACTCTGTCATCTCCAGAGCTCCCCAATGATCTGTCATTGCCAACATGGCACAGCTTCCACCAGACATTCAACTCTACCTGGCCACCATCCCTGTTCATCCTTCCATTTTGTCTAGCTTGTTCGATCTGCATCACAGGTAGAGATGGTGTAGAAAGCATTTGGCACACTTGCCTTTATTGGTCAGAGCACTGAGTACAGGAGTTGGGATATCATGTTGCGGCTGTACAGGACATAGGTGAGACAACTTTTGGAATACTGCATTCAGTTCTGCTCACCCTGCTATAGGAAGGATATTATAAAATTGGAAAGCGTGCAGAAAAGATTTACAAGGATGTTACCGGGACTGGACGGTTTGAGTTATATTGACAGGCTGGATAGGTTGGGACATTTTCCACTGGAGTGCAGGAGGTTGAGGAGTGACCTTATCAAGTTTTATGAAATCATGATCGCATTGATAAGGTGAATAGCAAAGGTCTTTTCCCTAGGGTTGGTGAATTCAGAACTCGAGGACATTGTTATAAGGTGAGAGACAAAGATTTATAAGGGGCCTGATGGGCAACGTTTTCACACAGAGGGTGGCGCATATGTGGTAGATAGAGGTACAGTTACAACATTTAAAAGACATTCATGAATAGGAAAGATATGGAAGGAAATGGACCAAACGCAGACAAATGGAACTAGTTTAGTTTGGGAAACTTGACCAGTTTGGAAGAGTCAGACTGAAGGGTCTGTTTATATGCTGTTTGACTCTATGATTCGCTCCTTGATTATTCCAGTCCACAGCCTTTACAAACTCAGAATGAACTTTGACGTTAAGGTGCTAATTTGATAAATGTACGATCAACACTGCAGCCTCTGAATGTCTTCATAAAATCTTAAGAAAAAGCCAAAATTTTGAGTTGCAGATCAACAGAAATTAAACTATAGACCTCACTCAGTATTTACAATTTGCTGCAATCATCCCTTTAAAGGGACATGATTTAACATCACTGCAGAATTATATTTTTTGCTTACAATTAGTTATAATGTGTGCTTTATGAAAATGCATACTGTCCTTAATCTGAGAAATAATGTGACGTATATCATTTATTGTAGCACTGTCAATGGTGAGTTAGACATGGCATTGTTGCAAAGGTACATTTTAGCATGTAAAGTGGGGAAGGAGCATGTAGTTTCACTTCAAATAAGGTTGAAGATAATTTGTAGAAAATCTCCTCATAACCAGCTAATTTTTAAATTATTTTCTGGAAAATAATATCAGTCATCATTCCAGCAGTGAAAACAAGTAGTTCCAACATGTTTAATGGGTTGTTAGCTCTCTATCTTTTCTTACACATCTTATTAACTTATATGTTTTATAATTAACACCAAAACTGAATGCGAACTGAGTATAGTGATTAGGAAACACTGCACAATGAAGAGTACCATTTTGGAGTGACACGTTAAATTGAGCCCCTATCTGTTTTCCTAGGTGAATATAAAGGGGTTCGATGAAGGAAAATAAGAGCATTTGCACGGTTTCAAGGATAGTATTGATCCCTCAACGAACAACATTTAAATGGAGACTAGCTGGTTATTTATTTTATTGCCATTTGTAGGGCCTTGTTGTGCCTTCAAATTGACTGTTGCATTTGCCTACAGTACAGCAGAACTTGGACTGGGAGGGAAGGATCTAATTGTCATGGTACATGTAGGTACCAATGACATCAGTAGGACTAGGAAGACTCAAAAGGCTGGTCATTATTTCAATGGAGGGAGACTCCAAAAAGTGCAGCACAGAGGGATCTGGTGTCCTTGTGCATGAAACACAAGAAGTTAGCAAAAGTTCCTCAGTTCTGAGGAAGGGTGACTCGACCCAAAATGTTAACTGTGATTTCTCTCTAGTGATGCTGCCAGACATGCTGAGCTTTTCCAACAATTTCTGTTTTTGTTACAAAAAGTTAGCAAGCAGTTGTAGCAACTAATGGAATTTTAGACCTCACTGCTAGAGGATTGAAGCGTAAAAAAGGGAAGTCTTGTCACAACTGTACGTGTGGTGGGGTGAAGCCATACCTGCAATGCTGTGTACAGTTTTGGATTCTGTATTTGAAAAAGAATATATTGATATTGGAGGCAGTTCAAAAGAGATTCATTTGGCTGGTTCCTGAGATGAATGGCTGGACTTATCAAGAGCAGCTAAACTGGTTAGGCCTTTGTTCAATAGAATTTAGAACAATGAGGAGTGATCTTATTGAAACATAGAAGATTCTGAGGTGGTTTGACAGGGTAAATGTTGAAAAGGTGCTTTGATTAGTGGGGGATTCTCAAACTAGGGACATAGTTACACAATAATAGTACACTCATTATAGTGCAGCTATTAAGGGATTTGTTATCTCAAAGGTGTAAATGTCTGAAATTCTCCATCCAAATAGTTGTGGAGATTAGACGGCTGAAAGTTTCAAAGAGGACCTTCGATTTTCAAGCAATTGAGGACTTAAGGAATTGGTACAAAAGATGGGATGGAATGATGAGATGAAGTGCAGACTGGGCGACCACTTTGCAGAATACCTACGTTTTGTCTGCGTTGCCTGTTACTTCAACGCACCATCATGTTCTCTGGCCAACATCTTTGACTTGGACTTGCAACAGCGCTGCAGTGAAGCTTAGTGCAAGCTGGAAGAATAAAATCTCATTTTCCACTTGGGAACCTGGACTCGATATTAAGTTCAATAATTTTAGTGCCTGAGTACCACCTTCTATCTCTCTACCCCAACTTGCACACACCAGGCCACATAGCCACTACCACAACCAATCCATTGTCAGCTACTATTGTTCCCTGTTAACAGCTATCATTCTCCCAGGCTGACCTTTACCCATTCCTTTGTCTGCCTTACTGTTTTTCTCTCTCTCTGCACTCCATCTCCACCTATTGTTTACTCCTCTGCCCCACCCCACATCCACCCCATCTTCAGTATATATACCAACCTTTTCCTAGCTACAGTCAGTTCTGATGAAGAGCCACTGGACCTGAAACATTAACTCTGGTTTCTCTCCACAGATGCTGCCAGACCTGCTGAGTTTTTCCAGCAATTTCTGATTTTGTTCCTGCTTTTCAGCATCCACCATTCTTTTTTTTTGCACACACAAGTAATTGTGCGAGAGAGCCTATCCGAGACACTACATACTCGGGTCCCAGTTCCATCTAGTTCTCACATCATCATCACGTAGCCTTAACCACATGCTCACTCTCCACTATTTGAACAAAAGTACAGTCAACTCTTTACTCCTCATCATCTTCAGTCTCTTTACTTGACCATCCTACTTTTGGTGCCTCGATGAACTTGAGTCGCAAACTTCTCAGATGGCCACAGACTTTCATTCCTTTGCTTTTTCCTTTAGCTCCACTGCTTGTTACCTTTTCAATTGTTCTTGCCATGTTAATCTGCATTCCTGTTTTTGGCACCCATTTGCTCTGCTGGCTAGCTTTCCCACTCCTTGTCATTGTCTCTCCTGTTGACATTAATTCTCCTCGCTCTCAGGAAACCGCTCAACTGCCTGGCCCCATGGCCATCATGTCTTTCTCTCTTTCGCACCTGCAATCATCCAAACTCCTACTGGTTAAATTTTGCTGAACGATGCAGAGTTTGCACTCAGAACAGGACTGTGAAACATAAGTCAGAGGCCCCTTACTAAATAATTGGGTTGCTGTCAGCATGCTTCTATGTTACGAAAGCCAGCGTAGTGTCAGGGATCCTTCACACGCTGCTTGGACGTAACATAGCTGCACAGAATTGACACTTATTTCCTCAATTTTGTGCCAAAGAAATGGGCACGATGGGGTCCACTTTTCCCCTCAGAGAGTTGAGATAAACAACTGTTGTCAGTTCACTGAGGAAAAATTGAACCAAGACCTAGGAACCATTGGAGCATAGTAGCCAGAAGTGCCTTAAATAAGAAGATACAGCTTTGTGAGGGTGGGAAAGCTTGGATTAGGCTAGAGGTCTGACTAGGCAAAGGCAAAGGCAGTTGCATTATATGGGAGGAGATGGTTCTTAGAATTGCTTCACTCTCAATGTTATTGCCATACTAACCTGAATGATTGCAGAATGCCAATCAATGCTGAAAATCCCACAGTGCAAACAATTCAAAAACATTTAATAATCCATTAAATATCCATTAAACCCCATCACTGTGTCTCTTCCAATAGCATCATCTTGTTCCAAAAGATCCTACAATGCACAGAAATCCAACGCTGAGGTTGTACAGGATATTGGTCAAGCCTCTTCTGGGATACCATGTGCTGTTCTGGTTGCCCAGTTATAGGAAGGATATTATTAAGCTGGAGAGGGTTCAGAAGAGATTTACCACGATGGTGCCGAGTATGGAAGGTTTGAGTTATAAAGAAAGGCTGGATAGGCTGGGACTTTTTTCACTGCAGCACAGGAGGTGGAGAGGCAACTTAATAGAAATTTATAAAATAATGAGAGATATAAATAGAGTTAATGGTAATTGTCTTTTCCCTAGGATGGGGGATTTCAAGATAAGCGGCACATTTTTAAGGTGAGAGGAGAGAGTTTGAAAAGGACATGGGGCAAATGTTTTACACAGAGGGTGGTTTGCATGTGGAATGAACTTCCTGAGGAAGTGGTGGATGTGGGTACAATTACAACATTTGAAAGACATTTGGATAAGAACATGAATAGGAAAGGTTTGGAGAGATATGGGCCTGGAGCAGGTAGGTGGGACTAGTTTAGCTTGAGATTATGTTCGGCATGGACTAGTTTGAATGAAGGGTTTGTTTCCATGCTGTATGACTCTATGACTTGGATTGCAAAGGATTCTTCAACTTGAAAAAGAGCTCCTCAGTAGAATGAATCACTTAAACCTTAGCAATTCCAACATCAGAAAGAGACAATTCCCAACTTTTCTAACATTTCACAGGATAATTTCAATTCCAATAAATAATTTCCAAGTCAAAATTGCAGAGGAGTACAGTATTCCAGTTATAGATTCCCAATGAGGGAGAAATAAATAGAAGGATATGCTGATATGGTTAAATGAATTAAGGTGAAAGGAAGTTAATGTGGAGCAGAGAACACATTGTCTCTCTGCCCTATTTCTGTGTTGTAAATTCGATATAATTTTACACAATTTCAGCACAAAGTGGGAGCTTCTCAGCATTCTAGGCAATTAAAGAATTCCAGCTTTTCTAAACTGGGAAACTGAAAAGGAAAATTCTTCAAAATCCTAGAATTCTAGAAGGAAGAGAAAGTGAAGAATATAAACCTGCTGAATATGGATTTCATTCATACAGACTGAAAATAGTGGGGACAATTATTCCATTCTACTTCCATGTGAAGGAATCTCCAAGATTGAGATCCTAAACAGCAACAGTAGTTTAACCCATCCTTAAAAAGAATGCCCAAAGAATCAGTTAAAGTGCTGATTGACAATTAAATTGCCTTCCATCTTTCTTTAAAGAGGCTGCACAGTATTTTAGTGGATATAGCACTTCAGTTAATTACTTTTCCTAACAACGGCCAGCTGAACAGGTGTAAACCAGTTGTGCCGAGTATTTTGAGCACTATTTAAAGCCATGCTCAGCTTTCACTGTTCACTTGTTGGAGATTGAATGACTGTATTGAGTAAGAAAAGGATATTTGAGATACATCAGAAGAATTTCTAGGACACTGACAAGAGTACATTGGTGCTTCATCAAGATCTTTCCCCGAAATTGTCTCAGGACCTCACTCAGAAAGAATAACTATTGTGCTACTCTACCTTAGATGAGCCATAAGAGGGTAACTTCCCAGGGATCCCCATTTGTTTGGAGGAGGAATGGGAGGATAAAGCCAGATCAAACAAAGCAGTAACAGCTACTGCTGTGGAGAGTGACAAAGGGCTGGCAGCAGGAGGCCCAATCCACCCAAGATCCTCCGAGAGTATTACTCCTACGTTCACATGAGCTAAGGCGTGTGAATGAGGAGATAATTCTTTACCAATGTAGACTCAGACCTCATATAGAGCCAGGACTGCACTAATTGTAATAAATCACAGCAGCACTTTATTAATAAGTTGCTGAAACCTTGCAGGCTTCCAACTGTTTTATCAGTTGCCTGTTATAATTCTCGGTGCACTTCTGCATAAGGGAGGTCTCTGCAGCTCTTTACACTCTGAGGAATGACTTTATATTATTTGTTCTTGCCAAAGAAGACCAGAGTCAGAGAACACTGGGATTTAACACGATCCTTCCTGCTTCAGGGAACCATTGACTGCACACACCAGGTCATGTGAGAGCCCTGACACTGAAATTCGATATTCAGGAATGGAAAAGGATTTTGATCCCTCAGTGTATAGCTCATGTTCAGCCACTAGCAGCATGTCATACAGGTTAATGCTTGCTATCCAGGGAGCTGCCAGGTGTTTATATTGGGAGAGCCATTTGTCCCACAAATCCTCTGAGCCCCAGTACAATATTCATTGCGCATTGGCTATTAGTTGATGAGCAATAAACTCTGCTACAAAGGCTCATCGTTCCTAAGAAACCTTCAGACACCAGCTGACCCTTCTTACAATGAGATCCACAGAAATAGCATTGAACAGACCATTACAATTCTCAAGCAGGGGTCTAGATAACTTGATGATCAGAAGTGCTGTGTAGTACTCGGTCAAGATGGTCTGCACATTTGTAGTGACTCACTGTATGCTTCAAAATCTGGCCATTGTGAGAGATCAGACTTTACCAAAAGCAATTGTGTCATAGGATCAATTTCAGGAGTCACAAGAGGAGGAGGGATGGGTTCAAGAACCAGAGGGACCCAAGCACACAATCTGAACTGGTAAGGTATGTTGGACCATGAAGAGCATTTTTCAGATATGTCCTCCATCATTAAATTCCAGAGCACTGCTGTGATGTGAACTAGCCTGCACAACTTTTATCCATTAGACAAATCTAACCTCTGCACTGAATCTGTTCCAACCTTTCCCCAGGAGGACATTAACATCGACCACTAATTCCATCATTACCCAATTATCATAAAAAAATTCTGTAACAAATGCAAACAATGGAAACATGACACGTGTTAAGAACAATGCATAACTTTAAGTTAAAATTATGTTTTGTATTTTGTATTTTAAAAAGGATAAATCATAATCAGTCAGTTTTAGAAATTGATTTATGAACTTGAGCCTGTAGTGCCCAGTTGTAAGGAGATCTGTTATTTTACTACATGCAATTTAGAGAGATTTCAAACCCTTGAAGTGAGCAATTCAGTGGATTAAAAAAGGTAGAGAAAAAAAGACTGTGGCGTTGTTTAGTGACAGAAATCCAATGAGATACGAGAGAAATGGAACAGGTCAGAGAGTCAGTCAGTCAGTGTCGTGTATATCAGAGAATAAAGAACTGCTGGATACTGAAACTCATGTAACTGCTCGCAAATTAAGTGAGTTTAGTTTGATGTTAGTTTTAGGTATCTCAGGGACAGACAGCAATTGAAGGGAAATATTATTTGGTGACTACCCACAACTTTGCCAAAAAGAAATTAGCTGGAGGTTTACCACTCTGAGTCTGAGCGAGGAACCTTAATGAGGAGATAGTGGTAATTCTTCACTCAGGTTTGGGTGTTTGCAAGAATATTTCTGGGATGAAGGAAATAGTGTGAATTTGAATCCTGTAATTTCTTTGAAATCTTTCTAACCTTTTGCTTTATCTACTTAACATAACATAAGAACATAAGAACTAGGAGCAGGAGTAGGCCATCTGGCCCCTCGAGCCTGCCCCGCCATTTAATAAGATCATGGCTGATCTTTTTGAGACTCAGCTCCACTTACCCGCCCACTCACCATAACCCTTAATTCCTTTACTGTTCAAAAATTTATCTAGCCTTGCCTTAAAAACATTCAGTGAGGTAGCTTCAACTGCTTCACTGGGCAGGGAATTCCACAGATTCACAACCCTTTGGGTGAAGAAGTTCCTCCTGACCTCAGTCCTACATCTGCTTCCCTTTATTTTGAGGCGATGCCCTCTAGCCCTAGTTTCACCTGCTAGCGGAAACAACCTCCCTGCCTCCACCTTATCTATTCCCTTCATAATCTTATATGTTTCTATAAGATCTCCCCTCGTTCTTCTGAATTCCAATGAGTATAATCCCAGTCTACTCAGTCTCTCCTCATAATCCAACCCTCTCAACTCTGGAATCAACCGAGTGAATCTCCTCTACACACCCTTCAGTGCTAGTATATCTCTTCTCAAGTAAGGAGACCAAACCTGCACACAGTACTCCAGGTGTGGCCTCACCAGGACTCTATACAGCTGCAGCATAGCCTCCCTGTTTTTAAACTCCATCCCTCTAGCAATGGCAGACAAAATTCCATTTGCCTTTTTAATTACCTGCTGCACCTGCAACCCTACTTTTGGCGATTCATGCACAAGGACACCCAAGTGCCTCTGCACAGCAGCGTGCTGCAATTTTTTACCATTTAAAACATAGTCCATTTTCCTGTTATTCCTACCAAAATGGATGACCTCACACTTATCAATATTGTACTCCATCTGCCAGACTTTGCCCACTCACTTAGACTATCTATATCCCTCTGCAGAGTTTCAGTGTCTTCTGCACACTTTGCTCTACCACTCACCTTAGTGTCATCTGCAAATTTTGACACACCACAGTTAGTCCCCAACTCCAAATCATAAATGTAAATTGTAAACAATTGCCGTCCCAACACTGATCCCTGAGGCACACCACTAGCCACTGACCGCCAACCAGAAAAACACCCATTTACCCCTACTCTTTGCTTTCTACTGGTCAACCAATCCTCTATCCATGCCAGTACGTTACCTGTAATGCCATGGAACTTTATCTGATGTAGCAGCCTTTGGTGTGGCACCTTGTCAAATACCTTCTGGAAATCCAGATACACCACATCCACAGGTTCCCCATTGTCCACCATGCAAGTAATGTCCTCAAAGAATTCCACCAAATTAGTTAAACACGACCTACCCTTCATGAACCCATGCTGGGTGTTTCCAATGGGACAATTTATATCCAGATGTCTTGCTATTTCTTCCTTAATGATATATTCAAGCATTTTTCCCACTACCAAAGTTCAGCTAACTGGCCTATAGTTACCTGCTTTTTGTCTACTTCCTTTTTTAAACAGTGGCGTCACATTGGCTGTTTTCCAATCTGCAGGAACCACCCCAGAGTCCAGTGAATTTTGGTAAATAATTACTAGTGCATTTGCTATTTCCCCCATCACCTCTTTTAGTACCCTGGGATGCATTTCATCAGGGCCAGGAGACTTGTCTACCTTTAGCCCCATTAGCTTGCCCAGCACTGCCTCCTTAGTGATAATGATAGTTTCTAGGTCCTTGCCTGCTATAACCTTCTTGCCATTAGTTTTCGGCATGTTATTTGTGTCTTCCACTGTGAAGACCGACATGAAATAACTGTTTAATGTCTCGGCTATTTCCTCATTCCCAGTTATTAAATTGGCCTTCTCATCCTCTAAAGGACCAATGTTTACCTTTGCCACTCTTTTACGATTTACATACTTATCGAAACTTTTGCTGCCTGTTTTTATATTCTGAGCTAGTTTACTCTCATAATCTATTTTACTTTTCTTTATAACTTTTTTTGTGGCTTTCTGTTGGCCTTTAAAGATTTCCCAGTCTACTAGTTTCCCACTACTCTTTGCTTTTTTGTATGTGTTTTTTTTCAGTCTGATACTTTCCTTTATTTCTTTAGACATCCATGGCTGGCTCTCTCTTTTCCTACAGTTCTTCCTTATCACTGGAATATACTTCTGCTGAGCACTGTGAAACATAGTTCTTGTCTTTCTTTTTGTTCAATAATTTCTTGTGTTAAAAGTACACTGGCAGCCTCTTGCAAATGTGTTCATCACAATTTTTAGAAAAAGTTGGGATTTAACAAGCAAAGTTTCAGTCTGGCCTCTGACTTGTCAATATTAACAACAGCTGGAATCATAAGACAATAACAATATTAACAATATCCACCATTGTACTTATCGCAGGTTACCTTGGTGCTTCTACTAAATGCAACCTCAATGGAAGCAGCAAACAAGGTGTTTAGGTGCTGAGATTCCAAAGCGAGAAAATCAGATGTCTTCCTATGATACCCTCATGGTCATCACGGCCCTGACTTGGAATGCACCAATTAATCATGGATTTCAATGGTCTGATCTGCCTGGCTGTCAGGCAAAAGCACTAGTGAAGGGATGGGGAAATGCTGCCATCCATTATGATGCCAGTATCTCCGCACTTCTGTGCAACCAACCCTGTCATTTGCTGGAGGTGAAATCTCTGTGTTTTGCAGACACATGGCAAGCCCCTTCTAACTGAGCTACTGTGGAACGTTTATGAACACAGTAGTGAATGTGGTTACTGAAGAAGGTCTTCATACCATTGCAGCCTTTCTTTTCATTGAAGAACTAGACAGCGAGCTTATTGTAGAACTCATCAAAGTCTTTAACAATCTTGTCAGTGGTAAAGTCCCAGGAAACTATAGCATTCCATCTGAAATCTTCAAAGCTGGAAAATGGGCATCGCTGCAGCATCTCCTTGAACTTTTGTGTCCCACTTGATGACAAGATTTGTGCCTTAAGACATACACGATGAAAATATAATCCATCTGTAGAATAGCAAAAAGGATCATAGTGACTGCAACAATTACTGACTCAGGCCTTCTTAATTATTGTGGGGAAGGTCTTGGCTGACTCCGCTGTGACCAGTTTACAAACCCTGGCATCACGCACTTACCCTGAGTCACAGCTTCAGAGCTGACAGATTGACAGCGGCATGATTTTTTAGCAATTACAACAGAAGTTCCTCGAGCAGTGCAGACCAGTCCATATTGCCTTCATTGACCTTACCACAGCCTTCAATTTCATCAGTAGAGAGGATCTCATCTAAAGCTGTCACAGAAAATAGGCCACCCACGTGGATATAATTTCTTCTTTTGTCCTGTCAGTTACAGTGGAATCATGTAAGCACTTTTAAAATTGGCACAAGGGTGAAGCAGTCAACTCTGTTTGGCATATATTACTCTATGTTGCAATTGTATGCTTTTGATGACTCAAATGAGGGTGTCTAGCTGAATACCAGAGCTTGAGAGCAAGCTGCTCAGAGTGTCAAGACCACACACTAAGATCCTTGTCCATGCGCATGAGCTGCTGGATGCTGATGCTGTCACGTTGGCATCTCATAGGCCATTTCACATGGAACAGCTTGTAGGTTGGTTCTCCTAGGTCTGCAAGGAGTTTGAATCAACTACTGGCATCATGAAGACCAAAGTTATGGCCAAGGACGCAGAGACTCTACATTCCATCCACATTGACAACCTCGGTCTGGACTTTGTTGCAGCTTCCTAGACCCTGGATCGGTAGTTACCGGTAATCTGTCCCTTGATGCCAACAGCAGTGGCTGAACTGTCAAGCTGTATTTGTTACAACAAGGTTGTGGCGTTGAGTGTGAAGCAACAGTATATGAACTGACAATACAAAGTCTCCCAGACTTGTGTTCTCAGCATTCTCCTTTACAGCAGTGAAGTATGGCTAGTTTACATGAACAGCCTTCACCTCTGCTGCCTCAAATGGATATTGAACATCTCCAAAAAAGATAACGCATCGAATATTGAGGTATAGCCACATGCAGAGAACATACACGTTTGTTCACGTGAGTCAGTGGCAACTGTGTTGACTGACCTATGTGAATTAAATAGGTGATGTGCATATACCCAAATACATGCTCAGTGACAAACTTGCTGTCAGTATAAGAAAAACAGGCTGTACAAATCTGACATACACCAATGTCTACAAGCAGTACTCCAAGTTGACTGGGATCAGAACAGATGCATTGGAAGTCCTTGTTTCTGACCAGAGTACCTGGCAATAAGCAGTCCCGAAGAGTGTGGACAAAGGTGAAGATAAAAGAAATGACTGTATAGTGGAAAAGAGAGCCCAGTGGAACGAAACTATATCATCTGACCTTGGGCCAATGCTATTTGTCGGTACCAGCTGTAAAAGGGACTGCCACTCCTGAATTGGCCTCTACAGCCACAGCAGGTGATGCTCAATACGAAGTGACAGGCTGCAATCCAACACTTGCCAACAGCACCAATGGTATCAATATGGCATCAGCTCATACTTCCATTGCAGAGCTTTTCCATTCCATGCATTTGCTGTTTGGAAGCCATGAATTCAGTCATCAAGCATTGGTTCCACAGGTCACTGGCTTGAATTGGCTGGGGTTTCCCTAGAGAGGACAGATATCAGGCTGTGCATTAAGTCACAGGCAAAGCAGGAAGCAAAGTCTTCCATTCCCCTAGCGATGACCGGTAAGGTTTAAGATGGGCTGTTCATAGCACCAAAGGTAAGAATGTCAAACCTATCATCCTCTGGCATGGAGCTCTTGTGTCCCCACTACAGCCCCAGTGATGTCACAGCTGTGATGTTCCTTCCACCAAGTTTCTGTTCCCTACCACTGCACTTCATTGTGATGGTCCACCTTCCTATCTAACCTGTACATTACTCCTGATGCCGGACTGAGCTGCTGCATGAGACAACAGTAACAATTGACTCTGCATTTTCTTCCCTCTCCCCCTCAGGGCTGGGATTAGTGTGGATCCTGCTCCTGGGATTCTGCATTTATAAAGTATAGAGAGCAGATATGTGATCACTTTAAGGATGTGTTTCATGAGACAGTGTGGATCTTTGGAGTAAAAGTCAGTCTGAGGTATCAAGAGTAGTGTGCACTTATAAGGAAGCTGGAATGGTCACATACCTCAAAGTAATACTTTGGCTACTCCATCTGTGGCCACATCATCGCTAATCCCATCTCAATTATGACTAGCATTGTCTCCTCATGGGGAGTGATATCATGCAGATTTGTTTCCCCCTTTTTCTGCTCCATCAGGTCTTAACATTGGCTGTTATATGCTATCTCATCCTGGAAGAAAAAGAATGGTGACTGTGAATTAATGTAAAAACAGAGTGTGTTTGCCTGTGTCGCAGGTAAATATGTCCTCCGATCATTCCTTCATCTGGCTGTTATCCTGTTCCAGTGCTTCTCCATTGTCATCCGAGAGAGACTGCTGTCACTTGGTTCCATTCTTATCTATCCCATCATAGGCATAGTATAACTTGCTACTGCACTGTTACCTTAACTCCTTCCTCTTCTCATTGTTACAGATATGACATTAATAAGATTGCTATGTTTTGGAACTGCCTCTTTAAGTTAAGCCAAAATGGAGGAATGCAGTTGGTCATGTGTCCTGCCCTAAATTCTGCCCAACAATAAGCATGGAAGCTTGGTTATTAAATGTTAAAAGGGGCTAATGTTGAGTTATTGGGAAGGAAGCTGACAGACATTCATGCTTATAGACAATGACGAGCAGTTGTGCAGAATATGAGTAGATTCCAAAATTCTAACAGTCTCCAAACCTCACAGGAAGTATTACAAATGCCAGGCTTTATAAAGTTATACTTTGAATGGTTTAGTTAATATAGGGAATATTCCCATCAGGGAATAGGACTTCCTGGGAATTAAGATGTGGGCAGCAGTGTTGGGGGTGACCTCAAGTTCATGATTGATAGGATGTGGAAGACTGACAAAGAATGCATTGGAATAACTTAGAGGCACAAAAAATGAAAGATGATTTCAGCAGAGTACAAGCTTAAGTAGTAGCATCAAGTTGTGTGATGTTATTAGAGGTGATGTTGGTTGAGAGGTAAATATTGCTCAGGAAATACACCACTGGATTTCTTCAAAATAATACCTTAGATATTTTATGTTCACCCGTGAGGGAAGATGGGGCTTTGGATTAACTGAAGAACCTGCTGCTGTAATACTGTATCCTGTTTCTTCAATTCTCTGCCAGAAGCCATGTCCAACTCACACCTCTGTGATCTCCACTACAGAGGGCAAGTTGGTAAGTCCCAAATCCAGACCACTTCGAATGAATATCAAACTCTATACTGTTAGCACCAAGTCAATGCACATTGGCAATGCAGTCGACTGGCCACTCTACGAGTCCAAGTTGCTGTGACAACACACACTCTTACGTGTTCTTGTAGTACAGAACTACAAAAAGCAATGGTGGGGAAGTTCCCATTTTCTTTCCATTACGTGACTGACCAGGAATCTCTCTTGTTACTATCACCTGCTGTTGGGATATATTAGAAGAATTTTCATGGTTGATATTTGACCTGTTTAGTTGTGTTGTGGATATGACTTCCTTGGCCTTCAAGTTCTGGAGTGGGATTTGAAGCTTCAGGTTCAGCAACAGGGATGCTACCCCTTGTGCGACAAGGCCTCCACTTATTTTGTTCCCTTTCACTATCCATAATGCAAGACACTAT
This sequence comes from Rhincodon typus, assembly GCF_021869965.1. Classification (NCBI taxonomy): domain Eukaryota; kingdom Metazoa; phylum Chordata; class Chondrichthyes; order Orectolobiformes; family Rhincodontidae; genus Rhincodon; species Rhincodon typus. Next base: position 22,167,248 of record NC_063351.1, on the reverse strand, counting down.
TTTGAGCCTTTGTGATACAGGTTTAGGCTTGGAGGAATTGATGACAATTTTGATGCACTTTGTCATGACCCTGGTTGAAATAATAAGTGAGAAGTTGAGCCCCATTATTCTATGAGTCGTTACAAGTATGAAATATGATCATAATTTAATCTCTAGGACGGTTATGGTCTGACAATAACACCTGGTGCTGATGTGTCCCAAAAGTATCAAAGCCTAACATCCAGCAAAGATGTATGCTCTTGTGTAACCATTAAGTGAGCACACAGTTCCATCTTCAATCTTCTCAGAGACATTGAGTAAATACTAATTATCTAAACTTCCATTTTCTAGTTTATAAATATGTGTAGTCCCTATATGCTTCCACCTTTGAAAATATGGAAGAACATTCTTAAAGTGGTTTCATCATAATTTGAATATGTCTCGTCTACAATAAAGCCCAAAAGTATTAGATTTATTCACCTTCATTCATTCTTTATGCAGGATTGGTACAAGTTTCATGTCATGTTTCCTTCTCAAATTTTCAAACTATCCCAACATCTTGGTACATTTTTGATAATGTGTCAACAGTTACATTATCTTTTCCAGCAATATGAACAATTCCGATATTATAACGCTCAATTAATAAGCTCTATTGAAACAATCTCACAATTTGTGCTTTAATTTTTTCAACGAGCCAAGAGAATATTATTGGCATATATGGGGTGTTACTTTACAGTTATGATGTAAAAAGAGTTAAAAATGTTTAGGAGCCAGTAACAATTCTAGAATCTCCTTTTCCAGTTATAGAGTACTTCTGATACTGGCTCAATTTCTTAGAATGTAATCCACTGGTTTCTATTTTCCCAATTCATATTTCAGCTGTTGTATACTTATGGATTGAGCAGTATCATTTGAAGAAAAGGAAAAAAAATCTTTGGTACCTCTCACCCTATTCACCTCTCCATACCCTCAGCAATGTTTGCCTCAGATTTCGTAGACCCAGTTTTTCTATTGGCCTGACCGTCATTATCCTAGCATAGATCGAAGTTGCGCATGGGAACTTAAGGAGTCCCCATCATAGCAGGAATTACCCAGGAAATTCCTCTACACCTAGAATTCTGCAAAGGTCTCCATTTAAATCAGACTTTAGAGGGTTCTCAAAGGTTTTGGAGTTGATCTGTTCTGATGAAAGTAAGTAAAATAGTTACTGAGGAAATAATAAACAACAAATATGTCATCTAACTCCTGAGTAACTATTAAATTGACCATATACTTATCTCACATGTACTCAACTAAGCTTCTCCCCAGACCCTGATCCAACAACAACCCTGGAACCTGACAGTAATGTGCTAAAAAAGAACTGTCAGAACGGAAGTACAGCTCTGTAGGAGCTATGTGAGCTTGCCATTCCTTGGAAAGTCCAGCCCATAGTTGTAGTTACAGCTACAATTTGATCCATGGTATTTTCTTTTTGAGTTCCTTTTTGCACTCACTGTTACAAACTCCAAAGGAGTCCCATGGGCTTCCCTCGCAATTATTACCACTCTGAAGGAAAGTGTCCCACTCTGCAGCAGTGGAAACTCTAGGCCTATGACTTCCACCCTCAATGCCATCCTTTCTGGTCTGAGGAGGAGATCTTTGACCATTATCAGCTGACGGCACGGTGGCTCGGTGGTTAGCACTGCTGCCTCACAGCTCCAGGGACCCGGGTTCAATTCCACTCTTGGGCGACTGTCTGTGTGGAGTTTGCGCGTTCTCCCCATGTCTGCGTGGGTTTCCTCCGGGTGCTCCGATTTCCTCCCACAGTTCAAAGATGTGCAGATTAGGTGGATTGGCCATGCTAAATTGCCCATAGTATTCAGGGATGTGTAGCTTAGGTGGGTTATAGGGGGATGGGTCTGGGTGGGATGCTCCAAGGGTCGGTGTGGACTTGTTGGGCCGAAGGGCCAGTTCCCACACTGAAGGGATTCTATGAAAGCTATGAAACCTTCTCTATCCAACTATGTGCCTTGCATTCACTCACCCACTTTCTATGTTTTTCGGCTTCATCAGGGGGTGGTGACAGAAAAAAAGTTAGTTTTACAGATCAGCTTATAATCGTATGCATTTCTAACTGCTTCTCTGGAAATTGTGATCTTATGGTTTTTAAAATTAATTCAACTTATTAAAGCGAGTGAGATTTTTAATTCTTGTAAGCAAATGCTGATTCAAAGCTTCATATGTGGCATTCACTTCTAGTGCCAAACTGGTTGGTCAAAATTACTTTGAATTTGAAAGGGTAAAACAATGTAGATTTCCCCAGGTCAATTCCTTAAGTTTAGAAATGTTTGCATCTATGCTGCAGAAACTAACTCATGCAATTGCATAATAGCCCATTTTACAACATATATGGTCCTTACAATCTGATATTTAATACTTTTAATAGTGAACAAGTAAAACTCTTGCATCTTTGCCCAGAATTACTTTGGAAGTGCATACATTAAAAACAAGAGGATAACTAGGAAGAAGGTAGGACCACTCAAGGATAAAGGACGGAACTCGTGCTTGGAGGCAGAGGATGTGGGTGAGATCCTAAGTGAGTACTTTGTGACAAGAATTTGCCCAGGAGAAGAATATGGAGGATAGTGAGATTTGTGTGGCGCATGATAATATGGTAGGGCATTCTGCAATCAAGAAAAAAGTGATATTGGGTCTCTTGAAGAGCATTAACATGGATAAGTCCCCAGGGCTTGATGGTATCTACCCCAGGTTATTGAGAGAGGAGATTGCTGGGACCTTCACCAAGATCTTTGTATCCTTGCTAGTCACTGGAGAGAACCCAGAGGACTGAGAGTAGCTAATGTTGTTCCTCTATTCAAGAAGAGAAGTAGGAATATCCAGGAAATATTAGATCGATGAGTTTCTCATTGGTGGTTAGGAAACCGTTAGAGAGAATTTTTAAAGGTAGGATTTACATGCATTTGGAAATGCACGGCCAAATTAGGGACAGTTAGCATGGCTTTGTGGAGGGCAGGTCATGTCTTACTAACTTGATTGAATTTTTCGAGGAGGAGACAAAGGTGACCGATGAAGGTAGAGCAGTGGATGTTGTCTACATGGAATTTAGTAAGGCTTTCAACAAGGTCCCTCATGGTAGGCTCATCGAGAAGATTAAGATTCATAGGATTCATGGTGACTTGGCCACGTGGACTCAGAATTGGCTTGCCCATAGAAGGCAAAGGGTAGTGGTGGAAGGGTGTTTTTGAGGCTAGAGGTCCGTGACTAGTGGTGTTCCACAGGGATCTGTTCTGGGTCCTCTGCGGTTTGTGAAATATATAAATGACTTGGATGAAAATGTAGATGGGTGAGTTAGTAATTTTGCAAATGATACACTGATCGTTGCAGTTGTGGATAGTGTAAAAGGTTGTCAAAGGATACAGCGGGATATAGATCAGTTGCAGATATGAGTGGAGAAATGGCAGGTGGAGTCTGGATAAATGGAGGTGCTGCACTTTGGGAGATCAAATGTTAAGGAAAAGTAAACAGTTAATGGGAGGACCCTGAACAGCATTGATGTACAGAGGGATCTTGGGGTTCAAGTCCATAGCTCCCTGAAAGTGGCCACTCAAGTAGATGGGGTGGTAAAGAACGGCATATGACTTGCTTGGCTTTATGCGTCAGAGAACCAAGTACAAGAGTTAGGATGTCATGTTGCAGCTTTATAAGACTTTGGTTAGGCCACATTTAGAGTACTGCATTCAGTTCTGGTCGCCGTATTATAGGAAGGATGTGGAGGCTTTGGAGAGGGTGCAGAAGAGGGATTACCAGGATGCTGCCTTGATTAGAGGGTATGAGATATAAGGAGAGGCTAGGAAAACTCGGGTTGTTTTCTCTGGAGCAGCAGATGCTGAGGGGAGACTTAATAGAAGTCTATTAAAATTACGAGATGCTTACATAGGGTTGATAGTCAGGATCTTTTTCCCAGAGTTGAAATGTCTAAAACTAGGGGTCATGCATTTAAGGTGAGAGGGGGTAAGTTCAAAGGAGATGTGAGGGGTAGGTTTCTTTACACAGAACGTGGTAGGAGTGTGGAACATGCTGCCAGGGATGGTGGTGGAGGAAGATACGATACGGTTATTTAAGAGACTTTTAGGTAAGCACATGAATATGCAAGGAATGAAAGGATATGGATCAAGGGCAGGCAGAAGGAATCAGTTTAATTTGGCGTCATGTTCGGCACAACACCGTGGGCCGAAGGGCCTGTTCCTGTGCTGTACAGTTCTATGTTCTATGTCTAAAATATAACTGGAAGTATAAATGCAGGAGATGCATGCTAGATGGAAAGTTGTTATTATTTTATAGAAACTGGTCATCTTCCAACAGCTTTGCACCTTAAATTAGCGAATCTGATCTCTCCTTACCTGTCTCTGCTGTATTTCTATCTCAGGCCTACCCTCCTGCAAAGCCTGAGATCTTCATAAGTACTCCCTCCTGTAAGGTTGTCACACCATATTTAAACGGTGCACAGCCACAAAGGGAATAAGTGACTACCAGACAGCAAAACGCACCAGGCAGGCAAAGGAGGAGTCCCCTTGGGCCATCTCTTCCGAACAGATTTTCCATTTTAGATCCTGCGAGGAGAGTTTGTTTCTCAGGAGAATGCAGCAAAAGCCAAGCTCCGTGGTACTAGGTGTGGCCCAGATGCATGGAGCAGGAGAATAAAACCTTTGAGAGCAATAGTGACAAGGGATTCTGTTACAAGGGGAACCATTTTATCCTTCTGTGGCTACAGGCCTGACCCCTGAATGGTATGTTGCCTCCCTAGTGCCAGGGTCGAGGGTGTCATTGAGTGGCTGCAGTACATTCTGAAGGGGAGGGTGGATAGGGTAAGCATCCAGAGGTTGTTGTTGATGTCGGTGCCAATGACATGGGTAAAAAGAAGTATAGCGTCCTGCAAGCTCATTATATGGAGCTTCAAAGTAATTTAAAAAGGACCTCAAGGGCAGTAATCTCAGGATTACTTTGAGTGCCACATGCTAGGTCAGGAACAGGCGAATTGACTGAATGAATGCTTCATTGGAAGGATGGTGTAAGAGGGAGGGATTTCAATTCTTGAGATATTGAGACCAATTTTGTGGAAGATGGGACCTGCACAATCCAAATGGGTTCTACCCCAGCAGAACCAGAACCAATATCTTCATGGAGGCATTTGCTCGTAAATTGAGGAAAGGTTTAAATTAGAGTTAAAGGGAAATAGAAACCTGAGAGGCAACAGTGAGGAAGCAAAGACAGAAATGAAACATAGAAAAGTAGAAAGCAAAATTGGAAGGCAGAGGAAACAAGGCTAGCAATAAATAGAACTGGAGTACAAAATAAATGAGTAAAACTTGTCAAAAAGACAAGTCGTTTAAGTCGCTTTAAAACGTAGCAAACATAAAGGCTGGGAGCAGTTTAGAATTCAGCAAAGGAAGATCAAAAGATTGATTAAGAAAGGAAAAATAGTGTATGAGAGTAAACCTGCAAAGGACATAGAAGCAGACTGGAAGAGCTTCTATAAATACATAAGAAGGAAAAAAAATAGTGAAGACCAGTGTAAGACTTTTAGTTTGAAATAGGAGAATTGATAATGGAGAACAAGGAAATGGCAGAGAAATTAAACAACTATTTTGTTTAATTTTCACAGAAGAGAACATAAAAAATCTTGCCAGAAATAAGGGTCTTTGGGAAGAAGGAATTGATGGGAAAATAATGCTGGAAAAATTGATGGAACTGTAAGTTGATAAATCCCCTGGGGCATGGTAATCTACATCCCAGGTTACTAAAGGAGGTGGCCATGGAAATAGTGGACGTTGACTGGCATCGTCCAAATTGTATACGTTCTGGAACAATCTCAGCAGGTTGAAGGTTAGTACAAGTAACATCCGCCTCACTGTTTAAAAAAGAAAGGAAGAAGATAAGTGGGAATTACAGACCAGTTCGCCTAAGATCAGTATTAGGGAAAATGTTGTGGTTTATTGTAAGGGATTTGATAACAGGGCACTCAAAAAAAAAAAATACGCAAAGTTAACATGGATTTATGAAAGAGAAGTTGTGTTTGTTAACCTCTGGAGTTTTTTGAGAACATAATGAGTTGAATAGATGAAAGAGAATGCTGCCCTTGGTGTATTTGGATTATCAGAAAGTTAAGGGGTTATTGTGCAAAATCAAAAAGCATAGATTGAGAATTAGCAGACAGGAAACAAAATAGTGGGAATAAGTGGGATATTTTCGGAGTGGACGCCTGTGACAAATGGGATACCACAGGAATCAGTGCTTAGGCTGCAGAAATTCTCAGTGTATGTCAATGATTTGGATAAGGAAATCAAATGTAATATTTCCATGCTTGTTGATGACACAAGACTAGGTGGGAATGTGAATGGTGAGCAGGATGTAAGGAGGCTTCACGGTAATTTAGATCTGTTGAGTGAATACATGGTAGATACAGTGTAGTTTGTATAAATGCTAAGTTGTAAAGTTGGAAGTTCAGTGGGAAAAAATGGCATGGCAGAGTACTATTACATTGTAGATTTAGAAGTGTTGCCACATAAAGGAACATGGGTGCCCTTGTACACCAGTCACTGAAAGCAAGCATGCTGATGCAATAAACAGTTAGGAAGACAAATGGTGTGTTAGTCTGCATTGCAAGATGGTTCGGGTGTAGGAGCAAGCGGTGTGGAGGTAGAGTGGGAGAACGGTATTGAGATAAAGGATCAGCCATGTTTGTGTTGAATGGTGGAGCAGACTTAAAGGGCTGAAAGGCTTATTTCTACTCAAATTTTGCTTTAATCTTTTTTTTTCTTTTCTGTCACCTTCTGCTTTTCTTTGATATAACTTACATTCACTTTTTGAATTGAAGATGGTGGGAAAAAAGAGTACTGGGCTGTGGGATTAAATAATTGGCTGTAGTCCAGAGCTGGCACAGGCACATGGAGCCAAACGTGCCTCCTCCTTTGCTGCACTATTCTATGCTTCTAATTGCTGAAGGTGCATTTAAGGAGAAGGCTCTGGGCAAATATGACATTCAATTACATATTACTCTAGATCTTTTGTTGTCATCGTGACCTAACACCTTGATTTTTACATTCGTCAATTCATTCCTATTATCTCAAACCCCCATCAGTCCACGTGTTTTGATTTTGCTCGATAATCTCTTATATGGGACTTCATCAAAGAGTTTCTGAAAATCCAAATACACCAAGGGCACTGATTATCCTTTATCTATTCCTCTAGTTACAGTCTCAAAATAAAAACTCCAGTGGGTTTGCCAAACCCAGTTTCCCTTTCATAAATCCATGTTGACTTTCTGTTGAGTGTCTTGTCCTACTTGGCCTTTCAACTGTTCACTTAACCCCTGCACACACATGTATCCTTTCTGCGCTGAGCTGCTCTTCTTAATTGTTAACCAATTCTCCTTACAATCCCCCTGTCTTTCCTCAGTACTGATATTGAAGCTTAAATCCCCTCTTACACGTAACCAATTCTCCCATTTTAACTCTTCGTTCACTGACCTTCCTCAAGAAAAATGCTGTTTGGTTTCAAAATGTAGGTTGGTCAGCCTGCCTTTCTCCTTATTAATGCCGATCTGTTTTCTTTGTGATTTTTCTCTCATCCTTTCCCTGCTGGATGTAGAATTGAAAATGTCTATCCCACAGCTATAAGTGATTAATGTTTTACTTTAAATTGCCAACAAACACAGACAAAATAATCAGTTGGCTTCAAAATTTGACTGGTGCTTTTTTTTCCAAAAATAAGCTGGAAGTAACTTTAGATCAGGCTGTCCAACACATTTGTCATTTCACGCTGGGGCTTCTGTGCAAATTTCAGAAAGATAAAATTTGCCTCAACAATAAGTATGAATTTCAGGAAAAGAAACAATTCCGAAGCAATAAATTGATCATTTATAGTACGTGATTAATAAACATGACTACTAAAAAGTGCCAAACAGCAGAACTAACTAAAAAGCCTTCTCTTCAGTTCAGCTTCTTATCTGAAAAGACTGGAGGGAAAATAAAGATTTAGCCACGTTGCGCACATTCTAATCTGGTCTCAATGCACTTCATACAAAATTGGGTGTCAGAAGCAAGCTGCCCTTTTAGTCTGGCTTTGCCTCCGCCCAGCCTGGTTTGTGGATAGGTTTTTTTCTGGAGGGAATCTCCCACACTTAACCCCACGGACCCCAACCTCCCGTTGCACCCTCCCTCTCACCCTGGCGAACCCAAAGATACCCACCCAAGCCTCTTCACACCCTCACACCTGCTGTCAACACCTGCAAACTTTCACGCATAACTGCAACTCCTCATAACTTGGAACTGCACCTCCTCGCATCCTGTCTTCCTCACACCCTTCAACCAGCCTACACACCCGAAGCTGCCCGACCGCTTGCATCTGCCTTCTCCAAGCATATACCCACACCCACTCTCAGCCAATCATCGATCCTTTCCATCTTCTCATGACCCCACCCTACCTATATGCATCCATCTCATTGCACACACCCCCACACCCTCTAGGAACTGAAAATGTTCTGGCTGAGTGTGCAGTGGTGGCAGATTCAATTAAGGCCCTTAAAAGAGAACCACACAATGATATGAAGTGACAAAATTTGCAGTGACTAGGGGAGCTGCTCTTCCAGAGATTCGGTGTGAGCATGCTGGGTCAGATGGCTTCCTTCTGTGCTGTGCTTGTTCTATGACACTATGAATAAATATTAACTTGAGTACAGTTACATTAAAATATTCTCATAGTCAGCTGAACATCTGGGATCAGTTAGGTCATTTTTTTGTGTTACATCTCTACTCTTTAACAATTTTAGTTGAAATGTAATGCACCCTACATCAATTCCAGCTCCTCAGCTTTTCATACAAAGCCATTTATAAAGTCACAGGAGCTATGTTAACCATTTGAGCACAACATTTAATTTGAAGTGTCCAAGATGCACACAATTTTGCATAACTGTTAATAATGAAATTTTGTAGTATTCACATAATTGGCGACTCAGAACAGCACCACTAAATCCTTTTTTTTCTGAGCATTTTATGAATAAAACAGAAACTCTAACAAATGCTACAGTGTCCTTGGAGAGTTAAACCATTTCAAATGTCTCTTCATTTTATGCCATAAAGAAAATATTTTCAAATCCTTTGTGCTCTGACATTTCTTCTGCAATGTTCAACAGCCAACATGGTGGCATATATTCTCCAGAATAATTCTCAGTATGTTACTATATTTTAGAAAAGAAGATGTTGGACTGTTAGTTCTACATTTGAATTAGAATTAATCGGTTAACTGCTTGTAATGAGTATGTAATATTTCTTAATGAACTGAACTGTTTTATTGGCCCTGCCTGTTTATTGATGAACTCTTAATGTGGTGATCATTCTGAATGGCTGTAAAAATTGTCTTTCATGTTCACTTTCCATCAAAGTTTGGTGAAATTAGTTTGTTAAAGTTTGACTTTGATTTGATGTTACTGTTTCCAAAACGACAAGTGAGTTTTTTAAAAAGTTGCGCAATAAAGATTGGCACTACAAACACAGTTTAATACATTGCTAAAGACATTTTGTGTAAACCCTGGTATGTGATTATACCAGGCGAAAGGTTAAATTAATGATGGAGCTTTCAGATTTTATTGAGATTAATATGATAATTGATTACCTGTGGCATACGGAAATGTTCAAGTGCACTTCGGATCATACAATCAAATTTGCATGCAGATGTTATGAGAAATGAGATGAATGCCTTGAAATCCTTGCCACGTATTGTTAATTTTTAAACTAAACACAATGGAATTCACAGAACAAGCTTGTTTCTGTTCTAGTATATTTGATATTTTGGGGACTACATTGTGGTAAATTCAAACTTAGTGCACTTGTTGATACATGGTATATAGTTAGGAGGTATTTTCCACTAGTTTACTGAGGGTCAATATACAGATAATTTTGAAGAAATTATAGTGCGCATTTACACAGAGTTATTGTTACCCAGAAGTGTTTTACAAGGTGGCACATAACCAAAGGGGTGAAATTACTTCATCCACCAAAAGTGCAAGATGACCATACATTTTATGTGAAGCTAAGAATCCATTCCTAACTTACAGAAAGTGCTGAGGTATTTATTATTGTTCCTCAAAAGGAAAAAGGCATAGCATTATTTAAATCTGCCAGATACTTAATAGTTGACAGGAAAACGGTATGAAAACTGATAGAGTTTACAAGAGTAAGTGAAATGTTTACATGTGTAGTGCGTAGTTCAAGCAAAATAAAGTGACAGTATGGGGAACAGCGAAAGTGTTTTGAAATCAGTTATTTCATGCTAGTAATACTTATTGCATTGTTTGCTACTGATGAACAGTATCTTGTGCATATTATCGTGTTTCGTAGTGCATATTTATTGATGAAGTGTGCTTTACATAATTTATCCTGTGTTGGTGGGGTGGGTGGGGTTTGCCAGCAGGGTATAAAATATGCTGTAGAACATCATCATTAAAATGTATCTCTTAGGAAATGAATAATTGCAGATTAAAAAAATGTTGATTCACATGGTATGGACTTGATTTATTGCAATCAGTGTAGGGAGATGTATCAGTCCAGCAGCTTATTAACCAAGTTCTTCACATAAAATGTGAGTGGGGGAAATGTCTTCGTTTATAAATTTATAAGTAGCCACATTGTTATTTTTGAGGAATATACAGGGTCATTTTAAACTCTGCTCAACCAGTGGAAATCAAGCAGTGAACAATTAAAATCACCTCAAAGACCTATCTCCAAAGTGCCTTGTACATTTGAGCATATTCCATTTTAACCTGCTCTTTTGAGCAACCAGAGAGATGCAAAGTGGTGGGATTTTTTTTAAGGTGCAGTTTGGCCTCTGATGGCTCTACTGCTATTTTAAACCCAAGCAGAAAAGTATTTATTGCTTTCCAGCCAGGAAAAGCTATTGGGAAGAAGTGTGGAGGCCAGAAGAGGGCCAAAGAGGTATTTTTAACCGTTTTTAAAATATTTCCTTGTAGAATCGGGGAAAATCCATACTCCCCTTTGCTCCACAAGGTAAGTTTGGACGTTCTCCAGTTTTTGTTAGGAATCAACTGGGGCGTCTGATGAGTTAAAACTGTACTAACTTCACCCTTCGAGGTCAAAATATTTTCTCACTTTGAAAAGCTGCTGCTAGTTCCTGCCCAGAGTGAAAATTGTGACTGTACAATCCAACCCATCCATAGACTCCAATGTTAACAGTTATTTTACATGGACCTAAAGCAAGATTTTTAGTCATTATTGATCATCTCATTTATTTGTTTAACACTACCAAACTGATATGATCCAATGTTATGTAAAGCAATTGGTGTTTAATTTGTTATCACCATATGTTTCAGATAACAATGAATATTTAGGTATTTCTCAGCCTCAGCACTGACAATAGCAATAAGGTAGTAAACGCAAAGAACCAGTTTCAGTGCTTTTCTTTTGCAGGACATCTAGTTTTTAATGTATGGAGATGACAACCAAAGTATCACAGGCTGTCAGAATCTCATCTCTGTCAATGGCAAATTCAAATTTTGATGATTGGCAGATGCATGTTGTATAATTCCATGTGAGATTTCTCAGGTAGCCAGAATTTCACTCTTTTGCAAACTGCAGTTAAGGACTTGTTACAAGTCATGGCCCTTCTGTGATTTCGTAGACTTAGAGGTCATGGCCAATAATTACTGTTCTGCCTTACCAGACAGAAATTTTCCATTTCATTTTGTAAATAACACAGTTTACAGAATGTACAAATGGGCTGCAGTGTTACTGAATAGTCAATCATCAAGAAGAAGAGCTAGAAGATCAATGTGTTTTTATTATTATCTGAATGTCATTACTTAGCTGATTAGCATCCTTCAACACTGTAACTCTTGAGAAGCTGACACAGTTTGAAAGAAAAGAGCACAATGGCTTAAGCAACTGATTGTGCATGCCAATTATATTTTAATATTCAACAGAGCATATTTTAGGACAAAAAAGACAGCAACAACATATGCATAACTCATTGGCAGCATAGAGCAGCTGTGCTGTTCTACTCTTAGACTCACTTTGTGCATTTTAGCAGCATAGTAATTTAGTATAGAGCTACCTGAGTGATGGCATTTTCAATGAGCAGGTAATCTATAGAGAATTTTTATATGGTTATGAGTTCTATGCTTCAGCATGGCAACACAAAATACATCAAGACCAATTACGATATCAACTTTCAGTGTGATACCCTTGCCACGCAAGTGCATGTATTTCTGCCCCAGGCATTTCAAATTGCATCTAATTTGAAATCTTTGGGGTTTTAATTAAATTTCAGAATATATGGAATTCTTCATTAGTACCTGCTCTGAATAGCAGATTATACTTCCTTCAGTATCTTGTTAAAGTAGTGGGCTGTGGTAAATAGCAGTATGTTGGAAAAATAGTCTTCAGAGGCGTGTGTACATTGGGAGCAGGCATAGAAAAATGTAAAATAATATCAAAAAGATTATTAGTCCAATGAGGGGCACTTGATTTGTATTTTAATGGAATTTTACTTTTCTCTTAATGATTTGCAAATTGTTCTCTGATTATAGGATGGATTAGGCTTTTGTTTTAATGTTGAAGCACAGCCATTAGCTATCTTTTTCAGTCTTCTTTATAGCTTGGTTCCCTGCAGCAGCAAAAATTGAAACCATTTAACCCCTTTGATGTACTTTTTAGTGCTACAGTACAACACGGACTGCTACCTAATTCAGCATGCTTTTATTTTTCAGCAGGCTGCTGCAAGCTCCTTAATTGTCCATTAGGCACTGATCAACAAGGAGACAACGTTAACAGCATCCTTGTAATTTCCTTTGTAGATTTAACACAGCTTCACATCTTCTCAGGGTCATTTCATCTGTTGTGTAATTACAATGTCTTACATTATCTTGGCTTAGACAATACAGTAAATTTGCTGTTAAATGTAAGATGGGGTTTACATACCCTGCCTTATAGACACAATGGGAATGTCAGCATGTCTGTTAGCATGCATACCTGATGGGGATAGCATCACAATGTTCTACATTTAACGTGAAATATCAAGAGATTACCTTCTTGAATCTAACAACGTTTTTTAGTTGCATTAATGAAGGTAACATGGTAATTTTTCTCCATTAAATAATATGAACCCATGTGTATATTGTTTTAAAATGGTGTTATCTTGCAGTCAACAAAGAAAAATTGAACACAAAATACACAAAATTTATTATTTTCAAATATATAAGGCAATGTTAAAAAATACATGATTGTTGTACTGATGCAGCTAAAAGTATTATTATAATCCCGCCTGATGTTATTACAGAGCAAATCAGATTTCAGCATGAAATCTGGCTTGATAGATCATAAATTTAATTTCTGCATTTGTTCACAATGATGGTTAGTCATGAAACGTATTCATGTGAGACTGCCAATGTGTTTTTACAAAAAAACACAAGCTTATTGCGCAAAAGGAAGAAACCAAGCTAACGTCAGCAGTAAAAGAACAAAGATGTAATTCTCCCAGCAATATTTTTTCCAGATATTCAATCTCAGTAAAGCATTACTCCTATTTTTACCTCTGAAATTTATTCCTTAACTGATTCTTTCCCATTTTGATGGCCAAGAAACATCAAAACAACACTAATGACCTTGCTGTTCAGTTGCAACAGCTTTAAATAGACATAAACTCTGTCAGCTTGGAGACCAAATTAGCTAAAACCCCTTTGGCTGGTGTGAAATGCTTCTTCAGAACTGAAACCTGGTTCTAAACCAGACTCAAAATAAAAACAGAGCAATCCCTGGTCTTTTTTCACTATCTGTCATGAAAAAATTAGCTTTGTAACTGAACTTTGTAATCACTTCATCGATTAACATCAGAGATATCCTGCTGGGCATTTAACTGGAGTGTCTTTTTGAAGTTGCTTTCTTGGAAATGATGTGTTGAATGTTCCAAATGACTTCCTGACCTCTTTTGAAAATAAATTACCTTCACAGAATCATATATTATTCCCACTTCAAAAATCCAAATTCCCAAATATTAACAGTATTTACACACCTTTATCACACTATAGCACTATGAAACAAATAAAACTAACTTTGTTGACTTGAATTAGTGTCAAAATAGGTTTTGAACAGAGTTAAAACTTGCCCAGGTATGTACTGTACACAAAAGGCAAGAAAATTCCAACCAGGCCAATTACCGCCATCCATGTCCTCTTGATTGTTGTTAGAGATAGGAGGTGCCATCAACAGTACTGTCAAGCAGCACTTGCTCAGCAATAACCTGCTCAGTGACGCCCAGTTTGGGTTCCACCAGGGCCACTCAGCTCCTGACCTCATTACAGCCTTGGTTCAAACATGGACAAAAGTGCTGAATTCCTGAGGTGAGGAGAGAGTGAGTACCCTTGACATCAAGACCACATCTGATGGAGCGTGCCATCAAATAACTCTAGCAAAACTGGAGTCAGTGGGAATCAGTGGGGTAAATTCTCCACTGGTTACAGTAATACTTTTCACAAAGGAAGATGGTTGTAGTTGTCAGAGGTCAGTCATCTCTGCTCCAGGAAAACTGGACTGGAGTTCCTCAGGATAGTGACTAGGTACCGTTGTTTTAAGCTGCTTCGTCAATGACCTTCCTTTTGTCATAAGGCTAGAAGTGGGATTTTCAATGGTAATTGCACAATGTACAGCACCAATCACAGCTCCTCAGGTACTGAAGTAGTCCATATACAAATGCAGCAAGATCTGGACAATATCTAGTTTTGGCTGAACTAGTAGTAAAAATGTTATTTTCTACACAATGCTAAGCCATGACCAACTCCAATAACAGGGAAATCTAACCATCACCATTGACATTCAATGGCATTACCGTTTGTTACAACACAGAGACAGCCAAATCAAATCAGCCTCTCTGTCTCTGTATTTGCAACACAGTAAAATTAAAATACTCAGTGACCCTCAAAATTGACCCCATTTATTCCTAACCAGACTTTTTCGTAACCTGGACCAGACTTTATGAATAATTGGCACCATACAACAAGTTTTTAGCTTAAATAGAAAACTTAATTTGTTAATAATACAGTAGCTTTCACAGAGAAAAGCTGAACAGCAAGATAATCTAATTAATGTCTGTGATTTAAAACCAATCTTCTTTGATTCTAGTTTCCACTCTCACAAAGACAGAGAAATAAACTGACCCAGTTAAGGGATAAACTAAAGAATAAATAAATGTGATATAACCGGCCAGTTCACTTAAGCAGACTCTACAATCTGTAACATCACAGGCACATGGGATTATATCCTGCTTGGTTTCTGAGTACAACGATGCATGAAAATAGCTTCTAGTAGGCTCCGAGGAATATGCACTTAATACTGAAAACTGAGATTCTATTCTCTAAACTTTCAATGAGTTGATAATGGGAGGACAACCAGGGAGCAATCATACCTCCATCCTACAGCTTTTGCAGCCACAATCCTTCTGACTTAAACACAGTTCAAAAACCACAGCAAACTTTGGTTTTTCATTGTGAAACTGGCTGTCTCCCTATGAGGACCCTGTAAATTGTGTCTGAAAATGAAATTTGTAGGACATTCTTTGAACCAAAAATCAAGCTGCAATTAACTTCCAGGCCTGGCCTCAAAAGCAAATATCAGTTTGCTTGTTCTGACTTTTCCTAAAACAAACAACCGCTCACAGTCCAAACGTCAACTTCAGCTCTCAGTTCACAGAATGAGGGTCATACAGACATACAGCACAGAAACTGACCCTTCGGTCCTACTCATCCACGCTGACCAGATATCCTAAATTAACCTAGTCTCATTTGCCAGCATTCGGACCATATCCCTCTAAACCCCTCCTATTCGTGTACCCATCCAGATGCCTTTTAAATGTTGTAATTGTACCAGCCTCCAACACCACCTCTGGCAGCTCATTCCATGTAGATACCACCCTCTGCGTGAAAAAGTTTCCCCTTACGTCCCTTTTAAATTTTTCTCCTCTCACCTAAACCCATACCCTCTAGTTTTGGACTACTCTACTCTGGGGAAAAGACCTTAGCTATTCGCCCTATCCATGCCCCTCATGATTTTATAAACTTCTATAAGGTCACTCCCTCAGCCTCTGATGCTCCAGGGAAATTGCCCAGCCTATTCAGCCTCTCCCTAAAGCTGAAACCTCCAACCCTGGCAATGTCCATGTAAATCTTTTCTGAATCCTTCCAAGTTTCACAACATTTTTCCAATGCAGAGGGTCCAGAATTGAATGCAGTATTCAAAAAGTGGCCTAACTAATGTCCTGTACATGACCTCCTGACTCCTATACTCAGTGCACTGACCAATAAAGGCAAGTGTAACAAATGACTTCTATACTACCCTCTCTACCTGCAACTCCACTTTCAATGAACCATGAGCCTTCACCCCAAGGCCTCCTTGTTCAGCAACACTCTCTAGGAACTGTATAAGTCCTGCCCTGATTTTCCTTACCAAAATGCATCACCTCACATTTATCTAAATTAAACTCCATCTGCCACTCTGCCTCCAAACCAAAATGATAAAAGCTAAGAAAAAATCAGCAAAGTTTTGACACACTGCTGAATTCCCCCACTATCAACATCCTGAGGGTTATCATTGACAAGAAACTGAACTGGACTAGCCATAGAGCAGGTGTGAGGCTGGGAATCCTATAATGAATATCTCATTTCCTGACTCCTTAAAGCCACTCCGCGATCTACAAGGCACAGGTCAGGAGCGTAATGGAGTAATGGAATACTCCCTGCTTACCTGGATAAGTACAGTTCCAACAACACTCATGAAGCTTTACACCATCCAGGACAAAGCGATTCACTTGTTTGGCACCATATCCGTAAATATACACTCCCTGAACCAGTCACACTCAATAGCAGTAGTGTGTGTCACCTGTAAGATATACAGCAGAAATCCAGCACCTTCCAAACCCATGGCCACTCTCTTCCAGCAGGCCACGACCACATCCACCTGTAAATTTCACTCCAACCAGTCACCATTTTGACTTGGAAATAAATCACTGCACCTTTAGTGTCACTGGGTCAAAATCCTGCAATGTCCTCCTTCATGGCAATGTGTGTGTATCAATGCAAAATAGACTGTAATGGTACCAGAAGGTAAATCACCCCACCTTTTCATGGGCAACTAGGGGAGGCCCTAAATGCTGCCCCAGCCAGTGATGTCCATAACTCATGAATGAACAAAAAAAATTCAGAAAGTTACATTCCACTGCAAGTTTCAACACAAACATACTTGCGTTTTTTTTTCCCCAAGTAGTGTCAGAACAACATTCAACATCAATTAACAAAGAGGTGTGTATGAAATTCGGTTGCATATCATATGGCTTTAATTACTAGTTTTGTTGACAATCATGATTACATTTTTCTTCCACCAGTTGGTATTTTATGTTAGTATACCTGTTAACATTGAAGTATTGACTTACAAATGAATTGGAACCATAAAGATAAAGAAAGTTCCTCAACTGCTCCAATGAAACAGAAGATTTTAGTTCAGTGTGTATTGTTCCAGCTAAACCTAAAAATAAATGTTCTTTTCCCATGCATCCAATTTCAGTTACTGATGCTGTTTGCTTCTTTACATCCTTATCTATGTCAAGCATTTGGTCATGCCTGTAAAGCTGGTACTTCTGAGACCATGAAGGGTGCTGTGTAAGTGCAATTTTTTCTTTTATTTTTCTCTGGAAGGCGAGTGACAATAGGTGGCCTGCTTCCAGGCATCTGCCAGAGGCATCGACTAACAACCTGTTCAAAAATGCAACCGAGAAGCCTGAGGTGATCATCCCCATGCCTACTTTCCCTTACACTTCCTCTGAGGAACAGACAAAGCTATGGAGCTCTGTGATTTGTGAGTGGAATTTTAAAAATAAACACCGAGTGACCGTTGGCCTCTAATTCAGCATCACCAGCTGAAATGTTGTGATCATGATTTTCTTTTTGCCCAACAGATATAATGCGTTTGCTGCTTGTGTGCATGAACAAACTGACCGCAGTACCATGGTGTAGAACCTAATCAAGTATTTCTAGTGAAAGGGAATGTGGTAATTATAGGGGACAGTATAGTTCCGGGGATAGATACGTTTTATCTGCAGCTGCACTCATGAGATCCAGTAATTGTGTTGTCTGCCTGTTCCGAGAGATTGGGAAATTTCCTCATGGTTGGAAAAGAAGTAGAGTGGGAGGGAGGAGCAACATCCAGTTGCCAGGGTGCATTTAGGAGCCAAAGACATAAGTGGAACAAAAAAATGTGGCCCATGGAGAGCTTTTAAAAACTATGTCTTGAATTGAAGCCTGAAGGGTAAAGATGTCTGGAATGTTACCAGAACCATGTGCAAGTTGGCATAGGGTCAAGCAAATTAAACACATGGCTCAAAGAGTGATGTGGGAAAAATGTTTGATTTCTGGGGAGCTGAAACAACTACTGGGGAAAGAGGAACAGTTTTTCTTGTCATGGGCTCCACATAAACCAAGGTAAGATCAGAGTGTCAGCAAATTATGTATCTAGGGCAGTGGCAAGGACCTAAAACTAAAGGTGTGGCTTGGAGAAATTTTGCTTCAGGGGTAAGGAAGGCTCAGATGATAGGAAATTTAGAACTCTAAGAAAAATGCAAAGGCAACAAAATAATGTTTCAAGTTGGCCAACGAAAGTGAGTGTATGACACTAAGATTTAGAGGGCGTGGTTTTCTCTTTCCCGAGAGGTGGTAAAAAGGGGAACTAATGGGGCAAGTTGGCCCAGCAGAGATACTTAACCACTTCTCACCACCTCACTAATTAAGGATTAAGAAAAGTGAGAAGCTCAATGGGTGACTATCTCAACCTGCCATCAATTAGGGCTCTTAAGTCGTTAATAATTTGTCAAATAAAGGCCTTTGCTGATCACTTCACTGATTACTTGCCTCCATAGTAGACAATAAATTTTAGTTTCCCAATTGATAAGTCAGGAAGACCTGCTAGATTGGGGACTAAAACAGAAGTTGCTGGAAAAGCTCAGCAGGTCTGGCTGCACCTGTGAAGAGAAATCAGAGTTAACGTTTTGAGTTCACTGACCCTTCCTCAGAACTGTTCTGCCAGACCTGCAGTTCTGAGGAAGAGCCTAAAAACGTTCTTGTATTCTCACTACTGGCTCCGCTGATGTAGGCCTTGACTAGTGGACTTTCGGACTCAGAAGCTCCTCGCCTCTGATAGGCCACAGCTTCAGACAATCCAAGATCATGATTTGCTGAGGAATTCAGCCGGTCAGCTCTTAATGAGTTGCTTGGTGAGCAATATGGTGCGTTTTCTTGGTGAAGATTCTCTTTATTGGAATGTGCAAAGCCTTTACTATAAGATAAATGAACTAATAGTAAATAGGAATAAATGGTTTAGATTTAAGTGTCTTTGCAAAGACATGGTTTACAAAAGACCAAAATTGGCAAATAAATGTTCCAGGATACACAATGTTTGAAAAAGCAGCTGGCGTAAAAAAACAAAGGGAATAGTCCTAAAAATAAATGATTGCATTAGAATAGTGGCTAGAAGTGACTCAAATGCAGGAAATGTAGTCAGCATGGAATTGAGGATAACAGGGATGAAAATGCTGATGTGAGTAGTTCCCAAGCCTCTAACAATAGTTGTACTGGAGGACAAGAGCATCAAGTAGGCAATAATTGAAACTGCTATCAAAAGTTATATGATAATTCTGTGAAACTTTAACCATCATATAAAATGATCAACTTGACAAAAATAGTCTTGAACTTGAGTTTGTAGAATACTTTTATGACAGATTCTTGGAACATTATATTATGGAACAAAGCTATTTAGGATGTGATACTGCATAATGCGGCATGGATATTTGGTAATTACAAAGTAAAGCAACGCCGTCATTTACCTGGCCACCCTGTGCCCTGGCACCCTACACATTTTCACTCTATTCCCTATCTACTTAGTACCCTACCCTACCCTAACCTACCCTAACCTTACCTCAGGTTAAACCACCACCAGTCATCGCTCTCCAGTCAGAGAGCAGCCCTGTGATCCCCAGGACTATGGTGACTTTATCTTTAAATCCCTTCTTAAATAAAGCAACCAAAAATACACGTGGTGCTCCTGGTGTGATCTCATCAATTTTCTCTGTACACTGTAGCAAGACATCCTTACTTCTATGTTCCACGCCCTGACAGTAAAGCCAACATTCCATTTGGTGGCTTACTTACATGCTTTACCTGCTTTTTATGACTCCTATACAAAGTTAGCCAGATCCCACTGCACCACAGCGTTCTGTAGTCTCTCTCCGTTAAATCAGGAAATCGAGGAATATGGGGTACAGGCAAGAAATGTGAGTTGAGGCTGAAGATCAACCATGATTGTACTGAATGGCAGAGCAGGCAGTAGGGAATGTATGGCCATTGCTTACATTTTTAACATTCCTTGTACTGATGGTAACACGTTCGTTTTAAAAAGGTTACTACTGCTGTTGCAATTGAAATCCAAAGCTACCTCTTCCCATCACTTTAGAGCTTTGGAACTAAACGTGTTGGGGTAGAATTCCGGGATAACCAGGTGTAGAGCTGGATGAACACAGCAGGCCAAGCAGCATCAGAGGAGCAGGAAAGCTGACGTTTCTGGTCTAGACCCTTCTTCAGAAATGGGGGAGGGGAAGGGGATTCTGAAATAAATAGGGAGAGAGGGGGAGGCGGATAGAAGATGGATAAAGGAGAAGATAGTTGGAGAGGAGACAGACAGGTCAAAGAGGCGGGGGTGGAGCCAGTTTAATTGGGGTGGCATGGTGGCTCAGTGGTTAGCACTGTTGCCTCACAGCCCCAGAGACCCAGGTTCAATTCCATCTTCGGCCGACTGTCTATGTGGAGTTTGCATATTCTCCCCAAGTCTGTGTGGGTTTCCTCTGGGTGCTCCAGTATCCCCCCACAGTCCAAAGATATGCAGCTTGGGTAGATTGGCAAAGCTAAATTGCCCGTAATGTCCAGGGATGTGTAGGTTAGGTGGATTAGCCATGGGAAATGCAGGGTTGCAGGGATAGGGTGGGGAGTGGGACTGAATGGGATGCTCTTTGGAGGGTTCGTGTGGACTTGGTGGGCTGAATGGTGTGTTTCTACACTGTATGGATTCTATGAGCAAAGGAGACTACAGGGGAACAGAAGACAGTCATTACACACCACCAGTAATGTCCTTTTGAAATCAATGGATTTTTGTTTCAGGGAACAAGGTCCGATTTAGTCACTGCAATTGCGGAAGTTTGTGTTCTCAATTTTTTTCCCTTCCACCCCAGCAGAGACGGGAGTCGTTCTGGTTCCCAGTTTACATTCTTTTGTCAGATTATCTTTCATGTCCCCCAGGAATGGAGACCTGACTTCATTCTCCCTAATTTAAAAGTGATCATTCCCTTTGCGACTCTCATTCATTCCCCCATCATGTTATCATGGCTGCTTTTTCCAGACCTATCTCCTTGCAACCGTAACAAATGCAATACTTGCTCATTTGATTTATCTTGTGCTGTTTATCAAATTCTACATTTAACAGAGCTCTTCCACTATTACCCAGCACAGCGAAAATTTTTCCAGCAATACCTGGCAGCATGAAGTTCCAAAATGGATAAATATTTTAAGTCCTTTCATATCTGCTGTAAGCATCGAATGAGAAACTAGCAAGCCCAATGTCCATAATTCTCCAGTCCAACATGCAAGGATTCACAAAATCTATAATCAAAAATATTCTGCTGTGATCCACTTGGGGACAAATCACTTTATTTAAGAATAGAGCTGAATTTCTCTCCAACCAATAGAAAGGATTGCAGGACAAATATTCAATTTTAAGTAATTAACTTTAATAATCAAACAAAAATTAACATAGACTAAATATTTGACAGGCAGCTAAGACACTAAACTAAAGAATAAAGTTGTTTTGCATTGTCAGTTCCAACGGACAATAGAAGGAATGCTGTAAAAATCTATATTCAGTTGTTTTTGTGTTCCATCAGAGCAAATGTATGATCATGCCGACAAAAATAATCAGAAATAATGCAACCGAGGACTGCAATCCTTGGTGATTCCCCCAATACACCTGAGCTTGCAGTAATAGTTCTAGCTCAATTTTGAGAGTCCACCTAATGTCAGTCCCCAGGGTAGACACAAAATTCAAAATCTATCCTATTGTACCCAACAACTGCAGAACAGCAATAAACAAAGCTTTGATCAGGTCACAGGATGAGTGTTGGTTCAATTTTATGACTGAGGTACATACAAAATATTCAGCTGGATGCAGTTCACTGAAAAGTTATAAGGATACTCCATAGTATCAACAGCCTAAAGTATCTAGAAATTATTAAGACTTGGGCTGAATATTTGGTTCCCTCAGAGCTGTGACTGGCGGTGTACAAGAACTAGAATGGTCCTTCTGGCTGGTGTGCAGGGACCTGACTGCATTCTGGAATGTAGTGGTAGCCAATCAGAATTGTTAAGAGTCTCATTGGAATCTGTTAATGAAAGTTGAGCTCCAGATTCAGCGAGACCTAAGAAACCCTTCCTGCTTATCTGGCAGCAGGTTTGCCTGTCAAGGACTGCCCGTCTCCCCTCACCCCTCCCCCTCCTCTCCTCCCCCCCCACCACTCCCCCTCCCCCTCCCCGACTCCCCCTCCCTCTCCCTCCCTCCCTCCCTCCCTCCCACTCCCCCTCTCCTCCCT
>NC_063351.1:22084057-22139532 GCF_021869965.1 Rhincodon typus | reverse complement strand
GCTGGATGAACACAGCAGGCCAAGCAGCATCATAGGAGCAGAATTTCTGCTCCTATGATGCTGCTTGGCCTGCTGTGTTGATCCAGACACTGTGTGACTTTCCTTTAGCACCATCAGACAGATTAAAGGCAGCAATTAACAATGACATTCAAAACCTGTACTTAGTCTCCATCAAAGAAACTGAGGGACCTCCCAAAATAATTGAGGAAGTAATTGACAAATGAAGCTCAGCCACAACAAGCCTCCATTGTGGACTTGAATTGCCCAAAGCAAATTGTATGGGAGTGCTTTTGATTAGTGTTTTATTCAATGCAAGTTTCAATTTATCTCACCTTATTAGAAAACAATTTTTAGGTAGACTCCTGAAGCAGCATCATTTGCACGATGATGTGCAGTTGGTCACCATAATCTTGCCTTTGCCTCATTCTCTACAATTATTGAACAAATCCAGAGACAGGTGACCTCCGCTGTGTAAGTACCTGATGTAGACTCTGCATGTATGACAAAATATGTTGCATGAAGAGCTCTGCAGTGCTACCACATTTATTCATACTGTGGTCAAATCAATTAGAGTAGGGGAAATGCGATACATCTCCTCTAACCAACAGATCCATGAAGTTTCAATTGGAACTGTCCCCATCAGCAGGCAAATATTTAGGAACAGAAGCCACCTGTAGGAGAGAAGGAGGGGAAAGAAAACAAAGGAGTTGCATTAGTTTAAAAAAAGTCTTTGAGACATGTTAGTGCTGTTTAGGTAAACTATCTTGGCTAAAATAGAGAATTAACTTCCAGTCTTCCTCAGAAAGCACCATAAAATCCTTAATATGTGCCAGAACTACTAAACAGCTCCAGTGTCTCATCCAAAGGTCAGTGTCTCTGGTATTTCAGTACTTATTTAAATATGGCATTGTAAGCTGAATGGTGTTCTCACAAGTCCTGGCATGAGGTTGTTCCCATAGTTTTGTATCTTGGAGGTATGTATGCATTTAACATGCAAACCAGTTTATTCACCTGAGAAATCTTGGAGTCCCAGAGTAAAATCTTTGTTTTAGATTGTGTTCATTTCATGAGCTGTTTACGCCAACAACCTGTGGGTTAGTTGCATAAATTTGTAACTTAGGGATCAGCATCCAAAGTTTAGAATCGTACAGTTCAGAAAGGCACTTTAGCCCATCGAGTTTGTACTGTCAAAACTATGCCAAATCTACACTAGTCCCACTTTCCCGCACTAAACCCATAGCCTTAAATGTTATGACACTTCAATTGCTCATCCAAGTACTTTTCAAAGGCTTTGAGTTTACCTGCCTCTACTGCCCTCCCAGGTAGTACATTCCAGACCCCCACCAACCTCTGGGTGAAAAAGCTTTTCCTGAACTCAGCTCTGAATCTTCTGCCTTTCACCTTAAGAGTGTGCCTACTTGTTATTGACCCTTCAACAAGGGAACCAGCTGTTTCCTGTTCACCCTGTCCATGGTTCTCATTTTCTTATACGTTCTGTTGGATACCTCCTCAACCTTCTCAGCTCCAAAGAAAATAACCTGAGCTTACCCAGTTTCTCTTCATAGCTAAAGCACTCCCATCCCAGGTAACATCCGAGTAAATCTCCTGTGCACCCCCTCCAGTGTAATCATATCCTTCCTATGGTCTGGTGACCAGAACTGCACATCACCTCAGGTGTGGCTCAACCAAAGTTCTGTACAGCTCCAACATAACCTCCCTGTTCTTATAATCTTTGCCTTGACTGATAAAGACAAATAGATTGAACACATTGGATGCACTAAAAATTAATGTTTTCTTTAAGAAAAAGTAAGCAAAACACTGGGTTCTATTTCTAGAGGAATGGAATTCAAAAGCAGCGAAGATATGTTAAACTTATATGGAGCCTTGTTAGACCACAAGTAAACTATTGTGTCCAGTTCTGGTCGTCATATTGCAGGCAACTTTCAAGAGACTCTGGAGAAGATGCAAAAGAGATTGGCAAAGATAATATTAGAACTGAACATTTGTAACAATAAGGAAAGTTTTTACAAACTGAAGTTTTTTCCTCAGGTAAAGGAAAGCGGAGAGGAGCCCTGATAACAATCTTTATAGTTACGAAGGCATTTAGGTAGTCAAATTTAGAGAGTGTTTCCAGATTGAAGAAATGTAACTGTATGACAGCCATTGTTAAAGAAGGAATTCAGATGAAGTTTCTTTACTGAGGGAGTACTTAGAATGTGTAACAAACTACAACACAACGATTGAGGTACATGGCATTGATGGATTTCAGGACTGTAAGGATATGTTGAAATAATGAGCTAATGTAAAATGGGTGGAGGCTAGTGTGGAGTTGGGAAGGTTAGTGTGAAGGATAAACATTGCTTTATACTTATTTGGTTTGTTTCCAAACTTATTCCAAACCAAACCAAACTTATTTGGTTTGAGTTGACATAACTCTTTTCAAACATGAGCATTTGCTCCAGTTTCGTAGTCAGGGAATCTAACGACGTGGTGACGAATGCTGAAGTGAAGAATGAAAGTAGATTCCAGACGCATCACTTCATTAATTATGCCAGAGATCTTAGAGTTCTTACAGAGAAATGAATTAGACCATTTGAGATATTGCATAACTCTAACACCACAATATCATTTTTATCCATATACCAAGTATGTCATCTTCCCCCCCAAAAAATCAATTCAACACAACTTGGAAGTTACATGTTATTCAAATAATGAATGCTAAATGAGACAGGTAATCTGTCTCCAACCCAAACTTTCCCACAACAGTGAAGTTGACAACATTCACCATAAATCATGTCATCCAGAACAACCCTTTTGGATTTATTGGAAGTTTTGAAGTTTCTACGTAGAAGAGACCCCTGCAAGTATAACAGCAAAGTAGGCAGTGGTACTTTTTGAGATATGATATGATGATATAGTCGCAATTTAGATGCATGGAAGGGTTTCATTAAGTGCAAGTGTCACTTCTTAAATCTGTTTTAATCTCCAATTATAATAAATTGTCATGGCCCTTTCAAAATTTTTGCCACTTTGAATACAGTATATAATCCATGAATTTAGCCCATCCCAAGTTACGTATGACAATTTTATTAATATATAGGAGTTAAAAGGGCTTTTCTTTTCATGGATTACAAAGGCTGAGATTGAGCTAAGCAAACCAGCCATTAAGTTTTAACTTCTTTAAAAATTTCTTTGAATGAAACTGAAGAAAGCATGCTTATTTGGAAATCAAAATATTGACATAATGGCATGATGATTTTCTGGTGAGTGGATGTGCTTGAAATCAGTTTCTTCCTAACTAATTGAAATAATGAAGACTGATTTTTTAAAAAGTTTATTAGAAAGTATATGCAACTTATGTTAGTGGCTTTAGTGATGTTGAGCAGTGTGGAAAAGCATTGTCAATTAAATTCTGAAAAAACAACTTCGTAAATTGAACGGGTTCCGGATATATGGGCAGGTGGTATTTAAATTGGAAATCCCAAGTGGAGGAAGTGGGTACTCAAAGATTTCTAGTTGCTTAATCGTTGCTACAGTCATATATTTTTAACAACTGGGAGTTTAAACCTGATCATAAAGTAATAAATCACTCTTCTGCCAGGCCATTTGGATCATTATTTTTAAGTCTTAGTGGCAGTGACCTGAAAACTAGCCTAACTGCAACAAAATTGTGACTGCCATTTACTTAATTGGGGGTGGAGCAATGATAATTACCTTCTAACTTGCTTTGATGAGGGTAATGGTGGAGCTGTACTAAAGTCCAAGGAAATAAAATGAGCAGCATATCACTCACTTCATAATTTCCTCTTTGCAAGGATTCCTACACAGACCAAGTCCCAGGAAAATCTTGCCATGCCTGTTAAAAATTTACAAATATATATTTATTCAGGAAAAGCTGTCTGGGTTATTGAATTCCAACCTCCATATTTAAAGATAGTACTAGTTCAAAAAATTGTAGCGTGTCCCCTAATATAATTCTGGTCAGAGTTAAATATATCACACTTTCCAGTTACTTTTTGACCAGTGCTGCCAACATTCCTTTGATCATATCAGCTTATATCAGAGTTAGCTGGTGAAACTCATTCTTATAAGCACTATTCTCCTATATTGTCAGTGGAACATCTCAGTGCAAACTTATCAGGTTAAAATGCTAAAATAGTTTAAGTGTAACCAATTGCCATGGGATTTCCCTCAAAGATGTGCAGGTTAGGTGGACTGGTCATGCTAAATTGTCCATCATGACCAGGGATGTGTAGGTTAGGTGGGTTAGCCATGGGAAATATAGGATTATAAGGTTGAGGGGGGGTGGTGAGTCGGTTGGATTTGTTGGGCTGAATGACCTGTTTCCACACTGTATGGATTCTATGATTCTAATTGAATGAATCGATGTATAAGTTATTTTCTAAGGGTACTGGCTTTAACTTCTCTAGAAAATTCTAAAGCCTGCTAATTTGACTGGGACATTAACCCACTAATCAAATTCCTGTCCGCTATTTCAGAAAGGAGTTAACGACATTACTTCAGTTATTTCATGAATTTTATGTTAGGGGAAACCTTAAGACTTAAGCTTATGTTTGCTATTTGCACTGCTATTTCCACAACTGATGTAGCGGGAAAACAAACTGATGTTTAGGGTGGATTATGGAGAGGTATTTTCAACATTAAATAAAGAAAGGAAGGGGCTAGTTCAAGTGTGGGGAGCATTGATGTCACCACAAAGTGAAATCTGATGTGTATACACCAAGCAATCATTCCACACATACTTATTGCTCAGTCAACGGATTATATTAAAATTATTCCATCAGGCATTAATAAGAATAAAAATGTGTACCTAAGGCCAGGACTGCATGGAAAGATAGGTAAAATTTTACGTAAAAATAAGCATTCAATACTTACACTACAGAGAGTAAAGAAGGAATCGGCAAACAAAGGACATAGGAAAGCTATAAAAAGCGTAATAAAAACATTGACTATGAAAGAATAATAACAGAAACATATTGGTGGCAAACTTTGGTTCTGTTCCATATTTTCGTTGTGATGGGTGTTGTTTCATGCAAAATGGCATCTGCACCATATGCAAACAATCCTGTGTGGCGCATCCCAGTGTTGTCTTGGTGAGGGCATCCACAACTTGTGTTCAATGTATGTGGAGCGGGTAGATTGGGATGCCAGCCTGTGTGTAGTACTGACTTCCCAAGGTGCCATCTTAAACCTCAACTCCACAACAAATGCTGTGTCTTAACCAAACACAGCCAAAGATGAATTCATTACCACAAAGAAATATTTAAAAAATTAACACCTGCATTCAAGTCGTTAAATTTTGCTGTGCTTGGAGTTTCTTTATTGCTATTCAAAGTTGCTAAAGTCAACAGGAAGTAATGTAGTACATTTCTTCAAACTTCAAGATTTAGACCACACATTCCCAGTCATGGATGTTGTAATTTCCATTCACATTGCATGTCGGAGAGATTGACCGGGATAACTCAAAGCAAGAAAAGCAGTTTGAAGATGGGGGGGACAGGGAAAGAAGTACTCTCAATAGGAGGCCATAACTATCCTGGCATCCGTGATGTCCAGGGATGAATTTTCCTTCCTCAAGCTGAGACAGGATAAGTGTGTGATGTGTCACTATTTTGTACAGGAGATGTTTAATGAACTTTGCCATTTCTTGCAGTTAAACCTAAAGTCTCATGGCAGGGTGAGCAGAGTACTGCCCTGGCTATGAAAGTCAAGAACATTATCATGCCTGGATTTTTCCAGTTTGGAGCAGGCAACATTTGTAACATCACCCAATTTTGCCATCCACTGATGTTTAAAGGAGATAGTTGATGCTACTTATACCAGGAGAGGGGAGTGCACTGCATGCTCTTTTCCTGTGCAAAAGCATTTGAGGTGTACACATAGCTTCGCAAAGGTATCAAACTGCCCTGTTGTGACATTTTGCCAATCCCTAAATGAACAGTTGGTGCATCAGCATGCTCAGCACATGAAACAGTTGGGTGCCCGGTATCCTGGCAGCAGCCATGACCCTAATTCTGTGACAGTCCACCGTAGCATCAGTGTCAGGGTAGATCACAGAAATATATCATTCAGACCGTCTAATTTATACCAGACCAGCCGCCACATAAGCCCACTCTCATCCGACTTCCTCTAACCCACAATGTCCTATGTTTTTTTCCCACCTCAAGTGACCAATTCAGTTTCCTTTAAACACACGTGTTCTGTTTACTTCCTTGTGATAGTGCGTTCCACATTATAGTCCATTTTTGTCTGAAGAATTTTCTCCTAAATTCATAATAAAAACCAAAAGAACTGCGGATGCTGCAAATCAGGAACAAAAACAAAGTTGCTGGAAAAGCTCAGCAGGTCTGGCAGCATCTATAAAGGAAAAAACAGAGTTAACGTTTCGGGTCCAGTGACCCTTCCTCAGAACTGATGGTGGCTGGGAAAACGCCAGTTTATATGCAGAAAATAGGGAGGTGGGTGGGGTAGGGAGTAAACGATAGGATAGAGCCCAAAGTGAGAGAAAGACAGTTGGACAGACAAAGGAGTTGCTAACGATCAGGCTGGGAGGGTGAATAGTTGTTAATGGGAACTGTTAGTGACTAACAACAGGAGGTGTTTAATGGCAGGCTATGTGGTAACAAGGCCTGGTGTGTGGGATAGGGGGCTGGGACATGGGAGAGTTTAGGGCCTAAAATTATTGAACTCAATATTGAGTCCGGCGGGCTGTCGGATCCCCATGTGGAAAATGAGGTATTGTTCCTCCAGTTTGCGTTGGGCTTAGCTGGAACACTACAGCAAGCCAGAGACAGAGATGTTGGCCAGGGAGCAGGGTGGTGCTTTTTTGCGAGCAGAAAGACCCTGAACTACCTGTTGCCTGCCACTTTAACGCACCACCCTGCTCCCTGGCCAACATCTCTGTATCTGGCTTGCTGAAGTTTTCCAGCGAAGCTCAATGCAAGTTGGAGGAACAATACCTCATTTTCCACCTGGGGACCCGACAGCCCGTCAGACTCAATATTGAGTTCAATAATTTTAGGGCCTAAACTCTCCCATGTCCCAGCCCCCTACCCCACACACCAGGCCTTGTTACCACATAGCCTGCCATTACACACCTCATGTTGTTAGTCACTAACAGTCCCCATTAACAACTATTCACCCTCCCAGCCTGATCGTTAGCAACTCCTTTGTCTGTCCAACTGTCTTTCTCTCTCTTTGGGCTCTATCCTATCGTTTACTCCCTACCCCACCCACCTTCCTATTTTCTGCATTTAAACTGGCGTTTTCCCAGCCACCATCAGTTCTGAGGAAGGGTCACCAGACCCAAAATGTTAACTCTGTTTTTTTCCTTCTCAGATGCTACCAGACCTGCTGAGCTTTTCCAGCAACTTTGTTTTTGTCTCCTATATTCATAATTGATTCCTATTGTACTGTCAGAGGTTCAACCTCTCAATGATTTGTTAAACTGAGAGCCCAGCTGCTTGTTTGTGCAGATATAAAAGATCCCATGACCACATTTCAAAGCAGAGGAGTGGAGTTATTCATGATGTCCTGACCAATACTTATTCCCAGTGTCTTGACCAATTGCAGCCCTCAAACAACATTACGATAAACAGGGAGACAACAAGAACTGCAGATGCTGGAGTCAGAGATAACACAGTGTGGAGCTGGAGGAACACAGCAGGCCAGGCAGCATTAGAGCAGCAGGAATGTTGGTGTTTTGTGTCGGGACCCTTCTTCAGAAAATCAATAAACAGATTAATTAATTATTATCACCTAGGAGTTGTGTGCACAATGGGCTGATATCTTTCCTACATGACAGTAATTGTGCTTCAGTCATATTCCATTGATTTTAAAGTGCTTTGGATGTCCAGTGGTCATAAAAAAGTGTTAAATAAGTGCAAGACCTTCATCGGTTTTAGAGAAAAGAGCTCCAGCCTGTTCAATCATTAATGTGTCCTCTCTGTTCTAGTATCATTGTTTGTTTTATTTTTTGGTACTTTCTCTAGTGCTTCTGTTCTTGCCAGGTTTTCCTCCCTTGGCACAATGGTTTGCACGTTGACAGTCAACCCTTTCTTAAACATCATCATTTTGGACTCAGGAGCCCCAATAGCATTTGGCAGAATTTTCCACATTTACTGCAGATGAAGACAATGGCTTCATTGAGAATTGCCACTGTACACTTTTAACAATGGAAGGTCCGGAATTTGCAAAGTGCACTTTAAAAGTAGTTTATTTAAAGTTCTATGACAGTTTAACGATTGGAGGGAATTGCACTGTTAATAAATGTGGACTTCGTTTCAGTTTTCACAAAGAAGGTGAACAGCAAAATTGTGGCACCTTGCAAAGCAGAGGCAGAGCAGTGAAGAATGTAATTCGAGGAAAGTTGGCCTTAAGGAAAGCATTCATACTTAAGACAGATAAGTCTTTCAGATGTAATAAAAGTTTGCATTCATGAATCCTGAGAATGGCTAGGAAAGAAATAGAAATAGTGCTGACTATAATTTCCAACAGTGATGTGAATGAAAAAATTGTGATATTTGTGATTAACATTGCCATGGAGGCAGTAATTAAACTAGGAACGCAGAAGCTAGATAGTCTTTCTTATGGATTTATAACTATTAGTTGGCTGTAATTAAAAGTCAAAAGACAAGCAAAGATCTTGTATTTATAAAGTGCCTTCATGACTTCAGGCTGTCCAAAAGCACTTTAAACCAAGTATTAGACTATTGAAATATATTCATACTTGACAATGTAGAAAATGTGGCTGCCAACTGAAGACACAATATGGAAATTTGCTAATAATATTGAATTATGATATATAATTATAACAAGCTGCAGTAGGTCATAGTCTAGCAAAATGGGCAAATAGGTGACAGATGCCATTGAATGTAGAAAATATCATAAATTAAAATTGAAATGAAGTCGTCACTAGTGTGGAGTGCTACACTCTATGATGTGAAAAAAGAGGATGCAAAGGAATTAATAGCTTTTGAAATGAGAGTTTGGCAGAGGATGCTTAGAATCAACTGTATGGACAGAAAGATAAATGTTGGGGGTTAGGTCAAACCCCCAGTTCAGTATGCAAAAGGGCTGCTCAGTACATTCGGATAAATATAGTGAAGTACAGACTTCAGAAAGACCTGACAGCCATGTTCTGGTAACAACTGAAAGAAAACTTGAGGGCAAAACAGATGATGAGGAAGAAAAATCAGATGGTGGCTAACATTGAGAAATGGACAGAGGAAGACTTGAAGAAAGCCAGAGAAAACACCAGGTTATGCTAATGGCCCCACTAAAGCTACAGAAGAAGTGAACAAAAGAATTATTGTGATCGTTAATACAAAGGTCATTAAGAATGGCAGTAAAACAGGTAAGAAAATTAAAGAAGGCAACAGAATCCTTGGTTTTGTAGCTTAAAGGTCAAACAAAAAAGACAAACTGTTAAAACTGTAGAAAATTTCCAGCTGCAGTTCAAATCTTGTGCACAGTTTCTGGAGCCCTATTATTGAAAGAATCTAGGGATACAGAAAAGCTACAGGTTAAAGTTTTGAAGGGAACCATGAGAAGTTGAGGATTTTCTTGCTTGATTTGTGAACGTTAAGAAGTGACCTGTTATTGATCTTCAAGATCATAAAGCTTCATGATAGAATAAATATTGACAGAATATATCCACTGAAAGTAAGATTGTAACAAGACACACACATTTAAGAGAATTAGAGCCAAATGGGAGGTTAGAAAACTATCATTGCATAAACGATGATATGTGGAATTCTCAGCAATAAATCTCTCAAAGAGATTGTGAAAAATCAATAAATACTTTTTTAACCAATTAACCAATGACCTTCAAAAAGTGAAAAATTAAGGTCTTTGGAATGCATGCAGGAAGAGGGATAAGTAGATGCCTCATGAAAAGCTCTGGTGCAGACTTGATGGGCAAACTAGCCAGATTCTACGCTGTGATTCTAAGATAGCTGGGAGAACTTTTTTTTTAGTTGTTCCTGGATGTAAGCATCACTGGCAAGCCCTTAACTGTCCTTGAGAAGGTGACAGGGAGCCTTAAAATATTGCATTCCCCGTAGCGTAGATGCTCCAACCTTGTTGTTGGGGAAAAAGTTCCATGATTTTTCTTCAGCAAAAGTGAATTAAAGGTGACATAGTTCCAACTCTAGGTGGTGACTTGGAGGGGACTTGAGTCAGGCAGTGTTCAAACATCTCATTGTATGCTTGTATTTCTAGATGGTGAAAATCACAGATTTAGAAGGCACTGTTCAGGAAGTTTGATAAATTTCTGTGGTGCCTTTTATAAATACTGTTCATTTCTTTTGCGGTGTGTCAGTGTTGGATTGGGTCACAATCAGATTCCAGCATCTGCAGTAATTTGCTCCTACATGATCAACTGGGTTGCTTTATCTCAGATGGTGTCTGCAGCAGTGCATTAAGAAGTGAGGACCCTAAGTCGGGCAGTCAGAATCATCTAGAAGAACAAGAGCAGTGAGAAAGATATAGATAGACTGGTGACAGACCTGTGTGGGTTTCAGGAACAACAGTCGCAGTGAGGTTTAAAGGAGCAGTAAGAGTAGAGAGGTCCCACAAGCAGGCAGAGGCAGTGGTGAGAGCTGTGTGAGATTTGGGAATGGCAGCAGGAAGGAATGTTGCCTCTTGGGTACCGAGATCAAGGATGTCAAGGAATTCCTGCAGGATATTCTGAAGAGGAAGAGTGAACAGACAAGAGGTCGTCTTCATGTTGGGACCAATGACACAGGAAGAAGAAGAAATGAGGTCCTGCTCCATAAAAGCAGATTTTATGGAGTTACGTAGAAAATTGTAAAGTAAGACTTCAAAAGTAGTAATCTCCAGATTACTCCAAATGCCACACAGTGGTAAGCAGAAGAATAGAAGGATAGAGCAGATGAATGTGTGGCTGGAGAGATGGTGAAGGAGGAGAGGGCTTTAGATTCTTCAGGCATTGGAACCATTTCTGCTGTTTTCAGGACCTGCACAAGTTGGATGTGTTCCATCTGAACAGGAACAGGACCAATATACTCTCAGGAGGTTTCAAAACTTAAATTTTGGTAAATGCGATTGGAAAACAAGAAGACATAAGGTAGATAAGGAAATGAGTTCTGCAAGGCTAAGTGGAATGTATTTTAATGCAGAGGGCCTGAGGAATAAGACAGATGAGCTGAGAGCACCTGGGAGTATGATATTACAACTATGACCCAGACCTGGCTGGAAAGTTTGCAGAATTGACAGTTCAACATTCAGCAAGGTCTCAACAATGTACTCAGATGAGATATAGAGTGAGATAGAAGAGGAGGGATGGGGGTCATAATATTAATGGAGGATCAACTACAGCAATGAGGAGGGATTATATCTTCAAATAATCATCAAATGAAGCCACATGGGTCGAACTGGGAAAAAAAAACACAAAAGATCAACCACTTTGTTACATGTATACTATAGACCCTCAAACAGTCAAAGAAAGATAGAGTATCAAATATGTAAACAAATTCTACAGAATTGTAAGAATAATCAGGCAGCAATAGTGGGAGATTGTAACTACCCCAAACTTTAACTGGGGTAGTTTAGTCTGCAGGTAAAGAGAAAGCAAAATTCTTGAGTACCAATGAAGAGAATTTTTTTAGCTAGTATCTCAAAAGCCCAATAATGGAGGAGGCAGTTCTGGCCCTAATATTCTGAAATGGGCCCAAGCAGATAAAAGGCTCGTCGGTAGGAAAGCATTTTGAAAATGATGACCATTTAGGATCGAAGAGGATAAGAATGGGCTGGGAATAAAAGTTCTAAATTGGTAAAGGCTAATTTTCCTAAGATGTGATTTGGCCAAGTGGACTGGGAGCAATTGAAGATGAAACAGTGTCAGAGCAATGGGAGGCTTTGAAGAACAAAAGCACAAGAGTACAGAGCAAATATGCTCCCTTAAAGTCAAAGAGTGGGACCAAGAGCAGAGAACCCTACATTGCAAGGAGCTTTGATGTTAGGATTGGGGAAAAAGAAGAGAAGCTTATTGAAGACACTGGAAGGTCAATATGACAGACGCTCGAGAGGAGTATGAA
Source organism: Rhincodon typus (assembly GCF_021869965.1). Classification (NCBI taxonomy): domain Eukaryota; kingdom Metazoa; phylum Chordata; class Chondrichthyes; order Orectolobiformes; family Rhincodontidae; genus Rhincodon; species Rhincodon typus. Next base: position 22,127,452 of record NC_063351.1, on the reverse strand, counting down.
ACATGCAGGGGGAAACTTAAGGAAGTTAGGAAAGCTAAGAGAGGGAATGAGAAAGCATTTATGGGTAGAATGGAAGTGATCTCTAAAAGGTTTATTTTTTAAAAAATATAAAAAGAGCAAGAGAATATCTAGAGAAAGAGTAAGGCCTATTAGGGACCGTAAGGCAATCTCTGCGTGGGAACCAGGAGATGTGGGTATCGGGTGGATGAGTGTGAAATATTAGAAGAAATTAACAGAGCGAGGAAGTACTAACAGACTTAGCAGCTTTAAAACTGGATACATTTGCAGCCCTGAGTGAGATGTCTCCCAGGTTGTTGAGGAAGGCAAGGGAGGAGCTATCAGGGGTCCTGGCAGTAATGTTCAAATCTCCTCTGGATACAGATGAGGTGCCAGAGAACTGCTATCGTTGGCCAGCCGTTAAAAAGGGGAGGAAAGGACTGATGATGAAATTATAGGCTAGTCAGTCAAACTTCGATGGTGGGAAAGTTATTAGAGAAATTCTGAGGGAGAGAATATTTCTGCATTTGGACATACTTTGATTAATCAGGGATAGGCAACATGGATGTTTTTCAGCACGGATTTCTTAAGGAAGGTCATTTTTGATAAATTTGACCATTTCTTTAGAGGAGATAACCAAGAATGTTGATGACTGTAATGTATTGAAATGGTTGACATGAACTATAGCAAGGTTTTTAATAAGGTCCCTCATGGCAGACTGGTCAAGAAACTAAGTGCCCATGGAATCCAAGGCAAAGTGGCATGTTGGATCCAGAATTAGCTGAGAGGCAGGGAGCAGAGGATAATGGCAGAGGGATGTTTTTGTGACTGAAATTCTGCTATCAGTGAGGTTTCATAGGATTGATGCTGGGGCCCTTGGTGTTTGTGGTGAACATAACTTATTAGACTTGAATGCAGGAGGTACCATCAAGATGTTCATGGATGACACAAAATTAGTAGTGTGTTAAATAGTAGGAAGGATAGCTGTGTACTGCAGAAGGATATCAACCAGCTGGTTAGCGCGGCAGAGCAGTTGCAAATAGAATTCAACACAATAGAGTATAAGGTTTTGGAGTAGATCTGTAGCTCGGGTTGTGGGTGTTGAGGTTGGTTGGCTCGCTGAGCTGGTTTGTTGTTTTGCAGACGTTTCGTTACCATGCTAGGCAACATCCTCAGTGCAGCCTCCGATGAAGCGTTGGTGTGTTTTCCCGCCGGGTTTTTAATAAATACAAATGGTTATGAATAAATACAATTGGAGAGGACCATTATGGCAAGATTCTTATACACTATAAATGATAAGACTCTGGAGGATACTAAAGTCAGAAAGACCTTGGTGTGCATACTGACAAATTCCTGAAGGTAGCAGGGCAAGCAGAAGGCCTTTCTTAGCTGCGGCACACAACACAAAGTCAGGGAGATTATGCTGGCACTGTATAAAATGCTGTTCAAGCCACAACTGGAGTACTGTGTATTGTTCTGGCTACGCGTTATAGGAAGGCGTAATTGCACCAGAGAGGGTACAGTGGAGACTTCAGAGGATGCAGCCTGTGCCAGAGAGTCTGAGCTACAAGGAAAGATTGGATAGGCTGTGTTGGTTCCTTTGGAGCAGCAAAGGTTAACAGAGGACTTGATAATTGTGTATTAGATTATGAGAGGCATAGATGGGGTGGATGGAGGTGCACTTTTTCCATTAGTAGGTGTTATAGTCCAGAAGATAACTGCATTTAAGCAGAATTTGAGTCCACTGTTATGTAAGAACTTCATTTGAGTTAGTTACACTCCATAAAACTCTCTTCCACTGATTACGAACGCACCATATTTACACAACCAATTCAAATGCAATTAACTCTCAATTATATAGCCATCACTTGTACCCTTATTCCATTAGGTTTCAGGCATTCCTTCAGACCATATTAGATGTTAAAAGTAGAGGAGTCAATAACTAATGTACATAGATTTAAAGTAAGAGGTAGAAAGCTAGTAGGAGGGATGAGGAGAATGATTTTTTCACCGAGGGGATGGTTGGAGTCTTGAACTCAAAGCCTGAAAGGATGACTGAGCCAGAAACTCTTGAAATATTTAAACAGTATTTGAGATCTTCACATGCATTGCCATGACCACAAGGGCTATGGGCCACGTGTGGGCAAATGGCATTATTATAATCAGATCTTTGTTGACTGATGTGCACACGATGGAATGACTGGCCTCTTTCTGTGCTGTAAATATTTCTGAGGCTGTGGACAATTTTGGGTGTTGCTGAAACTGCATATTCCATCAAACTCCTGACTTGTGCCTTTGGATGGTGGAGAGGTTTTGGAAAGTTAAGAGTTGAGTTACATCACAGACTTCCCAACCTCTGACCTGCTTTTGTATTCACAGCGTTTGTATGGCTGGTCCCATTAAATTTCTGATCAGTGGTAAACCCCAGATTGTTGATGATGGGGAATTCAACAATAGTAAGTCCACTGAGTGTCAAGAGGACGTGGCTGGATTCTCTCTATTGAGATGATCTTTGTTTGGCACTTTTGTGGCAAGAATGTAACTTGCCAATTAACAACTCGAGAATGCACAATGTCAAGTCTTGTGGCATGAGGTTCTTCAGCACCTAGTGGTATTTAACACTATACAATCTTCAGTGAATTTCCCCAGTTCTGGCTAAACTTTGGAGGTAAAGTTATTGGTGAAGCAGCTAAAGATGATTGGATGTAGGATCTCATCCTGAGGAAATCCTGTGGCCATTTCCTGGGCTCCAGGTGATTGGATTGAGACAATCTTAATCATTTTCCTTTGTGCCATCCTGATTCCAATCTTTGGAAAGATTTCCACTTGGTTTTCATTGACTTTAGTTCTGCTGGAGTTCCTTGATGCCACACTTGACCAACTGGAAGGAGTTGAAGGAGACTGGGACAATGGCTATTAGGTGTGATTAGGTGAGTGTGACTATTATTTGACTCATCTGTGGGACAGGTCTCCCAGCTTTGTCAAAGATATTGGTGAGAAAAGCTTTGCAATGTCAGCTAGACAGAATGTATCATTGTTATCTTTGATACCTAGGCATGTCTAGTTTTATGTGTATTTGACTTTTCTGTGGTAATATGATACACCTGAGTGGCTGGCTCAGCCATTTTCAGGATTGTTTAAGAGCCTATCACATTGTTGTAGCTCTGAAGGCCAGTCCAGACAAGGACAACAGATTTCCTTCCCTGAAGTACATGCCAGAATGATCTTATAACCAACAAGTAGTTTCACCAGTGGTATTAATGAGACCAGTATCTTATTTGAGATTAATTACTTGAATTTAAACTTATCCCCCTCAAGAAAAAAAGAGAAAAACCACAGGGTTAAAATTTGAACCTGATTTTCCAGAGTATTAGCGAGGCATCTAGATTACTCAAGTCAGCAGTTAATTCCAGCTGACTGATTTTAAGTGTTATCATTGTACTACCCATCCTGTTTAAAATTCAGGCTTAAGGAGTCTGATTACCAAGTTATGGTAGAAAACTGGGGGTCTAAAAATGGGTCATTCAATGATTCCTGCAAGTACACCATGTGGGAACTTTTCGCAACAAGCTGCGTCTAATTTTCTAATATTCCTTTTTAGTCTGCTGATGTAGGAAGACGAGGATATCTGACCAGAGATTCTGAAGTCAGTGAGAAAGGGACCCTCCACCCAACTCCTCAAAGCATTAAGAGTGTCCATGCTACCCCTGTATAAATTATATATCCCATTTTTATAGAAAGAAGAAAATAAAGAACTTGCACGGATTTAGCATGATTCAGAAAATCCTGCTGTGCTTTGCAACTAATTAAGTTTCAATGCACTTCTTTTGGCACGTAATTGTTTTAATGTAGGAAACATGGCCAATTAACACTAACTACTTGTTATAGGTTTATATTGTAATAAATAAATAACATATTATTTACACATTTTTTTTTAAAGGTTGCACCCAGATCCTCAGAAAATTACTTTATGAGATCAGTCAGGTGCTCCCAAAAATGCTCAAAGACTATTGATGATTGGGAAGTTATGCCTGACCTAACTCTGCAGTGGTTCCTGTGATGACCTTGGGTGCGGCAACTCCTGGTAGAGGGAGCCCGTGAGCCCATCTCCACTCCCCACTCTAATGGCTCTGAGACTGAAGGGCTGCACCCTGCATATTTAGGACATATCCTCCACTCTGATGGACTTAGATTTTCAAGATCCTTCTCTATAATGATCATAGATTAAGATTGTACTGCAGTTTGTAACCATGCATGAGGTTTAACCTTTCATGTAATATCTTATATCATACCAAGTAAACAGACATTTTGTGCCATCTTTGTGATGTGGCATTAACCAGAGTTCGCCTTTGTCCTCTCAAAGAAGAGCAGGGGAGTTCTCCCTGATATACTGGTCCACATCTATGCCTCATTTGAAGAGAAATAGATATGCTGCTCATTGGCCTGGATTTTGCAATGCATTAAAGTCAACACTGTCAATGTTCGCTATTATTGCCTCACTGAAACTGACAACAACTTTGGGAACTTACACGTGCACAGAATAACACAGACATTCAGAAGTTACAATTAATAATTCTGTTGGTCCTCAGGAGGATGAGCTGATGAGGTCCAACTCCAGACAGTATAACCAAAACATTCAGTGAGGTGATGAAAACTTCCACTTCTACACTGTTAGTCTTGCTGTTAAAAACCATTGAGAAAGTGACACCTTGTTCAATGAGATGCAACCGGGTTTTTAATGGTGTATGAAGTTTGTAAGTACTGCTTAATATCCTCAAACGTCAGCAGTCCAAAAAATGTCAATCATCAAGACCCTTTAAAGATTTAATACTTGAAAATGTCAAACAGTCGAAACCACTTAAACTTGTGAAAACAAACATTGTGGAATTGACATATATCAGACAGTCAGAGCTGTCAATCAACCAGGGGCTTGGGTGTTTCATGCAAGCAATGGTTTTCCGACTCAACTCCATTAAAATTACGGAGAAGTAGGCCAGGCCTTATTTTGCAACAGAGGCAGCTAGGTTGGAATTGCTGGGTGTGGGTTTGCATTACAAAACAATTTGCAGAATTAAATGACCCTGACAAAAATTGGAAAGCCCCAACATGGAGTTGAGTCTCCTGGAATCAAGTCCGATTGCCGTTTATGAAGTGAACCCGAGTTCATACAACTCACCAACGATCTGAAGTGAGTTCCAATGAAGGATCATTGGACTTGAAGCATTATCCCTGCTTTCTCTCCAAGATGATGCCAGACCTGCTGAGTTTCTCCAGCAGTGTCTGTTTTTGTTTCAGATTTCCAATATCCATAGTTCTTTGTTTCAATTCAGGAGAAAATGGTGCCCAGTACTATAGACTGATTGGCTGTTTGCCTGGTAGCTGGAAACCTGTTTCCCCTTGACCTGGTACCGGAATTAAATAGGCATTGGGAGAAGGCATTTCTCAGAGATTGCTAGATCTCTGGCAGCAACATCCTTGGAGGACAGCAGCAAGTACCTTGCTTCACTGCTGATTGAAAAATCTAACCCAAGAAAATGTTCCTGTTTATACTATCTTGCTGTGTGCAAATTGGTTGTTTGTTTGTCTTTAATTCCAAAACTCTTTGTTAATTGGGAACTGTTTGTAAAGTACAGTTGGATGTTCTAAGATCTTGAAAAGATGCTATGAAAATGAAAGTTCTGTCTCGTCTTATCATAAAAATTGATATGAAACAGGCCACATTTTACAAAAAGAAAAGAGACAGCAATTTCCATTTTAAATTACTGAAAGCTACAGTGTCTGTCATATTAATATCTGTGAATTACAATTATTTTTCTCATGAGAAAGATCTTCAAAATCATTTTTAAAATAACCTTCTATGATGTAGTTCACTGCAACTGTGTGATATTCTTTATTTCTTTAACAGTCATACAAATCCAGTGTTGGAAGAAATCACTTTATCTTGGATGAAAACTAATTATGAAGCACTTATTCCAGCAGTGCCTTGTCTAGAGATGTAAATTCCATCAGCACATAGTTCATAAATAACAAAGTACCGTTACTCATTTGTTTTTGTGGAACTATGCAAAAAATGTAATCTTGTTTTGCATTGCATAAACAAAGGCTGTGATCACAGAAAATGAGGCTTATTGCCTGTTTTATGAGGACATGAAATTGATTTGGAATATTTTCTCACTGACAGCAGATAATGTTTGGTGAAACAAATCTGAAAAGAATATTTTTCAAGTTTTGATGCATATTTGTGATATTTATGCAGATATTATCCATTTGACCAAGTTTAAATCTTTTCATGGCACTTCTTAAAAATATCCTTACATATATTTGCTGATCAGTTTACTAAATATATTTTTCCCTTCAAAACTGAAACCATGAGTTTTACAAAACATCAGAAAAACGTTTATTGTGGTTTGACCTGAAGAATGAAATTATTGCTTTGACTGGAGTCTTGAAGCTCAGTTGCTCAGTCAAATGAACTAAGGAATGTGCTAACTTAGATAGGCTCTTGCTATGTGCATAGATTTGAAATAACTGCTTTATGAATAAACTATCTAACTCTTTCTCCATTGTAAAGAAGTATGACACTAACGTAACTTTGAAGCCTTTTACGAGAAATCTGGTGCTGATTTTGTAGAACCTGTGAATTTTATAAATAAGTTTTATTAGAAAAAGTGAAATTCACTATTACCACACAGTACCATTTTTCACATGGAAAGCATTTTCCTATTGGATCACTTCAGTCAGATAAATTAAAGCTGTGGTTTTCCAAAAGGTCCTGCATGATGGGAGTTTACTGGAATAATCAATAATACTTGCTTAATAGGGCATGTTTCATTGAGCACTGGACCAGAATCTACTCCTTAACTAACTTAACTATAAACACTTTGTGTTGCACTAAAGTATAGTGTCTATTCCATAGTTGATGATAAGTTGAAATTCTCCATCAAATTGGCATTGCAGTCCTCAGAGTGAAAACACTAAACTCACTAAGGAGTCTAATATGAAGAACAATTGAGCATTTCGGGCCTATACTTGCTTAAGTTTAGAAGGATGCGAGGAGTTGTCATTGAGGTATATAAGATGCAAAATGAGATTGACAAAGTAGATGTAGAGCAGATGTTTCCCATTGTGGGGCAATCTAGAATGAACGGTCATTGTTTTAGGCTAAGGGGAGCTAACTTTAAAATGGATGAGGAAGAATTACTTCTCTGAAAGAGTCATGAATCTGTGGAATTTACTACCTGACAGTGTAATGGATGCCAGGGCACTGAATAAATTTAAGGAGGAGATAGACAGATTTTTAATTAGTAGTGAGTTGAAGGATTATGGGGATTGGTCAGGAAAGTGGAGTTGAGGCTGAGAGGACAACAGCCGTGATGATATCGAATGCGAAGCAGGCTTGAAACAGGCTGATTTGCTTACTCCTTCTCCTAGGTCATAAGTTTGTACAGAAAGAACACATCCATATTTTTACAATATTTAAAGGTAAAGTGTTCCACCATCCTTCAGTGTCTTATTTTGTCCAAGATAAGATGTATAGCAAAGTCTTTTCCCTAGGGTGGGGGTGGTTCAAAATAGGGGGCATATTTTTGAGGTGAGAGGAGAAAGTTTTAAAAAGGATCCGAGGGCAACTTTTTTTACAGAGTGGTTTGTGTGTGGAATGGACTGTCAGACAAAGTGGTGAATGCAGCTACAGTTACAACATTTAAACGACATTTGGATAAGTACATGAATAGGAAAGGTTTGGATGGAAATGGTCCAAATGCAGGCAGGTGGGACTAGTTTAGTTTGGGAACATAGTTGGCGTGGACTAGTTGGACCAAAGAATCTGTTTCCATACTGTAAAACCCTATAAGAGCAAGAGCTGCAAAAGAGCATTCATTGAAAATAAGTTGATGGTGCAACTATTATGAAAATATTCAAGTTTCTTCAGGAGAGATCAATTTCAGGTATATGTGGTTTGTCAGGTAGGAACACACTAGCCTGCAACCTCTAGGTTACCAAAAATCAGAAAATGAGTTAAGTGATATGCATGAAGCTTTTCTGTTCCTCTGATGCTGCCTGACCTGCTTTGTTCCTCCAGCTCTACACTGTGTTATCTCAGACTCCAGCATTAGCAGTTCTTACTATCTCTGAAAAATTTTTCTAAGGCCAGTTGTGGACATTAATTTTTTGACACTTTTTGCCATTTTCTCCAAGTTGAACTATAGTCACAGAACAGTTGCCAGCACAATGTAAGATCTTGTTGTACATAAAATACTCCTGATCTTTCCATGCTGAAAGCAAAATATTTTAAATGCAACTAAAATTAGGGAAATTCTTTGGATGAAAATTTAATGACAGAAGATGGTATTCAGTGAGCTTCCTATGAATTTATGATGCAACAGTTAAGTCTAAGAGCAGACTGGGTTTGTTAATTATGTTGGACGATCTTCACCATTAACTGTTTCAGAGCTGAATTTTATAGCTTATACCATGTAAATCATTTTTTCAGGTGTTACATAAAGTTGTAAAAACAATTACTTCTTTACAAAAGAAGTGTTGTTACAAAATACAGCATACACTTTAATTTGGCAAACATTAATCTTTGTTTTTGGCCAGAAAGCAGCTAAGGTTGTTGCAGTTCTTGAAGAGTTAATGCAGGAACTAATTCATTTGGGCTAATTTGCTAAGAATAAAGTAAAGTAGAATAAATAAGAATGAATTTTTCTCTTTTTAACATTAGATAAAAGCAGCTATTAATTTTATCTGATCGCTGTAAATGCACCGGCGTGGATCTTATTAATAAGAGTACTGTAATTAGTAGTTCATATAGAACACTTAATCAGATTTGGAAATCAAACTACTTGTATAATCTTGCAAGCTGTTTAATGAGTTTTCTCTATTGGTCTAATCATAGTGGAGGTTGACAAAATTTTCTGTTAACATCTGATGGCAGTCCTTTCAAGCTTAGTCTAACAGCCAGCATTAACTAACTTTTGCAGTATCTTCATAATTGAACTTTTATAACTAGCACCAAAAATGGCATAATAAACTTTTCTTTCCATAAATTTGATGCGACCTTATCAGGTGAAAGTTGCTGCCATTGATGGATGGAGACCCATTGAGCATCACATACTCTCAGTTATTTTCAACTTCATTCACAAAGTATAATTAGCTATAGGGCTATATTCTCTATGTGATTCATTACCTTGATACTCAAGGGCATCTTAAAATGCAGTTTCACCTCTATGATTTGAAATAAATGAGGGAACCTCCTCTTTTGGGTAATGGAAACTGGTATAAAACAATCGCTCTTTCAAAGAAAACAAATAGGTTTTACCCTCAATGAGAGAGATTTATTTGCAGAAATAAAGAGTGCAGGTAAGCAGTTTGCTCTTAGAATGCTTTCCTCCAACTCATTTAACCTCCATCCTTATCACATATGGAAGTTGGAATAAAGGTTTGGATTTGTGGACCAGCTTGTAATCATTAAACATTTTTCCTGCCTGTCTTGCTATTACAACCTTCTGTTTTTCCGTGTGAGTTTTTACAAATGAAGGGAGTGAATTTTTAAATACATCCAGAATTACTTCTGAAGTGCCTCATACCTAGTTTCGAACTTTAGTGCCTGCATTCAAAATTATTTTGCTTTACGTTCTCAAATTTTATACAAGTCTACCCAGGCTGTTGCCAGATATTCCAAAATTTCTGCCTGTAAGATTCAGGGACCAACTCGTGTGCAGCAAGCATAGACGTTTATTGCTACCTCAGCCTGTAGAAGCCTTCTCAGAGTATACACTGTGTAAACCTCAGGAGCTCTTTCCATCTGCCTGCTTTGTAAGACCCAGGTGCATTTTCTTTAAGCTGCTTCATCTGCTTAGCTATCCTTTCAAAGAAATGAAATATGTCTCAGCTTTCGTGAAAGTTTTGAAGGGCTTGCACAAATTTAAACAGCACCCCATTGGGGTTTTGATCAGAGTCAGATCTTTCCTCATCAAAATGTTACCTTTAAGTCAGAGGCTTTCTTTTTAATTTTAAGGCGGTGTTCGCTTTCTCGCTCATTTTCTCTTGCCTGAAATGCTCTTTCCCTTTGTTTGTGAAGGAGAAAACAGAGCTAACGTTTCGGGTCTAGTGACCCTTCCTCAGAACTCCGGACCTGAAATGTTAACTCTGTTTTCTCCTTCACAGATGCTGCCAGACCTGCTGAGCTTTTCCAGCAACTTTGTTTTTATTCCTGATTTACAGCATCCGCACGCAGTTCTTTTGGTTTTTATTCCCTTTATTTATCTTCTCTCCGAGTGTTCTTTCTCCAGCTTCAAGTTTAAGTTTTCAAATTTCCATTTCATTTATAATTGAATGCTCCCAAACTCAATTGACTCACCACATGGTTTGCGTTGTTGTTCTTCCGATTTCAAATGCAATACTATTACTTCAATTATATTTGCTTTTCTATCACCAATTTAAAGCTGAACTGAAACTTCTCACTTAACTCAATTGGACTAACGTTTGTTACTCCTTGCAAATTGTTCAGGGTTAAGTCTTCCACCTCAGAAAGGACTTAGCAACTGTCAAAGTCATGTTAATTTAATAATGCACATGAAACCTGGTGTATTTCCTCTTATCCTTTTCTAATTATTAGTACCACAGTTAATGGATATCCTGGGTGAGCTCCTTCTGTTACTTTGCAATGGAGGCTGAAGAAGTGCACTGTTGCTCTAGTTCCACTGCTCCATGGATGATAACATGATATTGAAAAAGGTTTTTTTTTCTGATTACTATAATCACTACATTGTCATCCTTTGTAGGAATTTGATGCAACTAAGTAGCTTACAGGGCCTATTGAGATGTTAATTAACAGTCAGCCATATTAGTTCAGGGCTGGTGTCATAGACCATCAAAGGATTTTTACTTCCTTATAAGATATTAGTGAATCAGTCAAATATTTTTACAACAACCCAGCAGCAAGCCATATTTGTACTTCCAAAGATACTGTCAAGACTCCCAACCTGTCAAAGCAATGAAAGTGCCTTTTTAAGGTGTAACACTGACATTAAGTTCCAAATAGGACAGGCAGCAAAATTGAGAAACTGACAGCTAGAGTGACAAATCATGGAGGTATACAGCATGGAAACAAACCCTTTGGTCCAACTCGTCCGCACTGACAAATATCCCTAAACTGATCTAGTCTCATTTGCCACCATTTGGCCCTTATCCCTCTAAACCCTTCCTATTCATGTACCCATCCAGATGTATTTTAAATGTTGTTATTGTTCCCACCTCCACCACCTCCTCTAGCAGCTCGTTCCATGCACACACCATCTTCTGTGTGAGAAAGTTGCCCCTCATGTCCCTTTCAAATCTTTCCCTCTCTCCTTAAACCTATGCCCTCTGCTGTTGGACTCCCCCACCCTAGGAAAAAGACCTTGGCTATTCACCCTATCCATGCCCTTCATGATTTTATAAACCTTTATACGGTCATCCCTCAGCCCCCAGTGCTTCAGGGAACACAGCCCCAGCCTATTCAGCCTCTCCCTGTAACTCAAGCCTTCCATTCCTGGAAATGTTCTTGTAAATTTTTTCTGAACCCTTTCAAGTTTAGCAACATCCATCCTATTGAATTTGTTGTGTTGGCAGAGCAATAAAATAGTAATGCTGTGCCCATGTCTGAAACAAACTTTGGGCCTTTAATATTGCAGTTGGTCTGCATGAGACTGGCACAATGAAACTGGTTTACTTTGAAGCAACTAGCTTGGGAGACTAGAGACCAGTGTCAGGGAAGGGAAGCAGCCACCTGTGTTATTAAAACATGTGGTTGCGGGATGCACACTGACTTCCCCAATATCAACCTTCTGGTCAATTTATTTCAAAGGCATATCACACATGGGCCTAAGGTGATGTGCTACTTTTTCACTGAAATATTAGAGATTGGACCAGATAAAGATCCGATTTTAGTAATTTACAGTACTAAAAAAAAATCAACAAATAACTTTAGCTTGTTTCTGTACAGTAAAATTAAACGATTTGTGAATGAGTAGTCCTTCCAAAATTCTTTTAAAACATTGCTTTAATTTGCATAACGTACAGAATTACTTTGCAGAAATGTAAAATTACCAGAAGCTTCTTTGAACAGTGGATGCTTCCATCTCACTACACATTTAGATATGTTGAAATATAGCCTGTAGTTGATATGATCCAATTAATATAGCTTCCCCTCCCAATCAGCCAGGAGAGACTCCCAAATGAAAGACAAACTCACAGTCAATCTATAAGTCATTATAAATGCCCAATTATCTTTTTCAAAAACTGAATTATTGTGTGAAACAAGGGTCATTTTGTAAAATATTGAAAATATGTTTACTGGACCAGTCATTCCTTCATGAATAAGTAACAAACAGACATTTTTTCATTGCCATGTAGGAAAATCATAAGTGCATTCTTAATATGAGTTTCTGATTTTCTTACAAGGAGCAAACAGAGAATATTTTTCCCTCAAGTCGGTTTACTTTAAAGAAACTGAGAACCACAAAAGAGCGGGAGGTACACCTGAATTCTTTTGAAATATCAGAATCCTATCTAGCAGGTATCATCTTCTGATGCCTCAAAAGAATCCATTAATAATTATCCCCAATGAATACCATCTTTGAGAACCACATGGAAATAATCCAAAGCAATTACTCCACTAAAGATACAGAGAAATGTCTTGTGGAATTCTATGCTGGAAGTCTCTGTGGAAATAGTGACCTCACCCCATGGATGGGAAGTGAGGGGCAAATCTGTCTCTGCAGGACCAGAAAGCCTATGATTTAATTTTGTAACTATCTGGCTATGAATGCAGGTCTCAAGGCATGGCTGTGCCTCAACTGAATTGGCTAGCAGTTCTCCAGACCCAGCAGCACCATCAGGTGAGGTGGCTGCTGCTGGGATGGTAGCAATCCCCCACAAGGAGCACCAAGGATTCAAAGATGAGTTTGCAGGCCCCGGCGACAGGGGGAGTGCATAACTCTGACTGAAAGGCTGAGGTTGATGGGAGCTGGATGGGGAGTGACGGACATTATGGTTGGGATTTTTCCCCTACACCCAGGAAAGGCGTAGATTTCTAGCCATAAGCAGCGATAGTTTATCAGGGTTAGAATTTAGCTATCCTCCAAAGACAACAACAAATGTTCACCAGCATATGCCAAATCTTTAGCTAGTTTGAAAAAATCTCCAAATCCAAAGGAAAGATCAGTGTACCAAAAGATTTTTAAATATTCACAGAGTGAACATGTGATATTGTCTTATTGCTTTCCACATCATTTTTGATAAGTTCTTAGTGCATTCAATCTTATACTCAGACACATTAATGAAACTGTGGCTGAAATGGAAAGATATCAATTTTTTGATCTGAATGGAGGAACAGAGAACTACAGAATGGAATAAGTGTATTGGGAACCTATGAACCTGGGAGCTACTTTGCTGCTTGTAGTTGAATCAGGTGTCAGCAGCTAAGGACTCTGAAGGTAAAAAAAGAATAAAATGGGAATTGGGCCAACACTTTTCATGACCCTTTTCAAAGCAGTGTGAAAATAACAGTCTGTCTAATTATTAGGTAAAATTGTCTCCAAAGTCCAGTTCTTTAGACATCTGAAATAAATAAGGTCATTCATCTCTGTCAGAAGCACTGTTGGCAATGAGGAAGCTTGCATTGGATGAGTATCAATATATTGTGAAGAATTTATTTTTAAAAACCGTCTCAAATCATCAACATCATAATTACTGGTCCCAAAGCTAGTCTGTTCAAGATTTACCAAGCTTGAGTTCATTCAAGCCAATTTGTCAGAATCAAATACAAAAAGTGAGATTTTAACTCATTCAACATGCTTGCACTTGCAGTGTTAAACTCATAACCAAAATCAAAACTCTTGTTTTTTTGTATAAAAAGGTCTTTATTTACATGACTTACGATTGCTGGTTTTTTTGGGGATTACAGGATAAAGGGCAATAAGCAGTGAATTTAAAAAAGTCAACCATCCTGTAATCTTTTACCCTCTCTTGTGGTTCTCATTGACAACAGGAGAATGGCTTCAGTGTCTCAATTTCTCTGCTCCTCACTCACTCAAATGTGCCTCTCTGTGAACATTCTGCATTCCGTTCTCTTCATTCCAACCTTAACATTAGCATCAAAAACACTGACAAGGGTAGCGCTATTGTTTTGTGGCTCACTGATCTCTACCAAGCAGAGGCTGAACAACAACCGTCCAACATCTTTCCTCCCACCACCGAGCATAAAGCCACTATCGATGACGAGCCATTGTGTCAAGGATTATCACTGATCACGTCTCTGGACATCTTCCATCCACAATCTCAAACCTCAAAGTCACCCAACTCTAAACAGCCAGCTTTTATCTTCTTCGCAAAATCCATGAACAAGACTGTCCTGATTCACCCATTGTTTCAGTCTGTTATTGCCCCACAAAATTGCTTTCTTATAATGTAGACTCAGTTTTTTCCTCCCATCTTGTCTTTACATACCTATATTCATGATTCTTCCACTGCCCACCTCCGTTTCTTGGCCCTCCGTTCCCCCCATCACGATGGTTTCAGAGTTCTCCACTTCTTCCTGAAATGGGCATCCAACCAGTCCAACTCTTCTGCCAGGCTGAGTTTATTAGTACTTTGAACAACAACACCTTCAACTCAACCCACTTCCTCCAAATAAAATGTATGGCTAGGGTACTCGGATAAGCCCTCGTTATGCCTGCCCTATTGTGGGATATGTGAAACATGCATTATTCCAGTTCTAAATGGGACCACACCTTCATCTCCTTGAGTTATGGAATAATACAGCATGGAAACAGGCTCTTCGGCTCAAACTGGTCCATGCTGATCATGGTGTGCACTCATCTAGTACCATTTGCCTGCATTTGGTCCATATCCTTCTAAACCCTTCCCATCCATGTATCTATCCAAATGTTTTTTTAAATGTTGCTATTGTACCTGCCTCAACCACTTCCTCCGGCAGCCCATTCCATATACGCACCTCTCTCTGTGTGAAGACGTTGCCCCTGAGGTACTTTTTAAATCTATCCCCTCTCACATTAAACCCATTCCCTCTAGTTTTCAATTCCCCATCCCTGGGAAAAAGGCTATATGCATCTATCCTATCTATGCCCCTCATGATTTTATACACCTCAATAAGGTCAGCCCTCATTCTCCTACTTTCCAAGGAATAAAGTCCTATCCTAGCCAACCTCTCCCTATAACTCAGGCCTACTAGTCCTGGCAGCATCCTCGTAAATCTTTTTTGCACACTTTCCAGTTTAACTGTCTTTCCTATTAATAGGGTGACAAAATGGCACGCAATACTCAAAGTGCGACCTCACCAACAACTTATTCAACTGTAACATAACGCCCCAACTCCTATATGCAATGCCTCGAATGATGAAGGCTAGCATATTAAATGCCTTCTTCACCACCCTGTCCACCTGTGACACCGCTTTCAGCGAACTGTGTACTTGTGCTCGTAGGTCCCTCTGTTCCACAACACTTCTCAGGACCTCACCTTTTACTGTATAAGTCCTACATTGGTTTGACTTTCCAAAGTGCAACACCTCACACTTCTGTATTGACTTGCATTTGCCAATCCTCAGCCCACTTCCCCATCTGATCCCTGTCTAATTTTTGATCACCTTCTTTGCAATCAATGATACGTCCTAATTTTGTATCATCTGCTAACTTACTAATCATGTCTTGTACATTCACATCCAGATCATTTATGTAAATAACAAATAGCAAAGGCCCCAGCACCGAACCCTGTGGCACGCCTCTAGTCACAGGCCTCCAGTCCGAGAAATAACCTTCAACCATCACCCTCTGCTTCCTACCATTGAGCCAATTTTGAATCCAATTAACTAGCTTTCCCTCGTTCCCACGCGATCTAACTTTCATGACTAGCCTGGTGTGCAGGACCTTATCAAAAGCCTTACTAAAGTCCATTTGACAACATCCACTGCCCTACCCTCATCCATCCTTTTGGTTACCTCTTCGGAAAACTCTAAAAGATTTGTCAGACATGACTTCCCGCACACAAATCCATGCTGACTATCCGTTATCAGACCTTGACTTTCCAAATGTTGGTTGATCCTGTCCCTCAGTATCCTCTCCAATAACTTGCCTATCACTGATGTCAGGCTCACTGGCCTGTAGTTCGCTGGTTTGTCTTTGCTACCTTTCTCAAACAACAGAACAACGTTAGCCATCCACCAGTCTTCCGGAACTACTTCAGTCGCTAAAGATGAAGCAAAAATCTCTGCAAGGGCCTCTGCAATTTCTTCCGTAGCCTCCCACAACACCTGTGGATGGACTTGATCAGGCCCAGGGGATTTATCCACCTTAATGCGCTTTAAGGCTGCAAACACCTCCTCTCTGGTAATATGTTTATGGCCCAAAACATCCCCACATGTTTCCCTTATTTCCTTAGCATCCATGATTGATGAGAAATAGTCATTAAAAATCTGTCCCATCTCTTGTGGCTCCACACAGAGATGGACATGCTGATCTTTAAGGGGACCTATTCTCTTCCTAGCCACCCTCCTACTCTTAATATAGCTATAAAACCTCTTGGGATTATCTTTAGCCTTATCTGCCAGATCTATCTTGTACCCTGTTTTTGCTCTTCTGATTTCAGTCTTAAGTGTGCTCCGACACTTTTTATAGTCATCTGGAGATTCACTTGAGCCTGATAGCTTAGACCAAATGTATGCCTTCTTCTTTTTCCTGACCAGAGCCTCAATATCCCCCGTCAGCCAGGATCCCTAAACCTGCCAGCTTTTCCCTTCACCCTAACAGGAACATACTGTCCCTGGATTCTTGATATCACACTTTTAGAAGCCTCCCATTTGCAAGTCATTCCTTTTCCTTCAAACAGACTCACCCAATTGATCCCTGTTAGATAAAAACCGAAAGAGCTACGAATGCTGTAAATCAGGAACAAGAACAGAAGTTGCTGGAAAAGCTCAGCAAGTCTGGCAGCATCTGTGAAGAAAACATCAGCGTTAACGTTTTGGGTCCAGTGACCCTTCCTCAGAATGGATGTTTTCGTCACACATGCTCCAGACCTGCTGAGCTTTTCCAGCAACTTCTGTTTTTGACCTCTGCTAGATCCTGCCTATTAGTCCCAAAATTGGCCCTGCTCCAGTTTAACACCTTAACCTTAACTTGTCCAGTATTTTACCATAACTATGTTAAAACTAAGAGAGTAATGGTCACTGGACCCAAAGTGCTCTCCGATTGACACTTCAGCCACTTGCCTGACCTCATTTCCTAAGAGGAGGCCCAGTGTTGCACCTTCCTGTGTAGGGCCCTCTACATATTGATTTAGGAAAGTTTCTTGGACACATTTGACAAATTCCACCCCATCTGCGCCTTTTACACTCTGGGTGGCCCAGTCAATACAGGGGAGATTAAAATCACCAACCAATACTATTCTATTATTCCTACAGGTATCTGCCATCTCTCTACACATCCGCTTCTCTAGTACCTGCTGGCTATTTGGGGGCCTGTAATACAGACACAACAGAGTGACCACCCCCTTTTTGTTTCTAAGTTCTAACCATACGGCCTCATTTGATGACCCCCAAGAATATTCTCTCTAATCACTGTTGTTATGTCCTTCCTTAGCAAAAGGGCAACCCCCCCTCCTTGCGAACTGTGTGCTTTCTGTCACACCTGTAGCTTCTATATCCTGGAGCATTGAGCTGCCAGTCCTACCCTTCTCTCAGCCATGTTTCTGTTATGGCTATAATATCCCAGTCCCCAGAGCCAATCCATGCTCTGAGCTCATCTGCCTTACCAGTCAGGCCTTATGTGTTGAAATAAATGCACTTTAAACTAGAAGCCTTTTCCCTCCTTTTACTGTGCTCCTGGCTATCCTGAATAGTAAACCTGCTCTCGATGGCTAATGCATTTTCCCCTGATTTCTCGATGACCCCTGTCTTATTCAGAGTCCAAACCCTCCACCAAACTTGTTTAAACCCTCCCAGGTAACACTAGCACATCTCTCCATGAGGATATCGGACCCCGTCCAGTTCAAGTGCAACCCATCCCTCTTGTACAGGTCACCTCGAGCCCAGAAGAGATCCCAATGATCCAAGAACTGAAAACCCTGTCCCCTACACCAGCTCCTCATTCATCTGGCATATCTTTCTATTTCTATCTTCACTGGCATGTGGCACTGGGAGTAATCTGGTGGTTACTACCCATGAGGCCCTGCTTTTTAACTTCTTACCTAACTCCTTTCGCAGGACCCCATCCCTTTTGTGCACATCGGGGCAAATGACACAAGTAGACAATGATCTCTGGCTGTTCACCCTCCCCCTTCAGAATGTTCTGCAACCGCTCTGGGACATCCTTGACCTTGGCACCCAGGAGGCAACACACCATCCTGGTGTCTCTTCTGCGGCCACAGAATCTCCTGTATGTCCCCCTCGGAATTGTATGTCCTATCAGTATCGCTCTGTCTGACTGTGCCCTTTCCCTCTGAGCCTCAGAGCCGGTAACAGAGCCACTGACCTGACTGCTGCTAGCCCCTGAAAGGTCATTCCCTCCACCCCGCTCCAACAATATTCAATGCGGTTTACCTGTTATTGAAGGGAACGGTCACAGGGGAACCCTGCGCAACTGCCTCCCCACTTTACCTCTTTTGATAGTCACCCAGCTATGTGCAGCCTGCACCTTGGGAGTGACCACTTCACTATAGCTCTTATCAATGAGGTTCTCTGCACCCCGGATGATTCTGAGTGCATCCAGCTCCAGCTCCCATTCCCTAACACAGTCTGTCAGGAGCTGCAGCCGGGTGCATTTCTCACAGGTGTCACCACCAGGGACCCTGGAAATCTCCCTGATCTCCGACATTCTGCAAGAGGAGCATGCCACTGCTCTAACTGCCAACCCCACTGCCTTCAGTCTAGTACGTTGATTACAATATTGCTGCTGCCTTCTACACTCACCACAAACTAAAAGATGTCTTTGACTTTGTTTCCAATTTCCACTATCTCTCACCATCCTATGCTTTATCTCCAAATCCTCACTTCCATTCCTTGATTTCTCTGTTTCCATTTCTGGAAATAGGTGATCAACTAACATTCACTACAAACTCACAAAGACTTACAGATATCTTCACTCCGTTTGTTCAAATCCTATTTTCTGTAAGAACTCCATTCCATTCTCCGAGTTTCTCCATCTCTCATATCTGTTCAAATGATGCAATCTTCCACAATAGTGCTTCTGATATGTCTTCCTTTTCTTCAACCAAGGATTTCCATCTTGTATCATTGACAGGATCCTCAACCATGTCCAAAGCTTTTCACATAGTTCTGCTCTCTCTGCATCCTGTACTGCCAAGAACCATTGCACAGTTCTTTTCCTCATCTTCCATTTCACCGGTTTCCCTATTCAACGGATTGTCCTCTGCCATTTCCACCACTCCAGCAAGATACCACCTCCAAGTGCACATTCCACTGCCTCTGCTTACAGTATTTCAAAGAGTCCAATCTCTCTACGACACCCATTCCACCCCTCAGTCACCCTCAACACCCTTTCCCTTTCCTACAGCACCATTGTGTGCAAGTGCAGGAGATGCAACACCTATTCTTTCACATCCTCATTTCTCACCATCCAAGGCCTAAACACACCAAATGAGACAACAATTGACTTGTTCTTCTTTCAATTTAAAATACTGTATTCATTGTGTATCACAGCATGGTCTCCAGTACATCGGTGAGACCAAATGTAGACTGTGAAACAATTCCATTCAGTTATAAGCGTGACCCTGAGTTTGCTTTTGCCATTTTAATTCTCCACCTTTTTCTCATTGTAACCTTTCCATCCATGGCCTATGACACTGTTCCATTGTAGCTCAATGCAAAGTCAAGGAGCAGCACCTGATTTTTCATCTCAACACTGTACAGTCTTCTGAACTCAATATGGAGTTTAGTAACTTTAGCTCATAGTCTCTGCCTCCATTTTATTATGTTGTTTTTGCTGGTTTGGTTCTTTCCTTATCCCTTCGCGTTGCAATCAGATGGCTGCTCTATATCCATTCACACTTCATTTGGACATAACCTTTGTTTCTTTTGCTATATGCATTAATGAAACATCTGTTTTGACTTTTGCGTCATGAAATCTTTTTGTTCATTAATCTCTGCTACCCTTTACTTTATCACAGTCCTTCCCTTTTGTTCTTTTAGCCTCCTCTGCACCTCACCACTGCAGTCCCCTTTCTCCTGGCTTAAAGCCTAATACATTTCTACCTTCCTGTTCTGAGGAAAGACAATTAGCCTGAAATATTGACACTGTTTCTCTACACAGATGGTGTTTATATTTACAGTTTTTTTTTGTTTTTGTTTGAATTAGAAAACTTAGCTTTTTAAAGATAGACACTTACCTTATTTAATTAATTATAAATGTAGTATGAAATTAAATAGGATGATTAGTGGAGGTGCAGTAAACATCATTGATAAATTGGAAATCTTTTTGAAGGCATTATCCTGCACAAGTAGCCCATTTGGCCTCAGTAAATGTTATTTTGTGGATCGATACTATCAGTCAAATAGAATTATATAAGAACATAACAATGGATCTTTAATTCAAGATTTAGTGTGTTATGGACTAGACCAAACTCCATTTAAATATACCAAGGAGATAGCTTAGACCCTAACCTTTTCTTAAAAGCAAGTATAAGGTGCTACATTGCAGATGTAATTTAATGGGTTATACTACCCTGCTTTAAGCAAAACACTCTGCATTTTTACTCTACAGTTAAAACGCAAAAACTGGAAAGAATTGCTATATCTTTAACTCTATTGGAAAACTTAACAGAATAATAGATTATTTAACTACTAAACAACAACTGTTCCTGTAGTCTCTGTAACGAGGTCAACTAGGTGGACATCATAGAAGCGATAGTAAGAACTGTCGATGCTGGAGTCAGAGATAACACAGGGTGGAGCTGGAGGAACACAGCAGGCCAGGCAGCATCAGAGGAGCAGGAAAGTTGGTGTTTCGGGTCGGGACCCTTCTTCAGAAATGGGGGAGGGGGAAGGGAGCTCTGAAATAAATAGAGAGAGGAGGGGTGGGGTTGGGGAAGGTAGGTGGTGGCGATAGGTGAGTGCAGGTAGGCAGTAGTGGGGGTTGGTCAGTGGGATGGGAGGAGCAGATAAGTGTGAGATAAGATGGACAGGTTGCGTCAGGTCAAGGAGGTGGGGATGAGAGGCAGGGTTGGTCATGGGATGAGGCCAGGCGTGGCGAGATTTTTTGTAGGGAGACTGTTTTGTAGAGCACCTGTGCTCTGTTCGCGACAAACGACAACACTTTCCAGTCGTGAACTACTGAAAGCTAAACTAAAACCCTGTGGGAATCTGAATCCACCCATTTAGGCTGTTTCTCTTGTTCTAACTTTTTAAAAAAACCCCAAGATCTCACAGGCTGTCTACTTTATTGGCTTGGAACAGACCTCTGTCTCAACCTCTCTTCATATTTAAAAATGAAATACACTTCTTAAACCCTATCTCTGTAACCCTGCATTTCTCATGGCTAATCCATCTAGCCTGTGCATCCCTGGATGCTTCAAGGCTGTTCAACATGGCCAATCCACTTAATCCGCACATCTTTGGACTGTGGGAGGAAACCAGAGCATCCGGAGGAAACCCACGCAGACACAAGGAGAATGTGCAAACTCCACACAGACACTTGTCTGAGGCTGGAATTGAACCTGGATCCCTGATGCTGTGAGGTAGCATTGCTAACCACTGAGCCATTGTGCCAGCCCTATGCATAATTGCAAAGAAACTGAGAGAAATGCCTTTGTTAATCAATGAGTGCCCAGGCAGTCACTGTGAATTGACCATCCATGCATCTTTCAGCAAACAAGTATCTGGGGCTGGTACTGCAGCCAGCTGGTTCAGATTTCTCAGCTGTCATCTCCCTGTCCTCTCCCTCATGTGTACATGTCCACCACCTGGTGGTTTCTCTTGATCTTCACTCTGCATGCCCCCACTGGGATGTCTCTGAGCTGGTGTTAAGCTGAGGTTATTAGAAAGCAATGAAATCTTGTTCATCAAAGGTACCCAGTCCCTCATTTTACAGGAAACCTCTAGATAAAGAAATGTCTCACAATATTTATGATATGAAATAGCCATGGGTGTAAATAATGTGCAAAGTTACAGTGGCTAGAGTTTTTATGCTCGGTGAAAAAGGATTTTGCCTCAAATGATTGATAAACACTGATACTGGCATATGGTTGGTATATTTAATATTTTCTAGTAGGATCCGTCTGTGAGTTTGAGTCCGTTTGAGTTCATTACTTGGATCTACATTGTTGGAAAGACAGGCAGCTGTGAAGACCTGAGAAGCCTTGCAGTCTTTAATTTAGACTGAAAAATCAACGACTTTAGATGTGCCCATGGTTGTCTGTGCCTTTGGCTGCCTGCTCAGTTGATCAGGTTAAATGACAATTGATCAGCTTCGGGCCATGTAAATAATGTCAGCTTTTAACTGAACACTTTTCTGCCACTCAGTGGGTGTTAACAAATAAAATTGGGCCTCAGAAATAGGTGTAGGCCATTTGACCCTTCAAGCCTGCTCTGTTATTGAACACGATCAACACTTGATCTGGTTATGGTCTCAACTCTACTTTCTTGTCTGCCCACCATATTCCTCAACTTCCTTCTCTCTCACAAAAGTATTAAAAAAATGTGACCACATGAAATAAATTCAATGACCCAACTTCCACTAATTTATGGGGAAGAGAATTCCAAAGACTAATGACCTTTTGAGAGGAAAATAAGTCTCTTAATTTCCATCTTAAAAGGGAGACCTGCTATTCTTCAACCAGATCTCCTGGTTCTAGTCTTTCCAAAAAGGAAGAAATCCTGATATTTCACCTTGTTATGAATCCCTTTGTGCCTTACCTGCTAGTGATGGATTGGTGCCACACTGGTCCTGATACCTATTAGGCTGCAATTCCAATGGAAGGCTAAATATTTCATTTTAACAAGTGAAGCAGGTGAAGAAAGAAGGATAGTACTTGAAAATGAAAGGAGAATTTCCATCCATTATCGTGCATAAGGAATGTTATATTATTCACCCTATTTCAAAATGAGACTTGAATGACGCTGGGTCTAGACATCTCATAACCAATATGATTATTTCTTGACTCTGCTTGTATTTTATTGCATAGCCTTTGCTATCCTTACTAATATGGATCTCAATAGCAGCCAGATCATGTTTCCCTGATACGTGGACATCTGTTTTGTTTTTAACTTGTGGTCATAAACACCAACTCTCATACCATATTTACATCATTTATAATAGGAACAGAGCTTTTACACCATAATAGCTTTTCATGATAGTTTCCCAATTCCTATTGGTCCTTTGACCCCTCAATTGCACATCAGCATTGGTTTATCTTTAGACTTGAACTTCTTGCTACCTCATCTGGAGTCAGGTGAACATCCTCCTGCAAGACAAAACACCACCTGATTCTGTAGGTATCAGCACCTGCTGAGCTGAACAGGGCCCCTTTCCTCTTCAGGGCCACATCTGCAAACAAACTGAGGCAGAGAACAGTCCATGAATCAGGCGTTTCAATTGAGCAGCTGAGATATTGTAAGTTTGGAATTACTTGCAGCTGGCTAACTGTTGTTGGATGCTGCATGTGTTCACTAAATGACTGTAAAGTTCATTCAGAAATATGAACCAAAACACAGGAAAGGGATCTGGAGGAACCGGGGAAACCTCATTAAAATTGTCCATGCTGTGCACAACACCAGTGTTGAAGGCAAGCAAGATCTTACAGTGTGTTGGCAGAGAAATAAAGTTACTGATTTTGCTTATATAGTCACTATAATACACAACGCATCTCAGGTACTCGGCATTGGCAAAACGGACACTAAGCAGTGAGAGAATTAAAAATGTGATCAGAAATGAGTCCTTCCTCCATAATATACCATATACAGTTGCTCTGTTCTCGTTTGGTACATTCACATCTGGTATATCCAAAGGCTCACTCCTTTATTTTACTCACGAATGTATTGCTGTTACAACTACTCCAAGCACGTCCTCAGAGTTACCTATGAATTGCAAATGTGTATATGACCAACTGTGGGCATCATTTTCATTTTGGAGTATTTCAATTATGAAAATATTTGGAATATGCTATAAATAAGATAAAAGTTTAGTTTATAACACCACTTGCTGAAATTTGTTCAAGTAAATATTAATAAAGTTATTTGTTAAAATATAGATACAAAGATTTAAAGTAAGTAAAGGTAAAATTTATGTAGGAAGATGAAAATGAGATCAGTCTCTTCTATCATTGCTGGCATGACTTGCTTGAAGATTCACTTTGTAAAGTGAATGGATTGAGAACTTGAAGTCAGAACTGACCATTGGAATGGTTTCTGTGAACGAACGGTTGACTGTTGCTTTTACAAATGGAGCGGATAGGTCCTGGAGGTGAGTGAAGGTTCCTTTATTTCCCATTTATGGCACTGAGATTGCAGCTTTTGATCAAAAACAGAAGTCGCTGGAAAAGGTCAGCAGGTCTGGCAGCATCTGTGAAGAAAAATCAGAGTTAACATTTCGGGTCCGGAGATCCTTCCTCAGAACAGTTCTGAGTAAAACAGACGACATTGTGAGCAGCTAACACAGTAGACTAGATTGAAAGAAATACAAGTAAAACTCTGCTACACCTGGAAGGTGTGGTTTGCGGCCCTGGACAGTGGGAAGGGAGCATAAATGGTCAAGTGTTACGTCTTCTGTCATTCCTTGGGAAGATGCCATGGGGAAATGAAGAAGTGCTTGGAATGATGGAAGTTTGAATCACGGAGTCATGAAGGGAACTGATGGGAATGGTGGGAGATGATCCTTTAATACAGATACTCACGCTCCTAAAACAGATGAACCATTGAATTAGCCATCTTCGCAACAATTTCAAATATGTTTCTTTCATTTACTTTGTTAATTTCTTTGCACAGCTGCAGGCTGAATCAAAAGCTCGCACAGATCAGATGAGGCCTACAGGCTGTAATTTACCCAGGTCTGGTGTCGGCTCTTTTTACTTAATCCCTCTTCATAGGACACCTCTGTCATCCTAGAAATCAGTCTAGTGAACCTTTTCTTGCAACTCTTCTGTCTTTCCTTAGATAAGGAGGCCAAAGTTGTAAACAGCACTGCTGACTAATCAAAGCCCTGTAGAAATTCAGCAAGTCGTCTTTATTTTTATGCTGCAACTTGCTTGATGTAAGGCTACTGTACAAACTATATTTCTTGTTTCTTACTGAGCCTAATTTGTATACAAATCTCTTTGAATCCCAACATTTACTAGTTCTCGCCTTTTGAATTTTAGTCTTTAAATTATTTATTCTAAAGTGGAGTATTTCATGCTTGTCCATTTTGGACTCCAATTGCCCATTCATTTAACTGATCCCTTTGCAGTTTGCTTACATTTTTCTGACAGTTTGCACTCCCATTTAGCTTTGTACCATCAATAAACTTGGATATATTACACTCAGTCCCTTCATCTAAATCATGTATCTAATTTGCAAATAGCTGAACAGTAAACGCTGATCCTTGCTGCACTATAGTAGTTATACACTGAGTTGTTTATTCCAACTTTGTTTTCTATCTGTTAACCAATCTTCAACCCATGGTTAAGTATCAGATCCAATGAGCACTAACCTTGTCTAACAACCTTTTGTATGACACCTCAGAAATTGCCTTTTTGAAACTTAAATGTGCTAAACGCCCCTGATCTGGCCTGTTATTCTCAAAATGTCTTTAAAAAAGCCTTTGTCAAACATGATATTCTTTGTATAAAGATATTCCCTGTATAGAACAATGTTGACTGTATTGAAGTTGATTTTTCAAGGTACTTGCAATTATGTCCTTAATGATAGATCGTTATATTTTCCCTAATACTGATGTCAGATTAACTGACCAACGGTTCCCGGTTTATTCCACCCGCCATTCTTGAAAACTAGAGTTATATTTTCTACCTTCCAGTATATAGGAACCATTTTGAAATCTAGCAAATTCTGGAAGGCCAAAACCAATTTATCAGCTATCTCTGCAGCCACCTCTTTCAAAACTCTTTAATAACTCCAAAGGGTAGCAGCCCTGACAATATCACTCCATATAACAGACATCCTTCATTGATCCTAGATTTTTTTTCCTCAGTGTGGAGTTCTGCTGAAATTTGAGGAAAACTTTAACTATTGCCAACAGATATTTTAGAAAGATTACAAAGTGTACCTCAGACTGAACGCAATTACATCCTATTAGAATGGTAGAAAAAGCTTCTATAATAATCCCTGATGACTGCAAAAGGTTCTTGAGGTACATACTATTCTGTAATGAAGCAAGGCTGATTACAAATCTTTAAGTAGAGAATCCTTTTGGGAGAGAAGATCATAATGACAGAATCTCATATTAAGTTCAACAGGAATAAGGCTAAGTCTGAAGCTAGGTCTTAAATTTAAGCAGAAGCAATTACAGAGGTAAGAGGGGTGAGTTAACTCTACAAAAAACAAATTTATGAGCTTAAGTAAGAAAGTAAAAAGGAAGAGAATATCAGAAGTAAATATGTCCCTTAGAAGCAGAGGGTCTTAAAAGCATTTCATTAATACCACTGAAGACCCGAGCTAATGATGTAACCACACATCTAGCCAAGCTTTAATGCCCTATCTGCCTGGAAGTGTGGAAAATTTCTCAAGTATATCCGTTCCACAAAAGGCAGGACATATGTAACCAATTAATGCCCCATCAGTCTATACTTTATCATCTGCATAATGATAGGCGTCATGCACAGTGTTATCAGGTGATACTTACTTGCGAAGGAGAAGGAACTGGTGGGCGGGATGAAGAGAATGGAGCTGGTAGGTGCAGGGGAGGATGGCAAAGACTCTTGGTGATAAGATACAGATCCCAGTGGATGAGTGACTCGGGCAAAGACAGGGCCAAGGCCATGGAGAATTGTGAACACAACCAACACAACTTTCCTATGTCTGCTTCTCTCTCTCTCTCTCTCTCTCTCTCTCTCTCTCTCCCCCAACCTGTCGCCCCTTCTGTCCTCTCAGTATTTTAACATTGATAAACTTTTTGAAAAGTTATAGGAGTATTGCATAAGAACACAAAAAGCATAACAAGTAAGAGCAAGTGTTAGACATGTGTCCCCTCGAGCCTGTTCTGCCATTCAGTAAGATCATTGCTGATCTGATTTTTTTTCCTTGCTTCCACTTTGCTGTCTGTCCCTATAACCCTTGACTCGCATGTAGATTAAAAATTGGTCAAACTCGGTCTTGAAAGCATGCAATGACCCAGCTTCCACTTCTCTGCGATAGAGAATTCCAAAGATTAATGTCCCCTGAGAGAAGAAGTTTTTAGTAGTTTTAAAAATTGCCGTAACTATTTTCAGATATTGAAAAGCAGAATAAACAAAAACTCCCCTACCATTTGAGCAAGGCTGTCTTCAGCTTGTGATGTCACTAGAAGGTATGGCTTCACCATCTAGACACCAAAGCTAAGCTAAATTACAGCAACAAGAGGAAGTTCTTGCTGTAGCCAACAAACCAGGTAAGCTAGGATTTCTCTGTGCTGTTCATCTTGAAGGCCTCACTTGTCACCGCTAAATCTAAGCCAATCTAACTCTCTCAGCAATGTCATAAAATGTTCACCAACCCTACGGTAAAAACTCCAAAACATTAATTGAATATTAACATAAGACCATAAAGACATGGGGACAGAAGTAGTCCATTCAGACTATTGAAAGTGCTCTGCCATTCAATGAGACCATAACTGATCTGATAATCCTCAACTCCTCTTTCCTGCCTTTTCCCCAAAACATTTGATTCCCTTACTGATGGAAAAAAATCTATCTTAGCTTGACAAACATAGATATCTATCTTTTTAACCACATTGATTTAAAGAGATTTGTTAAGACAAAAGTTACTTGACCAATCAACAGACCAACATTGAGATGATATGCAGTAAGCTTTCGGTGACACCTACCTACCTTTGCATAGCTATTAGAAGTTACCATTGAAAGTTTCTACTATTTCCTCTGTTCAGTTCAAGGCTCCACTCTTCAATCTAATCTCTGTATAAGAATATTGTTAAAATGTCTGTTGGCGATAGTCATTGTGGTTCTCAAGGGCTTCCACATTTATTCATACCTTGATGATTGGTTTATTTAGGCTCATTCCCCTTGGATTTCCCGGAAAGCAGTCTCTATCAGATGGAGCAGATGTTCACACAGCTGAGTCAACTAGTAAACTCATAAGAGGTCATATTTTACGGCCTTCCCAGGACATCATTTTTTCTGGATCTACTTTATAAACAGCAATGTTCCAAGATACCTGGCACCAATGTTCCCTCTAATTTACATTTGCTGTATGCAGCCCCTTTATTGCACTGTGCTGATCTTAAAGGGAACACTGCTTGTACACAGTTTACATGTTCATTGCACTCTTCGTTCTGGATTGCTATGTGGCCATACACCTTCGAGGAAATGTTGCCTATCATTACTAAATTAAGTAAAGACTCAGTAGACTGATCATAGCTTGGGGAGGCTAAATGATATAGCCCCTGAGAACTGGCACAGGGGATCTGGATATGTGATTAAACTGAGTATATTCAAAGCAATAGAGTCAGCATAGGAACCTCAAGCTGTCTGCTCATTTCAATGATTTCAGCATTTAGCCAGCACAAAGCACACTGTCATTGGTTGAACACATCAGCCAGAATTATGAGTGGCAAGCACTATTTAAATATAAGCCTGTGTTTAAAACGGAGCTATTTTGTGGCTAGAGGTGAGAGTGATCATGAAGGAAGTGATTGAACTGGGAAACATTTGAAATATGGCAAAGTATGGGAGACGGTGGACTCCAGGACTTTTAGACAACACAGTTGGACTTAGTGAGAGAAGTTGGAAAGAAAAGCAATGCAATGTTTTCACAGGAAGCCAGGAGGATGTCCACATAACATCATAGGGGTTAGCAGTGACCAGAAACTGAATTGGACCAGCCACGTAAATGCTGTAACTACAAGAGTGAGTCGGAGCCTAGGAATCCTGCAATGAGTAACTTATCTCGTAACTCCTCAGTGCCTGTCTATCATCTACAAGACATAAATCAAGGTTATTATGGAACACCCCCCTTGACTAGATGAGTACATCTCCAATACTACATCCTCAAATTATCACTCCCATCACCACTGATAAACAGTAGCATCAGTGTGTATCATCTGCAAGGTGCACTACAAAAATTTACCAACACTCCTTGGACAGCATTTTACAATGACTACTACTTTCTAGAAAGACAAGAGCAGCGGATGCATAATGCCAGCACCAACTCGAGTTATTCACCAAACCACACACCATGACTTGGAAAAACATTGCTATTCCTTTGATGCTGCTAGGTCAAAATCCTGGAACTTCCTAACACTGTGGGAATATCTACCCCAAATGGACTGTAGTGTTCAAGAAGGCAGCTCACAACCACCTTCTCAAGGGCAATAAGAAATGGGCAATAAATGCTGGCCTAGTTCGCAATATCCATATCCCATGAATTAATAAAAGAAGAAATGCTTGAAGGAATTGGGTACAGCAAAGGCTCTTCGATAGCCCTGAAGACCCGAGCTAAAGAAAGCCGCAAATTTAGCCAAGCTACAACACTGACATCTACCTGGAATAGTGGGAGGTTGCCCCAGGTATGTTCTGTCCAGAAAAGGCAGGACAAATGTAACCAAGCCGATTAATGTCCCATAAGTCTGTACATGTTCATCTGCAAAGCGATAGGTATAATTGACTGTGGAATTAGCAGCAGGCCGTTGCAAAGGCATAACCTGCTCACTGGTGCTCAGCTTGGGATCTTCCAGGGCCACTTAGATCCTGGCCAGATTACAACCTTGGTTCAAATGTGGGCACAATTGCTGAACACAGAGGTGAGGTGAGAATGACTATTCTGGTCAATATTTGACCAAGTATGGCATCAAGAGGTCCTCTCAAAATTGAAGTCAATGGGAGTCTCAGAAAATCTCTTCAACAGTTGGAATTATCCTTTGCACAAAAGAGATCGTTGTGGTTGCTGGAGGTCAATCATTTCAGTCCTAGGACATCTCTGCAGGAGTTCCTCAGGATAATGTCCTAAGCATCTTCAGTTGTTTCATTAATGATCTTCCTTCCGTCATAAGGTCAGGATGATAGCACAATATTCAATATTATTTGAAACTCCATAGATACTGAAATTGATCCTGTCCATATGCAGCAAGACCTAGATGCCATCAGACTTGGGCTGGTATGTGTGATGTATGGCAGGGGGAGTGTGGGCGGCAATGGCATAGTAGTATTGTCACTGGATTAGTAATCCAGAAACAAGTAATGTTCTAGGGACCTGGGTTAGAATCCTGATCTGGTAGATAATGGAATTTGAACTAAGTAAAAATTTGGAATTAAAAATTTAATGAAGACCATGAAACGATTGTTGGTTATTGGAAAAACACATCTGGTTCAATAATGTCCTTTAGAGAAGGAAGTATTGTGTGTCTGCTGTTTGCATGGCATTGGAAGCTTAAACATCAGCTGCATCATGGTTAGGTACAGAAGTAGGCAAATGGAATTGACTGCCACTTCCATGCTGGTAGAGATAGACTTTAAGAACAGGGCTGATCTCTGTGCCACGTTGGCCGTGGAATCCACCATACTCATTGACATTGTTAGCAGGTTTTCTGGCAGAATCCTCATGGCACCAAACATTTTGTTGCACATTCCAATTGGCTTCCTTGTGTAAACTGCCCCATCAAAGTGCTCAGCTGAGTCTCTGCAGTTGGACTCATTCACAACAACATCCTCTAGTCAAGTGGCACCTGACCTATCCATGCCAACTATCCAAGCTACTTTTTTTCTTGTATGGCTAATCTGCTGCAATCTTAAGTGGTAACGAGTGTCTAAGAGTGAGGTGGTGCATATGAATGTTTGGTGTGAGTTGTGATTGCTTGATATTATGGCTAGTTGGAGTGGGATGAATTGTCTGGGGTTAGGGCATTTGGTAGGACTTTAAGGTCACCAAACATCTTGCAATACTGCATCCAAGTCCTCTGGGTTTGACACCTGATACTGATATCCATGGCTATTGTTGTACATTGGTCTGAAAGGATTAATACTGAGGAGTGCCATAAGCACCACTGGCTATGATGATGTCATTTAGATCTGTGAGCAAAAGAGCATATGATTCGGAAGAAGTGAGACCCAACATTTAATCCTACTCACTGTCTCTATACCAGTGTTTAGCATAGCAACGTGACCATAACTATTTACCAATATGCATCAGCTACATTTCATTAATTAAGAGACTCTTCTAGTTAGACGAGGATGGTTTTCTTCTACCACACTAGACCAAGTAGGCTGTCTAATCCTACAATTAAAGAGTATGGTGGCAGCAACCTTCATCATGAGCAGTAGTTCATATATCGAGATGGCATACCCATGCAAGAGTGAACTGCTTCCACTGCCTACTGCGTAGAGCTGGAGTCGCATGCAGTCCTGACAGGGAAGCACGACAGATTTCCTTTCCTAAAGGGCATTATGGAACCAGATGGGTATTTTGCAACAATTGTTTCATTTGTCATTAGACTAGCTTTTAATTCCAGATTTATAATTCAATTCAAATTCCACCCTCTGTTGTGGTGGGTTTTGAACGCATGTCCCCAGGGTATTCAGCTGGGGCTCTAGATTTCTAGTCCAGTGACATTGCACTAAGCCATTGCATCCCTTTATAAAGTAGAAAATCTCCATGACCTCCTTTATGTTACCTGTGTGAAGTGTAAACCTCTTGCACATTGTTCGTTCTCAGAGTTTTATGTCGGGGAATCATTCTCTGAACACTCTAGGCAGATAAGACCACCTACTGAGAGCTCTACCCTCCTCTGTCTTCCAGACGTTTGTCCTATTTTGTATTGCCTCCTTCATTTTTGAAATGTAGTTTTTCAAAGGCATGCCTACCAGTAAACTCGTATCTGCTTTGGCATCTAAACCCTGCAGACTCTTGCAGCTTTAAGCAAATATATAAAGTATAAAATATTTGTAGAATGGAATCAATAGTCAAAGAAATCAACCATCAACTAACCTCTAATTTGATGATCCGTTTAAATAGTGCTGGCGATCCACTTTCTTTTGTTGAGCATGTATCCAGCAATGTCGGGTCTGGAGAGGACGTTAACTGCACCATTGATTTCAATTGGCATAACTGGTGTCAATTCAGCATGAATAATGATCTGCCTGCTGTTCTGAAAAATGGTTTACTGTGTGCTGGCTTATTCCCTCACCAATATTTACCAGCACAATTCACCCCACAAGTTTGTGTGCACATTAACAAACATCATGTTTGAGCTCAGCAGCAGCTAAATACAAATTTTCCCAGTTTCTCACCCAGGTAATCAGTCAGCATTTTTAAAATGCAAGAGTTTATAGTATAAGATCTATCCTTTCTCAGAAATATATCCACCATCTCATCAAGGCCCTCAATCCTCCTCCTAGAAATATGTTTAATTATCTCTTGACCCAGTTATACTGTCTGCTTTAGTGACCTTTTCTGATAATCTATTCCACAAATCTTTTCTCTAGAGCATAGAAGTTCTACTTGACTCCCATTCTTTCTCATAACTTTTCCAAATTTGTAACTTGTATTTTGTCACTTCACTGAAGTGAATTGGTATTACAATCTATTTTGTATCATAATCTCAAAAAATTAGCACACCTTAAAATCTGCCTATTCATTTGACATTAAGTTTTAAAATAAATCTTTGGGGTGTGGGCATCACTAGTAAGGCCATCAATTGTTGCCCATTCATAATGAACACTCTTGAGAAGCTAGAATGGAAAGTCAGTAGAAATGGTGATGAAATTTACTATTTTTCAAAGAGAACATTTCATTGTTTCTGACCTTCCTTAATATAAAGCGCACATATTTAATTCTAGATGACTTGGAATATCCCTTTGTTGATTTCACTATTCATTTCCTTTTAAAGTAAATGTATCTGGTGATTAGTTAGCTAGATCTGAGCACAATACTCAGTGGTTTGAGCAACGCCATATTCAAAAATGTGATCACTTCTTTTGATCTGTGCTGTGGTAATATAACTTTGTATCTTAGAAAACTTTTTGCAATAGCTAAGGATTCTGCTGTTTTAATACACTGCAAATTCCTCAATTTCTTTACTAATCAGCTGCCATCTATTTAGTACAGTACAGATACCTCTTTATGTCCCTTGTTCCCATGCTGATTATTCATACATGCATTGAATTTGATCACCAGGTGTATCTAAAAATGATGTATCAACCTGGTATCAACACAAGGCAACTGGCATGCCGAACAACAGAAGAACATGCATGCAAAAGACTGTGTTAATGGACCATTCATCATAAGGTCAGAAGTGGGGATGTTTGCTGATGAATGCACAATGTTCAGCACCATTCATGACTCCTGAGATACTGAAGAAGCCCATGCAGGCAGACTCGGACAACATCCAGGTTTGAACTTGGATAAATGACAAGTAACATTCGTGCCGCACAAGTACCAGGAAATGGCTATCTCAAAGAGAATCTAATTATCAACTCTCTACATTTCAAATAGCATTATCAAAGCTGAATTTCCCACTATCAACATCTTGTGGGTTACCATTAGCCCAAGACTGCATTTTTTAAGTACAGTGACAATTAATGCAGGTCTTAGGCTGGGAACTCAGTGGTCAGTAACTCTCAACCTGTTTCTCCAAAGCCTGTCCATCATTTACAAGGCACAAGTCAGGAGTACAAAGGAAGAATCTCCGCCATGCCTAGATGTGTTGAACTTTAAAGAAGCCACTTGATTGGTGCCCTTTCTACTAACTTAAATATTAATTTCCTTCACCACCAATGCACAGTAGCAGTAATGTAGACCATCCAGAATATGCACTGCAGTTGCTCACCAAGAATTCTCTTCCAAACCAATGATCTCTACAAACTTGAAAGGACACGAGCAGCAGATGCATAGGAATGTCACTACCTGCAAGCTCCCTCCAACCCACATACCATCCTGACTTACAACTATATCACCACACCTTTAAAATCCTGGGATTCCCTTCCTAACAGCACTGTGGCTATCCCTACACCTCGAGGACTGCAATGGTTCAGACAGGCAGCTCACTGCCACCTGTCGGGCAGTTAGGGATAAGAAATAAATTCAGGGCCTTGCCAGTGACACCCATTTCCCATGAACAAATAATGAAGCACAAACTGCTTTGATATGATTTGAACTGTTGCCTCTTATGACTCTAGTAATATTACCGTGTACACTGCTTAGTTCATAGTATTCTAATTACATCATTCCTCTTACATTCTCTTGATACCAAGTCATTAATTACATGGTATTGTGATGAAAACCAACTGATTCATAAATATTAATGTCTTTTTTTTCGAGTTTGGTTTTCAATCCAGTGTCATATGGATGTTGATCTTTTTATTTGTGAGGAAGATTACTAATTATCAAGGTCACCATTTTTGGGAACCATGGTTTAAAACCAGTATCTGTCAGAGAACAGATAACTGGACATCTGGAGGGTTAATGGAAGTTTGTTTATGTTGTGGGGTTTTACAGCAGGAAACATTTGCTTAGCCGAAACTGGTTTGAACAAGTTCTTTTCTTTTAAAAAATCTGGTTAAAATCTTCTGAATTGAGTTCAAATGAGACCTGATTGAAGTCAGATGTGCAAATTGTTTTTCCTAGAAAAATGAGTTTGTTTAGTGCAATTAATGGACTAGGTTACCTCCGTGTAAGGGTTCTAGTTTGTGAAAAATTCCAGACCAGAAGAGCTTAGATGGAGCTGTTCAGACAGTTAAATGACTGAGGAATTCTAAACTCTCAGTTGTGTGGTCAAGGTCGCTTGGCTCACAGGATCAGGACTGAAAAGAAACAGATAAGTCAATCTCCCATAATAATTGGAAAGGAGAATTCGTGTAGCTTTTGATTGATAAGTGATGGCAAAGGGGAGTTACTGGAATTTTGTTTTGCTGGATGTTCCGAATCTGTTAAACTATGTTACATGTAGATAGCTTGGTTTGTTTTATGAATATTTCATTCTCTTGTGTGATTTACTGTAGTTTTATTGTTAAAATTGAATCTGCAGCCTTGTGTGTTTATATTTCAATGAAAGACAACCAAGTTAAATGGGAAAAAAAATTCAATCAAGCCAGATTTCATCCTGGGATCATAACAGGATCAATTGTCATAAATTTAGCTTTTCTGCCAGTTGGTCAGAAGGAAATTTTCGTATTAATTTAAAGGGGAAAATTGTTCTTGACCAAAAATGGATGGGTGGAAGGAGGGAGAAAATAAGAGAACAATCTTTGTGCCTGAAAGGGCCATAGCATCCTAACATTTGGTCTCACTGCTGTTCTCATCAAGCCAACCAGCTGCAGCCACCTACAGTTTACTAGAAAAGAAGCTTTTTGGCCAGCAACAGTCCTGAAAAATTTTTTAAAGGAGGTTAGAAAGAGATAAAGCATTGGAGAGACAGAAGCATTGGTGGTAACTGGGAGAGATATGATTAGAGTGCGGGCCAGCAGTGTGTGGAAGTAGGGCTGGTAATGGTGCCTGAGAATTGGGGTGAGGTTGGTGGCAATGCTGATGCTCAGGAAGATGAAGGGGTTTGCCATGCACAGAGGGTGACATGAATGATGGGCAGCAGCAGGAGCTACGAGTGCATTTTTGAACTACCTGGCCTCACGTTTGGGTAAGTAGTTGTTTATCAAACTTACCTTATGATGGTCATATTGATCATTCCAAGCGTTTTGATGGAAGTGCTAAATTAAGCCTGTTCAGTGATGTGTTGATTCAGTGAGGCAGCTCAGTCTATCAGTGCAATGCCACGTTAGTCTGTTTTTTTTTCTGTCCAGGATGGATGACTATCTGAATTTGTTATATACCAATCTCTGGAGACTCTCTGAAGAGATTTGTTGGAATTCAGGCTGGATTTATCAAAGGCTGTAGGTCATAAATTGAATATCAAGGTCCCCTAAAAGTAGTTTTGTGTATGTATTGAGTCAGAATGTTGGTGATCAATGTTGTAAGATTTTCTTCAGTTTCCACGCCTTTCCAAGTCGTCCCTATTGGGTTGAGCTTTATGTATCCTACTAATGATCTTTAAAGACCACCTTCCTATTTTCACCATCTTTTGGAGGACCACAATGAGGAGAGCTACAATGCAACTCTAGGTCATAAAACCTTTCAGAGATGAATCAAGTCACACTTCATACATCATTACTGGAAGGTAAAAGAATTTTTGCCTGCATTGGACATAAAGACATTAGAAAAAGCAAGTCCTGTATTGTTAAGATAGAAGTCATGCATTAGCTATACAAAGCCTTGATTAGACCACATCTGAGAATAGTTCTGGTCTTGGAGGGAGTGCAGGGTAGATTTCCCAGCATGATATTTAGACTCCAAGGGTTAAGTTGAGAGAAACCATTGAAAAGCCACTGTTGTATTCCTAGGATTTAGAATGTTCAGAAGTGATTCAATTGAAGTTTTCAAGATAGTAAGTGAAACAAATGGTGTAAATAGAATGTTTTTCCTCCGTTTGGTGAGTCCAGAATGAAGGGGTGTTGTTTAAAAGTTGGAGTTAAACCTTGCAGGAGTGGAATTAAGAAAGTCATGCAAAGGAACGGGTAGTAGGAATTTGAAACTCCCCCCAACAATATAATTGATACTCAATCAATAGTTAATTTTAAACCTAGAATTGATATATTTTTCTTATCCAAAGTTATTAAGAGATAAAAGGCAAAAGCAGAAGTGTTTAGAGTGATGTTGCAGATCAGCTATGATCTGATCAAAATGCAGAATACGTTCATAGGGCTGAATGGCCTACTCCTGTTCCTATGGTCCTGGAATCATTAAATGTCTACATATCCTATTCTACATTTGGCTGTACCTAAAAGAGGCTGAGTTTCACAGGACAATGTTTCTATTTTTGTGCTTTTTGCCACCAGCTAGCAATATCTTGCTGTAGATATAATTACAAGTTGAATCACTGAAATCTGATGTTCCATTGTTAATTTATGATTTTTTTTCAAGCATGCAGTTTTTGGGACATCATGTACCATATGGCACCATAAGAATCAGAATACTTAATAACCCTAAGGGTGATGCATTAAAAGGATAATACTTATCTTGTTAAATGTCACATGCTGGATATTAAAATAATTCATGTCTACTCTTTGTCGTCACATTGTTTTGTCACATATTGGCTCGAGGATGTCATTGAGGTGCCACTTTCTACAACTTTGACTATATCTGAGAATGCAATTATCCTGACCTTGTGTTGAAGTGGTTTTGAGCATGCTTCAATGAAAAAGCGTCAGTACAGGTGTGTCGTCAGATCTGAAATGCTTGCCTGGTACCACGTAATCACATACATTAGGCTGACATTTGAGTGCTGAACTGAGGGAGTACGACACAGTGATAGGGACCATCTTTCAGTTGAAAAGTTAAACCACAGCCTCTGGACATAAGGAGCTTGTAACATGATCCTAAGAACAGTAGGAGAGATTTCCCCGCATCCAAGAGTGCTAGCCAATATTTATCCTTCATCCAATACTACCGTCTTTTTAACAAAATAATCTTGTTATTAATTCAGTGATATTGTGGGTGCTTGCTGTGTGTAAATTAGCTGTCATATTTCCCATGTGTCCAGGACCTCACTTTCAAGAGTACTGCATTGGCTGTAAAATGCTTTGTAATGTTCTAAAGTAAAGATAAATGCAAATTTGCTCTTTAGTCCTCAGTTTGAATAGCATCTGTTTAGTGGTTCTGCACCATCTTGCTCTTTAAAACAAAAAACTGATGGACCTTGGAGATCTTCTCCTGTGTCCAGACTGTCATGATGCATGGCTTATTTTGCTTTTTGTCACTGACACTTGATGGATGTAGGGCTCGCAGCCTGCTGACTGTCAACACCATTTCACAGGTGCTAATTTGATAATCTAACTGTATGATAACTCATCTAATTGATCCTAACACCATCTTACTAATAGGAGTAGCAGGACACAGTTGCTATTTGTAATCAAGGATATTTCTGCAAAATTCAGAATCATCAGTAGAGATGTGTAGTGTACATTGGTTATTTTAGTGATGAAGTTTAGGACATCAAGCTGCAGAAGATGCAGCAAAGGAGGATGGTTCAGTTGGGAGCCGATAGGCACTTCCTGTTAAATGTCACATGTTACAATCCCAGCTGATGTTATTGGTCAAGTCAGATCCCACACTTAAATCTGGCTTGATAGATCAAATCTTTTTTTATTTAACAAGGTGCTGTTACATTGAAATAGAAGTTGCAATGCTGTAGATCTAGTTTTAACAATAAAACAGATGTTTATTGCAGATAACAGAATAAAATAGAATTAACCAATCTATTTACATAAAACACAATTAGAAGGATTTCAAATCACACAGTAAAAATATTCCATCTATTTCAACAGCATCTTCTTACAGTTCTTGAATACAGAGATCGTGTACTTCCTGTGACATCTGTAGATTAATTTAAATGGCTTTTTCAGTTTCCAGTCTTGATAGTTTGACGGCCACGTCTTTGAGTATTTACATAACTGAACTTAGACGTTCTCAAGTTCAGGGTTTTAACAAAATGTTTCAGATCTGGAACTGTCAAACTAAAAGCCTTCATGCTGAGGTATTCTATTTCTCCCTTTTTGAACTCACTCCTTCCAGCAGAACTGTTTCACACATCCAATTTCAATCAGGACATCAGTGAACTGAAACCAAAAGATTTCCAAGCCAGATGGGTGTTTCCCCTCAGCAAAACGAAATCATTCAAACTAAAAGCAGCCTAAGGCTCTTCTGTGTTTATGCTATTCACTCATTAAATTCTCCCAATGCAAATGAAGTCCCATTATCGCTTCAGGAACTATTGGCATCGTACTTTTCTTTAAGAAGAGAGCTCAGAATATTGACAAGTTAATCATTAAATCCCTCATACACATAGACCAAAACCCACATGCCACTAGTTTAAATTCTAGACTCTAAAATAAATGATATTGATATATCACAAACCTTATATCAAACAATGCAACAATGGACCAAGAGCCCTTGTACTTGAATGCGGATGAAAAAGAAACTTGCTGCTGTTTGAAAATAAATAAGGTTACATATGCTCCGTACTTACACAAATATTTCTAGTAGAAACATCAATCATGAGACAAACCTAAACTTGCAGCTGTAATGCATGTAAACCCCAATGGATGTAGAAATTCTCGAACATTTGAGGAATTGCCCTTTGTGTGAATCCTTTCATAATGTTTAAGCTGCATAGATAGTTTTCTTCAAGGTGAAAGTGGCGGCTGAGGAGCAGTAAACAAATGCTAAGGTGTCCAGGCTGTGCAGTCAGGGCTATCTCATTGCTTTTAGCAGCTATGTTTGAAAAGGATATCTGTGTTCTCATTAGAAAAGTATTATGGTTACTTCCTGGATAACAGTTACTGACATAAATAATTATGCATTTGTGACAATATGAGCAATAATTCAGTGTATGCTCTTTTTCATGGAATTTAGGGCTGAATAGAGAAAGTTGTGATGCCAGGTGATTTCACTATAGTTGAATCCTGCCACACAGTGAAAGGAATGTGTAGTTTCCAGTTGATGCTTCCTGACTTAAAAAAGGTGATATGGTTGTCCTTGGAACACCAGTTGTGTGTTACATGTATATGTTGCAAAATAACAGTGTAGCAGTCAACTTCTTAGTTGTTTGAAAGTGTTTGATATCATGAAGTCTCAAAGCTGTTGTTATCTTGACTGTCTTGTATATCAAGGCAGCATTTGACCAAGTGTAATATCCTAATACCCTAAAAAAAATTAAGTTGATGGGAATCGGGGGAAAGCTACCTATTTGTTTGAATCCTATCTAGCACAAAGGAAGCTGGTTGAGCTTGTTGGAGATTCATCATCCCAGTCCCAGTGCATCACTGTAGGGAGTCCCTTCAGCTAGTATCCTAGACCCAGCTACTTCATTATTGGCCTTTACTCCATCATAAGATCAGATGTAGGGACATTCACTGTTGATTGCAGTGTTCAGTACTATTGCAACTGAAGCAGTTCATGCCAACATGCAGCAAGACCTAGACAACACCCTTACACATCTACACCTCTCTATTTCCCTTTCCTTCTTTCAAACCCTCCATAAAGCTGCCTTTTAACCTAACTCCCACCTGTCAAATATACTCTTCTTGTCTCTTGATGCTCATCTCCTGAGCCCTAGCTCTTAGGTTCCCCTAGGTAATAACCTAGCTACTGCCAAATATAGCTCCTTACTTGATTCTTCAGCAAACTTCCAACAAGATCTGCAATTTGTTCCTTTTTTTAACTGACTCCTCCTTTGTCTTAAGGCTATTAGGAATTGGAACACTTTCAGCATTCGTTCTTCAAAGAAATTAATCAGATTTTTGGCATATATTTCTAGAAATCAGTCTCTTTTTCATAAGTGCACAAACAATATTTCCATTTATGTGTGAAGAATCACTTAACATGCATTATTTTCTGTTCAGTTAGGTGTTTTTTATTGAAGCTAACTTCATAAAGTATCTCCTTTGCCTCTATGAAAGGGATATTCTATTGGAGCACAAACAGTTGTGATAGCAATGATAAACCCATGGCATCTGCCAATCCAATAGTTGGGGAATTCAAAGATTTGGCAAGTTTGAACTTCAATTAATGAATTTACAATAAACCATGGGTGTTAAAAGCAGTTCTACTGTAGCTTGCCAGCTTCCTACAGTAGAATGTTGCTGTCTGTAGCATGTTGCTGTTCAAAGGGTGAGGCCCACTATGTGCAGAGTGAGGAGCATAGCTGCTGGGGGTCACATTCGACCTGGTAACTGCACCAATGAAGTAGTTAGAGTAGATAGATATCTAATTTTTTTTTTTCCAGATAGCCTCACTATACTTGCTTGCTGATCTCGAACAATAGCTAAAGCACTTGGCACAGGGGAATTGACTGACGTCTTTATTACCTTCTAATAACTGTATTGTACAACTTTTTCAATGTCTGTTTGTTTATTTCCATGTAGTGGATGAAAGTTTTGATGCTGTGATAATCATCCTAGCTGAATTTATTACCGGACAAGTCAAATTCCAGTTCTAAATCTGTCTTGATGGTTCATTTTTTTTAATTAACAATATTTTCTCTGCAACACAAGCATGAAGTGCTGCAGATCTGGTTTTAACGATAAAACAGAAGTTTATTGGGTTGAAAAAAAGACGAAACAAGATAAAACAGGCTAACATAATACCACAATTTGAAACAAAAATAATTGTTATTAAAATATGTATAAATCACACCTTGCATCACATGATTAATTGATGCCACTTAAGAGGTTGTAAGATAAGCATTTCATTTTTCAGAGGAGATTTTCAAAGCCCATTTGTTTCAAACTCATACCAGATTTACAGTTCAATTCTTAGTGGATACTAGAAGAGTAAGTGTGGAGGGGATATGAAAGATATAAGATGGTTTGGGTGTTGGTGAGAGGATGAGGTGAATGAAAGCATTGAGGTCCAAACAGTCATGATTACAACTGGGTTGATATCCCAATAATTAGAGGAGCTGCCTTGCCTGCCATCCCTGCCATTCATTCATCCTTGTTGTCACCTTGGACCTGCCTCTTGACGAAACGTGTCTGCTTCCATGCCAGCCCTGTCTGCCCCAATTGAAAATATGGTGAGCAAGGACTTCCTTAACAGAGATGAGTTTGTGGAGTCAATACCTATCTCATTGATGAACTTGCAATTTTCCAAAGACACTATTTCTAAACTGAAACAGCTGGTGTCTGATTTGGGTGGGCTTGCTAGAATACTTTTAAATATGTTGTAAGAGTTGATCTGGCTGGGAGTACATTGCTACTATTTGAAAATGTCACCCACCGCCTAATCACCACACCCCCCCCAACCCACAGAATAATTGTCTAATGTATCACTTTTCTGAAATTAACTGAAATCTTTTGAGAGAGTAATCAGCATTTTTTAGCAATGTTGTCAGTTGCAAATGTTAGCTTGTGATTAACAATCCATAAAACTAATGGAGCATTTAGAATTGCGTTGTATTGTGCAGATGACCATGTGTCTGTTATTCTGTGTCTCTATGATGAATTGCTTCTGCCACTCTCCAATGTACATCAGATATTAATTTGGCTGGAGTTGCAGCTAAAAGTATAAGTATGTACTTATACATGTTGACAGATTTATTTTTAAAACAGTATGTCTTATTTATGAAAATCCAATGGACATAAAGAGACAGTAAAATCAAGTTCAAAAGGCACACTTGCACGGGAATCCCTGGGCTCTAAATCTTGTGACTTAAATGTGTTTTTCTCATATGTCATTCAATCATACCTCATGATGATAGTGGCAGCACTCCCATCTTCATTTACAACATAGTTATACACTTTTTAAAAAAATCTTCCCTCCAACAATAAGGTGCGATCTTCTGATCAAGGGCGATGATGTGTAGCTGATGCTGTTCCTGTAATCAAGCACTAGAATGTGGCTAATGGTAGCAAAAAGTGATGTGCTGTTTGGAAAAGCACCTCTACCAACGACCTAGTTGAGTTCTGAAGCTCTTCATATAGGATTGTCTTCTCCCCCATAATGTAACAGAGCAGTTCATTTATAGAATTTTCTGCCAGGCTGCCTGCGAATTAATTTTAATAAGTTTCCTCCAAGTAAAAGTCAATACATTTTCAGTTTCCAGTGAAATTAGCAGATCTATATGGTCTTCATTTCATTAAATTTTGGCTACTTTCTGGGTAATTTATCTATTTGCCTTTGTTTTTTTTTCTATAAAATTGTGTTGTTTTTTAACTATGCTGTTCCCTCTAGCTTTAAGAGTAGGATAGTCTAGGCTATCGACTTTCCTGTAGCTGTCATCAATTTTAGTTCATAATTGGGAGAATAAGGTACAGTTCAGCAGAGTGAGTTAGTCTGTGTCAACTTGTTTCTCATGCAGAGATAGAATTCCTGGAGCTGTCACCTCATAGTTAGCAAATCACGTTTACAGGAGTTACATGTCTATTCAAATATGTAATTCTCCCTCCCGTTTTGAGTATTTGGCTACATCAGCTATACATACATATAAAATTACTCAACGCTCAAATTCCAAATTCCGTAAATGAGTAGTGCAATTTGAATGAAGCACCTAAACGGCAACAGTGGCGGATCAGCGAGCAGCAAAGTACCATGAACAGGTACTTACTTTGGGACTCCATTTTATTGAAAGGTCAAATATTTGAGAATCCAGCCATGTGGAGGTTGAATATTTGAATATTATAAATTAATATTTTTCACTGACCTA
>NC_063351.1:22051557-22081557 GCF_021869965.1 Rhincodon typus | reverse complement strand
TCAACCCAAGCTTCCTTGAAAAATCTGAATTTATATAAACTACAGAATGGATATATGCTTATTTTTTCTGACAATTATTAGACAGTAGTTTAAAAGATTGTAACAACCATA
Organism: Rhincodon typus; assembly: GCF_021869965.1. Taxonomy (NCBI): domain Eukaryota; kingdom Metazoa; phylum Chordata; class Chondrichthyes; order Orectolobiformes; family Rhincodontidae; genus Rhincodon; species Rhincodon typus. Next base: position 22,081,446 of record NC_063351.1, on the reverse strand, counting down.
TTAGTGCTTTATTATATTCAGTGGATTTTGAAGGTGAAAGAAGATGGAAATAATTTTCTGCAATAGAGCAGATATAGTTTCCTTTACAAATCAAGTGATGAATTCAGTAGACTTACATTTATGCATAAAACCCAGCAGCTTCTCATAATTCACCATCTTGTCCAGATAACGAAAACATTGTAGCATTCCTGAGCTGTAATAAGATGACAATAGGTTCTCATCACCCTTGCCTTCCTTTCAAACCTTTCTAAAAAGGAAATAAAAGAAGCAATCACTCATACTTCAGATCAATGTAATGAGCCAATATCAGATTTTATGGTCTGTTTTTCCTGCGTAAATATTTGCAATTAAGGGAAGTTATTCTAACAACACAAAATGCTGAAATGACTGACTGTCAGTTTTTTTTACAGCATTATGCCGGAATACTTAACTCTTGCTCATTGGTTACTTTCCAATTCATGGAGTCAAAGGTTTAAATTCTAGGGGTAACTGACATTCATATCTGGGTGCCACACTTATTAGGCCGTCATCAGTCCTCAGCCACACAATCTTATGGGTTTGTATGTAAGACCTTAGTAGAGGAAAAGGTGGGATAAGATGCCCATCTATGAAAGAGATGTGTCTGTTAACAGCATGGTATAAAAATACATAAATGTTCAAGTAACCAAAAAAAGGCATCAAACATACAATGAATTGCATGTCTATAGATTCCTTGATACATTTGCACTGATTTATATTGTGGTTAAGGAAATAAACCATGTACAGATAATCTACAGAGATTAAAATTTCACAAGTTTGATTCTCAGTCTTTCCTAAGTTTACTGTTCTCATTCAGAGTAATGTTCAGGGTTTACAGTTGGCAGGTTAAAGGAAAGAATCAGCTCAGGTTACCATTTACAATCAATATCTTTTTAATCCATTTAGGAATAAGTTTAGCTATGATGCCACATACAGTTGAATACCCTGGTCACACTCAATGTCTAAGTTTACATATGAAAGAGTGGCCGCTCAAGAACTACACACATCTGTAGAAATATCTCCTCACAAGATTGTGCATACATACAATGAGTAAGTTCAGAAGTCAGTTACTGTTTGAGGACAGCCCACAAGAGTGGAAGTTAATAGCTTTGCTTTTCTTGTATGAATTATGAAATGCAGTATCACAAAAACTTCAAAAAGTATTGTATTAAAAATCTGTTTTAATTGTTGTTTCTGGTGAATGTGAAACTTGTACATTCATGCATTTAAAAAGAAACCTGTTCCGTTATACTTCCTAATAAATCTGGGATATATTTACAGGGATGTGTCATCATATAATTTCACATCACTTGATAATACAAATTCAATTATGATTGCATCATACAATATTTATAGCTGAAATAGCTGTTCTCTAATCGTTGCATGCATTATTGACTGTTGTAAACTTCTGATTATAACTTGTTTTATGAAGAGATTTCTAGAGCTGGATTGTTTGCAGTTTACAAAGCATTAATTACAATATTAATTAAATATTTAAAAATGTCAAAAAAGAGAAGTATTTTCTGCCAAGGAATTAGGAAAATAACTATTTTCAATCAGAACATTAATATTCTATAGAATAAATTTCAATAATTTATATTATAAATTCAGGAACAGAAGTGAAGGATTTGTTTAATCAGAGTCCAAAACATTTTCATCTCAAGTCTGAATAAGATGCATATATTTTACTCAGCGGGTGGGCAGAACTTAATCAATTTCCCTAAGGCAAGTTTAGAGATAAATGGACATTTAGTCAGGAAGGATCGTGCCAGGTGAGGACCCCACCACTTTTCTGCTTCTGCCCCCATCTAGAAAGAGAAGGCTTATGAATGGCCTTCCTGCTCCAACATCACTTGAGACAAAGTTGCGGACCACATTGCAATGCTGCTGAAAAGCAATCCATAGTGGATGGTGCAGTTACCACCCGGGAGCAAATCTTCTTGGTAATGGCGTGTTCTCAGGAGGATACTTTGTTGTCAGGTACTGATCTAGGGTACCGGCACCAGGGAGGGCTAAAAGCTGACACCCTGCCCCCTCCCATCCAGTCATTAACAATTGTCCCACCCTCATTCACCTGTGGCCTGGCTCCCTCACTGATCCTGAGCCTTTGGTGGGTGCATTAAGTATAGCTACCACTGCTCCCTCTGCCAGCCTCTAATCAATGAGCAGCTGTAGGGGATGGGATTTCTGCCCTGGTCTCCTTGGTTCGAGGGAAGCCCTGTCACTGTCCACAAGTGCCTAGCCAGCTCTTAGTAATATTGGCCTTCCCCAAAGGAGGCAATGCTAGGCTCCCAAAGGTCCTCCAGCCAGCAACCAAGACCCCTGTCCCATGGAGTAAATGCCTTTTATTGACTGAGAACAGTAGACATTAAATCCTAATATAGATTTTGCTCTAGGTAGGGAAAGTTTAACCCTTGTGACGGTACAGTTAACATTCGGCCCATTGAGTCTTCACCTGACCTTCTGAAGAGCATCCCACCCAAATGCAGCCCCTTACCCTATCCCCATAACGCCACATTTACCATGGCTAATTCACTTAGCCTGCACATTCCTGGACACCACGGATAATTTAGCATGGCCAATCCACCTAATCTGCACATATTTGGACGGGATAGGAAACCAGATCACCCTGGCAGAATCCCAACCAGGCCCGGGGAGAACGTGCAAACTTCACGCAGGCAGTCACCCGAGGCTGGAATCGAGCCTGGGTCCCTGATGCTGTGAGACAACAATGCTAACCACTGAGCTACCATGCCAGCTCACATGAGAAACAATTGTCACCAACCCACTGCTAGAATAGCATGTTGCAATGCATCAGACTTTGAATGTGTTATGTCTCACTCATCAGTTATTTTGTATTCTTTCTCTTCACTTTGTCCCCCCTTCTACGGTCCACAGGAGGCTTATTCTGGTAATGACTTGGAGCAGTTTCAATGCTACTAAGCTCAATGTGTATGTGAATCATGTGCCATAGGCCACCTGAGCCTCAAACATTAATTGCAAGGTGTTAGCCTTAGTGTTATGAAATGTGGGCTACCTTTCGAAATGTCAGTCCAAATTGGACCGGCGTAGTTTACTATGGAAATGGTCAGGACTTATTTGTGTGCATGCTGCCATGCTGATACAAGATATCTGGCATAAGTCATTTGTTCTGGAGTTTTGCTGCAGGCGGTTTTCAGTGAAGTGATCTTTTTTGTATTTCTTTTTATAATAGTTACCAAACAAATTTGTATCAGCAGTGGAAAGGTACAGTCAAATTTGGAGAACAGTCATACTCATAACAATTTGGCCTCACCCTCAAATTATGTTTTTGGATCTGTTTTGGGCTATTTCTCAAAGCTTCTCTATGCTCCAGTTGTATTTACACTGACTGCTCATTTTATTTCAAGGGCTTGGTAAAGTTCCAAGACTGCTACCCTAGTTGGTCTAAAATCCAAAGGAACCTGGACTTGGTTCCTGGCACCGGGAAAGTAGTTTTTGTTTTGCATTGATATATTCTCATTAAAGCAAGAGGACAGATTCCCACACTCACTCTAAAATGAGTCACAATTTTAATACATTAAAAAAAATCTGGCTTTTGAACAAATCCCCTTCAAATAATGATTGTAAACAAAATCTGTTTGCCGAAAGAAAGCCTACCAGCAGTCATTTGGTACCAGAACTACATGCGCTAATGAACCAAAAGCTGTTAATGTGGTTTCTTCAGTTAAATTGATTCATGAATTTTGAAGAGAACATTATCTAATGAATTTACTTTGAATAGAAAGCAATTAGAGGGACATACCATTCTGCTTAACCCCAAAGACACCCTAGTGCCACAAATTAAGTACATTTTGAAAACAGATTCATAAAAACTGAAATAGATTTGCTGTCTTGTGACCTCTACTAATCCTTGTAAATTAATGAACAAAAAAGTTAATTCCTAAGCTGACCCTTTTCTAATAACGCATGGATTATACTGAGTTATAGTACATTTAGGGTCATAATATTAATCAGATTGTTCCAGTAAAGTTATTATGTTTTCTGATAGACAGGCAGTACTTGGTTTTAGATTCAATATACAGTACCATTTGAAAAATCTACTTAAATGTTATTCAAGTTCCTGCTGTAAATGCACAATCCATCACTGAGCATTTAATGAAACACTATTCATATTGACTGTGATGTACTGTGTAGTAAGTAATAGCATTGTTCCATGCCATAAAGTTAAGAGCTGCTGAAGTGTAATAAAGTCCTGACATATTATAATTGTATATTAATATAGAGTTTTAACTGAATATGCACTGTTGATGTGAAGGAATTTGTAAAACATAAATGGTGAGAAAGTAATCATCATTCTTATGTGTAAAAGTAATTTGCAGAATAAATACAAGTTCCCTCACGTACCTGTAAAATGGTTTCAACATGTATGAGAAAATTTTTGCCAGATCTATCTCTAGGTGCTGTCCTGTATATAACTTCCTATGTTGTAACTGTGATCAAATAAAAGTATTTAATTGGTTGTAATGAGTTTGAATCATAGAATCCGTACACAGTGGGATCAGGCCATTCGGCCCATCAAGTCCATACCGACCCTCCAAAGAGCATCTGACCCAGACTTCACACGGACAGTCGCCCGAGGCTGGAATTGAACTTGGGCCCCTTGCGCTGTGAGATAGTAGTTTAACTACTGAACCACCGTGCTGCCCTTTGGGATGTCCTGAGGTTATGAAAAGTGCTGTGTAAAAGCAAATTTTTTTTTGTCTTCCACCCCCATATACTCTGTTTCCCTCACTTGTAAAACGAACAGTGGATTTTAGAGATGCTCAGTTTGCATCCTGTGTGGATTCAGAAAATTCTCTTTGTCCTTTGCCAAAATGTTTATCTTGAGTTTAGCAATGATTTTGTCGAGGGACTTTCGTCTTTCATATCTTGATTAGTGTATCTAGCGTGTATATAGTAAAATCTGTTCTGTTGCGTGACCAGTTATCATCACGGATGCAAAGACTGTTATCATGCAGAGACATTATTCAATTGCAGCAATTCAAAATGTTTGAAGTTGAACAGCATGCTTGAAAGGCATGTTAAACTGCCAGAAGAAAAAATTTAAAAGTTATGTTATTTACATCAACTGTGCATGTGCCAGGCTAAAAATAGTGGCGAGAAAGCAAACATAACTGAGTATTAATTAAGGATGGGTCCTAGAAATCATTCAAAAATGCTTTCATGTTGTAACTAAACTATATTTGCGTATTTGAATTAACCTAGTAGTCAAGTAAATCACATCTGCCAAATTCTAAAGTATTTACAAAGAAACATGCCATTTGGCCTATAGACACAGGGTGTTTAACCTTCTCACAAGCCTCCTCCCATCCTTTATCTAACCACATCAGCAAACTCTTCAATTCCTTTCTTCATGTGTTTATCTAATCTTCTCTTAAATGCTATTCTTCTCAAAGACTTAACTCACTTAATTGTGATAGCGAGTTCTACATTCTAACTACTGAGCAAAGACATTTCTCCTGAATTCTTTATTGATTTATTGATGACTAATTTATATTTGTGGCACCTGGTCCCACATGCACGTGAAGATACCTTCTCTCTATCTACTGTAATAAACCCTTTCATAATTTTAACTTTGTTGTCTACACCCCCTCTCTTTTACACACAGAATGGAAATATATGATAAACAATCGTGTTGTATTGGGCTGTGCACCAACTGAATACATCTGTATTCATTTTTGTAATGATAACAAATATTTTGTTGTGTTATGAGGAATCTAGAATCTCAAAAACCATATAGGACTATCTCTGAAATCGAAAGAATGCTTTTTTTTGTTATATGGGATAAGGTTCTGACATCAGAAACATTAGGAACTACCAAGCTGTGTCCCAGTTTGCCCAATCTCTCAGTGTGATATAAAACTTGTGTTGTGAAAGGAACAACAAATTATAACTTATTTATCTTCATAAGTGGCATCTCCCTGCACAAGACACATGATCCTTTCAGCACTCCTCTCTGCCATCCTGTTCCTGTATTACTGTTGTTCTGCACATTGTGTTGCATAAAATATCAATTTCTGAACTGAAACTCGCATTGTTTTATGTTTTTAAATCTATTGGCAGTTCTTGCCAAGTACTGCATGTGTTGCTGCCATTTTGGCTATTAAACATATGCAAGATGGTGGCTTGTTAATTTAAAACTGGAACAGGATGTTGAACATGTGTAGAATGTGAATTGTTTTCGAAATAACAAATATGGAAGCAAAAGTGAAAGAGATTGCAAACATTTTTGGATACAAATATGAATATATATTAGATCATGAAATTTTAGTACAAATATTTTTATTTATGTAGGTAGTAAATGTCAATATACTCCCTGTTAATGTTACAATCAAATTTCAATTGTATGTTCAACTATAGCTTACAATTACTGACAATTAGTTGTAAGCCATTAGCTATAAATAATTTTCTCATGGGTGTTGCAGTGATTGGAACCAGGTTGACCTCATTGACTACGAGGTTGTTGATTTGGCCCACGATAACAACCCCAATCAATCAGCAAAGCCCTGGCTGACCAACAAAACCAGCAGATTAGAATCTGCTCAGTTCAGGGGACTGACTCTGAGCTGGCTGGCCATAGCCAGTGTACTGTGCACAAGTAAATAAAGGGAGACTTGGTGACAGGATAATGGCCTGTGTTTAGTTATTTCAGGTTTGTTTGGACTAATGGTCAATGTTCTTTGTTTTACTGAAAACATTTTCAATGCTTATTTTCCATTTATTTTGATTCTGCATTTTCTCCATGTCTTGCAAATGATTTTTCTAATGCAAAGTAATTGTACAAGGATGTCTACTGCTACATCCCCACCTTAACGGTGAAAGCACTAATATGGAACTGTGTAAGCAATTTGGCATACCTGCCATACCACTGTAACCTCAGGGATAACCAAACAAGAAATGTTTCTAGGCCATTTGTGCCCATTGTTACCTGAATGTTGGAGGAAGAGGATCTGGTTGTTTATTAATTTATGTCTCTCTGTGCTCCTTTTTATTTCTTGGCAGAAGTTCTTGGGCTTCTTGAGAGCTTTATAAATTTTGCTTAGTGGTCCTTTAAGATAACTCCTTCACCTTCCATTAGGCAGAAACAATATTTTCATGGTCTTGCAGATCACAATCAGAATTCACTCTGTACTTTTAATAAGACCTTATGTAGGAAGCTAGGCAAGAACATAGGAATCAGGTATCAAACTCCTTCCTATAGAGTTCTCTTAGACCTGCAGAGAAATAGAGCACTATATGTACAAGCCTCACAAATGTTTCATAAAATCATGAGACTTCCAACAAAGCCTCGTGCTACTGTTAATTCTTCCACTCAATCTAACAAACTATTGAACCCCTACACTGCAGGAAGAGTTCATTCAGTCCATCAATTCTGCACCAACCCTCCAAAGAGCATCCCACTCAGTCCCAGCCCCCTACCCTATCCTTTAATCCCACATTTACCATTGCCAGTCCACCTAGCCTGCACATCTCTGGATACTGCATACAGTTTTAGTGTGGCCAATCCATCTAACCTGCACATTTTTGGGCTGTGAGAGTACACCCATCCAGACACAGGGAGAACGTGCAAATTCCACGTAGACAGTCACCCAAGGCTGGAATCAAACCCGGGTCTCTGGTGCTATGGGACCATTATGCCACCATGCTCCGTTTTACTGCTGTATCCCCAGATCCTTCCACATTCGGCCTTTTCAAGTTCATGATCCAACTTGATTTCAAACAAAGGTAAAGTATTGCAGATGCTGAAAATCTGAACTAAAAACAGAAAATACTGGAAATACTCAACAGGCCAAGCAGCATCTATGAAGAGAGAAGCAATTCGTGTTTCATGCTGATGACCTTTAAACAAAACTGGGAAAATTTAGAGATGTGAAAGGTTTAAACAGTGATGGTAGAGAGAGATTAAATGTCAAAAAGGTTTCCTATCATTTTGTTTTAAACAATGATACAATTTCTGTTTCAATAATTATTTGGGGTAAAAGGTTCACTTACTACGGGTAACTAGGCAAAAAAAAGTCCTCTGACAATCCCACTCTAATCTTTGAGTGAAAGTGCAATGACTGTTGCTAATGCTTTTACTACCACATTTTTTTGAATTACATAAGCAACAAATGCAGAATTCACAAAACTATGGCCTTTAACATAATGATATATGGAATTGCTAAAATGTACTTCAACTGAGGCAGGTGATTTATAGTTAAACAGTGATTGGACTCAGGCTCAGGCTGTTAATACTGTTATTGATTCAGTGTAGTGTTACATTTCTGGTTTATGATAAAGAAAATATGTGAAAACATCTTTTAATTGACAAAATAACTGAAAGAACAAGCTGTTTTTTTTCCAAAGGTATAGACAAGTAACAGTGAAGAATATCAATACGTGACCAACCCTAAATATGAACTTACAATTTTCTAATGCAGGAACGTATGCATGGACCAGGACTAGCAAAGACAATCTGACTGCCAAGTTACAGACTTTAAACACAATAATAATTGACTTCATTATTTATAGAATTCCTACAGTGCGGGAAGAGGCCACTCGGCCCTTTGAGTCAGCAATGACCCTCTGAAGGCCATCCCATCCAAACCCAGCCCCTGCCCTATCTCCACATTTCCCATGGCTAATCCACCGAGCCTGCGCATTCCTAGACACTACGAACAATTTATCATGGCCAATCGACCTATCCTGCGTATCTTTGGACTATGGGAGGAAACTGGAGCATCCAGCAGAAACCCACGCAGAGACAGGGAGGACATGCCAACTCCACACAGAGAGTTGCCAGAAGCGGGAATCGAAGCCGGATCCCTGGAGCTGTGAGGGGCAGCAGTACTAACCACAGTGCCACATCGCCATCAAAGAGAAAAGTACCCCTGTTACAAGAATGGGAGCCTTGCATATTGGGAGCCAATACAAAATGCCTTTTGATATTGAGGTACCTTACCAAGGCGAAAATCAACCTGCTGTTTCTGCAGGAGTACAGGCTACCACACCCAGTACCCACAGGCAATGTTCCTCAAGCCTGGGGGTTTTGCTGTGGGGAGGCAGTAAAGGTGGTGGTGAGCAGCCACCTCCTCTAAACAGGTGTAATAGTCAAAAATGCATAAGTTGAGTCAACCAAGGCATATGCCTCAGCTCTGAAGAATAAGGGACTGATCATTGTTCAGCAGCTGCTACTACTATTGATTATATCGACACTGGTCACACTCGGCAGTAACTTTAACTGCATTATTAATGTGGCTGGACCATCCAGCAGGACCAACAACTGGACAATGTGTTCAGATTGCTGATGAAAGCTTTCAAGATGCTGTTCCTTGCAAAGTCTTCAGCAACCCTGTGGATGGAGTGCCTTCTCCAGGTACTCCTTCTCAGGTCATCTAACTTCCAGGATACACTTCCAGTTTATGCCTCAGAGGCTCACAGTCTGGTCTACTGATGTCAGCCCAGTGTTCTACTTTGATCACTGGCTCCAACTACCTGACTGTCAACAACATGAAGAGCAGCAGTTTAGGCACAAACATAGAAGTTCACTGTCATAAAGGCATAGAGGTATACAGCACAGAAACAGGCCCTTCACCCCAATTTTTCTATGCCAACCAGGTTTCCTAAACTGAACTAGTCCCATTTGCCTGTGTTTGGCCTATTTCCCTCATAAACCTTTCCTACCCACGTGTTTATCCAAATGTCTTTTAAAAGTTAAAATTGTACCCACATCTACCGAGGCACGGTGGCTCAGCGCTTAGCATTGTTGCCTCACAGCACCAGGGACCCTGGTTGAATTCCAGTCTCAGGTGATGTATGTGTGGTGTTTGCATGTTTTCTCTCTGTCTGTGTGGGCTTCGTCCAGATGCTCCGGTTTTCTCCCACAGTGCAAAGATGTGCAGGTTAGGCCATGCTAAATTGCTCATGGTGACCAGGGATGTGTAGGTTAGGTGGATTAGCCATGGTAAATGCAGGATTATGAGGAGAGGGTAGATGGGTGGGTCTGGGTGGGATGCTCTTCAGAGGGTTGATGCAGACTTGTTGGGCCAAATGATCTGCTTCTGCACTGTAGGGCTCTATGACATCCTCTGGCAGCTCGCTCCACACACACACCACCCTCTGTATGAAAAAGTTGTTTCCCTCCACCACCCCCCCACAGGTCTTTTTTAAATCTTTCCCCTCTTTCATCAAACCTATGCCCTCTAGTTTTGGACTCCCGTACCCTGGGGAAAAGACATTGGCTATTCACCTTATCTATGCTCCTCATGATTTTATGCCCTCAGTCTCCTACACTCCAGGGAAAAAAGACCCAGCTTCTCCTTATAACTAAAACCTTCCAGTCTCGGGAACATCCTTGTAAGTATTTTTTGCATTTTTTTCTATAGGGAGCCAATCCGAATTCTATGCACTATTCCAAATATGGCCTTACTAATGTCTTGTACAGCTATAACATGATGTTCCAACTTCTGTAATCAAAGATCTGACCAATGAAGGCAAGAGTGGCAAATGCCTTCTTCACCACCCTGTCTGCCTGTGATGCCACTTTCAAGGAACTAAGTACCTACACTCCTAGGTCTCTCTGTTCGACAACATGTCCCAGGGCCCTACAACTAACTGTCTAAGTCCTGCCCGGGTTTGTCTTACCAAAATGCTACACTTCTCATTTATCTGCATTAAATCCCGTCTGCCATTCCTCAGCCCACTGCCCCAGTTGGTCAAGATCCCATTGTACACTTTGATAAACTTCTTCACTGTCTATTATACCACCATTTTTGGTATCAAACTTATCAACCAGGCCTCCCACATTCTCTTTCAAATCGTTCATATAAATGATGAACAACAATGGACCCAGCACTGATCCTTGCAGCACAATGCTGGTCACAGGCCGTAATAATTGAGATAAAGATTTGTAATACAATATTTAAGAGATCAGAAAGTCAGCTTTGAACAGCGAGTTCAAATATTTCCAAGAAAGCTGTGATTTAGATTAAGTGACTCCAGTAAGTATCTGCACAGTTAATTGCTGAATGTTTAAAAAGTAGAACTTTTACGACTACAAAATGACATATGCTCAGAGGCCAGAATCAGGTTTCAGTTCAGAAGAAGTTTCATATCAGCAGCTGGTTTGTAAGGACTTCAGTTTGGAAAAAAAGCTTTTAGTTCATTTAGCAATCAAAAGAAAGGGCTGGAAAAGACCAAGTTTCAGTGGAAAGTGACAGTAAGTTAGTCTATATTTTTGTGTCTCATGGAGAAACATTAACATAAAGAATCTTATGTAGTGATTGAACAGATAGGCCAAAAGGAAATGCTGTCGATTTTGTCAGTTGAGAAATTAAAGAGTTAAGATAAGAATGATACTTCACTGGGATTGAATGACTGTAAAGGATTTTGCTGGGGAAAAAAGCGTTGAATTTTTGTTTTTGCTGTTAAGACATTTCAAAATTGCCTTAAATATCCATGCATTTTCTTCTTTTCTTCGATAAACTTGTGTTAAACTTAATGTTCGTTTAAAAAAAATTGCAGCAACATGTGAATACGTTAAATGATTGATGACCACGGTAAGCGAATTTCAAAAATAAAAGTTACAATCTATCCAGCCAGGTTTCACTCTGAGATCTGACTGGCCCAGTATTTCTATCAGCTGGGAATATGACCAGTTTGGCTTATATAGGATCAGAGTTTGTTTACTTTGAGGGATTTTTTTAAGGAAACAATTATGTGGAAGTACTGGACTGAAAGCAGGCGTTGTTGTGAAGTGCATTGGTTGGACCTTCAAAATGAATTTGAATATTGCCAAAACTTATCTGGAAGTAGAAGACATAACTAGATTATTTGAAATATTTTACTAAGGCTAAACTAAGAAAGTTGGCAGATAAATTGAAGGTAGAAATAAAAGCAGAATCTCAGAAGGACAAGATGGTTAAAGTGATTTCTCAACACTTCGAATTAATACGGTACCTGGAGCTTGATGTTTTACCACTAGATTTAACTTTGATTCAGTAGAAATGAAAAAGAAATTTGACATAGAGAAGGTGAAATGCAGAAAATTGAAATAGAGAATGAAAAGGAAAATGAACTGGAGAAAAGAAAGTTTGAACTAGAGAGGAGAAATATAACAAAGGGCAATGGAAAGGCAAACAGAATTTTAAAAGATTGAAAGCTTCTTCAAAAAGAAAGTGAGAATTCAGAGAGCATGACTTAGAGAGAGAAAAAATTATAGTAAACGCAGAAAGAACAGGTAATAGCTTCAGAGGATAATTCTGATTCACATGAGGGATTCAGTTTAACTAGAAGTCTGCATTTTGTCTCTAAATATAGAAAATGGATTGGAAAAAAATTCACCTCATTTGAAAAGCTTCCTGAGAAGCTGAGTGGCCAAAAAATGTTTGGATTTTAATTTCACAGAGAGTCTTGAAAGATACAGCTACATGAATGTGCACACCAGTTTGTCAGAAGAACAATTTGCAGACTATGAAACTTGATTTTTAAAAAAAACTCGATGCTTTCTGCAGAAGTTTATCAATTAAAATTCAAGACTTTAATAGAGAAATGTAATCAGTTGTTTGTAGAATTTGCAAGAGATAAATAAATATTTTGGGATCAGTGGTTTCTGTCACTGAGGTTAGAGAAGAGTTTTGAGAATGTTAGAAATTATGATGTTGGAAGAATTCCAGAATAGTATTCTGGTAACTTGTAAGATTAATGTCAATCCATGAAGCAGCAGTTCTGATAGATACGTATGATACCCTACATAGAAAGGAAATGGATATAGGAATTAACGAGAAAATTGGGGGAATAGGAAATCTGGGGATAGAATATATCTTAGTTCAGGGGAATAAGTAGAAGGACACCAAAATAATAAAGCAGAAGGCCTAGAACCTGGCAGTGATATAAAGAAAATAATCTGCTTCCATTGTAATAAGTTGGATGTTTTAAACCAAATTACCTTTGGCAGGTCACGAAGGGAGCTCACCACAACCTTCTCAAGGGTGTCTAGAGATGGGCAACAGCAATATGGATATTCCATAAATGAATTTTTTTTAAAATTAAAGTCAAATGCTGGAATTTGAAAGGGAAACCAATCGCAGTCATAGGAATATTTTAGGAATCCTCAGAAAAGAGTGCAGTACTATCAGCAGTACACGTGGAGCATGTTTGCTTAGAAACTACTAGAAAGAAAGAAATGACTCAGGATTGTCAAGGAAATTCTTGGATTGTTGGTAAAGAAAATCAGACCACTGGAGGTGCTGAATATTTTATTTCAAAGGGAAACGCATTTTCTTGTTCTCATAATTAGAAATAAATTAGCCCCATTATACAGATTTGGTTTAAAGAGTGATCTAGTAAAAAGAGTGGTTATGGTGCACGCAGTCCATCAAATCCCTTTAGGAGGAATTGAGTTTTTCACAGGGAATGACCCTGCTCCTCCAAAAGTATTTGCCTCACCAAGTGGAGCAACCAATAGAAGGAAAAGAAACAGATGTCACTGGAGGAACTTCAGACTACAGGAACTTCTGATCCAAAGTCCACTACTTAAAGCAGGAGGACAGGTGTACAATATGGCTACCACGTTACCTACAACACAATGGTAACTGTGCTCCAAATCAGACTTCATTGGCTATAAAGCACTTGCAACAACCTGACATCAATCATTAAATGCAAGATTTTATTTCTCTTTCTTCTTGTTTTTTAGTGTTGATCCCTTAGTTTTTTTTCTCACATCTTGTATTTTTATGCCATACAGCAAGTTGACTGAGAAGGTCTTGTTTTTGCAATTAGCTGAGAAGAGATGAAATTGTTTTGCTGTTTTTCTCTCCTTATTTGATTGTAATAGATGTGTTTAAAAATTAGAGAGGAATGTGTCAATCTGTATTTATCTGGTTACATGCTGGTTGTAAGGATTAGTCAAAGAGGTTTTCTTGGCTAACAAACAAAGTAACAGGTCAAACTTACTGTTTCTGAAACTCAGCCAGGGTAAAAACATTAAAAGATTAACATGATCCCAAAATGCAAAGCATACATTTGAAATCCATGCACACAATTACAGATTGAATGTGGAGCTTGTTACATTTCACCAAATACTACATCATGAGAAATAAAAGAGTGAATTTGAATGCTCATTTTTCTTCTAGAAACGTTGCTACAGAAATGCAGGAACATTTCCAGTTGAATTTTCTGCCTGCTTGCAAGAATGTAGACCGAGGTTAAGACTCAGCAAACTCCAAGTTTAGCTGCTGGGTTTGAGGGAGAGAGAGGGAACATTTTCTTTTTCTCCTTCCTCCTGTTACATTTTGCCTATCCAAATCCACACCCAAAGCTTGGTTCATGTACTCTCTAACTCTATCAGAGGTTCAAAAATCTGTTGTATACTCCAAAAGATAGATTTAATTAATCATGTCTGAGCAGCTTCTCAGCCCTGATTTCGTGGTCCCAGGTGATTACCTTGTTGCATGCTTTGAGTTTCCATTTTTGATAAGGTAGGAAAGAAGTGCTAGCACCCCTCCAGAGTGTTGTATGTTGTTTCTGGCAGTCTTCCTAGACCCTGAGTCTCCATGGAAGGGAAAGTGGCTTAATGACGCACATTGGCAGCCATTTGAATATGGGCTGGTGCCCCTTTATTTCAGTAAAATGCTTTCTCTTTTACATAAAAGTCTGAAGTGTGAATGTAGCCAATTAAATATCAAATTAATATTTGATACATCACATCTCGGTGGCCACATGTGCCAATTTTTTTCTTACCTGTAACATTACAAATGTCATTCAACTCTTTATTAAATTAGAAAACATGTCTGTATTCTTGCCTTCATTCTTTGCTTTGGTCGTCATAAAATAGGTCTGTACTACATCGTTCTGGCAAAGGGTCTTCACCCAAAACATTAACCTCTTTATCCACTTTCAAATGTCAGTATACCTGCGTATTTTCTGGTGCTTTATAATTGACCATTTTTAATTGCTTTGATTGGCAAAGCCTTTACTTGGAGTAGTATATTGACTTCATCCCATGTTTGGTGAAGGCCTCATTAGTCACAGTCGGTCATGTTTTAAATTCTATCAAGTTAAAGACTGAAGCCCATAGCTGCCTTATGATACTATAATGTGGCCATTGTTACACCATAGAGTGATATAATTTTAAAAATCTGTGAAATTTGCAACCCTTTCTAAAAAGACAAGTAAGTATATAGAGAATAAAAAATGAGCGAGATTATGAAAAATGCATGAGATTATGAATATGGTACTTCTCGATTAAAGCAAAGGCTGGGTATGTGGCAAAGCAGTTGCATATCAAGGAGTCAAGATGAAGTTTCACACCACAAGAGCGAAATTTGAAACTCAGTCCTGCTTTTTCACTTCTGAAGCTGGAGATGGTGGGGGAGGGTAGTTCTTTTTATCAATAGCAGATGTCTTGACAAACTGAGAAAGATGTCATGTTCCAGTGATGCAGGCATATAGTTTGAATTCCTATACTGTAAAATCACATGGCTTGAACAGCATATTTTATTGTATACGACAGTGGAATGTTAAGATTTTTATAAATCACTGTTTATAATGTTGTTACACATTTATGATGTTTTAATTATGACATAAATAAGAACAAAAATTGAGCCATTTATAGTGATCACAATTTAAGACCCTAGATGTCCAGAACCTTGTACTTAAAACAGGTAGCAGATGAATAGGAACAATACCAACTTCCAGACCTTACAACATCCTGACTTGGAAATGGATTGCTTTTGCTTCCTCATTTCTAGATCAACATCTTTGTCCTTCCCTCTCCAGTAGCCACCTGGGCATGCCTCTGCCAAATCAGTTGAATTGTTTCAAGAATGAACCGCAGCACCATTTTCCCAATGGTAATTAGGGATCGATAATAAATGCTGGGCCTTGCTGGTGCTGACCATATGCTGTAAATGATTTTTTTTGATATAAATGAAAATGTCATTCATTGTAAAAGTGTAATGGAAATATAGGAATGTGTGATTATTATAGCTATTTACGTAAATGGTGATGCAAAATAACTCATAAATTAGGAGCAAATTTGGTTATGGTCAGCATTGCCAATGCGAGCTCATTAATACCAAGTTAATGAATGTATTTCACAAATGGCCAAGCACATAAGTACTCCCATCATTGGTAAGATCTTGATTTAGAAATTCAGTCACGGGGAGAGAGTCAATGATGGGACTTTGGGGGATGCTGGAGTGCAGGGGAAGGTAGAAAGCAGAACAAGCATTGGGAGAGGGGAGGGAGTGCGAGCAAAGGAAAATTGCTTTTGGGAAATGGAAGTTTCAGGTGGCACAATGAGGACAGCAGTTGGAGGGAATGATTAAAAACAACTACTTTTAGCTTATGTACATGTGCAACTGATCTCCCTTCTTGGAGATTTAGAAGGCTAGTTGACTCCTAAAAGCTCATGCTGCGCAACTAAATATCTAGACCAAGGGTTTTTTTTTGTATTGGCTCCTTGTGGAATCTAGACAGGAGCTACTCAATTTATTCTGTCTTCACAAACATTGTTTTGAATCTAAACATAAGCAGAGATCAAGTGTACTTTGGAGGCGCCAGATGATAAAGGTTTGTTGGTCCATTTAATCTCCTCTTGCCAAGTTAACAAACCTTCATTCCTCCTATTATAGCATCTGTTGTTTCTTAAATGAGGCCAGGGTCCTGCCATGCCATGCCAACCAATAATGTCCTCAATAAGTAGTATCTCCTGACATAAGCTCATTAATTTTTTTTTTTAAGTGGGTTTGTTGGCATTTGTGAGAAAAAAATTAGGTTATTGTTTTGTTTCTAAAATATCTAAATAGTCTAACATTTGATTTTTGTAGATGTTGAACAGCTTGCTGCATGTTTCTAGCTTTTGCTTATTTTTCTTTTTTGACATATGCCCTTTACAACCTTCTGAACAGCAAAGTTGCTATTTATATGAATACAACAATGTTTGCTAGATTATATCTTTTGTCAAGAGAACAAATGTAGTACATTTCGGCAAATGTTTGCAATCATTGATCTTCCTGTATAATATCATCATACTGTATCCATTGTTATGATCACAGCTGGTTGTACTACAGGACAAGTCTGAACTCAGAATGAAATCTGGCTTGACAGATTTTTTGTTTTATTCTTGTTAATGGTCAGTAACTGAAACATAGTCATATGAATTTGCAATGTTTTTTTAACAATAGAACAGAAGAACACAAAAGACGAAAGGCATATAAAAAGCTATGTAAGTATAGCTTTACATATAGCTATGTAAAGATCCTAAAATACACTGCAAAATAAAGTTTCAGCTTGTTTCCTGACACTGTCCATGACAGAGGCTCAAACCCAAGAAATTGCTCCTCTGTATCAAATCTTGAAGTTCTAATTTCCTGTCAACTATAGAGTCTTACATACTCACAAAACTGAGAGTTTAAATTTTCTCAGCTTTTAGTAACTTGTGGATTTCCAAGAATTAGTTTGAAAGTTACACAAATTAAATCTTTCTGCAGTGATTTTGCTTTCCCTGAACTGTTCTATGTTCCTGTATGAAGAGAAAATTAAATTTGCAGAGGCCCAGTCGGGTGTCTTCCAAACTGTCCTGAAACATTCAATCTCTGGGTTTTCTAGACTAAGACCAATTTTTGATTATTATAAACTGAAAACAAGCAAATGACTTTTCATGTTTATTCTACCTGTTGTAAAACCCGACAGTATAAGTATTTTTCATTAACACTCTTAAGGATATTCAGTCACCTGGTCTGTAACCTTGGTTTTCTTTAAAAAAGAACCCTTGATAACAGTAACCAACTTCATATGCCACTATCTTGAAATCCAAATTCTCAAAATGATATTAATATGCACACATATCAATTATATATCTTTTTTAAACACCATTTCACAATGATCAATATTAAAATGATGTGGAAAAGGTAAAGCCAATAATGTAAGCACGTTTCTTCATGGTAGGTTATCAATAATTTAGACAAAATGTTGATAACTCTGTGACATGTCCTATTTAGTGAAGTGATTACTTTGCTCATTAATAATGAAGTGGGGTTCAGATGAATCCGAGGTTATCTAACTGAAATACACAAGATCTAGTGTCTGTGAGTGTTCATGTAAGAGGCTTAAAAGGGTTGGCACTAAGATTTTGCTTCCTCTGCTGGCCAATCTGGAACATGGTGGACCATTTCATGATAAGTGAAATTAGGGCTGCGATGGCATGTATTTCCATCACTCAGGTTTGTGAATCTTTGGAATTCTCAACCCCAGATAGTTGTGAAGGCTCCACCATTCAAAATATTTAAGGCTGAGTAGGGTAGATTTTAGGGAATAGTGGGAAAGTAGAGTAAGCCTGAAGGTCAGCTGTGATCATACTGAATTGCGGAGCAGAACTCAGTGGGCCATTTGACTATTTCTACTAAGATAACAAGGTGTAGAGCTGGATGAACACAGCAGGCCAAGCAGCATCAGAGGAGCAGGAAGGCTGACGTTTCAGGCCTAGACCCTTCTTCAGAAAAGACTATTTCTACTCTTATTTTCTGTATCAATGCATTTAATTGGGAGTTGTTGTAAGATGTCTGAAAAGTGTTCTCTACTTTATTCTTCAGCTACCTTCACCTGCAATGTGTTGATGACCCTACTGAATGATGTGAAATTTGGAGAAATGGCCTCATACAAGGAGCTAGCGGCAATGGCAGGCAATTCAAAAGCAGTGAGAGCTGTTGGAGGAGCCATGAGAGCGAACCCTGTAAGTTGATTTCAGTAGCTGAAATAATGAGAAACATTGATACCAATAATTGAATTGTCATATTTTGTGCCACACCATCTTGCTTACTGAAATAGTGTCATTATAATGACAAGTTCCAATCATTGAGAAGTTGTATTTTAAGCATTTTTAAGAACTATTTGTCATCTAGATCCAAAGACTTATTGATAATGTGCACTGTTGGAAACAAACTATTCCATTTTGGGAAATTTTAGATGCGGTGCCCACTATCTGCTGTTCATTATAATTCGTGTTACATATTTGTTGTGAGCTTGTTCATGACATGTGCTCCGAATGGTGAAACTCTCTGCTGAACACTCACCTTATTAAAATTTAGCTTTGTGCCACCTGCTATTGTCCATGCAATGGTCGAAAAATGGAAAAAGATCATTTTTCAAATTTGTCTGTGAGGCACTATTTATGTTGCACGGTAATGAAAATGTATATATGAATTCCTCCATTGACCCAATGGTGACCATGTTTCAAAATTGAAACACACAAAATGGAAAGGTTCAATTCTGTGTCTGTGCTGAGATGGCTATCCCAGTCAGACTGGCATTTATTGCAAACTCCTCCATACCCTGGTGAAGGGGAATGAAAAATCAGTCTTTGTCCTCCTCCTTTTTTCTGGCTGCCTCTACAAAGTGTGCATGCATGTTTACCAGAATCTGACCAGGTATGATTCCTGCCAGGAATAGCCATATAGCCAAAGCTCACTTGTACACAGGCACACATAACTACTTAATGGCTTACAGTTGGCTGCTTAGAGTTATATTGTAATAGAAGCAATGTCTTCTGAAGAAAGGGAAGAGAAACGGAGAGAAAGAGTTACCGCAAAACAATAAGTACAAGCAGACAGATGCTGTTTTCAATGAAGAGAGTCTATTCTCAACCTACGGGCATGAACCTCAATAGCCAGACTGCACAAATCTCCCATACACACAACTGCTGTTTGTCCATTTAGGTCTCCCAGTGCTGTTTCCCACTGGGAGAACATAATTACTCACCTCTGTTATCTTGTTTATTTTCAAAAGAGCTTGATATGAGAGCCAAAAATATTACCATCAGTTGTGGGTCCACAATAACCAGCATACCATTCCACAAATAAATGTTTCACCTACCTCTCTGCTTGTGCAGACAGAAAGCTGTTTCTTACTCTACTTTTTTTTAAACCAGCTTTTTTTAGTCAGTTCCTGCTTAGCAGCCAAAGAAAGATTGAAGGAAAACTGCATGAGAGAGGTTGAAGATGGTAGTAATATTTTCTCCCCAATCTCACAGCTCATGAAACTGCTATAGTACAGAGCATATGAAAGTGGTCATCATATTTATCCAATGAATCCAATATTTGATTCTGTACGAAGGTGCTGGAAGGGAGACTGCTCTGTAGTTATAGTCAATGGCACTCTGTAATCAGATGACACAAAGTGTACTTCTGTCAGGCTGGATTAGTCCCAGTAGCTTTACCTCACCATCCCTGTACCCCCAGTGCAGCCTTGCATAAAAACATAGTACTCTATTCAGAAGCCTAACGGACAGAAACCTAATGGATAACTTGCAAAGGTTCCTATTGAGGGAAAGGAAGTTTCAGCATCTGTTAAGTCACGTCTTCAACCTAACAGCACTGCAGTTGGAATTTCAAGGTTTAACTGTGAGATCTACTGAACTAACCTTATATAATTAAGTCTTTCAAACTAGAGATGATTGAAACTGTGTGTGTTTGTTCTATTTTGTGCCACAACACTTTTCTGTACTCAAGCAGCTTATTGTGCTATTGTATTATTGTTTTGTGAAGGAAATAGAAAGACCCTCTTTAAAATATTTTGTAAACTGAAAATAATGGCATTTCAAAGAGGACATTGATGTCATGTCTGCGAATGCCTTCCTCAATGTGTACTATGAGCCACAAATTGTTCAACTATTGCTCAACACAAGCAAAAAATTGCATTGCATCTGAACAGAGAAAAGGCAGATAAATGTTAGGCATCTCTCAAAGTATCTTTAGTTTGTTTATTCTCAATAT
The DNA here is from genome assembly GCF_021869965.1 of Rhincodon typus. NCBI lineage: Eukaryota > Metazoa > Chordata > Chondrichthyes > Orectolobiformes > Rhincodontidae > Rhincodon > Rhincodon typus. Next base: position 22,060,636 of record NC_063351.1, on the reverse strand, counting down.
CTCCTGTTCCTATTTTTTAATTTCCAGGATCACAATCTTCATCTAGAATAATAGAAATTTCAAGACAGAAGGCACCATTTGGCCATTAAGTCTGCAGCAGTCCCCACAGGAGCTATCTATGTTAATCCCATTCCGCTGCTTTTTCCCAAGCATCCTTTCATATTTTTATGTTTAAGTTCACATTTAATTCTCCAGTGAATGTTGTGATTAACACCATCCATTCGCTACTTATGATGAAACATTGCATTTAAAAGTAGTATGTATTGTAGCCATTTTTCCAGGTGTAAATGTGCACTGAACATCACTAGTAGTAGAACATTCTGCATCCTATTTGGCCCCTGGAGTCTGCTCTACCAATCAAAAAGATCGTGGCTGATCAGATTTTAACCTCAACTGTACATTCCTGCATACTCCCAATCATCAAGAATATATCTACCTCTGCCTTAAAACTATTTAAAGATTCTGCATCAACTGCATTTTGAAAAAGGGAATTCAAGAGACTCTCACCTCTGTGAAAGAAAAAGATTTTCTCATTTCTGTCTTAAATGGGTGACCCTTTATTTTGAAAATATGACCCCTAGTTCTAGATTCTCCCTCAAGAGGAAACATTCTTTTCACATCTACCCAGTCAAGTCCCCTCAGGATCTTATATGTTTTAATTACGTCAACTCTGACTTTTCTAAACACCAGAGGGCACAGGCCTATCCTTTCCTTATAAGGCAGCCTGTTCATTTCAGGTATTAGTGCAGTAAAACTACTCTGAATTGCTTCCAACATATTTCCATCCTTCTGAAATAATGTGACCAGTACTATAAACAGTCCTGTCAACAATGTGTTGTATAACTGAAGCATATCCTCCCTACTCTTACATTCAATGACCCTTGCAATAAAACATAACATTCTATTAAAGGCAAATTACTGAAGAGATTCTGAAGAAGAGGCATACCAGACTCAAAATGTTAATTGTGTTTCTTTTGCCACAGATCCTGCCAGACCTGCTGAACTTTTTCAACATTCTCTGTGTTTGTTTAACATTCTGTTAGCTTTCCTGATTATTTTTTGTACCTGCATTACCTACTTCCTGTGATTTGTGCGCTAGAGCACACAGATCTCTCTGCATTTCAGAGCTGCACAGCCTCTCACCATTTATATAATACCCTACTTTTTTTTATTCTTTCTGCCAAAAAGGAAAAATTTCACACTTTCTCACATTATACTCCATTTGCCAGATATTTGCCCACTCACTTAACCTATCTATATCTATTTGTAGGCTCCTATGACCACTCTACAACTCATTTTCCTAGCCATCTTTGTATCTTCAGCACCGTAGCCACCGTACCTTCAGTTGTTTTTTCTGAATCCTTTACATAAATTGCAAAAAATTGAGGCCCCTGCACTGACCTCTTTGGCACAGCACTCATGGCATCCTACCAGCCTGAAAAAGACCCATTTATTCCTATTATTTGCTCCCTGTTAGCCAGCCAGTCTTCAATCCATGCCAAAATGGCTTCTCCAACACCATGAGCTTTTATTATCTGTCATAACCTTTGATGTGACATTTTATCAAATGCCTTCTAAAATCTAAGTACACCCACTCATTTCCCTCTCACCACAGCGCAAATTACTATTTCAAAGAGTTCCAATGAATTAGTTCATACATTTCATGACTACTACTAATTTTGTGAGGTTTTTTTTCAAGTTTTCAGGTTAGGACACCTAAAACAGGTGTTTACCAAAATGAATATGTAAAATAACAGCCTGACATATATTAAATGATCTGTTTGACTCATCAATCATTGGAGTCTGTTCGATTCAGAATTCCGAGTGGTTCCCACCCTCCAACCACCAACCACAAGTAAATTTTTGAAAGTTTGTAAAATGAGGATATCTACTTCTACAACCCTTTCAAGCAGTGAGTTCCAGCCCCCAAATCCCTTGGAGTTAAAAAGGTTCTCTTCAGCTTCCCTTTGTTTTGCTACTAATTCCTTCACTTGCTTTGTTATGTTCCCTGGTTATTGATTTTCAAATCATAAAATTGGTGCTGTCTGACCACTCCATCTAGTATCTCATAATTTCATGCAGCTCAATTAAAGCAGTACACAACATCTCTGTTCCAAAGAAAACAATCTCACTTTATCCGATCTTCCCATAATTAAAGTTCCCCATTCTGATGTAATTATATTCTTCCTGTAATGTGGTGTGCTGAATTGTATGCAGTGCTTACCTGTAGCCTAACTAATGTTTTATAAATGTTTTTAAAAGCCCTGGTATTCTTATGTTCTCTGCATCATCTAACAAAAGAAAGTAGCCCTTCTGTTTCTTTTTTTTTAAATTACTTATCTACTATCCTTTGACCTTTAGGAATCACAAAGCCCTATTCTGTCTGTATGGTTGACTGAACATTTTAACTTAACCTCTTGCCTTTTCTCCATAACCCTGCACATTGGTTATAAGTAATCCATCCAGACACTTGTTGAATGTTTCAAACAAACCTGTCGCCACTCCACTTCTAGGTAGAACATTTCATTTCCTAACTAGTCACTCTTTTGCAAAGCAGTTGGAAACTGGGCCCTCCAGTTCTTGAACCTGTTTACAAGTAGGAAAGTTTCTCTCCATCCACTCTGTCCACATTCCTCGTAATTTTGAATACTTCTATCAAAGCTCCTCTTTGGCATTTGCCTCCAAGGTAAACAATCCCAATTCTCCAATCTTTCCTCACAAATGAAGTATGTCATCTCAAACTATGAAATTGAGCCTCTGCACCAAACCTAGATCATTTGCGTGTATCAGGAAAGGCAAGAGTCTCTATCAACTCCAAACCTCCTTCCAGCCCAGAAAATACCTACTAATCATTGCAATCTGTTCTGTATTAGTCAGCGAATTTTGTATCAATATTGCTACTGACCCTTTTGTTTCATGATCTATAACTTTCCTCACAAATCTGTTGTGTGGCAATATATGAAATGTCTTTGGAAGTCCATTTAGACTACATCGACTGCTTCTCTACCCTCTCTCCTGCCATCAACTCATCTTTGTTACATCTTGAAAACATGCCATCAAGTCAGAGATCCCACTGTACCTTATTTACTCCGTCCAAGTGTGTTACTTCACATTTGTCCCACATAGAGTCATAGAGATATACAGCATAGAAACAGACCCTTCAGTCCAACTCATCCGTGCAGACCAGATATCTTATATAAGTCTAGTCCCATTTGCCAGCATTTGGCCCATATCCCTCTAAACCCTTTCTGTTCATGTAAATGTTCTAATTGTACCAGCCTCCACCACATTCTGTGGCAGCTCATTCCATACACACACCACCCTCTGCATGAAAAAGTTGCCCCTTAGGTCCCTGTTATGTCTTCCCCTCTCACCTTAAACCTTTGTCCTCTAGTTTTGGTCTCCCTACCTACCCTGGGGAAAAGACCTTGCCTATTTACCCTATCCATGGCCCCCATGATTTCATAAACCTCTATAAGGTCACCCCTCAGCCTCCGACGGTCCAGGGAAGATAGCCCCAGCCTATTCAGCCTCTCCCTATTTCTCAAACCCTCGTAACAGTGGCAACATTCTCATGAATCTCTTCTGAGCCCTTCTAGTTTCACAACATCCTTCTTATAGGAGGGAGGCCAGAATCGCACGTAATACTCCAAAAGCGGCCAAACCAATGTCCTGTACAGCCGCGATATCACCTCCCAACTCCTTTACTCAAAGCACTGACCAATAATGGCAAGCATACTGTTATGAAGCGGAGGTTGACCCCCACCCCAGTAACTAAAATCGAAACACCCCAAGAGAGGCTTGCCTCGCCTCATCGTAATCTGTTGAAAATGTGTGAAAAGTGGTATAGCCTGCCTCTCACCTCCTAATCAGTTTTTAAGGAGTGGTTAAATGAAACAAAATCCTTTCACTCACTCTATAATCAACAAGTAACAATTTATTCATCTATCTCTAACAGTGAACAAATTAAGAGAACTGCTAACAAACCAAAAATTCCCCATTAACAACTAACTATGCCTGAATAAAACAAAATTCTAAATACAAGTCCAAAATTATATAAACCAAAATAGTAAAAAAAATTGAAACTTAATCTCTTGAAATTACAACCAGGACACGTCTTCTGGAGTGCTCTGCACCCTATCTCTGATCCTCAGTCTGGAATGCCTTTCTCTATCAAATTATTTTGTCAGGAATGCCCCTCTCCATCGAAGTCTTGGGTCAGGAATATTAGCTAAGAGTGCTGCTATATCTTTAGTTAGATGATTGTTACTCTGAAAGCTTAGAGAATTCTGAGCAAGCCATTGATTTTTCTGTTTAGAGCTGATGGGTTGTTGGCTCTATTAGATGGCAGTGACTCTCACACCAATTTTCAAATGCCCTCTTCTTTTATAACCTTGATGACCTATTAATTTCTTGCAATAATATTGATCCCAAGTCGTCAAAACCATCAGATTTAAATTTAACATTTTTTTTTAGTTTCTAAGTGCCTGGTTTAAATTGATTTGCTGACTTTCGAACTGGTTGCCTTAATAACAAAACAAACTACTGCCTAGATGCTAACCACACAGCCTTTTGATAGTGTTTCAATTTCATAATCTCCCTGTGTACCTGCACATTTTTTTTCCAATCTTCAAGCCTAGAAAAAAATACATCATCTTTTAAACGCACCTCACATTCTTCTCCCTACCATTTTACAAACTTCAAATTCTAACATCCTGCCTTCCAATCCAAAATGCTCTACCCAACTTCGCAACAATGCCAAATACCTTCTTCATTATCCTATCTACCTGCAATTCTACTTTCAAGGAACTATGAACCTGCACACCAAAGTCTCGTTGTTCAGCAACACTCCCCAGGACCTTACCAATAAGTGTATACGTCCTGCCCTGATTTGTCTTTCCAGAATGCACCACTTCACATTTATTTAAACTCCATCTGCCACTCCTCGCCCCATTGGCCCATCTGATCAAGATCCCATTGTACTCTAAGGTAACCTTTATCGCTGTCCACTGCACCTCCAATTTTAGTGTCATCTGCAAGCTTACTAAACATATCTCCTAAATTCACATCCAAGTCATTTATATAAATAACAAAAAGCAATGGAGCCAGCACGAATCCTTGTGGCACACCACTGGTCACAGGCCTCTGGTCTGTAAAGCAGCCCTCCACCTCCACCCTCTATCTTCTACCTTTGAGCCAGTTCTGTATGAATTCCATTTGTTATTTACTGCCTCCCTGCCTTGTCCGTTGATATTTTCCCACTGTGTACAGGTTTCTTCCTCACTATAACCAAGCATTTTAATCATGTCCCTTAGATTTACATCTCTAGTGCTGAAAAGGAAAGGCTGGAGGACTGAGCCCTTCTATTCACAGAAATACCCATTGATGAATACCATTTTACTTCTTCTCCCCCAAACAGTTTTGATCCAATTTATCCTTTTCCCTTGGATCCAATTGGCTTTCACTTTTCTGACCAGATCACCACCTGAGACCTTGTTAAAAGTCTTGTTAAAATCCATGTAGACTACATCAAGTACATTACCTTTAATCAGAACCTCCATCTTATTGCACAAAATCTGGTTTAATTAGTCAGAAATGTCTTCCCTTAAATGATAATTAATAATATCCCTCAAAATTCTTCCAGTGATTTGACCAAGTTTGGCCGACTAATCTATAATTACGTGACCTATCCCTTCATTTGTTTTTAAATATCAGTTAACAGTTCCGCAGTGTATGGATTTATCCTGTAGCCATAAATGAACGATGGCCAGAGTGTCTCCTATGCCTACCCTTGCTTCACTTAACCCAAGAAAAAATTATCGGGGCCAGGGAGTTTATTTTTTGCAGAGATGCTATACCATTTAGTATTTACTTTCTTACTGTGTTTATTCTGTTAAATACATCAAATCTCCTCAATAATTATAAAATCTGCTTTGCTTTCCGTTTGTGTGAAGAGAGACACAAAGGGCTGGGTTTTTGCATTTGGAATCAGGAAATTTCCCAATGCTGCCATTCTCCCTCTTAGATAGTGCTGGACAGTGAGATTTCCAGACCAATGTCAAGACAGCCTGTGTTAGCAGAGATGTCAGCCCGGTTCTGGAGATGGAGGCAAATGTTCCAGATCCATTTTAAAAGCCCTCCTGACACACTTTAGCCCTACTTCAGGACAGGAAATTCTGGCTCAATGTGTTAATTCATGAACTTGTAATCTGCTGACATCATTCTACAATCTGGGGAAATCTAGAAAATTATAGCACCGACATTTTGCATTGGATGCCAATGACATTTCAAGATGATGCACACCCATACCCACACTTTTATACTAAGCACAAAAATTCCCTCCAAAAACAAGGGTAAATTTTCCAGGATTTAAAAGATGATTTGTACGCCCATATCTACAGTTCCTTCTCCTGTTGCTGGTTCTAAGGGATCAACATTTACTTTAGCTACTTTCTTACTTTTTATGTACTTGTAGAAATTCTAATAACAATCTGATTTTATATTCCTGGCTAGTTTATTCTCACATTCTGTTGTTTTCCTTTCCCTTTTTTTCTCAAATTTTTTGATGGTCCTTTGCTGGTTTCTAAAACAGTCCTAATACTCAGACTTCCTATGATCGGAGACAGTACAGTGAACATTCACTAGAGTGGTCCAATGGATGAAAGATTGTCCTTTGATGAGAGGTTGCAGAAGTTCAAAATGCATTCTGTAGATTTGTAAAGAATGAGAGATGATCTCGCTGAAACATTCAAGATGACAAAGGGCATGACAGAGTAGGTACTGAGAGGTTTTTTCCTCTGGCAGGGGAATCTGAGACAAGGAGGTATAGCTTCAGGATAAACAGCTGATCATTTAGGACTGAGATGAGAGCTTTATTCACTTGGGTTATTGGTCTTTGGAGTTCTCTATCCCAGCAGTTTGTCAACTGCCATTGTTGAATACTTTTAAGGCTAAGAAAGCCATATGTTTGGTCTCAGGATGTTAAGGGATGATGTGGGAAGCAGACAGGAAAATGGAGCTAAAAGTACTGATGAGCCATGATAACATCGAATGGTGTGGCAGGCTCAACAGCCTGATGTCTTCTCCTTTTCTTTTGTTCATATATCTGACAAGCATTTCTTTGTAGTTAGCTGCATGTAATTCACACAACAATCTTACAACATCAGAAGACTGAAGAGGTGTCTGCTTGAGCCAAAAGGTGCAATGTTTTTGTTACAAATTATGCTAAGGACGCATTGGATAAACTTTACAGTGGAGAAAACATCAAATACTTTTCTTTGTCAGATTGATTGGGAGGTCTGTGGTCCTCAAAGGGCAAACTTGAAGTTCAATTAACAAGCTCACTAGAACACTACAAGGGACCTGTAAAAGAATCATAAAGGCTCCTGGGGATAAGGGAATGTAGAAATGATTAGTTCAAGGTCATTTTAATGACTGTGATGCAAGTTAACCAAGATATTACTGACAGTGGTTACTATAAGGAGAGGTTGAAATAAAATTATTTCTCTGTAAATTTATCTTGTTTTTTTTCTACAGTCCAAAGCTTAATAATCCAGAAATTTGATTGTGCAGTACTCATTATAGAGATATAAAACTGTGGTTTATGTGACCAATCTGGTGGTTGTACCATACTGTGTATATTCTATGGCAAAATATACATGATTTATCATATTAGCTCCTCCTCTAGACATCCAGACCACTCACTGAATGTGTTTAAATGCCCACTAAGGTTCAAATTAAGATCATACTCTTTTTTTTGTAATCAGCTGTCCCTTATACCTGACTCAGTAATAAATTAATTCACCAACTTAATGCTCAAACAGGCAGTGAAGGCCTTTAAACACTACCGATTCAAGGGAATATCCTGTACATAAAGTTTAGTTATTGGTTTGACTCTCTCAGTTCACTATTAGATACTTTTAGGAGTATTAACTGACTTGTACAACTGACTTTTGACTTTGAGGTTTTCCTGGTCTACTTTTGTCTGCCCTTATCACGGTTTCACTGCAGGAATAGGTGGACTGGCCCCTGAGCCTGGCATCTGAAAGTTAGCAACTAAGAAGACAAGAGTGAGCAGGACCAAGTGGGAGAAAAGGAAGGAAGAAGACTACAAAGGAAACTAAACTACTGTGGAACTTCAGAGAGAGTGGCTGTCTTAATTTTACTAAGGAGCACTGTATTAGGCTCTTTCTGTTCGAAAATGAAGCTATCACTAATCTACTATCATAACTCAAGATTTACCCAAGCTATGGACAGTGCTGTCCTTTTGCTGGAAACATCACCGTTGTCCTTATATTTTAAGCAATGGGGTTCTTCCAATCCACAGCAAGTGATAAATGTGACATTTTCTATTTTCGTTTTTCTCAAGACAAAGCAGCTTGCTTGATTGGCACCACATCCATGAACATTCAGTCACTCCAACATCAATATTCAGTAGCAGCAGTGTGCACTATCTACAAGATGCACTGCAGAAATTCACCAAAGATCCTTAAGCAGTACCTTCCAAACCAATGACGATTACCATCTAGAAAGGCAAGGACAGTCGGTACGTGGGAACACGGCATCCTGCAAGTTCCCTTCCAAGTCATTCACCATGCTGACTTGGAAATATATCACCATTCCTTCACCTTCCAAAATCCTGGATCTCCCTCCCTAACAGCATTGAGAGTTAACCCACAGCCCATAGGCTGCAGCTGTTCAAGAAGGCAGTTCATTACCACATTCTCAAGGGCAACTAGGGATCAGCAATAAATGCTGGCCTGCCAGCAATGCCCAGGTCCCGTGAGTGAAGAAGAAAAGTCCTGCAAGATGTGACGAGAAGAGCCCAGGGGTTCATCCTGGGCCCTCAATGTTTTACAATTTTCATCAATGATTTACATTATGGCAGTGAAAGCACGGTAGTTAAATTCACACACACACAAATGTAGGTAAGAAAGTAGGGTGTGAGCAATACATAATCCATTAGCATAAAAATGTAAGATAACAAGGTGTAGAGCTGGATGAATACAGCAGGCCAAGCAGCATCAGAGGAGCAGGAAGGCTGACGTTTCAGGCCTAGACCCTTCTTCAGAAAGGGTCT
>NC_063351.1:21971156-22051157 GCF_021869965.1 Rhincodon typus | reverse complement strand
ATTTTTCTGAAGAACGGTCTAGGCCCGAAACGTCAGCCTTCCTGCTCCTCTGATGCTGCTTGGCCTGCTGTGTTCATCCAGCCCTACACCTTGTTATATCAGACACTGGAAGCTGTATCTTTTTGAGGTCTGCACTTGCAAGTTGTAAAGAGTGCACACCTGGGCATGAGTCAGAGAATTGGCTGATGCACTAGATACTCTTAAACAGTTTAAGAGGTGGAAGTCAAGCGCAATTTCGTGCCTAGATATGGGACAGGAAATTAATTGATGAGTTCTACTAACAAAGACAGAGACTAAGCTTCCAGCCCAAAGCCAACCAAATCTGTAGTAAGCCTCAGTCTATTTAAGTGATAGGAATAATTTAAAAACAAGTACAACTTAATCCATTAAGCAGGACAGCTTTGCATAGTTTGTCATTTTATTTATTACAATGAGGACCTGAAGTTACGTTGAGCTAAGTTGAGTAATGGCAAGGAGGAATTTCCCAGTAATGCACTGGAATGTTGACCTAGATTAAATGTTCAAATCCAAAAGTGGGATTTCAATACATTATCTTCTATCCTCAGCATCATGATGTTCTTTGTTCCTGCATTATATCGAACATTCGCTAACCAGTTTCGATGACACAGGGACATAACCAGACCAAATCAGCCTTTTTACTTCTGTATTTTTAACACAGTAAAAATTTAAAACTTTGAAAGACCCTCAAAATTGACCCCAAAGGTTCATAACCAGACTTTCGAATAACCAAAAGTATACATAAGCATTCTGCATCCATAGCTGTCTGTGGCAAGGAATTCCAAAGATTCTTAACCCTCTGAGGGAAGAAATTCCTCCTCAGCTTGGTCTTAAATTGGCACCTCTTTTTATTCTAGACTATGCCCTCTGGTCCTAGGCTCTCCCATGAGGGGAACCGTGCTCTCATAATTCACCCTGTCAAGCCCATTAAGAGTCTTACATGTTTCAAAAATGATCAATTGTATCTACACAGGTTTAGCAATTTATTAACAATATAGTAAGTTTATCAGAGTAAAATTAAACAACAAAGTAATCTAATTGGTCTATCCTTTAAACCCAAAGACCTTTTCACACAACAGTCGTACAGACAAACAGACTTAGTTAAGGGATAAATAAAAGAAAACAACAAAACTGGCCATATTATATAAGTAGTTTCCATGACGAATTGTTCCACAGGCATAGATAACGGTTACTTGGTTGATTTTCTGAAGATGTTGATCAGGATCACTTTTTCAATTCACTCGGATAAAGGCAGTAATATTTATAACTTAGTTTTCTAATCTCTGAACTTCCAAGAGCTGGTAAGGGAAGTTAGGCAGGGAGCTTTCAAATCTTCATGCTGGAACTTAAACAGCCAGATTCCTTTCATACAAAACACTGTCCAAAACCAAATCCAAATTCTAATCATTCCCTGTCAGACTGACCATCTTCTCGCGAAGGTCCCAGTTACCATTCAATATCTGCCATCTGCTTAAGCATAAGGTCTTTTCCAGACTTGTTTGATTCTATTCCCAACTACTGACCTCATTAATAGCCAACTTCTGCTATCTGTTTAAACATAATGCTCCTTGTTGGTCACAAAGCGTCTTCAGAACCTTTTGATCAGGAACCAACCTGGCCTTGTGAATAAATAAAAACTTGTTTCGTTTATTTTCTTTTTAACACAAGTTGTTACCCATAGTCCAAATGTCATCTTTAGCTCACAGTTCCCAGTTCACAGTTCACAGCTCCAAAACTGATAAATTGATAATTGAATAAAATAACACGGAGTAAAAATCAGCAACATCATAGCAATGTTACATTTCAGTAAATACTGTTTATGTATCATACATGGAATTTTTAAATCGTACCTGGATGTTACCATTACTTTCGTTCAAATCAGTTACAAACCTGTACACTTTTCAAAATTTTGGTGCCTTATACACTGTATGTATAATGAATATAAATTATATTAAAGTTTTATTGTCACAGGAATATGGAGCACAATGAAAACCGTACAAAGTCGCCATTCCCAGTGCCATCTTAGGTACAAAATCTTTGGTATAAAGTGAAAAAAAAAGAAAATAAGTTTAAAAGTTCAAAATTACAGTTGTTCTTAGTATAAAATAGAAAAATAAAGAAAATAAAGTTAAAAGTTCTGCATTGTAGTCCTTCTTTAGCCACTTGGCATGAATGGAGGAGCATAAGAACATGAGAAATAGGAGTTGGAGCAGGCCATCTGGTCCCTTGAGCCTGTTCGCCATTCAATAAGATTATGGTTGATACTTTTCATGAACTCAGCTCCACTTACCTGCCCACTCACTATAACTTAATTTCTATACTGTTCAAAAATCTATCTTTGCCTTAAAATCATTCAACAAGGTACTCTCAACTACTTCACTGAGCAGGGAATTCCACAGATTCACAACCCTTTGGAAGAAGTAGTTCCTCCTCAACTCAGTCTTAAATCTGCTCCTCCTCAGATGCATGGATACAAATTAAAAATTATGATGTTTCAAAGCCATTAAGCCCCACCAGAATCGTTTGAGCCACAGACGTGTCCATTCCTGCAAACAGAACCACCATTAAAGCCTCAAGATGTTAGCTCTGAGGACTTCATCGTCCATCATTAAAGCCAGTTCCAATAAGCTGGCAATCTCTGCATTTGTTGAATATCCACTGTAATGGAAACAAAATTCTAGCAAGGGCAAAAATTGCTTCTATTTCCTTAGCATTATCAACTGTAATTCGCTGCGGATACTTCAGTTGCTCCTGGTTGGTGGGCTTGCATCCTAACGCTTCTCCAGCCTATTTTCTTGCCTCCCACCCACTCCCCCCCCCCCCCCCCCCCCCAATTCTTCAAGCCCACCTCTACAAGGCCAGGAGGCTTTGTTTGTGTAGCTCAGTCTGTTGACATTGGAAGATGGATTTGGAAATCGATATAATTATGTTGCTGTAGTTGGCCGTAGTGGAATGGTCACCTTCTACTGTATAAAGCCTAAAACAAGTAATGAGCGTGACACCACTGTTGAAGGCTGTTGAATTCAGTCCACTGACAGGATTTGCTAAATGCAGTTCAAAGACAATCAATACATGGTACAGAGAGTTTTTCTTCACCTTTTTTAAACAAGAGCTTTATTGGGAGTTAGTTTATTCACAGATTGCCACGAGCATTAATGACTGCCAGCATCTTGTTTTGCCAGTCACCTAGATGGCTGTTGATAAAGATTTAGCATCATGTTCTAAGTGTCAAGGCTGTCAGTTGTGCTGAACCATTTGACCAGAAGAAAAAACGCACAGGGAGCTATTGATTACAGCTTCTCAGTGTCACTTGTTCACCAGGATTTAGGTATTGATGAGGCCTGGAGTGAAAACAAGTCCTTTCCCTGGTGGGCTCTACCCAGAAGTACAAAATGCAAAGTTAGAGAGAATATTCAGCTGTTACCTGAATCTAAGGGATTCCAGTATTGATTGAAAAGCTCCTTCATGTTACTTTTGTTCAAGATAAATCTATGGTTTTGGAAATTAACACTGCATGAAAAACTGAACACTTCAGACTAGATTTATTAATGTTCATACAGTCAGTATAAAAGATGCTCTGAAAAACAAACTATTTAAAATACTTTTTTGTCACTACTTTTAGCTTTATTTCTGCAAAAGGTTGAAGAATCCATCTTCATGAAAGTTTCATGGTTTATTACTGTGGAATTTACAAGACAAAATCTTATTGAATTTTGAAATGTACTTGCTTTGGATGGTAGCTCCAGCTTAGGTTCAGCCTTTACAAAGGTAATCCAAGATCCAGGCCTTCGAAAAGGGAAAGTGAATGAAGATGTGGTCTGCTCAAAATCGTTTGTCAGCGAAGGGTACAAATTTGCACAACAAGCAAATTTAACAGAAGCCAGTGATAGATATTGTTCATTTGCATTTATTTGGCTCATTTGACATTGAGTATCATATCCTCAAAATTAGCATGAAACCATTCGCCCCCATTGGTTTTGTTTGTTGATCCACTGAACAGCGAACCACTTAGGATGTGACTGATCTTGAAGCTACGCTGAGTTAGCTAAGTTCAGCCAATGCACCATTAATTATAATGCGATTGGTTTCAGCACTCCCGTTCATTGTCGTTGAGGCAAGGTGGAACATTCTGAGCACATGGAAGTTAGATAAATATCCTTTCTTTGTTTCAATTTCTGTATATCCTTCATTTGTGCAATTATACTCAATAAAGAAATTCAACAACTAGAGGAAAGGATGAGGGCAATGGCCAGAAAAGGAATGCATGGGAGATTTTAAAAAGTGATACAGTTTTTTTTTGAAAAAAAAGTTAACTACTACCATAGATTCTGGAGGGCAAAATTAAAACAAAGTGTTGGAGAAACTCAGTGGGTCTGGCAGCATCTTTGGCAAAAGAAATAGGATTAATGTTTTGAGTGCAATGTGACTTCAAAATTTTGAAGAGTCCTATTTGACTCTGTTCCTCTCTCCAAAGATTAATGCTTTTTATTTGTAAATAATAAAACAATGCTGTTAGTTATGTATAATGCACATTTTAATGCTGCACCTGAAGCAAATTATCCACGACAAAAGTGACTCTTTTCATTCAAAGAGCACTTTTCTGACTTGTAAAATCATATTTTCTTACTGTTTTGATTTGCCAGTCTGAAAACGATAAAAGGCTGTTGTGGCATCTGTTTGCAAACTTCTGTAGCCAACAACTTAACAGTGTTTGAAAAGAGAGCATGTTGATACCTTAACTTAGGGGAAATGATTGGATCATTACATCATGCAATGCTCTTACATTATTGCAGGGAACATGAGCTTACTACGCATTGAAATTAGCAGTACAGTGTTAGCACTCAGCCAGTCCTTTGTGTCAGCAAGCTGCTTGTATCAGTGGTTTAAAAATTGCTAAAATCCTAATGCTGTTGAAGCAATAAATATTTTAATATTCAATGAATCTGTTCTAAAGAGAAGTTATCAATCAAACTGTAACCATACTTCACAAATAGGAACAATCTCCAGTTGCTGTTTCTAGACATACAAACCAAATTTCATTTTAATAGTTATTAAACCTTTTGAAATAATGAGTTAACATTTGTGTTGAATTGTCCACAAAGCAATTTGATACAATTGCATTAATCATTATTTTAACATAGAAAATTATGTCCATTGTAAGTGATTAAAATTGGCAAGCTACTGTTTAATTACTGAACTGTCATATATTTTGTCCCTTTTTTCTCTTTTGAGTAGTCATTCTATGCAACTTATCACAGTGGATATAAGCAAATCCTAATTCTTGATTTAAATAAAATTCTAGGCTTAAATCTGAGTAATATCAGAGAATTTATCATGTTATCAAAAGCATAAACTAAGTGAGGAAAGAGAAAATGATTGTGAAATATGACAAAAATTAAAAAAAACTGGTACAACTAGTTTTCTTTCAACTGTATAAAAGCACATTTTCCAGTCAGTATATTCTTCATGGATAAAAAACAATTCCACGGAAAAGGAAGGAAGGTTCAAGGGCTACAAATCCTCATGCAATCTGTCATCACTTTGAATAGAAAACAATTTTTCCACCAATGACAGTGATGAGAGCAAATGATATGTTTGTCTAGTCTAAGCGTTCATTCTGGTGTATTTCATATTCGCATACATGACCTTTTACATTTTTTAAGTGAAGTGCTTAATGTAACCTTTTATGGTTTCAGTGATTATATTTAATGAACTTCCACAATTCATTGAGGTCATTTCATACAGCAAGAATATCCTCATGAAGAAAACATCAATACCCAAATGTTATATTTTTTTAAAGAAGTGTAGTATTACAATCAGATAAAATAGGATTCTACTTATATTTGCTGTTGGTTGAAGAATGAATTAGTTTGCTTTTAGTTTTATTCAATTGTGTATTTGCTGAACCATTGGACAAGCTGAATACAGAGTAATATAGCATCTTAACTTAAAAAAAACTTTTAACCATTGCTATCCCTGTTTGAAAACTGAAGTAACAGTGATATACTTGTTAATTCATGGAGCTTTTTATGACCTAAAAATGAAGTATGCAAAAAGTAGGACTTCTTATTCCATTGATGTAATGGCTTTCTTGTCAATTATATTCTAATCTCCTCTAACATTTTAATGTTTAATATTTAAGTTTTGAGCATTCAATTTTTTTTCTAATAGTTTTAGTTACAGCTTTTGTAATGTCTCAGTATGAGGCATTGTACCTTATTCCAAGAAGATAATAAGTTTGATTCTTAGATTTATCTGAGGAAAATTATAGTGGGGATACTCCAGTAACCATAAGGACATTTATGTTTAGAAACCCAATAATAATAGGATTAGCTTTGTCCATGGCTTGTCAATCCTTTCCCCAATATGAATAGTCCAACAGCTCTCATTTGTTAGATTTGCACATTACAAATGCCAATTTTGATGACATAATAGAATCGCAGACAAAAGTGAAATTACACCGTAGTATCCTCACTGCCTTCAGGAAAGGACTAGGTAGAAGTACAGAATGGGATTGGTAAAGAAACATGAAACATGTTCTATCACGTGAAGTGTATTTTTTCTTCTAACCAATTTGGAATGTTCATGCATGTGTCAATTCTAGTGTCAGTATACTGGCTCATTATCACAACTTTCCAGTGAAGTGAGAGTCAGTTCAAGGTTTGCTTACACTCACAACAAACTAAATAAATTCCCTTAAAAATTAAAATGAAGCAAATGTGAGGGACAAGGAATTTGCAGTACTGTGCTTTCACCTCTGGGACTTGGATTTGAAATCAGTCTAGAGTTTGTCTGTGCCTACAAGGATCCTATGTACATTGACTCAAATGTCATTGAGTCAATCCCAATCTAATTCTTAATGATGTGAGTCCACAGCATAAAAGTTCCTACAATGTAACAGACGTTTTCACTAAAATAGGTCACAAGAATGGCTCATGTTTGAAATGGAAAGGTCACAGTAGTGCAATCAGTAATATTCTTCCTCATTCATGATTGAAGTACATGTTGCAACAGGTCCAATGGAACTTTATTATGCATCCATGTATCCCACGTGTACCTGTACCGCAAGGTATATTTCATTGGAAGGGCTGGTTCAACCGAGAAGTTGTTCCTTCTCAGATATTGAATTTTGTTACTCAAGTGAATACCTACACACAGAATTGAAAGATGCTGTGCAACTAGGATATACAGGCAAAGATTGAAGAGCCTGATTTCTAAAATAATTGTACTGCACTTCCCTCATTTACAGAAGGCATACAGAATAATGCAATAGCAGAAAATTAGGATCATTAGCATCTTTTTGTCGGGAAAGTGCAAAAATATCTTTAGACATCCAAAAATGTCTCCTATTGTATCTATGAACATTTGGGCCAGTTTGCAGACGCAGACACAGACACACACACATGCATGCCTGCGTGCACACACTTCTGAAGTATACAGGGCAGGCAGATGATGATGTCTATCAAAATGTAACACTGATTTGATGCCATTGGTGCCAAGTTGGTCCTTAATGAGTCAATTAATGCCTTCTCTTAACCTTGTATATCAGAACACTTATTCAGCAACAGGAAGGACTGTTTAGACTACTTACAGATTAGTTACTGGTTTATCTTTTCTGCTTGCCCCTTTGATTCTGTAAGTGTTTGATGTTTTCTATAGTTTTTTTTAAGTTGTAAATGTCCACAGAAAGTGATGCGACAAGTGCTGAGGACTTTTTGCTGACTTCGAGACTTCTGCACAAACTAGATGTAGATGCAATAGAAGTCATTCTCATGGTATGACATGGTAAGTGAGCAGAGGCTACACAGAGTAGGCAAGCTGCTGGGAGAGGGAGGAAACCTCACAGCAGGAGCAGCTGCTTCAGGAAGAGCGTTCTAGTGAAACTGGCCATCTACAGCAGTCATAACCAAGAGCAGAGCAAAGATGGATTACTAATGTCTGTGACACTATGGCAGTGAAGTTTTTATTCACCTGGCAGCAGTCTCAATGGCTTCATTCTGTTATAGTTCACTTCAACAGCTGAATTTTAAATATGACAGCAAAGCAAAGGATAGCTAATGGACAAAAAGAGCTGCCCGTTAATGACATTGCAGATGACTCCAATGTGCCCCCAAACACGGAAGCAGAATACAGTGCAAGCTATGCTGTCACTCAGCATTTGGCAGATCAGACCACTAACTTGTGAACACAACACATAAGCTGCCTGAACTTCTCTGGACAACGGCTGCAATAGCTGGCAGAGTGAACATCAAGACATGGTGGTATGCTGCCTACTGCACAATCTTTTATCCTGAAGAGCCAGTGCTATACAGAAATAAGGACGTGATGAGAATAAGGAGAAACAAGAGCATAATAAGGAGGATGAAGAAGAGAGAAGGCAGCCTAGAAAACTGCTTTCTTCTCATGCTCTGAAAAACTTAGCCAGGTATGATACCACTAACCAGAACCTAAGTGTCCATTCACCAAAAGTCCAAAATCTTTCCGTCCCTCTATCATTGATCATTATATTGCCTGCTTAGACACAATGCAAAATTATATACCAATTTTATAAATTAGGTCATTCTAAACTGTATAACTTTTTGAATCCATTCATTCCTTATTTTACATGTGACTTTGACTGTCCAAGAGCCTGTAAGCAGTGTTACCCCAATGGTTGTTGAATATTTTCATTGAATATGTTTAAAACAGATTAACTTAGTTGTTAATTGTGAATCTATAGTAATTGGAGATTGGTGAGAATATGGAGACGAAGCTATAAATAAATCAGCCGTGATCTGAATGAATAATGGAGTCGGGTTAATGTGTCAAATGGCCTACGCCTGTTTAGTGTCATTGTCTGCAAGTTAGGCCGAATGAATTGCTTCAGATTTTTAGTGGAGGAGGTTACAGATGGTCCTGGAGATTGATCTTGAGCATATCTTGGCCTAACAAACTTGACTACAGACTCTGCCATCTTAATACTGGCCATAACAGTTGGATGACAGGCCATAGGTCATTGCTAAATATTGAAGACAAATGCTGTCTTCTTGATCAGGTTTAGGTTGGTTTAAATTCATTACCACTTTGCCTCTGCAATTCTAGTAAACTATTGGAAATCAGATGAGTGGACTAGTGAAATGCATAATGCATACTGTAACCCACAATCATGATGGCAGCAGTCGAGGCTTGTAGAACAGCAAGTTGAACTTCCATGACTACGGTCAGACCACTCACTGTAGTAAATAGAACTAGCTACCACTTACATGCTCAAATTAATGGGTGTCAAGGTCTGCACATAACCCTGTACCAAGTTGGTTTTGGAATCCTCCATGCTTCATGTCCTTCACTTAGTTTTCTGGCAAGCTTCCCAATGCACCAAGCATTTTCTTGTGCTTATCTGTCTGAGGCTATCCCAATGATGTCCTCATTTGAACCATTTGCAGCAGTGCTTGTGTGCAACCATGTTCTCTGGGAAGCTGGCATCCTTGCTTTCCTTGGTTAGAGGCCTCTGGTGCCCAGGGACTCACTATGTGCAGATCTTGTCAAGGTAGGTATGTCTTCATATTCACTGTCTTCTTGCTGTTCCTCCACTGCCTGACCAGTTTGTCCTTGCTGGCTATCAAAAAGGAGGGAGGTACAAGGGTGAGGTTGCGGTGAAGGGAAGGGGGAAGGAGAGTGGCGCATATACTCATCATCTATAGCTTGTAAGTCAGAAGAGAATGCAGAATGAGGACAAGCTGAGATGTGAAACATAACCCTGCTCCTCCAACAGGCCCCTCCTGTTGTGCGCCTGCTTATCGAATAGATAGAGGGAAATGCCTCAGTGAGTGTCAGACAATAATTTTGGGTGTGGCTATCATGGTTGATCAGCTAGTAATGCTGCAAGCTGTGAGATGTAAGGAGGATGAGAATTCCAATCATGATGTTTGTGAGAGTGTAGTAGAACATATAAGTGTCAGGAATGCAATCTAACAGACAGAGATAGCTAGTCGGTAGATGATGGAGTTCTCTTGAATAAGGTACTGTCTGAGTACAGCACTGCAGTGACTGTATATATCATTTGAGGATGCACTGACTGATCTTGACCACTCACACAACATCATTGCAACATAGAGCCTAAGTACTTGAAGTTTCACTCCTGGCATTGATTTCTGTGGCTGTCTGTTCCCACCACCTCTTGGTGTGTTTAGAGAGACTCCAGGCCCTCTCCTCCTATAACATCTCATCCAGAAACGTTTCCAGTGAATATCTGAGAACCATGGAGTATGCTGTCTGCCAAGTTGTGACATTACTGAATGCTTCACAAATCAGATTCATTTCCTACCTAACTGCCAGAACCTTCAGAGGGAACATCCAATTTTAAAAAAAAGCAGGAAAACCTGAAGCTGCCAGTACTGGTCTGAATTGGAGTTCCATTTTCAGGTACACAAGATGCATTCAGACAAGTTCCAGCATTTCCAAGTATTACTGGTTAATCTTGAAGCCACAATGTATCTTGCCTAAGAGGTATAGTATAATTCCTAAGTCGTGCAACATTGCAATGAACGGGTGCAGTTTAATTGTTTTTCAGTGACTACAGCATTTAGTCCCTTAATTGTTTTCTTGGCTGTAAGTTAAAATACAGAATAGTTGTTAAGATTTTCATTAAGGGAGTTCCAGGATTTTAACCCAGAAAAATAAAAGGGCAAATTATTATTTAAATGGGAAGCAGATTAAAAGTGCATCAGTGCAGTGGAATTTGGGTGTCCTTGTGTATGAATCCAGAAGGTGGGTATGCAGGTGCACCTTACAATAAAAAAGGCAAATGGAATCTTGGCATTTATTGCAAAACGACTGGATTATAAATGTAAAAAAAGGCTTGTTACAATCAATGCTTGAATATCAAGGAAAGTTGGTTAGATTCTTCTGTTAGAGAGGGTAATTGTCCAGCACTCATGTTGCAAACATTATGTGCAGCTTATCAGTCCAAGTTTGGGTGGTGTTCATGGTTTGCTGCATTTGACTGAGTGTGGCATCAGAGAGCCCTAGCAAAACTGGAATCAATGGATATCACGGGACAGTTTGCCGGTTGGAGTCATACCTGACACATAGGAAGATGATTGTGAGTTGTTGGACCGCAGTCATCTGAGCTCCAGGACATCTCTACAGGAGTTCCTCAGGGTAGTGTCCTAGGCCCAACCATCTTCAGCTCCTTCATCAATGACCTTCCCTCCATCATAAATTCAGAATTGGGAGTGTTTGCTGATGATTGCACAGTGTTCAGCACCATACACAACTCCCATGATACTAAGCAATGCATGTTCAAATGTAACAAGATCTGGACAATATCCAGGTCTGGGCTGACAAGTGGCAAGTGACATTCGCGCCACACAAATGTCAGGCTATGATCATCACCAATAAGAAACAATCTAACCATCACCCCTTGACATTCAATGGTGTTACCATCACTGACCCCACTATCAACATGCTGGAGATACCATTGACCAGAAACTCAATTGGATTCACCACATAAACATAGTGGTTACAAGAGCAGGTCAGAGGCTAAGAATACTGTGGTGAGTAATTCACCTCCAGACTCTCAAAGTCTGTCCATCATTAACAAGGCACAAGACAGGAGTGTGATGGAATGCTCCCCACTTGTCTGGGTGGTGCAGCTCCAACAACACTCAAGAAGATTGACACCATCCAGGACAAAGCAGCTGGCTTGATTGGCGCCACATCCACAAACATCCACTCCTTCCACTGCCTAATGCTCAGTAGCAGCAGTGTGTACTATCTACAAGATGCACTGCAGAAATTCACCAAAGATTCTCACACAGCACCTTCCAAGCTCATAACCACTTCCATCTGGAAGGACAAGGGCAACAGATGCATGGTGTTATAGACTAGACTAACCCCCCTCAAAACATGTCAAGGAGATAGCCTTGACCATTTTTTTTTTTTTATTTTAAAGGCAAGTGCCAAGTAATGCATTTCAGATGCAATCTGATTGGTCAAGCTAACAGGCCTGAAGCAAAACACAGTTTATTCATACACTATGGTTAAAATACAAACCAAAGAAAGAATTGGAATAACTTAATTCTATGGGAAAACTTAACAGAATGATAGATTATTTGACTACTAAACAGCAACTGTTCCAATGTAGCAACATCCTACACACACACACTTGGCAAAGGCAAATTCAGTAAAATTGATTGTCTCGCATGCAATTCTGCAGTCCAGGAGAAAATGACATCAAGAAAAAAACAGAGAGAAGTCAAGTGTTTTATTGTAACATGGAGAGATGTATTACAGCTTCCAAACCCGAACAACTACTGAAAGACTAAACTTAAAATCCTGGTTCCGTGGGAGCTTTAGCCTACCCATTCAGGCTGCTTCAGTTGTTCCAACTTTTGAAGAAAAACCCAATACCTCAAGCTGTTTACTTTATTGGATTGAAGCAGACCACTCAGGACCTCAGCCTTAACCTCTCTTCATTTTAAAAAAAAGGACAAGATAGACCCCTTAAAGCCGTATTTTAACCCGATGGGAACACTATCACCTGCAACTTCACTTTCAAGCCACTTAGCATCCTAATTTGGAAATATATCACCGTTCCTTCACTGTTGCTGGGTCACAATCCTGAAATTCCCTTCCCAACAGCATTGTGGGTCTACCTACAGTAGGGGGGGCTGCAGTGGTTCAAGAAGATATCTCTCCACCACCTTCTCAAGGGCACCTGGGGATGTGCAATAAATGCTGGCCAGCCAGTGATGCTCACATCCCATAATTGAATACAGAAAGTCACTTAGCCCTGCCTTTTGTATGCTTCTTCCACAGTTTGGCATGCAAGTAGCCCTGTGTTGTGGTTTCACCCAATTGGCAACATACTGTTGGGTATACGTGCTACTACTCCTGATATGTCCTCCTGCACTCTTCATTCAACCAGAGTTAATCACTGGCTTGATGGTAATGGTAGAATAGGGATATGCTGGCCCATAAGATTTCAGATTGTATTGAAATTTAATTTTAAATTAATTCTGCTTTAGCTGATGGTGCACAGATTATCATGGATACTCAGTTGCTAGATCTATTCAAATTCTACCCCATTTTGCATGGTAGTCATGCCATACAACATGATGGCGGGTATCCTCAATGTGAAGGCAGGACTTTGTCCCCACGAGATTTGTGTGGTGATCATTCTTATCAATATATCACAGACATATACCTCTGTGACAAGCAGATTGGGGAGGAAGGGGATCAGGTAGGCATTTCCCTCTTCTTGGCTCCCTCAAGACCTGCTGCAGACACCTTCTCATAGCCATATCCTTCAGGACATGGCCAATTCAGTCAGCAGTAATGCTATGTAGTCGCTCTTGGTGACAGACATTTAAGTTCTCCACCCAGAGTACAACTTGTGGCCTTGCCACTCTCTGTATTTCTTCCAATTGGTATTCAGTATGAAGGATTACTGATTCATCAGCTGAGGGTGGGGTTTGAGGCAGTACGAGGAAATCAGCAGGAGGTTTGTTTGCCTATGTTTGTTCTGATGCCATGAGACAACATAGGACTCAGAGTCAATGTTTAGAACTCCCAGTGCAACTCCCTTCTGACCGTTTAATACTGTGTTGCCACCTCTGGTGAGTCTGTTCTGCCGGTGGTACAGATCCTACCCAGGGATGGTAACGGTGTTATCTGGACACTGTAAGACATGATTCAATGACTATGACTGCATCAGGCTATTGCTTAAATAGTCTGTGAGTCAGGTGTCCTAATATTAGCACATGTCCCCAGATCTTCGTATGGAGAACTTTGCAGGGTAAGCGTTACCAGTGCTGAGATTGATACTCTTGGATGGTCTGCCTTATCTTATTCCTGTTAGACTTTGCAGTGGTTCGATACAACAGAATGGGTTGCCAGGACATTTCAGAGGGTTGTTGAGAATCAACTACATTACTGTGGATCTGGAGTAGGCCAGACCAGGTAAGGGAGGCAGATCTCCTTCCCTAAAAGACATTAATCCTGAATGCTAATATTTCTGTTATCGTTCAACATCATTACTCCTCTGAACCTAACTGCAGACTGTCATTCATTGCTGTAGGCTGCACAGTTATCCCCCAGCCCCTCTCTCACCTAAACCAGCAATCAGTGAAATGAGTAAATGTGGCAAGAACTTTCCCCTTGCAGCTCTCATTATTGCTGTTGAAAACCCATTTAAAAACTAGCACCTTGTTCAGTCAGGGGTATCTGGGTTTTTAAACAGGGATCTAATTAATAACAAAAAACAGAAATTGCTGGAAAAGCTCAGCAAGAGAGGCAGCAACTATGGAGAGAAACCAGAGTTAATGTTTCAGGTTGAGTGACCCTTCCTCAGAACTCGTTGCTCAGCTATCCGGCAATTCTTTTCTTGTTTCCAATTTACAGCATCCACAGTTACTTTGGTTTTTAATTTAATTAATAAATACTGCTGAACAACAGATCTGGCCCGAAAATCACTTTGTTTGTAACATGACTCAATTATGATTACTTCTCAGATTTTTAAAATAATTTTAAAAATAATTTCTTAAAATTTCAACTTGTGTCTTCACCCCTTTTGCATGACTATATTCACGTATAATTTTTAGTAAGTGATCTTATTTTTAGCACTTTTAATTTTCTAGTTGGCCATGATTGAGAATTATTTAGTATGGTTGGCTGCTGCTTGGGCAATACTCCTGCTGTGGATACAGTGTGGAAATACCACAGATGTGTCGCATTTCTAACTTCAGGTGTTGTCCTGTCCCCTTTTTTTGTGTGAAATAAATTGAAAATTTTATGTCAAGGATGTACTGAATTTTCCAGGTATCAGTTTCAGAGATTTAAAAATGTTACTTATATGAATTTTTGTTACACACCTCATAAAGTGATGAAAAGTACATGAAATCAATAGAATTTACCAAATCATCATGTTTTATTCTTGCATTGGAATTGTAAATCGCAATGTTTTGAAACAGAGGCAATGATTTTCTTTTCCTCACTACAAGTAGAGGCTTCCATGTGTTAAATGCATTCCACTATTCTTTAAGGGCTAAAAATGGGAATGTTAATGCTCAGGTTTTCACCATAAGCTTGTAGTTCTTTCATCATAAAAAGATTGTTGTGAATTCAGAGATCACAGCGAACATATTTGGGGACTAGAATTTCTTTTCACATTCTGAGTTTCGCTGCAATCAATTTCCAGTCAGATGTAACAGAAACGGAAATCACTGGAAAAGTTCAGCAGGTCTGGCACCATCTGTGGAGAGAAATCAGAGTTAACATTTTGGGTCCAGTGACCCTTCCTCAGAACTCAAGTTATATGTATTCCATCGCATTTGCAAATGTAATCTCTTTCCTGTCTTAGCCTTACCATGGTTTAGGTAATCTAAAAGCAAGTGTGCTAAGTTAATAATAATGCATTGTAAGAGGACAAAAAAATTTAGCCTACCAAATGCATTCCTTTCATAAACCAACTATCACAAATCCAACCCAACTCATTTCATCTTTTGTTGAAAAATTATGCAAAGTTTGTCATTGTCCCCAAAAGATAAATTGAACAAAATGTCAGAGTGGCTATCATATCTTAATTGGGTGTTATCAGTTGTTGGTTTCACAGTCTATCTGTGATAAATTCAATGTCCGTCTGGAAAAATAACACGATAAACTTTGCTAATACGTCCACAACTCATCAAAGAGACCAACATTGGTATAAAATCTTTTATGACAGCCCAAAGTACTTTATAGCCAATGAAGTACTTTTGAAGTGTTGTTACTGTAAGAAGGTAAGATACTGATTGAGCAACCTAAGACCTTAAGAGAGCTTGAAATCAGTTCAGAATCTGAATCACAATGGGCATACATGCTATATATCTGAATCCTGACCAATGTATTCACATTTTTTTTTTAATCATTTGTGGGATGTAGGAGTTGCTGGCTGGCCAGCATTTCTTGTCCATCCCTAGTTGCCCTTGAGAAGGTGGTAGTGAGCTGCCTTTTCTATTTCAATGCTCCTACAGTTAATTAACATTCCAGCATAACCGGTTTGCTTCTGCTTTACCTTCATCACCTTTTCAAAGCTAGCTGAAAAACCTCAATTTAAAAAGTACTGCACATACTGCCAAATGCACTAGGTGTGAATGAACATCTGTCATTTTGTTCAACCCTTTTAACCTGCATTTCAGCCAGTCTCTGTGGTATGATCCAAGTAAATAAGGAGATCAAATAGATAAAAAGGCAGAGGCAAACGATAATGAACTTCCTATCATTAGGCTCTTAAAACTAGCCCAAATACAATGAGTTAGTTTTCTGACACTGATCAGAATGCAGAAATATGTTTGTCATGCAAAATACTCAACATCTTTGGATGCTAACGTTACCATAAATGCCCTTTTGTCAAAGCTGAAATGTTCACATGTTGGTCATATTTCAGATACTAATATCACACCTGCAATGCAGGTACCAATATCACAACTTTTTCATTCAGTCTCACGCCTTCAGTCTAGAAATTCAATTTGTAGAATATCGGAGATATATGCTGTAGCTCTATATAGAACATAAAATGGCAGTAACACCAAGGAGCTGCTGATGGTAGGGGAGGGTGATTGAAGTGGGAGAAGATGCTTTGAGAGTATTGAAACACCAATTCTGTGTTAGGTGTGAAATAAAACACACTGAAAGAGAAAAACTGTGTTATCCATTTGTTGTCTTATATTTATCTGTTTGCTAAAATAGTTATTTGCAGTAACTGTTTAATTGTGAATTTATTAGTCATTTTGTTTGTCAAGATAATTTCAACAATGTTTATGCATATGCCTCCAATACCTTAAAATAACGTTGTGATGAGCATGATTAGTGCTTTACAATATTATTTGACATCACTGAAACGTTACTTAATCACATTGTGTAGTTCATCACAATATCTCCAAAACAGTTCTCTTTTTCACATTTCTTGCCAGTGCATGTGGTATGATTTCCTTTTAAGCATCAAAGTTAACAAACAGTGTTCAACGGATTAAATTAATGTAAATATTATCTTAACAAGAGACATGGCAATAAATAATTTGAAGTCCTATTAAGACACTATTGAATTGCCTATTTGTCAATGGATTAAATATTTTAAAAATCCAAGTGTTGTCCAATCAAATCTGCCAAATGATGAAAAAAATGTGGAGGATAATAGCTGGATAAAGTTGCATTCCAACATTTTCCAGAATATAAATGTTAGAAATTAAAGTTTAACTTCACTCCAAGTTTAGTCATTATTACCACATCTGTCTAATTGTTTAGAATGTAATCTGAAGCATAATTGTGATATGGATGAATTGGGAAATAAAAAACTTGAATGTGTTACTGTTCAGATAAAGCTTGATTCTAAGTTTCCTTCACATGAACATGGGTGCGTCTTACAAACCTTTCATCAGGAGACAATGATCAGACTCTCCTGATACACTACAGTTAAAGCAATTCATGGCAAAATTAAGTGTCAGATGAGTGAATAAATGCAGTAACGAATTTGTTAATGATATAATTATATGATTTTTCTAATATTTACAGATTACAATTGTTGGTCCTCTAGTGAATAGCTAAATGTAGTACTTGCATGTTTTGGCAAATATTGGCAATCAACTGTAGATTAATATACTTACCATGCCAAGTATCATCATTCTTCAAGCAGTCACTGCATACTCAGATGCTACCAGTAAAAACACATCTCGAACAGTAATAAAACCAAAATGTTCATGAACAAAGCATGAAATTTAAAACAAACTTACATAAGGGAGTAAACTCAACACTAATTTGTGGCTGTTCTATTCTGCTCTTCCTGTCACAGCTTATGATGTCATCTGACCACACTACAGCTTTATAATTCAGAGCCTAAATTCCCTTATTCCCCATATGGACTTTATTTCTATTTCAGCTGTGCAAAATTCTGTGAAGTGGTTATTATAGCTCTGAGGTGATTTTTTTAATAAGTAAGATTTAACAGATGTATAATAATTTTTTTTCTAACGTTAATCGCAGGTGCCAATTATTGTGCCCTGTCACAGAGTGATCTGCAGCAATGGACAGATTGGTAATTATATGGGAGGAAAAGGAAATCACCTCAAACAATGGCTACTGACACATGAGAAGCTTCTGAAAGAGAGCCGAAAAACATCTCAGGGACCTTGTCCAATCCTGCCACACAGCTAGAATGTACGCCAACAATGTTCAGAATAAAACAAGCTCTTAACACATCCACTATTATTTAGGGAATTTGTAAATATTTGAGTGACTTAAAAAGATAAAAGAAACTTGAGAGTCAGATGCACGGTGGCACCACTACTATATTAAAAAGCCTGGATCCATCCTGAGGGACTCTGGCCTTTCTTGTTTTTACATTTTACAGAAGAATGAGTACAGAGATCTGTGCGTGTTGTGTATGTTGTTCTCATCTACAGGCTTTTTTGTTCTACTTTTAATGCCCATTAAAGCAAGGATAAGGGAGTGGGAGGGGCATGGCAAATGTTAGGTGCAACTGCCCCTCTAAGGAAGCATCTGGCTCACAGAGGGGACAGCTGACAGTCTGGAGCCTCTGTGTTACTGGGAGCAAAATGAAATCCTGAAGCATCAGCTCCAATTTCTTTATTGCTGCACAGCTTTGTATTTGCTCTGTATGGAAAACTGTACCTTGAGACGATGATTGTCCTGCCCTCTTTCATGTTTTACCCACTGAAATAAATCTTTCCCACAAACATCTTTTGCAAAATGGTCACAAAAATATTGAACGGGAAACAATTTTTTGCATGCTGTCAATTAAAAAACAAATTGTCACAGCTTTACCATTCCATTTTTGTTTTCATTTGATGCATATTTTTTCAGGTCTCATGGAAAAGGTATGACTTTAGCTTTGTGGTTTTTTTTGCCTGGTAGTGTTTCTTTTTGCAGTTATTAAGACTGTTAATTATGTGAATGTTTCTCTTCAGTAGTTGATTTCTTGATAACCACATGTAATCTGATTATAGAGCTTTGTTGCAGAAACAAGTTCTTGAAGCTTAAGAAAAGCAAAATTGTATGTATTTAATCAGCAAGAATAAAAGTATTTCAATTATATTTTTTGAATGTCTTCACATGTTATGAGACCAGGCTAAATTTCAGACCTATCGTATATTTTGGTTAGCAAGGCTTTTGTTTCCAATACTATTTCATTCATAGAATCAAGTAAATAATTTGTGTTTAGTTTACATTTTTCTTATAGGTTATTTTCCCATGGAAATTATTTTATTGGCTAGATGATTAGGTTGCAGAGAGGGAACTCTCACTGGTACTTTCTTTTCCCACTGAAGACGTTGTTTGAGCAACGACAGTTATCCTGCCTGGGGGAAGATACATTTTCCTGCCCTTTCATGCTCCCATTTGTTCTCATTGTTAGTCAACATGAGCACATGCAAGGATGCGATAATTAGTTTATTCTGAATACATAAAAAAGGAAGATTTGAAAAGAAAGTGCACTGAACAATGTAATTTGGAAAAAAAAACTGTTGCGTTGCATAATCATAGACTGTGTCAAATGTGATTCATCACAAAATAATCAATTAGAGGTCACAACCTGTCCCAGTTCTTTGCAAATAGGTACCTCTTCCTTAAGAACTTTAAAGTGGCAGTGAAGATATAAGGGGGACAGATAAATTACATACTACATTGGGACTGCCACACCATTGACACAATAGAACTTCCGGCTGTTACACTGATCGAGCATGATAGCCTTTAAATCATATCAGAACAAGATACCTATGCTATAATACCCCATGTGAGAACACCTTCGTGGGATGGAAAATACATTCTATCTTCTTTTGAGAACATGACTTCTCACTTTTTCATATTATTCTGTCTTAGTGGCTTAATGACCAAGATGTTAGTTTAAAGAGGACTGAATTATATAAATATACAGAACATAAGAAAATGACTAGCTAAACAATAGAACTAATTGCAATACATAATTTAACTTTGCTTTCTCACAGTCACCATTATCACTCAAAGCACTAAAACAAAAGTAACCCTGAGTAAATTGATGCAAGACATCAAAATATATTTACTGCATGAAAATGTTCTCCATAGTATTTTAAGGAATTAAAAACGTAATCAAGGCTGGTGTGTTTGTGCCTATTAATCTACTGCTTTATAAGTTTTTTTTAATTTCCTTTTTTACGACTTTTACAAACAGAATAGATATCTTCAATTTTCTTATTTGTGATTTGGTTTACTTGGTATTGATATTTCAGTTTTTAGTGTGATACATTTAAGACCATCTTTTTTAATAATAAATGAAAGATAATTCATTAAAATAGTTTCTATAAATAAAAGATAAATCTGACTCTGAAAAATGTAATTTGCTTTCCTGTCTTGCCAGTGTGTGTTCTCCAGTTCATTCGAATTGTGGATCACACGTTAATAATGGCTCTGTGAGCATCGTTTTTCCAATAGAGGGCAGTAGAGTTTAGAGGAATTACACTACAAATCAGAAAACACTTACAAGAGCAGCTTTATTCTCAATTATTTCAATTTTAACCTACAACTAGAGCACAGAGTAGCTCAGCAGAAATTTACACACTGATTTATGTTGCATATTTTCAAACAAACTGTATCACAAGCTCATTTCTTTATACACAATCACTTTTGTTTTGTGCTTATACATAATGTGAGCAACTGGCTGCAGTCAGGCAGTAAGATGAAGAATGGCCCTTCTTTACCTTCTGATTTCTGATATTGTTAATGATGCCTAGGCTGCAGACTGGAGTGAGCATTAATGAAGGGGGCTATGACACTAGAACCTCGAGGGGTTTTATTTAAAAAGAGAGGCGAATGTGTACTGCCACTTAGATGTACTTCCAGCCTGCCCTCTTCAACCATTACTGCTGATTCCACCTTGTGATTTTTTTTTATTTAATACTAGACATTATTTGGCATGATCTTCCAGAATGAAATACTTAACTCTCGTGTGAAGCTGCAAAGTGGTGGAAAAGCTAATGGTGATGTTGTTAGCCCAATTGTTGAAAGAAAGAAACGTCCTTCAGCCTTGGAATTGGGTTCCAGTGACCTATCAGATTTCCTCCCCTTCAGTCTTCCAGTTCTTTGAACTGCTGACATTGAGACACTGTGCAGTCAGGCACGACAGCTGTTTCTGCATCATCTAATACCAACACATGCTGTTTTAGACCATTTTGAGAAGGAAAGATAATGAAAGATTCAAAAATAATATTTGTTTTGGCATAGTTATCTTTATAACAAAATAGATGCCCTTGACCACGGAAAAACTGGATTTTGAGATAGGGTCAAGTTTGTTTACAGACTATGTGTTGAGGTTTAAAAAGATTCTGAGTGTTTTTTTTTAATTTAAAGCCAAACTAAAGAATGAGTATGCACTTTGTCAGTGCGAAGAATAAAACTGCGCTTTGTAACAGCATAGGTACATGAGTTATATCTTGTGGAATTTTAATATTGTCTTCATTTTGATGACTCTTAATACTTTTCAAACTCTGCTGAATCAACAAAACCAGCATGAAGTGCGGTGACCAAGGATAATAAAATTAACAGAGGTGAGTTTTATAACTCATGCTAACACCTGCCCTCCTCCATCCCAGTGCTACCTGACCAGAGACAAACAATAGTGGTAGGCTGTAAGATGTTTTTGAACACCTGAGATCTATAAAGTACATACATGGCCAAAGTCCAAATATACAAGCTAGAAGACTACAAAAGGAAGAAAACCATGATAAAAATACATTACAATCTGAAAGAAAAAATTTTTTTCTGCCTTACCAAGTTTGTATTTATATTTACATTAAGCTAGTTACATTTGGTCTAATAAAGAATTGTTCTTTGCTTTATGACTTGCCTCAGATGTCTTTCACACAAGGCAACATAATGTATAGCCATAAGTTTTGATACCATTTGTATTGAATAAATGATATCTAGTCACATCCTAAGATAAAAATACATTTCTAATGAGGGATATAATATTCCTTTAAAAGTGAAGTAGGAACACTATTATATAGCTAAGTGTTTTTAGACTTCACCTGCCAAGCCAGCTTTGAGAAAGTAACTTTTGTGACAAAAGATTATCATGCACTTTCAGGACTGCTGAAGCAAACAAAAATAAAAATGATTTTCTACAATGAGTTCACTAAACTTAAAAGGAGCATTTAAATGTTACCTATTTGAATGAATTTGACTGCATTGAAAATATGGTTGATGAACAAGAGTGCAATGCTGATGTGATGATTTTGTGGTTATTTGAACTCATCAACATTTTGAAAAACTGCATTTTTTAGTCTAAATTTATATTTTGAACCTTAAATGCTGTTGCATATTTTCATTTCTTTCCGAGTCTGTTAAATGTTTGGCCAGAACAGCTCTTAGTCTGTATGAAATTTTAGAGGTGGCAGTAAAATACTTAGGTTGAGGCCAAGTAGCAGAGAAATTGCAGGTACTGATGTGTCTTTAAGTGACTGAGGGCAATAGTCCAAAGTCTTCTGGACCAAGTGGCACCAGCTGCAGACAGATGGAGCATGTCTGGGCTCCATCACCCTCAGGTCTGCATCAGACAAAAATCTATATATTAGGGTAGGAGAATGGATAAGAAAATAAGAAATGGCCACTGTGCTGTAAGGTGAAAATTGAAATGCATGTGGCATGCTGACATTTGAAATGATTTATGGGTGACTATTGTTAATTGTACTTTAAAGTTTATATGTGATGCAATATCATTCACATGTAAATGATAATTAAGTTCAGTCATGTTCGTTTCTGTATGAAAGATCTAGACCAAGGTATTTAGAAAGTGTTCTGCTTTCTTTCTATTTCAAAGAAGTACTTACTTTCCTATCATAGTTGATTTCAATGGTGTTTATTAAGATTCATGAAACAAAAACATTGTCCAGAACCAGTTTTTCTTTTCCCTGTATCTTGTTGAACTACTTTATATTTAGATAGAAAGTAAACTTTAAGCCTGGATTTTAAATGATGTTATTTCAAAAATTATTAATTTGTACATCAATCATTTTAAGTTTGTACTTCGTAAATGTCTATTTCCTATAGTTTGGCTTGCTAGATATCACTTGCTGTTATTTTCACATTCCCTGGGAGTGACATCTTAGAGAAGTAAAATTAAGAATAGTAATGCATTCATGTGAAACTCTTATTAATTGTTTTTATGCTGTACTGCAGTTGCTGCTACTGTATTGTGCTGACATAACAAGTAAAACAAAGAACCTTGAAGCCTATTCATAGTGAGAACTACTATTACTGTTAATTCACTAATATAATTAATTTAAAAATGGTTTTCAACCGTCTGCTTCCATTTTCCAGTATTTATTGGTGTAGTAAATAGAATTTTAATTCATATGAACAAGAAGCATTAGATGCTGGGGTAGGTCCAATTGTCCCTCAAGCCGACTCTGTCATTCAAAAAGATTGCGATAGGTCTGATCTTGATTTCAAGCTAACTTCCTCCTGGTTCCCGTGAATTTCCTCTCAACTGTCTTTCGTGTAAGTGTATATTTCTTTAAATAAGGAGAATAAAACTATACTGGTACTGTAGGAAATGCTATCAAAGGCAAGAAAACCTCACAACTTGCTCATATTTGCACTGAGCATGAATTATGCACTCACAACAAGACACAACAGTTCTGAAGAAGGATCACTGGACCTGAAACATTAACTCTGATTTCTCTCAAAGATAATATCAGACCTGCTGAGGTTTTTCAGCAGTTTCTGTTTTTGTTTCTGATTTCCAATTTCCAGCATCTGCAGTTCTTTTGGTTTTTTAGTTTCTGAATTATGGGCTTTTTATTAATTCACTTATGGGATATGGGTGTTGCTTGCTGGGCTAGCATTATTGTCCATCTATATTTGCCCTTGTACTTTAAGTTTATATGCTTTCTTGAACCACAGCAGTCCGTGTACTGTAGGGTTGACCCACAATACCCTTACTGGGGGAATTCCAGAATTTTGACCCAGCAACAGTGGAGGAACAGCGATATATTTTCAAGTCAGGACAGTGACTGACTGACTTGGAGTGGAACTTGCAGTTGGTTGTGTTTCCTTGTATCTGCTGCGCTTGTCCTTCTAGTTTTAAATATTTGTGTGTTTGGAAGATGCTGTCTAAAGATTTTTGGTGAATTTCTGCAGTACAGCTTGTAGATAGTACACATTGCTGCTCCTGAGCATTGGTAGTGGAGGGAATGGATGCTTATGGACATAATGCCAATGAAGTGGGCTGCTTTGTCCTGTATGGTGGCAATCTTCTTGAGTGCTGTTGGAGCTGCACTCATCCAGGCAAATGGAGGGTATTCCATCACACTCCTTACCACATTGATACAAATAAACTTAATAATGTACTATCCATTTACTTAATATCCTCCATTTACTACTAAGTCATTCATGGTGTGTCTAGTGAATGGGAAAGTGATTCCTAACTAAAGTGACTCAAATACCAAAATTAAACTGTAGGTGGCTATTATTTAATGACCTGTATCATCCAAAAGAAGACATACATGTTTGTTTTGTTCTGGAGGTTATGTTGGTCAGACAAAGCATGGTCAAAAATGATGAACTCCTGGTTCTTTCATGCTTGAAAAGTAATTCCTGTTAGTTCTCATTTGTAGTTGAACATCATTACATTTGGTGGTTTCACATGAAGATAACTACATAATTGTCTTTATGGATGAAAAATAAGTCTAAATCCCATAGGCATTATTTTTATTCCAGTCAGATTAGTGAATTATAAAACAAGTCATTTTAAAATTTTGCTTGTGTGTGGTTATGATCACAGCTGGTGTCTTTTGATTCATCTTCTTAAAAGCTGAGGAACTCTGCAGTTATGTGCTGTTATACTGCAACTTGGACTTGTGGAAATGTAGTTGAAAGGAGCTGTGCTTCTCTAAAATTTTCTAGCCATGAGCTGGGACTTCCAACTGTTTGCAAGCTTTTCCTATTGCCTCCATGTTTCTTATCACAATTCATTCAGCACTGCTAGAAAATGCATATGTGTATGGGGCTAGCTATGATCCCACACTTTCTAGATACTGAGGTGCTGAAATGCCTCAAGACCAAATCACTTTAGCAATGCTGGAGTCTCACCTACTGGTGTTCTCCAGTGCTGATCTCTCCACTACTAACATCCGTTCATAATTCAACCTCAGAAAGTGAACTCCATAATTCTGCATTTTGCCGCAAGGAATGGAGCTACAGTCCAGATGTGGTGGCTCAGCCTCTTAAATGGTAATCAAGAAACTCTAGTGAATGACAAAGACCCAGGGAAACCGCAACACCAGCATTTTCTTGCAGTCTACCAGCTTTTCAGCAGAGTTTGGACAGAGGACTTGTGAAATAGGTGATGAATTCCAAAAATGCTTTACAACGTAGGTTCTCATGTAAAATCATGAATTGGGTGAGGTATCATTCTTTTAGGAATACCTGCATCAGGGCAGAAGTCAGCACTTCACAAGAAATAAGTGGGAGAGTGAACATGAAATTTCACAAAATGGGAAGGTGGGTATGAACATTCACAATCAAATTTTAATAATTATGTGAGTTGCGCACCTTTTGAATGCATACATATATGCAAGGAGTTTCTTGTAAATATTTGACTTTCAAGTACTGCCAGGTTTTGTATGTCTATTGATTTGTCTATTCTAAACTCAAGTCAGGCATGTTCAAAAGAAAATGTTGCATGCCAGAAAGCAAAAATGATGATAAAATGGGTTCTGATTTTTTTTTACCAGACAAGTGACATGCAGTTTGGTAACTAATAAAGTCATGTTTAAAAAAACAACAAACATTACTGTGAAATCAGCAAAGGTTTGAGGTCCCGTGAATGAAATAATGACAAATAATTTGAATGCAAGGCGGCATATTTGCTGTAGCCACCTGTTAAACCTCTGAACAGGATTACAAATATAGAGTGAGTCTTTCCCAGAGGACTTGGCATAAAAATTATTTATAGGATGAAATTTTCCAAGACTCTGCTTTCAGCATTGGGCCTTCCAGGCAACAGATGGGGTTTGGAAAACCAGGCCCATAGCCATGTGTATCCAATTAGCAACACACCCAATTTCCCAATAGATGATTTTGGCTCCAAAAAGGAGATTGCA
The DNA here is from genome assembly GCF_021869965.1 of Rhincodon typus. Lineage (NCBI taxonomy): Eukaryota > Metazoa > Chordata > Chondrichthyes > Orectolobiformes > Rhincodontidae > Rhincodon > Rhincodon typus. Next base: position 22,025,031 of record NC_063351.1, on the reverse strand, counting down.
TTACCTGCATGCATCAGACTCATTTACATTAAATATTTGTTCTCGTTGCATCCAATGCTGAAGTTCCTGACACAAGTCTTAGTGTGTAAATAAGGTTCGCAGTCAACTAATGTTGAGGTGGTGTCTGAACACAAAACTACCACTAAACATTGTCATGGCCAATATCCAAGTTGCAGTCAAAATATCATCTTGGTCTGGTAGTCCACAGTACCCACAATATTGGAAGCAGCACAATTATTGCAGGGAAATAGCTCTTAGAAAGCCAGGGTTTAGCCTGAGAATCTGTGTTCCAGATCCATCCCCTCCTCCTGTGAGAAAAGAAAGCCATGCAGGTATGACATAATGAAAGACTGTGCCAAAGAAAGGTCATCAACAAGAAACATTAGATCTGTTTCTCTCTCCACAAATGATGTCTGACCTGCTGAATATTTCTAGCATTCCCTCTGTTTATTCCAAAGTACAGTGGTAGTGTATAATGCTTCAAATAGTATCTCCCTTGTGTGTAAAGGAGCTCTCAATTTAAATCTTTCCAAAAAGGCTCCTAAAAGAATTGTGCAGAAATGAGGAACACTGAACACCATAATCTACCAGCCTCAGCTGCAACGAAGTGGAAGGGATTTTGGTAACTGCATTGAATTATTTGACAACCTCCTTTCACACAGTTTAAAACTGTGACTTTACAGGTGTCCATTGCACAGCGCTGAATAGTTCAGCTACTGCACTGGGATCTTTTCATTCTTAGCATTTAAGGAACCAGTGTTGCCCATGTGGCTGCATCTTCTTAATATCAATAATTGCTATACTTACCTAACACTTCCCTTTTTAATAGTTAGTGGTTGTGCTTTAGGAACTGCTGCTTTGCCAGATTTTTGCATCCCTAACATTCTAATGGGAGTTTCCCCTTGCTTGCAACCTACTCAAATTAGAGAGAAGCCCATTGGTAATTTTGGCCTTACCAACCGTCTATACTGCTAGTTCACAACAGGGCAACACAATACTACAATTTCCATGGACAGATGTTCAGGCCATAGGGCAGATTCTTTAGTCAGCTGTGTTCAAAATGGATAACTAGCCCAATTTGATTACGGGTTTATCTTGTTTTCAATTGTGAAGTATAAATTTTGCATACATCACTAACTCTAAACCAGCGGAAGAACACCATGAAAGATTACGCCAGTTAACATTTCTCACTTCACTATGTAGAATTAGGCCTGTAAAACCTTTCTGCAAAATTATAATGCCCAGATGTAAATGACTACAAACATTTTATGTTGTGTAAACTGGCTTATAATTTTAGTCCAAAACCAATCTTAAATTCTATGATTGCTTTTTAACACATTAAACAATGCTTAGTTTTAAATGTGGATGTGTACCGTAGTCTTTTAGACTGATAATATTATATTGAATATGGCAGTGTTGAAACCATCTTAAACCCTTCTACAGCTATGCCTTAATGCATTTCTGCAATTGTTAATGGTTCATCCTAGAGAACATGTATTAAGGTAAAAAAAATTAGAAGCTTCTAATTCAAAATAAATCTACTTAGATGACCTTTCTTCACTTATAATGTATTTTATATTTTTAAAAGCAGATGCATCGAACTGTAGTATTATTTTCTTTAAATTGAGTTTCAGAATAGTCAAGATAAAATGAAACTTGCTGGCAGTATCACTGCAGACTGAATACAGTACGTGGTTTTAGTCATTGTGGATTATTAGAAACTCATTTTAAAAAGCTTTTAACATTAAATATACTGCATATAAGTTAATGTCTTACTCATTTAAGTAGGATGATGATATAAAGGTTCAACTGCCAACAGTTGCCTTCCAGGCAAAAGTAGTAGATATAATAGTCTTTCAGCACTTACCTATCACTGTACAAAGTGTTTGCACAACAATTGATCACTGAAAGCAATTACCTTGCAATCATTACCTTTTTTAAAAAAAATTGCTTCAATTTATCAACCAATTATTAAATTTTTCAAAAATGGTCACCCTTGATCTGAACTTACAGCTATAGTAATAGTATAATCCCTATACATTATCTTGTGGTAGACAAAGATTTTATGTTTGAAATGAAACTGAGTGTGCTATAACATTTCCCTGTAATGGTGGATATGAAAACCATTAATAATCTATGATTTTGTTTCACTGTCATTTGATGTATAAATGTTAAGCAATTGTAAGTGAATTACATGTTTTCAAGGCTCAATTACTATTGCAGCTATCCCACTGAATATTTATATGAAAAAGTAAGAAACATGGAACTCATCAGAAGGTTGAAACACATATTTACTTATATATATAGTATCTGCTAGAAAAACTTTATTGTCACTTTAGCAGTGAAAACAGTAGTGAGTTAATTGGCTTCTACCCATTAAAGACTGAGGTTTCTGTCTTAGAAACAATCTTCTGATCCTGTTTGCATTAATTGTATACTTAATCCAGTTCAATTAAATATGCTTTTTTTAATTGATTTTAATATAATGTATTATAGCCACATTAGCTATGGAGAAGTCACATTGTTTTTCAAAAGCTGCTTTGTTTCACCTCTCTTAAGGTTAAACATTAAATTGTTTGTTTCTCAATTACAAATTCTTTCAACATTTCATTTTGTTTATTATAAGATATAATTTAATTGTTAGATAATCACAATACAAATTCTTTAATTGAAGGAGGTCCAGCTTCCTCTTCTCATTCATTTATATAATTCAAGTGTTTCAATAAATTTACACATTAGACAAGAATATTGTTGAAATGTGCAACAGATACATTTCCCATGTAGTTTGCTCAGAGACAGAGAAATCTTATAAAAGCCAGAGATACTGCTGTAGCAGTATTTAAGTGGCTAATCCACATGACCTCTGACCTTCACAGTGTCATGTGACTATAGATTTTCAATACTCCTAGGATCTATATCACCCATAACATGTTTTGCACTACATTTAGAACCTCTATCAGAAGAATTTCTAAGTACTTATGCATTAAGATGATAAATATCAAAAAAAAATGAGACTGGGGTTTATGTATTTATTCTTTGCACAGTGCATGTTCCTTGATGAAAAACGAATTGGCAAAAATGTACAAGCTAGCATAAATTTAAAGACATGCTCCACTATATGCAATCAATGGCAAGATAAAAAGAAATGTATGTAATGCATGTTTATTGGTTCTCTTTTTTAGGTGACAATATGGTACGTTTCAAAGATATGGCAGTACTTGTACTTGGCATACTTTGTCTATAAATTTAAATACAAAAATAAAGTGTCCCTGCATATTTTAAAATAACTATCTCAAACTTTTTGATGAATGTTTTTGATGAATGATGAACAAGAGTTGAACTGCACAATTTAAGATTCACAATCCTCAAATAAAAAGGTCCATATATAACAGATCATTATGGGAGACAGTGATCAACCTCTTCTGAATTGCTGGGGGTATTGCCAAAGATAATCCATTTCCAGTTTAGCTGCCACATAAATTAAACTATCAACAGGCTAACCATTTCCTTTCTTCCTCATGTGCCAATGTTAGAGAAGTACTGGCAAGCTTAAGTTCAGTCTTGAATTGTAAACCTACGCAGAGTTAAGATCACTCATGCTTTGGTCTGTATGCTGATAAATTAAATCATAATTGAATTAACCAACCTGTAAGTTTAGCTCATATTGATGTCATGGATCATCTGTACGCAGGATTTGTGCCAGTCTAAACTAACATTTTCTTAAGGTCACAATTTCAACCAGGATTTTGCCTTTGTGCTATTCACCAGAAAGCTCCAAAGTGGTCGACTGAATGGTGCAATGTGATTCTGCCTAAATAATTCTCTATTTTGTCAGCTCGTAATTTATCCATATCCATTTCACAGGACACCTTTTTTCGAGAGCAGTAAATTTTATACTATGGAACACAAACCTTATGTCAGCATAGTCAGTTATCAATTTGTGATCAAAAGTTTCCTCTCAGGGATACAAAATAAAGCCATAAGTATGCTAGTTTAAATAGATCTCATTATGGAAGAGACTTGCCTTTAAAGTAAATTCTGTTGCACTATCATATTGGAAACCAAGAAAAACACAGTGGCAACACCACAGAATTTGCACTTTATCTACATCTCGTAACTGGGCAGACTGACAGAGACAAGTGAAATAGTACATCTGTCAAAGGTTTTAGTGAAAAGGAATATTATGCATATAACTTCAGTAATTGCCTACTAATATATGTACTACAGTAGAGAACTGAGTGGTTAGCAGACTGCTCAGACCTTTGGGATCTGAATTTGAACATAGGCCAGGTTGACCAGATAAAAAAAAAAATTAATTCTTCATTGGCTGCAAGGATCCGATGCAAAATGATTTAGAATCATGGAATGATTAGAGCACAGAAGGTGATCATTTGGTCCATCTTGTCTGTGCCAACTCTTTGCAAGAACAAACCAAATAGTCCCACTCCCCTGCTTTCTCCCTACAGTACAGCATTCCTTTTTTCTCTTGGGGCCACACTAGTGTTCAATGAATGTTTAGCATGACAGGCTTATTTTTATGACCTTTGCCTCTATATGACAAATCTTAGGTTCCCATATATCTTATTACCTTATTTCTTCAACCTGCCTTGCCACCTTCAATGATTTGCACACTTGTAACTTCTGCACCCATTGAGAATTTTATGTTTTATTTTGTAGTGCCTTTCCACAGTCTTCCTACCCAAATGTATCAGTTCATACATTTTTCACATTAAATTTTATGTGCTAGTTATTTGTCCATTCTACAAGCCTGTATAAGTCTTCTTAAAATTTATCACTGTCCTTTCCATGGGTCACCTCTGTAATACCAAGCCCTGGGGAACCCCACAAACTATTTTCCTCCAGTCCATAAAGTAACTGCACACTACTATTCTGGTTCTTGCCTCTCAGTCAACTTTGTATCCATGCTGCAAATGTCTTATTCTGTTCCATGTTTTAATAACATTTATGAGGGACTTTATCAAACGCATTTTGGAAGTCCAAGTCCACAACATAAACCAAATTTTATTCATCCCCATCACCTCATTCAGATTCTCAACCAAATTAGTTCAATATAATTTGTTTTTAGCAAACCTATTCTTTCTTGTCTTACTTCATGTAGATTTGTCCAAGTGTTAATTTTGTCCTAAATTTTCATTTTCTCAAAAGTTTCCAACCACCACCATTGTTAAACTGGCTTGTAAATTTTGAATATGGGTATAACATTTGTACTTCTCCAGACCCCTGACATCCACCTTTATCTAAGGAGAGTTGGAGGATTATAGTCAATGCCAGAACAATTACATCCTCACTTTCCCTTCTCAGGTACATTTGATCTATTCTCAGATACATTTGATCAGGAATTGGAAACTTATCAAATTTAAGTATAGCCAACCTTACTAATACCATCCCTTTGTCAAGTTCAAACCATCAATTATTTGAACTGACTCCCCTTTCATTCTGACTTTGAAAGCATCTTTTTCCTTGTACAGGAAAGTGTAAAGTACTCATTTATTACCTCAGCCATGCTCTCTACCTCCATGCATAAATTGCCTTTCAGTCTCTAATCAGCACAACTCCTCCTTTCACCACACTTTAAATATTTATAAAACACCTTTGGATTCCCCATTTTAGTTCCCTGTCTCTTCTCATATCTTTCTTTGCCTCTCATTTCTTTTTTCATTTGCTTTCTGAACTGAGTATAATAAGCTTGGTTCCTACTTATGTTATTAGTCAGACTTTGAGGCAGTTTCAGCCCTTGTTCTGGTGAGCAATAGGCCATTGTATGAATTGACACAATGAGTAGAAATTGACAGTTTGAAGGAAACTATATTCAGGGTTTCTATACAGATGATATAAAACAGAATAATACTGCTATCCATCGAATGTTGCAAAAAATTGAAAATGTTTTGTATTATAGTCAGTGTATGTTATTTTGGAACAGTGTCCCTTTAAGAGGTGATCATGTGACACCGATGAGCCAATGCTCTCAGGTTTATTCAGACTTGTTTGAACTTCTGCAGAGTGCACAGTTTTGGAATAAAACCTCCTTGTTGTGTATCATGACAAATTTATATGTTATTTAGACTGGAGCCTAGTTACTGCCCAGTGCAGAACAGAAGAATACTGTCATATTTTAGAAAGGATTGTTTGTTGGACAACGAAAGTGAAGTAGTCCAAACCAAAACTATTATCCTAAATTTAAACAAAGAAAACAATGAAGGCATGAGGAATGCATTGGCTGTGAGAGACAGGATAATTTCATTAAAATGCATGACAACAGATAGGCAATCGTTCACATTTAAGGAGAAATGCATGTGTTGTTATGGTTATATGTTCCTTTGGGGTTAAAAAACACAACATTGGGAGCAGTTTAGAACTGAGTAAAAGAGAAGCAAAAGGTTGATTAATAGGGTAGAAATAGAGAATGAGAGTAAACATGAAAAGATAAAAGTGGACTGTAAGAGCTTCTATGTTAAAAAAAGAGTAGGATCCATATAGTCTAAAACTGGAGGCTTGATAATGGATAATAAGAAATGGCAGAGCAATTAAACAATCATTAACATGTGAGGGAGCTCCATTCATGGGCAGTGACTCTGCCTAACCCATTCTATGGCTACTAGCATCACTGCACCCTCTTGGGAAATCTCCAATGCATTTGCAAGATGATCCTGCATGTCAGTCCTATACTTTGGAGTGCACTGGTACGTTTCATTGTAATGTCACTGCTTGGTGACTTTGCACTCATGGACAGGCATCCATTTATTGGAGTGGATCATGGTATATCACAGGGTTCCTCGTTTGCTCTCTTAGCATTCACTCACTTTGCTGGTGCATTCTCAGAGAAATCTGTGGCTTCTTCCTCAAAGGTAGAGAACAAGAGTCTTGCAGGGCTCCTCACTCGGCCACCAAGACCATAGAAGTGATACTTTTACCTGCAGGAAACAGCAGGGACAGTATGTTGTGATTAAGTTCAGACATATTGAGAGTACAAATACAGTGGTAATGGGAGCAACTGGCAATGCTTTTTTATCCAGTTGCCAGGACATGGATGATTCAACATTACCACATGAGCAGCCTCAGTCCTCACTGGCCAGGCCTACTTGTTGGAGATTAAGAAACAAGTGTTAGGCACGTATAAGTCCTTGGCTCCCTCCGCCCTTTTATAGGTCATTTTTTCCTAGAACGAGACAACAAAGAGGAGTAAGTGTCTAGTACAGCTATCGGTGTTAGTGCAGATGAGGGAAATCTGTCCCAAATGAGTGAATAGGCAGCACAGAGGGCATGCAGCATTAGTAGCTGAAAGGCGGCTGAATGAGAATCAGTGAAGGAAGATTTTGCATTTAATGACAGTGTTACACAATGAATTTTTGGTAGCAAAGAAGCTCATTAACCTTACTGTATTGCTAAACATCTCTCCAGATTATGGAGACTGCACTCATCTGGGTGTAACCCAGGAACAGGCTGGCAGGGTCAGGTCTTGTAGCTACCTCTGCCAGCCAAGGGAAAACAAGTCAGTCCTACTCTGTGTGACCCATTGGCAAGAGCCTCAAAATCCCTGTCCACAAAGCAGGGTGCCAATTTTCACTTGTTCACTTTGTCCAGGGCAAACAACGCAAATTGTGCAGGACAGTTCTAGGCTGACGGCTTGACAACGGTGCACAATTGTAGCACTAGCACCAAGAGTGCTGGAATATCCAGAAATAGCTAGTACTTCTGTCCATGCCAAGTGGAAATTTATTACGAGTGGGGGACCGTGGGGATATAGTGCACAGATAATTAGGTGGGTTTGGGCCAAAAGCATGAGAAAATTTGGTCTCATGAGGAGAAACCCTCCACAAAACTCGCAAAAATTCATGTTTCTAATACAATCATCATTTTTATGAATATTACCAGCCCATTCAAATTAGACATTTGGGCTTCTTCTGGTCAGCTTCATGCCTCAAAAATTCTATACATTTCCTTGGCAGAAACCACCGAATAAACACAAGGATAAATACAAAATACCACAAATGCTGGAAAATGGATATAAAAACAAAAAAAAGAAATGCTCAGCCAGTCAGGCAACATCTGTAGAGAAACAAATGCAATTAATTCTCCAGATTTACGACCTTTTATCAGAACATTACTGATCATTGCCCAAGTAGCTAAGGAGCTTGTTTCATCTAGTCACCCCACCAAATAGGCAAACTTTTTCATTATTGGATATCATGTTGGCTTATTTGTAATATGGGCTTCCAGGCTTCGTTGAGTGTTTCAGAATGGTCAGCAGCACCTCATAATTCTCATTCCTTAACTTTTTCAACCACATAGCGTGAAAACCAATCAAGGGTGAAGATTTATTTGTTTTGGATGAATAGTGAGCTATGATATCATCATTGATTAGTCGTTAAATATGTACGACTTTGTGTTTCTGTGCCATTGTACAATTTATCATGCAGACAGTCAGTTGTAACTTAATTCCCGGCTGGATAATTTACAGTTTGTATGCTGCCTGCCGAAGTTTGCCTCCTGTATTTTCCATACTGAGTGTGTGATATGGAGATGCCGATGTCAGACTGGGGTGGACAAGGTCAAAAATCACACAACACCAGGTTGTAGTCCAACAGGTTTATTTGAAAACGCAAGCTTTTGGAGCTTAGGTCCTTCCTCAGGCATAGTGTGAGAGAGAGAGTAGAAGATACAGAATTTATAAGCAGAAAGGTAACAACGCTAAAACTGGCCGACTCTTGTTGAATCTTTAATCAGTTAGGAAGGAGATTACTGATTGAAATGCAAAATCCAGATTCCTTTCACGTCATTGTTCTGAGATAATTGAAGGTTTTATCAATGTATACAAGAGGTGACACCTCAGGTTGGACAATGCATTTTAGGTGTGAGGTCTTTCTTAGAATCTGTCTATGTTTTAAACTGGGGTCAGGTTTTTTTTGAGCAAAACAGAATGTATCTGCAACAACACAAACATCTTGGATAAAATAATTCATGTGTGTGTCTGTGTGTATACGCGTGTGTGTGTCCATATCTGTGTGTGTGAGAGAAAAAGAGACACTGTGTGTGTGTGTGTGAGAGAGTGTGTGTGTGTTTGTGAGAGAGGGTATGCGTAAGTGTGCAAGTGTATGTGTGTGTTTCTTTGTGTGAGAGAGTATGTGTACACATGTGCATGTATGTGTGTGTGTGTGTGTAGGAGTATAGGAGTATATAATGTGGCGGGGTCACCTATAGTACGACATGAACCCAAGATCACGAATGAGGCCATCCTCATGGGTATGGAACTTGGCTATCAGCCTCTGCTAAGCGATTTTGTGTTGTTTTGTACCTCAAATTCCACTTTAGAGGATGCTTACCTGAAGATCGGAGGCTGAATGTCCTTGATCCCTGAAGTGTTACCCCACTAGGAGGGAGCATCCCTGTCCGGTGATTGTTGTGCGGTGTTCATTAATCTGCTGTTGTAGTGTCTGCAGGGAGTTGCTAATATACTATGCCTCGGGGCATCTGTGCCTGCAGTATATGAGATAGACAACATTGCCAAGTCACATGAGTATCTGCCGTGTATGTGGTGGGTGGTGCTTCCAAGTGTGATGGTAGTGTCCATGTTGATGATCTGACATGTCTTGCAGAGGTTGCCATGGCAGGGTTATGTGGTGTTGTGGTCAATGTCATTCTGAAGGCTGGGTAGTTTGCTGCGAACAATGGACTGTTTAAGGTTTGGCGGTTGTTTGAAGGTGAGAAATGGAGACTTGGGGGAGATCGTGGTGAGGAACTCATCGTCGTCGATAATTTGTTAAAGGCTACAAAGAAAATGCATTGCCTGATCCGAGATGTCACCTTTTGTATACATTGATAAAACCTTTAATTATCTCAGGATAATGATTTGAAAGGAATCTGGATTTTGCATTTCAATCAGTAGTCTCCTTCCTAACTGATTAAAGATTCAACAAAAGTCCGCCTGTTTTAGGGTTGTTACCTTTCTGCTTGTAAATTCTGTGTCTGATACCCTCTCTCACACACTAAACCTGAGGAAGGAGCTGAGCTCCAAGAGCTTTCATTTTCAAATAAACCTGTTGGACTATAACCTGGTGTCACGTGATTTTTGACCATGTCCACAGTTGGTTAGTGAAAGAATTACAACTGGGTAGTTTGGATTATATAAATGCTTCATAGACATGGCAATATTTAAGTAGAAAGAAGGAAGCATCTATCACATTGAACCCCTAGTCGTTTGAGCTAATTTTCTTTTTTTTGTGGCAGCTGCTAGAAGTATCTTTCTTAAAATAATTCACTTTGTTGCATGAGATGATAAGGATATGCTGATGTTAATGCTACTGTTCCATTCCTTTTGCCACATTTACCGTCTGTGCCGAACACTTCAATATAAGACAAGTACCCAGAGAAGCAATTCATTGCAGAAAAAATTGAAGTTAGATATAGTTCTTGGCAGATGCCCACTAAACAGACAACAACAAGAGGACACAGTATGCCCTAACACACTGGCCACACTGCCCTACATCAAGAACATATCAGAACTGACAACGAGACTCCTATGACCACAAGGAATCATGATGGCACATAAGCCCACAGCCACTCTATAACAAACACTGACAAGGACTAAGGACCCCATTCCCACAATATGCAGAACCAATCTGTTTACAAAATACCATGCAACGACTGCCATAAGCATTACATCAGACAGACAGGAAGGAAACTAGCCATCAGAACACATGAACATCAGCCAGCAGCAAAATGACACAAAAAACTTTCCTTAATATCAGTACACGTGGACAATGAAGGCCATCAGTTTAATTGGGACAATGTAACCATAGTAGCCCAAGCCAAACATAGACACGCACAGGAATTCCTAGCGGCATGGTTCTCAACCCATAGTGCAATCAACAAACATACAGAGTTGGACTCCATACACAAACCCACACAGATCAAAACTGGAAATGACAGTACTCACCATAACGGACCAGACAGTATAAATTCCAAGCGGAGTAGAACAACATCGCTTCATCGGAGGCCCCACTGATGATGTTACCTAGCATAGTGACGAAATGTCTGAACGAAAACAAGCCAGTTCGGAGAGCAAGTTAACAACCTCACCCACAACCCAGACTACAAATCTTTGCTAAAACTTTATATAGTTCTTAGCGCTAAAGGGATCAAACCTATGAGGAGACAGCAGAAATAGAGTACTGAGTTGCATGATCAACTATGATCATATTGAAAGGCAGAGCAGGTTGAAGGGCAGAATTGCCTCCCCTGCTCTTATTTTCTACATTTTGTATGAATTTAAAGGATCAGCAAGTAATTACAAAATATCACAGGACGACAACTTGGCTTATTTTTGGTATTGACAGCTTCTTAACCATACGTTTTGTGCCCATGCTCTGGAGACCTCTTTCCAACACCCATTGCCTCTCCCCTTACCAAAAGAATAGTATTTTTTGGTGATGTTGTAGAATAGGTAATATTCGGTCTGCCACACAATGTACACATTGATATTCAATGTGACCAATAATTGGAAGAGGCTGGATGGCTGATCCCACCTGGATATTTTACAATAACCTTCTATTGAAAACATGCTGATCTTTGGAACTTAATGAGTTAATGTAAGCCTACACTCAATATATCTGTTGAATTCTTCAGTAGCACATTACCAATGTCTAGTTTCTTATGTTATAAGTGATAACATAGGCATAAAACGGAGGCAAAATCCACATCAGAAAAGTTTAAGTTAACCTGCTTTCACCCATTCCTTTCTTTGCAAGGAGTTCCACCCATGCTGTGGTATCGATGGATTTCAGGGTTCAAAACATACTCGGTCCTTTAAGGGATAGACCATCCAGATGTGATCCGTAACAAAGCTCATTGTCTGGGAGTAGAAGGTCAGCAAATATTCGAGAAGTTCACAAAAGACTATGTTTAATATAGTGGTAATTGCTCTTGGAAAATGCTTCCAGCCAAAGAGAAGTGTGATGGTTGAACTATATGCCGTTCATCAGAGTGCCAGAGAAATTATGATCTCCATTAAACAATATGTGGCAGTGTTGCAGTAATTTGCTTCTACATATAAATCTAACACTAACTAATTTGTAAACAATTAATTAAAATACTTCAATTCCACAAATTTGGGAACATCTCTCATGGAAGATGATGGTTTAAACTTGGAAGAAGTTACAACCATTGCAGACCACATTGAATCTGCGCTGTTCGATTAAAAGAGATTGTACAGAAGTGCACTATCAGATTCAGGGCTGAACACATTGCTTGCCCACCTAGCTCAAGAGCAATGGATATAGACCTAAAGACCTCAGTGGGCTTATCAAAATGTGCTCCATAGTGGTCAGACGTCCCCATATTTAAAGTGAAATTACTTTTCAGTGGCACGCAGGTCATCAACAAAGAGGACTTGCAGTTCAACATAGGGAGGAGTCTCTTCCTTTTAGTCATTTTAAGGAACGCTTATTTGAGATTGTGAGTATCTAAGTCTGACTTCTCATCGATACTAAGTATAAGTATCTATATTGAAAACAAACTCTCCCATCAGTATTTTTCACAACTTTCTCTGCCTCCTGACACAGCCATACATATTCACATACTTTGCAATTGACCAATTGAACACTGTAATGAGGATTTTTATCATTTAGTTTGATAGATAAAGCAAGACAAATTTGCTGACAAGGTGGATGTGCAGAATATTATTGCAACCTGCAGCTGGAACTTACTCTCCTAGTTCACAGCTTCAACCCACGCTAATGCCTGGCTCCTTCTTGTAAAAGATGATAACGGTGGAGTTCAATATCTGTTGAAAATCTCTCTGGTGTTAATGGGAGGTGTAATGAGAATGGCCTCTCACTGGTTGCCATGACATGCAGTCAATCCCAAGTGTCAACATGCAACCCATAATAGGATGATGGCAGGTGGATCAGCCAGCAATTACACACTCCCTGAGGCTTTTACATGTACAGAGATGTACGACTGTGAGTGAAGGAAGACTTCTAGTTAAAGTCTGGTGTATAAAAAGCTCTCTGTCATCTCCTAAGCAGTGATGATAAACAACTATGGCACATTAACTGAGGGAACAGGATTTTTGAATGACGTGTGCCTTCTCCAGCCATGCCCAACTTGCCAAGTCATTAATGACATTATGATACTGAATCTCAATATATATGGTCATATAAACGGCACTTAATAACTTTGCCACTTTCTTCTTCTGTCCCAGAGGACTTTCAATAGTCTATCCCAAATGACCCCACTCCCCTCTCCATACCTGACTCAGCAACCCTTCCAATATTGGCCTTGTGTATTTTCTTGTGACCAATATTCAAATTTGTTCTCATACTGACTTGAAATATGGCTGGTCAACTAAACTGCTCTAAGCATTCAAATACTCTGGCAGCACACATTTTCCCACTCTGTAAATGGATGAGTGCTCAGTAGGTAAGACACTTACAACGTCTGGAACTAGCCATCATTATTTTTAAATTGATGCCAGTATCTTCAGTGTGGTCGACCGTAATGTGGTTGTCTGGAGAAGCCACACTTCCTGTGAGTATTGTGGCCAATTGAAAAATCTAATCTGCTTATTAGTGTATTTCAAACCTGAGTTACAGCTCCATCTGGTCAATTTGAATTGGCTAATGGTTGGAAACTAGAGTTGGAACAACAAGAGCTAGATTTGGATCAGAAATTGTATCAAAATAATCAATATGCTCCAGCACAGAAATGTAAAAAAAACAAGGTTGTCGCGAAAGAGTGGGGTGTACATCTGATTGGAAAGCTCTTTCAAAGACCTTACACATGCTCAGTGGGCCGAATAGCTTCCTTCTGTATCAGATGATTCTATGGTTCACTTCTCATATTCAGTAAAGTTTTGAATAGCAACACCTCTGCTTGAAAATTAATAATAGCTCAAATTGATAAAGCTTTTTTTCTATATGATGGAATGTACAAAGGGGTAATTTTCCAAATGCATGTTCCTAGCATGGATTTCTGACCGTAAGGAAATAGGAAGAATTAAATGTGTGCTTCTTACTATTTTCAATTCGTTAAAATGAACAGACAGAAATTAGGAATATGTCAGGGCACACTATAAAATCTTCTTCCATCTGTGACATCTCCAGCATAGAAATGTTCATTGAGAAAGCGTTCCTTTGAATGTTTTTATGTGAAAAATTCAGCTTGCCCATTCCAGACATTGACAATTAAGCAGCCAAAAAAAAAAGGCTGGTTAAATAAATTTCTGTTGTTTCTTATGATACTTAAATTGAGCAAGTATTTGAATGAGTAGACAAAATCACTTCTAGTTGACAATAACCACCTTCTGGAAAATTTACAGTTAATACAAAGTATTATTCGTTAATTTACACACCTATCTATTGAAATTTTTCTATAACTTCCACAGCATCATTCATCTTTATCTGAATCTTCTTTAGAACACCAAATTCAAAACATTAACTCTGTTTTCCTTTCCACAGGTGCTGCCAGATCTGCTGAATTTCTCCAGTATTTTCTGTGTTCGAGTCACAAGTATTTATTTTGATATGATTGAAAGGGAAAGCCATTCATGACTTGACTACCTGAAGTCATGGCTGCGACATGATTGTCCTGGCCAGGATTATTTCAATTGTTTAATAGAGAATTACTGTTATACCTGGGAAGATGTAAATATGTAGGCAAATACTCTACCCTAGAAAAGGTGAAGATCCGTTTCACATGATCCATTAGTCTCCAATGGGTCAAAGCCAATAATGACAAAAGTGAAGCCTTGCCAGCATTATAGTTAGTAATGTTCATTTTGATGTATAAAGGGCATTTAAAACCAATGGCAGTGGTTGACATCCCTTATTCAGCCTGCCTGATTTTCCATATTTCAAGTATAAATGGTGGCCAATTTGATAACACTGATTTTCCATCAGTGAATTGAAAATTAGTTGTGTGTTTCTATGAAATGAGCTACCTTTGTAGACATCAGGCTGGATTTTATGGGCTCCTGCAAGGCGTGTTTTTAGCAGGGAGTTGGGAAGAATGGCATGTAAAATGCTTTCGGTGGCTAGCCCAGCACATTGCTGTCCATTGCTGAGCTTACCTTTGTAATACACAAGGTGGGCAGGTACAGAATCCCACCCACCATATTTGAATCAATAATTGCCTACTAAACCTGCTATTATGCTGCTTACACCATAATATAGCTGGTATAAGCAGGCAGATGGAAGTGGGATGGCCACTTTTTGTGGCCTAGATGAAAAAGGTTGGGAACACAATCTCATTCACTGCATGTCCATGTGAAACCGATTCACCTCTCCCAACAAGATGTCACCCCTCCTCTTTTTTTTCCTCACCACGTACCATCCAACACTTGTAACATTCCTATGCTTCCTTGGCTATAAAGGCTGGGGAGAGTTATTTTTCTGCACAGCCATCATTCTCTTTCTTGCCCCTCTTGCTTCCCCAACAGTATCCATTACAGTGCTCTGTGTTGCTTGGACTGCAAGAGTTGCTGGCTGATTAGATTGGCCAGCAATTCCCAGCGATGGGATTTCCTCCCACTGAAGGATAGAATGAAGGTTATCTCATGGCCTGTAGAGCGGACCGTTTCCAGCCAACTTATCTTATGGAACGATGAGCTGTCTGCTCCTGCCCTCCATAAAATGCGGTTCAAAAATACAGAGAGACATTGGCATTTTCAGTGTGTGTAGGCTGACTGAATGTTACTGCCCCTCCATTCAGCCAGCCTCAATGGCAAAAGAATACGGAGGTGGTAAGTTAACAGCATAGGACCTGACCACAGAACTTCCTTGCCGAGTTTATGGCTATCTGTAACAGAGCCTTATTAGGGTTAAAAATTGGGATTTGGCATTTAGAGATTTTCATAGATTTTCCAATCTTGTTCAAGCCCAGTAGGTCTTTCAGTTACAGTCATGCATTTCCAGAGCAACTAGATGATTTGTTGGCTCATGGAGGTAGGAATTGCAAGTTGTGACATTTCTCAATGCAATGATTCTAGCTCTTTCCTGGTCAGTAGTGCCTGCCGATGCTACTTTTGTTGTGGGGTAGTAGGACTGACCTGGTGTTAGAGGCTGCCTCCTGCTGAAGCAAGAAAGAGATGGAAATGGAGGTGAGGGGATTGTGAGGCAGATGTGTTAGAAGTCCTACCTCAGTTCCCTGGGACATTGACTCAATTCTGTACATTCTAGTTGATTAGCTCAGTTGGCTGGAGAGCTGGATGTGATGCAGCAGAATGCCAACACTGTGGGTTCATTTACTGCTTTGGCTGAGGCGACAATGCAAAATTCTCCTTCTCAACCTCTCCCCTTACCACCATAAATCATCTTTCTCCGACAAGTGAGCATTGACCTAGTAGGTCAATGATGATTTTACTGAGCAACAAGAATAAATAGATGATTAAGAATAAGTCTTTCATATAGATCTGTCACTGATTCTGGTTCTCAAAGACAAATGTATGAACTGTCCACCTGACTGGGGAGAGCCTCTTCTTTAAAACTAGCTTATTCATTGTGTATTTAAAATATTAAAATAAAATAGTAAATCTCGAGGAAGTTCACAGGAGTTTTGTAAAACCAAATATGACACTGAACCACATAATGAGGTATTAGGACAGATGTCAATTTTAAATCGATTTTAAGGCATGTCTTAAACAAGGAAAAGTGAGATAGAGAGATAAAAAAGCAATTCTAGACTTGGGGCCAAGGTAAGTGAAGTCACAGCCACCAGTGGTGGAACAATTAAAATCAGAGATGCCATAAATGGCCTGAATGAGAGGACTGCGGATACCTCAGATGATTGTAGGACTGAATGGGGATTGTAGAGGGATGAGGCCATGGAGGGGTTTGAAAACAGAAATGAGAATTTTAAAAGCAAGGCATTGTTTGACTCAGATATAGTAGAGGTCATCAAACACAGAAGGGATAGAGGTCCATGACTTTCTGCAACTTGTGATACTGGCAGCAGAATTTTGTATGATCTGGAATTTATGAATGGTAGAATATGGGAGACTAGCCAGGAATGCAATGGAATAATCAAGTCTAGAGGTAATAAATGCATGAGTGATGTTTTCAACAGCAGATGAGTTGAGACAAGAACAAATTTGGTTAATTTTCTTCAGGTTAAAAGTCTTAGTGATGGTTCAAAAATGTGATCAGAAGCTATTTTTTGGCTCTTATATGATACCAATATTACAAGCAGATGACAAAATATAGTATTTATACTGTAAACAAAGATGGGGACTGGTTGGGGGAGAGGTGAGCAGATAGGTGGAGATGGGGGCCAGAGAGAGATATATATGAAAGGAGTAGGCAGCGAAGGGGATTATTGACAGCAAGCAAGGACAGAAGAGAAGCTGAATATGTGATAAAGAGAGCTAAGTGTAATAGAGACTGGGTAGGCAGTGCTGAAAATGACCTATGTCATGACAGGACCAGGGCATGGTGTGGGTAAAGAACATAGAAGATTGGAATCAGGCTCTAAAGTTATTGTACTCTATATTGAGTCCTAGAGGCACAAGCGGAAAATGAGATGCTGTACTTCAGTTTGCACTGAGGCTTGCTGGAGCACTGCAGCAGGTCTGAGACAGAAATGTTGCTGTGGGAATACTGTGGTGTGTTGAAGTGGCAGGCAACTGGAAGCTTGAAGTTATTTTTATGGACAGAATGTAGGTGTTCTGCATATCAGTCAACCAGTCTGTGTTTGTCTCTCTGGTGTAGAGAGATCACATTGTGAGCAGTGAATACATTTGGACTAGATTGAGTGAAGTACAGGTAAATTGCTGTTTCACCTGGAAGATGTGTGTGGTGCCTTGGTTGATGAGAAGGGCGGAAGTAAACAAGCAGCTATTATACCTTTTGCAATGGCATGAAAGGAGCACTGGAGGGTGGGCGGGGGTGGTGTTGTGAGGAGGTGTCGGGAATGGAGGAGGAGTGGACCAAAGTGTCCGAGAGGGAACAGTCCCTGTGGAATACTGACAAAAGAGGGAGGGAAATATGTCTTTGGTTGTGGCCACCTGCTGAAGGTGACAGAAATGGTGGCTTACAGTTCTTTAGATGCAGAGGCTGGTGGGCTGGTAAGTGAGGACCAGATGGATCTTGTTGTAGTTGTGGTAGGGAAGAGAATGGATATGGACAGAAGTGCGGGAAGTGGATCAGACATGGCTAAGGGTCCTGTCAAACATGGTAGTGGGTAATCCTTGGTTAAGGAAAAAGATGATATTTTTGATGACCCCCTGTGGAAGATAAGAATCATCAGAACAGATGCAACAGTAATGGAGAAACCAGGAGAATAGAATGGAGCCATTACAGGAAGCAGGGTGTGAGGATGCATAGTCCAGGTAACTGTGGGAATCAGTGAATTTGTATTGTATATTGGTGGCCAGCCTTTCCTCAGAAATGAAAACAGAGATAGCAAGGAAGGGAAGGGAGGAGTCTGAGATGGACCAAGTGAAGGTGGGAGCAGGTTGGAAACTGGAAGGGAAGGGAATTTGATAAGTTTTTCCAATTCCAGATGAGAGAGGGAAGCAGCAATGATGTCATCCATGTACCAGAGAAAGAGTTCCTGAGGCCATCCTGATGAGGGATGAGACTGCAGTAGAATCGAGATTGCTTCAGAATGTAGATGTAGTATTGAGATTACTTGGATATGTAAATGGATGGATTTACATATGGATGGATATGTAAAGCACATCCATGGTGAAGAGGAGGTAGCTGGTGCCTGCAAACTGGAAATATTGAAACCGACATAAAGTGTCAGAAGAATTGTGGATGTAAGAGGGGAGGATCTGGTGAAGGGGAGAAAAATGCAAGTTGAGGTAGGAAGAAATAAGTTCCGTGAAGCAGAATAGGCAGAAATCATGATTAAAAGTGTAGAAAATTTAGAATGTGAGACAAGATTTTCATGGAGTCTAGACCTTTAAAAAGATGGGATCAGATTTCAGCATTCTCGCCTTCATTTCATTTCCTGGCAATTTTCAGTGGCATTGGATAAGAGTGTTGATAGTGTTCACACAAACAGCACTCCCATCCATAATGGCACCATTAAAGGATAGCAGTTTAACCAAGTTCCGTGCAATTTTTGTTAAGATCACACCTCCTCTGAATAGAAATGGTTTGTGGCCTTTTGGAGATGAATGAGAGAGATCCCCAGTCCTAAGTACGGAATCAACTTTTAAAAAAAAACACTGTCACCTGTTCCTGTTTTCTTTTCATTTACAGTCTGTGAAATAAAATGAAAAAAAAACTGTTAGTTCAGTTTCAATAGCTAGCTGTTGTGTTGTAAGTTAAAACTGTTTCTACTACAGTGATTGATTATGGGGCCTTTTTTCCTGCAAAGGTAAATTGACCACTAAAATGATCAGTTTTGTGTGTGTTGAGATGCATTGGAATACTTTCCTTATTTGAAAACATTTGACCATGCATTCAGAACTGAAGAAAACATTGCTTAGATTCTCTAGTATAATAATCTGAGGTGATTTAAAGGCTAAGAGCCCTTTGCAATAGAGAAATAAATTAGTGGCTTTCACTTAGAAGGAAATAGCAGTTTCTATGTGATGTTAATTTACAGGAAATTTGGCCGAGCATCGTTTATTTTCAGTTCAATAGACTGTTGTTTGCATTCCCCATCGTCTGTTATTATAACTGAGCTGATTATGAATGCTTGGTGGGGTTTCAAAAGCAAGATCCATTTATCCCAAAGGGGTCTATTTTCACATTTTGATGGACAGTTTAAGAGGTTTTGAATGGATTAACTGTTTTTTCTTAATGTGGTTAATAAAGTTGATATTTGCTAGTTGGCTATTACAATAGATGGACCACTTGAGGTGCTTTAATTTTTGATCGGGGTTTATAAATGAGAGTTTTGTTTACAGTATTGAGTGTGTTTGAATGAAAGCCCTGTGAAATTGTTCTAAGTTTATTATTCTTCATCTCAATTTGAAAGGCATAGCTCCTGAGGTCTTCTCATAGCGGATACTGGGTGACTGGCGAAGAAGAATACAAGATAGACATGAAGGGATATAGTGTAAGAGACACTTTGGAGTTAAAAAGGAAATGAAGCACGTATGGGCCACATGAGGTGGGTGGATGGTGAGCTTGATAGTCGTTGTTTAAACTAGGCCAATAACCTTGTATACACAGGTGAATGTTCTAGCTTTATGGCCTGGCATTCCATCCTATCTCGGTTTTCATTCTGGGTCAACTTCTGGAGGTGGCTGAGTCTGGAAAAGGATATGGCAGTTTGGGGCCTTTTGAAAGGAGACAGGTCTGTTGAGTCATGAGGATCCCCACTCGATCTTCCATTTTGTGCTTGAAAAGCCCACTCGCTATCTCCTAAAGAATTGCAACTGTGCAAGGGCAAAAAGGAAAGGTTTCCACTTTAATATCTGGATCTTGTCATTTTAATTATAATGAGACTTTACGTTTCTTCTGAAGAAAGCTGTTTTGTCAATCGCTCTTGTTTCAACAAAGGAATTTCCCCTGAAACCATCTAAAGAAACTGTTCTGGTAATGTGGAAATATTCAGTGTCATGGCTTTTTGATTCTGATGAGTTAAACTGAAATATCTAAATTGTACACTACACACATGCCTTTCAGCTCAAAATGAACAGAATGTATGGCTGCCAGCTGGTTGGTCTTTTTACAGAATTTCTGAATTAATCCGCATTACCAACCAGTAGCTTTGTCATTCTCTGCTTATGTGGTTGGGTTCATCTGTGGTTTAGAAAAGGAATCTTATAGCACATATGGCAGCTGTGCATACACTGATATCTCAATCTCATTAAGTAATTAAGACAATCTAGACAGTGTTTTTAATCTCACTTAGATCTGAAGTCTGTTTTGTTAAATTGTGTTTGTTTTGGCAAAGACCAGAGTCAACGAATACATTCTAGACAGTTATTTATATGTTACATGGAACAGAGTTTAAATTGAGCCAGTACATACAGCCATTTTTATTTAAGGATATGTTAAAATCAAACTAAACTCCAGATTTGTGTTAACGTGAGACTCAGCGTGTTAATAGTAATTAGTAGTAATATGTAGATGATGATCTAATTTCAGATCACAGAATTTCTCCAAAGGTAGGATCTGGATATAAATTATACCTGTATAGGTCACCAATTTCCATATTTTGTATATCAGATAGAATGTCTTTAGCTCTTAATAAACATATTAGAAGAAGTAGCCAGATGAATAGCTGTGGTGAATATTATAGAGTAGGTTTTCCTCATTGCACCAGAGAAAGTTCAAGCTGGGATTTCTGTTTTTATCCTGGACCCCAAGGAGAAATTATTTTCTATAAAATACTCAGGAAAGTATTTATCTAAATAAAATTCGTGCAGTAAAAAAAAATTTTAAATGGAAGGCATGGCTTCTCACTAGCATAACTGTAAGCTCAAACATTTAGAGCAAAATTGTAAACGCTCCGAAGCCCAGCTGACAGCAACAATAAAATAGGTCCTTTAGGATGGTAAGAAGCAGTCCTGCAAAGTTGCTAATATATTCTCAGACCTCACTGTCCTACTGCCCTGTAAATAATCATGGAAGGACCTACAAGTGGAAAGTCTTGGCCTGATGACATCAATATTGAATGCCAGAAGCCTATTGGAGCCAATCCCAATTGATGTTGTAGAGAGGCCAAGGAAGTTTTTATTTAGTGAAATCCCTTTGAGTCAGGAGAAGCAGGAATGTTTCCCTGGATCTCTCAATGATTATTTGGGCCTACCTAGTCTTGAACTTGCCTGTTCCGCTCTGTGTTGGCAATAACTGCCAAACTCCCTCCCAGTGACGAACATTGTGCAGGGAAGGACACTTGGCATTGCAATTCCAATGTAATTGTAGGTTGGAATTCATCTTTGCAAACTGCAGCTAAAGAACCTAGATTAAGAATCAGTACTTACACTAAAACATTAGGAGTCAAGGCCAACATTTCCGCAAGGTTTTATCATTCATTTAAACTTATTTTTGTATGTGTCTGTAGCCTAGTTTTTAGTATTGACTACAATTTAGCAGAATGACAGCACTCACTATATATGTGTGATGGGGATACTTAAGAAAAAAAGCTGCTCGTTTTGAGTTCTAATGTTTTATTTTGATGATGTCTATGGTGCTAAAAGCATGAGTCATATCAAGAGTAATTGCCTACAAAACAATACTATTTGGACATTAGCTGTAACAATTGCTTGCCACTATCTATCAATGGCATCATTCAATCCCCTCTTCATGTTTTTTGGACATTGTGCACTGTACCAGAGTCATATAAAGCAGATTGTAGTAACAGGCTGACAGTTACTAGCTAGCTCAGCAGTGCTTGGTGCAAACTGCCACCTTCCTGTGGATTTACAGCTGCCACTTATGCTACTTCAATTAGTTCTATAGCACACAGATGTTGCTTAAATGTTGCTGCTAATGATACTGCAATAAGCGTAAGATTCATGCCATATTTTGAGGCATGTAAATTTCTCAAGTGGCACAATTAAAGTGGAAATATTGGGTAGGAAAATCTTGGCAAACTCTGAAAGTTGGAAAGCACAACTGCTATTTAATAATGAGATGCAGGATTCATTCACATTAGCTACTCAAACTTTCCTTAAATACTTTTACAGTCAAATACAAAATATTTGACAGCTTTACAATCGACTGAGGAAAGAAAAGGAAAGACCTGCATTTATAAAGCACCTTTCAGGGCACCCCAAAGAACTTTACAGCTCACAAAATACTTCTGAAGTACAGTCATTGGTGTTATGCAGAAAGCATGACAGCCAATTTGCAAACAGCAAGCTCCAACAAGCAGCAGTATAATAAGGACTAGATGCCTTTTGTGATGTTGCTTGTAAAATAAATATAATTTAGGATATCAGGGATAGATCCTCTGCTTTTATTTGAAGTTGTATCATATGACATTTTATGTTCACCTGAGAGAATAGAAAGGACCTCAGTTTAATGTCACATCTAAAAGATAGTCTGTAGCATTCCTACAGTTAGCCTTGATTTTGTGCTCAACTCTCTGGACTGGAACATGAACCCACAGCGGCAACAATTCTAGCAACTGAGCACTGCTGCTGACACCAGAGATGAGTTATGTTCTCCTCTCTGAGAAAGAAAATTTGCTTTTGGTTTAAACAGGGACCAATAAAAATGGCAGTTGCCAGTTGCTGCCTCCTCAGCAAATCTGCGCAAGACAAATTTAACAGCGGTAATGGCAGCAAACTGCCCAATTATTTCTCACCTGAACTAATGCTGTTTTCTCCCTTCTTGAGCACCACAATTGGCACTTACCCAGAAGACTAATGAAAATGTCTTAATCCAGCTGTTGAGCAAACATAATTAGTATTGGTCCGATGAGGAATTTTCAAAACTGCAAACTTACCTAGCTCGAAATATCAATCTTCTGGATCAACCTGATGCCATGTTGCAGTCCTCTCGGTCAGACCCCATCCTCCTTACCCCATCAAATTCCAGATACAGCTGCTTGCTTTGATTAGCAAGGGGATGAGAGATTATTGGAAGGGTTCTTGTGGCAGTGTCCCTACCTCTGGGCCAGAAGACCCAGGTTTAAGTCCCACCTGCTCCAGAGGAGTGAGCTAGCAACTCCAGACAAGCTGATTTGAAAATATCTGATCAGCAATGTAAAGTTTGAGGTTAAAATCAAATCAGACACATTCTTATTGAACGATGGATCAGGCTTGAATGCTGAGTGCCTAACCTTGTTCTACGTTTTAATGTCATTTGTTCCTTCCCACCACCCAACCTGACTTTCATGTGTAGCTCATGTACTAAATTGGATGAATGTATGGCTGACAGCTTAAATTTGGTATGGAAACGTTTGACTCATAAGAGGTTTGAGGTTCTGTATCAGTGTGGAGTGAAATATAATACTCATCTGACAAATAAACATGCACCTTGTACTTTCTTTTATTCATTGATTGTAGGTGTCACTGGCAAGACTAGCATTTGTTGCTCATAAACAGGTAGTTGTGGGCTGCCATCTTGAAAAGCTGTAGTCTGTGTGGTGTGGTTACACTCATAGCACTGCTAGCAAAGGAGGTCCATGAGTTTGATCTAGGGGTAGTAAAGGAACAGCAATACTGTCCTATGTCAGGATTTGGAGGTAAACTTGCAGGGGCTAGTGCTACCCTACATCTGTTTGATGTCTCTGTTCAGTTTTGAATTAATGGAACCCCATTCCGATGTTGATGGTGGGGACTTCAGTGATGGTAATGTCATTGAATGTGAAAGGCTAGAGGTTAGTTTCTTTGGTTTTGGAGAGGTAATTGCCCAGCAATTTTGTGAGTTTATGCTACTTGCCACTTATCAGCCCAAATGTTTTCCAGGTCTTGCTACTTGAGGGCATGTATTGCCTCAGTATCCGACAAGTTACAAATGATCCCAAGCCCATGTAATCATCAGCATAGATCCCCATTTCCCACCTTATGTTGGTGGCAAGGTCACTGATGAAACAATTGAAATTAGTTTGGTCAAGTCACTACCTGAGAAACACCTCTAATGACATCCTAAGAACATTCAAACGTGTAATTGGAGCAGACATAAATCATTCCATCCCTGGAGCTTATTCTTTCATTCAATAAGATAATTGCAGATCTCTTTGTGTCTTGAATTCTACATTCCCATCTATCTCTAATGACCCTTTATTCCTCTGCCTAACAAAAATTTGCTTCTGTCTTTAAGTTATGCAATGATCCCCAACTCCATCGGCTTCTGAGGCAGAGTTCCAAAGTTGCATAGCCTTTGGAGAGAAAAGAATTCTCCTCGTTTCTATCTTTGAAATAACTCCATGAAGGCTGATGTCCCGTCACCAAGTCACCCTTTATTAATAAGTGCATGGTACATTACACTGACCCAGCTAGCTCAGAGCCAACTTCTACAGTCAAGAGATCCCCTGACACTTGTGTTTATATCTATCCTCCCGGGGTCCCAGATTGGACCAGGGAAATCACACTCTATGAGATCCACCTGGCTGACCTCTTTCTAATCACTACAGATGTAAAGACAAATTTTAATTTTAAAATAGTGCCCCTTGTTCTGGAGTCACCACAAGGAGAACCATCCTTTCCAAATTCACCTCTATAAGACCACTCAGGGTACACTTTATTTAACAACTCAGTCACAGCATGATGGGCTGAATGGCCTCTTTCTGCACCATAACACTCTGTGACTATTACCTCTGCTTGTCTGTCCCTTATTCAGACTTTCTCACTGTGTGTTAAAGTTAACAGTCTTTTGGGACTGAGTTATATCATTTTTGCTGATTTCTTTTGTGGTATTTTTCTGTTTCCTTGACCATCCCATGATGCTAAGATTTTATCTTTGGCCTGAGATTGCACCTGAACAACAAAATTTCTGTTTTTAATCTTCTTCCCACTGCCAGTAAATATCAAATGATTAATGATGCAGAGCTGTAGCTGAGTAATGCTAACTTCTAGCCTGCATTCTGGCTCCTAAGCTACCTTATGGTTTTGACCATCCTCGTTGTTTTGTTTTATTTGTCTGAGATTGAAGCAGAAAACCTGTCACCTGGTTGATAACTGTCTTTTCATGAATTCCTTATCCACAAATTGAGGTCCGTTATCCAACACTGTTGCCTGTCAGAAACAGTTTGTTGTAAAACCTCATGTCAATGTTTTCATCACTGACTCCACTATAATTGTGTGAAGTCTTGACACTTTGATCCATCTTGAAATCTAGTTTACCACCTCTAGATCTATCTTGCATTTGAAGTCAAATCAAGCTTTTGCTAACCTTTTGTAAGCCTTTCTGGAAGCTTTGAAGACATTCATGGCTCTAATGACATAAATGTAATATGACATGATAAAATTTTCAATTTCCTTCAAACTGCCTGGCCACGACTTTGACTCTTGAACTCTACATTTTTAGCTTCCAAAACGTGCACCATGATGTTATTTTAGGAGTTCTTGCCTCATGGATTTCAGTAGAAGAAATTTGAAACCATACGTTAGTACATCTTCTAGAATTGTTAAATATTGCTGGTGTTCTGCATACCTTTTCAGCACATTGTTTGCTGGACAGTATGCAGACCACCCTTTCAAACAGAGATATCTTATCTTTTTGCACTCCTCATCTGGTTTCTGGGCCGTTTGAATTTATCTGACTTTCATCTTGGTGGCTGGTGGTTTGCTGGTAACTGCAGTAAATAGGATGTCTTCAATAGGGGTTAAGTTATCTTTGTCATCTTGATCCACAATTGGTTTGATTTGGGGGCTAGCCTTGCCAAGAATGTAGACTTTCACGTAGTTGTATTTCACTAGTTTTTGCCTAAATCTCTGTATTCTCAATTGCATTTGTAGCATTTTCTTGTTTATTGTAATGTGACTAATAGTTTATGGTTTGTGTTAACCTGGAATTTCAACCTCATGAGATAATCTATGGACCTTTCTCATCCCTATTAAACAGCCAAAGTTTCTTTTTAATTTATAGTAAATCTCTGTCAAAGCTTCGGATGCAAAGAATATATGTTCCTTGGTTCCATCTTTTGGCATCAGATTCAGAACTTCACTTGGTCCTGTGGACAATGCATCCACAGTAACTTTAGTAAATAAGCCACGTTACAGTGAGTTAATACATTCTCCTTAATTTTCTGAAGCATAGTTTGTTCCTGACTTCAATCTCATTTTTTGATGGTACAAACATCCTTACTTTGTTTACCATATCTAAGAATTGTTGCACATCCTTAACACACATTGGTTGTGGAAATTCACTTTCATCTTTCTGAGAAACACCGTAATTCCTTGTTCCTGTGTATAAGTCCCAAAAAAGCAACTTTTGTCGTTGGGAATTGACACTTCTTATTGAATGGTAAGGCTTGCCTCTTACGGTCCTCTTAATATGTCTTTCAATCTGTAATCATTCTCCTTTTTGGTCTGATCATAGACCAGGATACTGTCCATGCTTGCCTTCAAGGATCCTTGACATGCCTCCCTAAAAGATTTCTGGTGCTGATTTCGGGAGCTGAAAGATAGTTGACTGAAACAAAATTGGCCAAATGGAGTGATGATGTAGTCAACAATCTGGACTTATTGTCTAAGGGTACTAGTGAAAATGTGCTGTTTGCAACTCATTTGGTAAAAAAAATATCGTTATGGCTAATTTGGGCAAACTGTTTATCAACTGACAAAATTAGATGACTTTCTGTTTACTCCTTTATTCAGTTGAGTGCATGACATTGGTTCTCCGTTGCATTTGGAAACTGTTTCCAATCCTTGTTGCAAAGAATGTATCTTTTCATTTTTATTTATCTTTGTGGACTGTATAAAGAAAAAAAGCTAGAAGTTTGGAAGGCATCACTGAACTTTTTAAAATGCAGGTTACCTAACACTCATTGTCAGAGCTGTTTACATTCTTGTTTGTTCAAGCAGTGGTGGAGGATACTAGTGACGAACTGGCTCCGGGATGTGTGTACAAATGGAGATTCAGCCAGGAACAGGTAAGTGATTGGTCTGTGGAGTGGTGTCTGCCAACAACTGTGTTCTTGGTTCCCAGGTGGTTGAACAGCTTGTGACTGTGAGTGATTACTCAGAAGCTTTTGGATTTCAGTGCTGTCCTTCTCTCTGTAGGAAATAACATATCAAACCTGAAGAAAGCCTGTTTATTTTCCCCTCATCAGTTACTGTAAACTGTGGTGCTTTACCAATAAGTCAAAAACATTATAAATATGAACCTCTTGCCCTACGTCTCCTGCAAGCAAGTGAAAGAAAGAAGTTTGAGGAATAGTAGGTCCTTCAAAGCCAAAAATGATCATCTCTTCAAACTCTGTAGACAGGGACCATTGAGCTGCCTTCCCTATCTTTCCCTCTGCCCATGACACCCAACTGAGAGTTTTAACCAGTAGAGTTGTATGTTGACAAGTCATGATTGTAGCTAGTATCTATTTATTTATAATTAGTAGTAATACTTATTAAGTACAGAAACATGACCCATGCTTTCTGTCAACCGAGTCTAAAAGGCAGGTAAATTGGAGAATTTTGTATACTTCAATGAAACATTTAATTTTTATGACAACTGTGGAAACAATTAGGTTTGATTACCAGAACACTACACCAGTGAGGCCAAGCATCTCTTTTTGAGAATGGAAATATATCGCCACTCCTTCAGTGTCATTGGGTTAAACGCTGGAATTCCCTCCGTAACTCCATTGTGGGCGAAAAGGTAAGGTAAGGTTGTCATAGTCCCAAAGGACCATAAGGTTGCTCTCTCATTAGAGAGAGGCAACTGATAGTGGTTTAACCTATGGGTCACCATAGGTTAAGGGGAGAGGCTGAGAAACAGAGTCCTTCACGACAACTCAGCTGGTGCAGGAATTGAATCCATGCTATTATTGCAAACTAGCCATTCAGACAACTGAGCTAACCAACCCCATACCCACAGCAAATGCTCTGCAGCAGTTCAAGAAGGCAGATCACCATCACCTTCTGAAGGGCAAGTAGAGATGATCAATAATTCTGGTCAAGGGAGTGGTGATGGCCTCGTGTTATTATTGCTTAGACTATTAATCCAGAAACTCAGTTAATGTTCTGAAGAAATGAGTTTGAATCTCACCACGGCAGATGGTGGAATTTAAATTCAATGAAAGAAACTGGAATTAGGAATCTACTGATGACCATGAAACCATTGCTGATTATCAGAAAAAAAAATTAGTTCACTAATGTCCTTAAGGGAAGGAAATCTGCCATCCTCACCTGGTCTGCCCTATATGTGACTCCAGATCCACAGCAATGCCGTTGACTGTTAACTGCCCTCTGGGAATTAGGGCTGGGCAAGAAATGCTGACCTAGCCAGTGACTCCCTTATTTTGTGAATGAGTCAAAAAATCTCTTCACACAAATCAATAAGGAAAAGGTAAGAGCGTTTCACTGATCTCTCTCTTTTATGACAAAGTATAATGGTAAACTTGGTATGTGCCTGAAGATCTGTGGTCCCTTGACCTTGCCGATTGGACATCTACTGATTTCAACCTCCAGGCTTTCGGCCAATATTCTAACTTCCACCCCTTAAGTTTAAATTCTGTGTTAAACACTTTCACTTGTGAGATGATAGTTCATGCTGACCCTTTTTGATTTCACCTAGAAATGTCGCCTTGCTTTATTGATTTGCATCTTTAATTTTTTGGCCATTTTCTCTCACAAATGATTTCTTATTGTCAGGATAGTTTTTTTCTTTAGTGGAACCTCTTTGTTTCTGCTGCTGATTTGCAGCATATAGTATGTAGTATAATTTACAAGGCCTTTGTTATTTCCAGGGCCTAGGTCATGCTGGATAATTCATCCAACTTTATTAGTATGCAGACCAATCTGAGACAGCGGAGAAACTTACTAGCCCATTTCTGAAGGCAGATCAGGGTTTGAAGTTTTAACAGGCTCTGGATTCCTCCTATCTCCCTTGCTATCCCTGGACTCTATCCCTTTTCTCCAGTGACACATAATTCCTCGATCTGAGTCGTCATCTCGGAACCACACCTTGTATTGTTTGTCTATTATTACTAGATTTATTAATCCAGAGACCCAGGCAATGATCTGGGGACCCTGGTTCAAATCTCATCATGGCAGATGGTGGAATTCAAATTCGATAAAAAAAAATTCTGGAATTAAGAGTCTAATTAATGACCATGAAGTTAGTGCTGATTGTTGGAAAGATCCATGGGGTTCACTATTGTCAGTTAGGGAACAAAATCTGTCATCCTCATCTGCTCTGGTCTACGTGTGAATCCAGACCCACAGCATTGTGTTGACTGTCAACTGCCCTGTGGGCTCTCAGTGAATGAATAAAATTATCTGACTCTGCCTCCAAATCCATTACCTTTAATAAAACTACTGAAATAACTCCACAGAGGCTGGTATCCTGTCACCAAGTCACCCTTTATTTACATGTGGAAAGTCCTTGACACTGATTCGTCTCGCCCAGAGCCAGCTGTCAGAATGAACAGAATGTTTACTAATCCTGTTTATATCTGTCAGCCAGGGTGTCCTGATTGGACCAGATTAACAGCCCCAATCAGAGAAATCATTTCTAAGAAGCCCACCTAGCTCACCTCGTGACAGTCACTGCAACTATCTTCTGATTTTTCACTAGTTCAGTCGTGGACCTTTAACCCATCAAGACGTGCTATTCTAAACATGTTGGAAAAACTTTGCATTCAGTCTCCTCATCCCCACCAAACTGTTCACTTCTTCCACTTCTCAATTATTACAGCTCATGCATTAACCGAGAAAGCAAGAACAGAGGTTGGAGGACAGACAACAAAATTGTAGGGACCACAGACCTACCAACCAGGCAAATTTCCCACTGGGGTCCTACAGAGTAAATTGTTTTACTCCAAGGAGTTGAGCAGAGGATTAACGTAATCCAAGTCCTTATTAAGGACCATTTTATAGGGCTGTAGGTGTATTGCTGGTGATAACTGGCCTCCCTGTAGCAGGCTACCAGAGTTTGAAGCTTCAAGCTCCAGGCAGGGATAAGCAAGCAGGAAAGACAACCTCCATTCTGCTCCTCACCCCTGAGAGAATTTTCTTGCAAGCAGTGAGGTATTCTGTTCTCAACTATGCAGAATTTTAAATTGTACTTACATCTACAAGGGCACCTCCTGGTGGCAGTGCTAAGGCCATTGAGCTGCTGTCCTTTTGATTGGGCTTCTATCAACAGGAGCCTGCACGGCATCCTCACTGGACTGTGAGCTAAAATCTCCCTGCAGCCACATCCCAGTGCTCCTTCACAATGTTCTCTAGCCGTATAACATGATTTGCATTCTTTGTTCCTTTGCTTCTATCCTACCAACTGTTTCATAGGTATAAAGAACAGAAGTAAGCTATTCAGTCCTTAGAAACTGTACTCCTATTTGATTGGATTGGAATTGAAATTATTTTTATCTCAAGTCTATTTATTTATCCTTGTTGTCTGCTTTGATACTTGTATCTAGAAAAAAGTCACTGAAAGCTAATATGCAGGCACAGCAAGCTATTGGAAGGCTAATAGAGTTTTAGCCTTTATGACAAAAGGTTTTGAGTACAGGAGTAGAGAAGTCTTGTTGAAGATGTATTGAACCTTGGCTAGACTGCATCTGGAGTACTGGTTGCAGTTTTGTTGTCCTTATTTCAGGAATGATACTATTACCATTGAGGCAGGGCAGCATAGGTTCATCAGACTTAGTCACGAGATGGCAGGACTGTCCTGTGAAGTTAGATGAGGTAAATTGGCCTTGTAACCTCTACAGTTTTGAAGAATGAGAGGTGAACCCCTTGAAGGTAGATACAGGTAAGATGTTTCTTCTGGTTGTGGAGTCTATAAAAGTAGGGAGCTCAATTTAAAAATAAGGGAGATGTCACTTAGGACTGAGCTGTGGGAAGATTATTTTCAAAACATAAATCGTTGATTGCTCTTCCCTAGTTTGCTGTAGAGGCTCAATCTTTGAGTATGTTTAAGGTAAAAAATTGATGTATTTCTGATTATTAACGATACAAATGGATAAGAGGATAGTGTAGGTACAAGATATTGATGTATTTGATCAGCTTTGATCATATTAACTCGTGATGCAGACCTGATGGGCTGAATGGCATATTCATATTCCTATCTTTCCGTGTCCTGAGAGGACTGTATTGATCTCAGTTGCATAAACTTCAATTGCCCCATACTTCACAGCTTTTTGGGGTTCTACCACCCTTTATGTGAGGCATGCTTGCTGATTTTACTCCTGAATGGTCTAGTTCTGCTTTTAAGAATGTACATTCTTGTCTGGATTCCACTACCAGAAGTAACAGTCAATCTGAATATACCTAATTGCATTGCCTCTCACTCATCTAAACTTAAGGCAATAGAAATCAAGTTATGTAACTACCCTCGTACTTAATCCTTATGTTCTTGTATCATCGTGGTGAATCTATCCTTCACTCCTTTGCAAGGCCAAAACTAAATCCTCAAAACTGAATGCAGTATGTCAGATATGTTCAGGCCAAAGTTCTATACTCCCTTCCTGTCTGATGCACATTCAATGGCAAATTTTGCTCATGGTTTTCAAATTTCCCTTTGATTCCTCTATATCTTTTTAAAACATAATCCCTCAACAAAGCTTTTGACTATCTTTCCTAAACCTCTGGTGAAGACTTGCCACCATTTTTTTCTCCTTCAATAAATCCCTTAAATATTTGTATACATTAATGTGCTGTACAAATCAATCTTGTTTAATGTCTATATGTGTTTTCGAGAGATGTGCCTTACTGTACAAGAATGTTTCTTAATATTAAAATTACTAGCCTTACTCAGTCATTAAAACTATTTAGTTATTGTTTCCATTACTTTGCATACATTTCAAATTGTAACTTAATATGAGCCTGGTAGTGGTAATGGAAGGAAAGTCTGTTACTGCTTTTGCTCACCAGTTAGTCACATCTCTATATTTGACACTAAGAGTAAAATATACCCAAGTGTATGTAGGTCAAGACTGCTATTCTATAATTCAGATACTACTTTTCATTTAAAATTGTAATAACATGCTTCCTTTTGCTAGTGATGAAGGCTGAATTTTAAATGTTCATTTTTAAAAGCATTTTAATCTCTGAAAATTTTGACACGCAGATGGATTAAATGATGGAAAAATATGAGTTTAGCTAGAATTATAACAGGATATATTTTGTGCAATCAATGATATCAATGGTAAAATTTCAAGTGGATTATGAGACCTAGTATTTGACAATGTTTTGACAGATTGCTACACTAGATTTTTGACAGAAATTGTGCATGTGTGGTTAATTATGCATGAAAACAGTGAGTACATTTTTGTTTTAAAGGAAAGATATTCAAGTAAGAACAATTTATTCTTTAAAATGTATACTGTATGAAGCTGAATGTTTTTCCTTGGAGAACTGATTCCTTCCATGATTGTTATTTTGGAATATTTTCTTAAGTTTAAAGAAATTACAATATCCCTTCGCCTAGGCGTGCATGTGTGTGTGTGTGCCTATGTAAGTAATGCAAAATGACAGACAGTGAGAACCCCAATTTATTTCACAAGTTAAAATAGCTGATGAGATACAAAGAATAAAGCCACAAGTGACTTGAGATATTCCTTACAAGTCAACACACTGAGCATTCTCTTGTTTCTCAATGTGTATTCTGTTTATAAAATATCTCCAAGGATAATTTTTGTTGTAGTTCAAATAATTAAGTTTTATTGAGCCTAAGTAGGGATTACCGTAGGCTGTAATATTATCCATTGTGCCATACAAGTTACGTCTTGTCAGTAGGCATAACTGGGTGACAAATTCCAAATACCTTCAGCAGGAATTTACTAGTAATTTCATCAGATCTTCTCATATTCACTTGCTCCTTATTGCACTTGTGAATCAGAACATGAATAATTTGCTTTATAATTCAATAGGAAGACAGAAATACTCAGACATCTCTTAAAATTCACAATTTCCCACAGTGTAGAAAGAAAAGCCATTCTTTTAATTTCAATTCTGCTAACAGGCAATTTGTAATACTGAAATAAAATGTGAATAGGACTGGTGGTGGACGGAGATTCCTTCTTATTACAGTGTTATCAAACAATGCAATAACATGTGCATTTTGCTTAAATGCAACAATATTTTATTTTGCATAAAATAGGTAGATTGCTTCATAATTACTTAAAACTAATTTCAGGGTGGTATATTTTGCACTGGTAAAATAAATCTGGCTTATTCTTTCCACCAATGGGTGATTTGGTTGCTGATAAGTCAAAGCCTTGGGAGGTCATGATGCTTAATTGCAATGTGAGAATGAGCCGTTTTGTCTTTTCCAATTAGCCATTTATGCATGTTTTTTGTCAACTGAATGTACTGGTTCAATCTACCATTTTGATTGTTGTGTTGTAGAATGCACAAAGCAAAAACTGTTGGATGGGGAATGAATGGAATGTCCTGCTGGCTAGTACCTCAAGATTAATTAGAATTGAGTGACGGAGAATAGGACAAGTTCTGAACCTGCAATCTCTGCAATTGAAGAGGTGAATACAAACTGAAAATGTACACTGCAAGACAATAAATAAATGCAAAATAACATTTGCCTGGAATTATATTGCACAACTTATTTGAATGATTTAAGCTTAAATTAGTCTGTTCACAAGACAAATCATAATTCGTTCATAATGAGTTCACAAAATTGACAGAGCTTGTTGAAAATAATATTTCAAACTAAATGCATTTAGACGTTAGTCTCACCTTTTGCTTCTTATTTTGGTTTACCTCACACGTATACTGTTTTAAGATTTGTAATTGTCATGTCAACCTCTGTAAGGCAAGAAGAATAAAGCTTTAACTGTCCACAAGGCAAGAATTTATCTGCAAATATATGTTTTATATTGGCAGTGATACTGTTCTTGCTGTGGAAAGAGAAATGTCACTGCTGCTTTTTGTTGACACTGCACTTTATGAGCAGATTGTTTGTGCTGAAGTGATGCAAAGGATCCTGGCAAACAGAACTGAGGGTAAGTGACATGGATGTGCTCGGAACAGATCAGCTTGCCAAATACAACCAATTTTGTTGGCTTGGTTGAGCCAATACTGGACCAAACATTGAGGTCAAATGTTGAGCTGTGTAAAATCTAAAAAGTCACTGAAGATAATAATGTCAGGAATAGAAAATGATGCACTAGATTGCACTAAACATTGTGGACATGAAATGCCAAAGATCATTTTGACATATGACAGAATGCTATATTAGCCTTTTAGAAGATTATCTTTGGATCTATTATGGGTAAATCAGGCAGAATCTTTACATTGACAGATTGAAATATATGATTCATGGTTTGCTTTCTGGAATCCTAAAAATATGTTTCTAGATTAACAAAAAATATGCAAAATTTCTGGGAAAGTTAGGAATTGCTAAAGTTTCAATTAGTCTTTATTAATATTTGATGGTATTAACATTATCCTTGGACTATAGGACACCAGCATTGATTGAGGTAAATACAGTCCTTTGTTGTTGCTTAATATTAAAGGTCAGCTATCAAAGTGCTATGACAAAATAATGAAAATAATATGATTATGAAGACTCTGAGACAAGAGATAAAAGGGTAAAGGAAAGCAAAATCAGCTGCCCAAATGTCATTGAAAAGAGAGCTGAAATTGTAGGAGGGAATAGTGAACTTCAGTGATTATGAATGAAAAGCACTCAATTGCTATTAACCTATGACAATATTCAGACAGCAAGCCTCATTTGGTTTATTTGTAAACTGATCTTAAATTTCCCAATCTCACTACAGTTGCAGAGACACCTTTCCCAACTATTAAGTACTACTGACTTGTCGTGTAATTAGTTTTCTGAAAAAAAATGACATTTGTGAGAAGTTTGACATTTGTAACATAGCATGTTTGATATAGTTAATCTTTAACTTCATATTTTCCTGTATTAAATCAGACAGAAAGGAGGAGCTGTGCTTTTGGATGTCAGCAATGTTTCTTTTATCTAGCAACACCCCACAGCATTGGTGAAAATCAAGTCAGTCGACCTTTGTAAATGGAAGTTACCTGTTTCTGACATTCTGTTAGAAATGGGTTTGTGAAGCTACTGCAAAAATACTGATTAAGCTCATGAAGTAAAGGATGGGTCCAATTAAAGTAGGCCATATTGAACTTTTGAATCACTTGAAAAGATGACACAAATGTCACTTATGTTCGGTTTACAGCTTGTACTAATGGAATACACTTCTCTCCAATCCCAGCAAGAAGTCTGGCTTTTGCTTCTATTATGGCTGTCAAATACTTTGAAGTTGAGGATTGGGGGAATTGTGAGGTGAGGGTATGCAGGCCATTACTGTCAGACAAAGATGGCATCTGAAGAAGAAGGCTTGTCCTACCACAGTATTGGGATGTGACTAGCAGACGAATTGTGTCTAAAGAAGTTGAGATTCTTTGCAGAAGCAATTAGTGAAATGTTTCAATTCGGAGCAGATTACTTGAGGATCTACCTTGTAGCTAGAACTGATTTGTACATTCCATGGTTGCAAAGGTCACAAAGCCACTGAAATCTTGCATTGCTTTACCCGAAGTGTCTTCAAGAGATCTGGCACAAATTAACCATTACATTTTAGCCAATCATATTAAAGATGTGACTGTCACCATTAAGCGCCCAGCAACTATGGATGTAAGTTTACGTTGTCACTAAGCTCAAGCCTTTAGTTGGTTTTGATTTCACTCAAGTCGTAATTACTTGTAGTGAATTCTACATCAGCCACAAATGCTTCCATTCATTAAAAGGGTAGGCTCAGAAAACGCTGATTTGAATTTGAAGTATCTATGTGGGCAGGGAATGACATAGATAACAAACCATTCAAACCTTGAGAGTCTGAGGCCCAGGAGATTTTTAGACCTCACGAAATAAAAACAGGAGTAGGCTGTCCGGCCCCTTGAGCCTGCTCTGCCATTCAATGGGATCGTGACTGATCTAACATTCCTCACATTCACTTTCCTTCAATTTCCCCATTACTCTTGATTTCCCAAAAATCTATCTCAGCCTTAAAAATCACAAGGGTTCTACCCCCACAGCTCTCTGTGGCATGAACTTCCAAAGGCTCGCAACATTTTGAATAATATTTAATTCCCATTTGAAATAAGCAGCATCATTAATACATGACAATGAAACATTAGCAATGAGTGAGCTATTTTTCTTCTGTTGTCACATTGATCCTCCATTTCTAATATCTGAATGTGCTGTGTAAGTAATATGAATTGGATTGCATTCAAAAATTAAACATTAAAGAAACTTACTGTGTTCTTTTAAAATAATTTTAAAAAGTTCCTTCTCCTGATCTCCCATTCTCATACCCGTATGCACCAGATCAATGGCACATGTAAAAGGGATGGTACCAGAGAAAGAAATATTTTTTAAGCGGTGTTTTGGAAGGCCATACTCTTCCAAATCTTCCATATCTTTCTGATATCAGGCATAGGGTGCTAGCCTGAATTCTACCATCCTGTCTCTGTAATACTCTCCTTTGGCCTTAGCACAAGATCCTCAAGTTAAAGTGTTAATCCTTGTAAAACATACGCATATTATGGTGTAGCCAGGTGTAGTTAATTGTTACGCTCGTAACTGTTCAAATACAAGGCTTTTTAAAATTGAAGAGCAAAAGCAGATTGATGTATCATCGTTCTCAGACAGATAACCTTTAACAAGGCCTTGACAGAATTATTATCACAAGTGTTGTCTCCTTCCAGTGATTTAGACACTGGAAAGAAAAATCGGAGAAGTGTGTTTTTTGTCAAACTAATTAAAATCTGGCATTATAGTTTCTGACACATGTCTGTGAATATTGCCTTTGAAAATGATCCATATCACCTAGGTTATCATGCCACATGAAGTAGGGATACCTTTGTGATATTTTAAGATATTTAATGACATTTAAGGCCAGATTTTGTTCACTAAAGCAGAACTTTTAAGAAGGTTAAGGGACATTTTGCAGAGCTTTTGAAGATGATTAGGTGGTCAGACAGCTCAAGTAAGTCTACAAAGTATGAGAAAGATTTGTGAATGTAAAGTTGGAAGGTTTAAGAAAAATTAAATTGTGTTTATAGATCAAAATAGGAATAACAGTGCACAGCCTTATGTAGTTCATGAAGTCCACACTATTGTAAGCAGAGCATACATTCTATAATGTTTGGGCATTCTTGCAATCTCTGCAAATTCTAGGATCTCTTCTGCTGCTTACAGGTGCCCATGTGGAAAGTGATAAAGGAATTTATGATAGCATGATCTGCTGAATGACTTGTTGATATTACTGGTAGCCAGATGCAATAAAGCCTTAACTGCAACAGGACAGTTCCTCACAAAACAAAGTAGCAGGTTACAAACAGCAAGCAGCTCACTGAAAAGACTGCTTTAGCGTGAGCGAGGGCAGTATCTTCCATGTTAAGCGGGTAACCTGTGTAATGCTGGCAAAAGTGCCAAGCAACTCATGCTGGCACTTAAGGAAGGCCAGCTGGATCAGGGAATTTAGCAGGCATTGGTTACCAATACCCCTGACCAAGGATCCCGGAATAGACTGTGCTAACAGCTTGAAGTGCCAGTCAATCAGAATTCAGCAACATCACAGAGAAGAAAAAGACTGCTCCTGGTACAACACTTCCCAGACTCCCAAGATGGAGGAGTAACCCAGCGACAAAGCCAGGTGTTAATAGGGAGGATCTTGTGAGTGGGGAGAGGAGGGGGATCACAGAGAGAGTAGGAAGAGACACAAGTTGGAAGCGATGCTGTGGGTTAGGGAGTTGTGGAAAGGGGCTGAAACTGCCAGTAGCCATTTTCGTGCCCCATTACAGGCTCTCAAACAAACACAAACAAGGGCAAATCGAAGGACCGCCCCTTGCCAACTGATGGGCAGCTGTCACTAGCTCATTGGTCAGGTCGGATCCTGTCAGTTTCCAATGTAGAACTGAGAAAATCCCACCCAGGAGGGAACAGGCCTTTAATTGGTCATTAATTGACCTCTTCAAACTCTTAAATAAGGCAGGTCACCTTTACAGGAAGATCACCTGTGGGCCTTCCACTAGGAACCCACTTGGGCAAAGGTGGGATGTATCTGGTATCTACTGGGATAATAACACTTAATTTTGCCGGTCTAACATCTCCCTCCTTACCTGATGTCGACCAGAAGATTTCACCCATAGAAGTGTAACATGCTCATGGCAGACAATTGATGCAGGTTAACTGACCCATACACTTATCCAGAACTCTGAGTGTATTTTGTCCTTGTTCAAGGAGCCAGCTTGATGTAGAAGGAGCTGGAAAATAGGTGCGATTTGAGAATGGGGTTTGTTGTGGCCATTCTAAGGAGTGAAGTCAAAATTACTTGCAGACTTTAAAAGGTTTAAAAGACATATTAAACTGAAGACAATGCTTGTGGGAGGGATAATGGGGAACAAGATGGTATGTGGTGGTGTGGTGGGAGGGTGGTTGTGATGGGCATAGGTCTCTTGGGTAAAGGAGAAATCTAACATATGGAGGAAGCACATGAATCCAGAGAAAATGTGATGGAGCAGCTCAGAACAAAGCCCATCAAATTGAGTGCTGTGCCATCTGCGCAGATGCAAGAAGAATCCCTGTCTTTGGCATTCCAGTGGGGCAGCCATGCAGCTTACAGTTGTAAACACAAAGCCACCTCAACAGCCTGACACAATCCCAAGCCTGAAAAGTAATTTTGATACAGGACAAATTGCACCAGGCTGGACAGTTCACAAACAAAGCTGTGTTAGGACACTATTTAAACAGGCCACCACTCACTGCAACATGCCAGAACTACTCGGGAAAGAGGAAGAGCACCTATACAAAATCTTTGCTGTGAAGGGATATCTCAAATTCATCTGCAGGTGCCTACTAAATAGACAACAACAGGAGGGCACAGTACGCCCTAACACACTGGCCACACTGCCCGACATCAAGATCATATCAGAACTGATAACGAGACTCCTACAACCACGAGGGATCACAGTAGCACACAAACCCACAGCCACTCTATAACAAACACTCACAAGGATTAAAGACCCCATTCCCACAACATGCAGAACAAACAAAGTTTACAAAATACCATGCAACGACTGCCACAAATAGTACATCGGACAGACAGGAAGGGAACTAGCCATCAGAATACACGAACATCAGCCAGCAGCAAAACAACACAGCAAACTTTCCTTAATATCAGTACACTTGGACAATGAAGGCCATCAGTTTAACTGGGACAATGTAACTATAGTAGCCCAAACCAAACAGACACGCACGGGAATTCCTAGAGGCATGGTTCTCAACCCATAATGCAATCTACAAACATATAGAATTCGAGACTATATACAAACCCATACAGAACAAAAGTGACCCTACTCACCATAATGGACCAGACAGTATAAATTCCAAGCGGAGTGGAACAACATTGCTTCATTGGAGGCCTCACCGATGATGTTCCCTAGCATAGTGCCAAATGCCTGAACGAGAACAAGCCAGCTCGGCGAGCAAGTCAGCAACCTCACCCACAACCCAAGCTACAAATCTTTGCTAAAATTTTAAATGCACAGTTCTCTCACCACCTATACCAAAGCTTGTAGATACAGAGCTCCTGGGACAAATCCAAGTGAATGTACTGCTGTGAGTATTAGTGGTTGTTAGTTAGACATATTGCACCTGTGCTGAGATGTAAGCTGCATATCATCCTATTTCTTCCAATATTATTCACATTATCAGACCCGTTGTTAGTATGCCCACAGCCGATGCAAAATATATCAATGGCAAAAGCCACAGTCAAGAGGCCTGCCTGCAAGTAATTGGTTTTGACAAAGAAGAGGAGAAAAGGTACAAAGATATGGTTGCACAAGCATATGAGATTCTGGAAGGGTTAATATTGAGAAATGCCTTACAACACCCACAATAATGTTGTCATATGGATTTGGAAGGAAAATAGCTTAGGATACTGAAGGAGTAAGATGTATCATCCAAATTCTCTTCATAGTGTCTGTCTATTATATCAATGTAACTTGTACTTAATTGCTAACCTACAATAAACTACACATTATTTAAAGCAGAAACCTCTCCCCATTAGACCAGCAAGTTGTTTTTCTTTGCCACACCAGATCCTGTAACACCCAACTAAAAGAGCCAGTAATCAGACCATATGGTGAACAATAATGCAGATAACCTCATGTATCATCAATATCTGCATTGAAGATTCCAGTTAGCTGCTTCGAACCACTAGCTGACAGCTGTGACAGTCTGAAGATTTCTTTCAGGCACAGCTTTAAGAATTCTGCTCATGCACACTGTAGTCGGAAAAACAGTGAACATTCAAGAACTCTATGGAAGAGAATCTTGTGGCAAGATTCAATCAGGCAGAATCTACAGTCAACTTCAGTCCTGGTAGGAGACACATTGCAGCAAGAGAGTTAGGAGCTCACTACAGCTGGAGTATTAGCCACTTTAAGGCAGTTAAAGATTGCTTCGGATGCTGGTGATCTGAAGGAACAGTTGGTGGCTGAGCAGACTACAGAGGTTCCATGAGCAAAGTTACATTCCCTCATGGGCAAGGGAAAGCTTTTTAAAATAAGGCGCAATTTCAGCTGAGAAAGCTAGAACTAAAGGAGAATGCTCACATTTCAATTTAAGCATCACCACCTTAGTAAGTGGGCATCACGAGTCACAACTACGGTACAGGAAATGAAGGTTGCAAACCCAGAGACATCACAGATTTAAAAAGATATGGGGCAATACAAAGCCTCAGCAGAAAAAGTCTAACAGAAGAAGAAAGTTAAGACTTGTTATTATAGCTGCAGAAAATGCAGGAAACATATTGTTAACACTATGGTAAAGATTGGAGGCATTTATTTAAGCTGCAGATAGCACAAGCCTTTCAGGAAAAAAATGTGACATGACTGGGCAGTATTGTCAGAAACCAGAAGGCAAGAATCAATCATAAAAAAAAGCCATCATTAAAGTTGCATTGTCATTAAAGCTACAGGCAGTAGAATCCATTCAGTAAAACCATCAAGGAAGAGGAACTGATTTATTTGTACTGCAAATAGTGGGAAAACAGATCTATATTTAAGTCCTGTCTAAAAGGAACTGGAAGCTTTTGAACAATTTGGACATCCTTCGGATTGAAATGAGTTTGTAACATCTGATTTCTGGGAATTTAAGGCAACAGTTTAACAAGCGCTATGGTTTACCTGCTGCTTACTAGATATTAGGTAACTTTAGAGAAACTTCCAAACAATGCTTTAAAGGAGATAAGAGTTGTAGTTTGTTGCCTTAATTAGTGGAAAACAAGTGGGAATGAAAAGACTCATCTGCCTCTGTGTCAATCATTGCCTAGTAACCCTTTCCTGTCTTAGAATTCTGGTTCACAGTCTCAAGAGTCAAAATGTAAAGAAGACACCCAAAAAATTGCAAGAAGCTGTCAGAAAGTCTTCTTTCTCAGTAAAAGCTTTTAGGAAGCTGAGAAAGTTTACAAATGCCTATATTTCTCTCTATCTGGTAAAACCTGAAGCACTGGATTATGATCAAAGCCCTGTGGTTCAAATTCAAGTTGTTTGGAGTCAGAGTTAGGCATTTATTATCAATCTATTTCTGTAAGAAATTTAACTTCATTGGCAGGAAATCCAATGGATGTTTATTTTTTTCCGGATTGTAGTACTAAAGAGAAACACTGGCTGTTTTGCTGATTGAATCAGCATGTTTACACCAATGAAGGGAAAAGCAGTGTTAACGTTTCGGGTCCAGTGACACTTCATCAGTTCTGGGGAAGGGTCACCGGACCCAAAACGTTAACTCTGTTTTTTCCCTTCACAAATATTGCCAGACCTGCTGAGCTTTTCCAGCAACTTTGTTTTTGTTCCTGATTTACAGCATCCACAGTTCTTTCAGTTTTTATGTATACACCAATGATGTGACTGCGGGAGCAGTGGGCCATGATTATCAGCACATTCCTCTCATCACAGTGGTACAGATTTGAATTCTCTATTCTACCCGCAATGGATGGGAATCCATCGTCTTATTCGAGTAAGCATCCATCCTCTATTTTAGCTGCAGAAAATAGGAATCCTCTATTTTGACTACAAGACCAAGGGAAAATAATTATAATATAATAATATAATTACTGCAAAATCCAAAACCTCTTCAACAAGAAAATACATAATCACATAAGGAAGCCATGGCATCAGTACCAATACTAACAGTAAGGTTTAATTATAGATAGGTCACAGATCTGGATATCTTAGAGAAGGCAATTCTGAAAATATAGAATAGCTTCTAAGTTAGATTCTAAACATGAAGCTGAATAAGATAATATACTTCTGTAAGCAATTAGAAATGTAACGACTCACATTACAGCTCAAAAGAAGCAACAGATACATTAAAATGCTGAACAAATAAAATTAGTGAAAGAG
This sequence comes from Rhincodon typus, assembly GCF_021869965.1. Lineage (NCBI taxonomy): Eukaryota > Metazoa > Chordata > Chondrichthyes > Orectolobiformes > Rhincodontidae > Rhincodon > Rhincodon typus. The sequence continues at coordinate 21,982,106 of NC_063351.1, read as the reverse complement.
CAAGATTTAATAGAAGAGTTCAGCATCCAGGGGAATCCTTAGATAATGTAATCAATGATCTCTACAGATTAGTGGGTGGAAGTAACTATGGTGATTTAAATTCAAAATTCATAAGATGTGGAAATGCTGTTGGAATTGGTGATGAATCTCTATCAGATTTATTGAAATCAAAAGAAGATTTATTCCTGGAAAATCCATACATACGGTGTGTGTAGCCAAAGCCCAAAAGCAGAACAAATGAATCCTGCAGATCAACAAAATCCTTTCAGGTCTTAAGGTAACAAATCACAATAGACACAAGTGAGAAACTAGTGCAGTGAGCAGAAGTAACACCAGATACTAAAAGTCCTCTTCAATGCTGTGGAGAAAGGAATCATCATATTTACTGTGGTGCCCGGTTATTAAAAAGGAAAGCTTTATTTGTAATACAATAGGTTGCTTTCAGGAGCTATGCCAAAATAGGGCATAGTCACAGAGAGACAAGGTGTCAAATAAATACCCACACAAATAAGTTGATGAAGGAGAGTTGTGTACAATAAGGAAAAATGGAAAATAGATGATCCAGACCTGGTCTTTTAGCAAAAGCGCATTTATATCAATGGGCTTCTCACTAACTTTAATCTTGACGAAAGGATGAGTGTCACTGTGCTATCAGATAGTGAACCATGATTGAAAGCATACTGTCTACCGTGATAATAGTGCACTGTTAGTTATGCACTGTACCGTCCTCCAAACAGTAGTTAGGTGAGTGAATGTGGTGCAATGTGTTTGGGTGATGTAGTTGTCCTTGTTGAATATCTGACAGTGTTTTTAGTGTGATGTCAGCCTGAGGTTTGCTACAGTACTAAGTATTTGACAGTCAGTTGAAACTATGAAGGTAAGCTATGATGGGGACTTATGGAGACTGTTAGTGGGCAAGTGATAGGAGTTTAATTTATTGAACAGTATGTGTAGTTAATGGTGCAATCAGTGGAATATGATGTTTGAAGATACAGTCAATGGCCTTGACCTTTCAAATAAAGTCTATGAACTTCTTTTAGCACAGTATCCAGATTCTTGGGGCCTACATTCTAGGAATGCCTACAATAGCTATCATCCCCCATTATACTTGTGGTATTCTTCTGTGATGCCTCACTTTACTGTGGGTACTGAACCTCTCTCTTACTGTTATCTTCCTACATCAAGGATTCCCATGCTGTGCTGGGGAATGTTGAAATCCAACCTCTCTCTTTCTCAAGTCAAACTCAATGTACAATGAATTCTAGGAGCTACTCCTGTCATACACCAAGACTCTGGTACTCAACATTACAATATAGTGACATCACTGAAGATTTTTCCAATTATAATAACTCCAGCCAAAATCATCTTCCCTTGAAGAAGTACAAGTTTGCTTCAAGTAGCTTAACCTAACTTGAATTCATGCTAACCTCTCAATATCTTGTACCCCCATTCATGTATGCAAACACTCATCTGCAGACATACTGCAATCAGTAAATGAGCAAGCAGCGCAGTGTTTGTGTACTGCCTGCATTGGACTATATGGGTGTGGGTTAATTATGCAATAAAATCTCTGCACCTGTTTCCAGCCCCTATCTACTTTTTTTTCCCCATCCTGCCTTCAGAAACAGAATGACTGAGCAGAAAATTGGGAAGAATGAAGGAGATTTATTTGCTGTTCATTAAGGGCTCAAACATTGATCAGGCTCCATTATGGCATCATGGAGTTTCTTAGTGGAAACTGAAGCTTTGCAAAGTCCAGATTTTCATACATTGTTCATCCTTTATGAATAATTATTTTGTGAAAAAGTTCTAATAGCTGACATGCATATAACTCCAGGGTTACTGTCTATAAGATGACAAAATACTTTTGTCAGTATAATTGAATGAAACTAAATTTATTAGCTCCTTTGAATAATTTTACAAATCTTCGATGGAATTACTTTCTTTAAAACCTAAAGTTACATAATAGTGCTCTTTTGCTCTAGGACAGCTGAACAGGTAGCTAATGTCACTCAATTACAGTTCTCATAATACCATGGTTTAGCATGACATATGAATGGTGTCTGTGAGTAGCATATAGAATATATCTTGAGATGTTTATCCAATTATATTGCCTATCAGTGTAGGTGCTACCATAGATTAAGAAGGACGAATGTACCCAGCAGGCAATAAACTGAAGTCATTCATTCTTTGTGCAGTTAAGTGGGTTTGGCTAAGCAAACTTCCACTTGTGATACTTAATGTCACCTTTCAATTGATTGTTTGACAGATCATTTAGAGAAGTGTGATACAAGGACTTCACTGTGTATCCAATATCTTTATGTCCTTTCTTTTCTCATGAAACTAACTCAAGGATAAAATTATTGTTTGTGACCACACTGCACATGGAATGGGAGTTAATTTTTTTTTTGCATTTTTATGCATTCACAAGTATTCAAAGCTTCTGTCTGTGTAGTTGTTAGGAGCTTTGGGGAATGTGTTCAAATAAAAATACAGCTACCTGAGAGGCCAGATGAACGTAATCTAAGTAGCTGAGCAGGCGTAAGACAGAAAGTGCTGGAAATACCCAGCAGGGCTGGCAGTGTCTGTGGAGAAAGAAAAAAAATTAACTTTTCAAGCTCAATTTATCTCCTCTTCAGAAAACCTCTGGACTCTTCTGATCAGAGTCAAAGTTGACTCAAAACATCTGTTTTTCTCTCTCTACAGGCAATGTCAGGCATGCTGACTACTGTTTGTCTCTTCAGCCAGCTCCTGCTGCCTGAACAAAGTTCTGCCCATATGCTTACAGTCATACTGAGGCAATTCAGCTGTGAAATACATCATTTCTGTTAAAAATGGAAGGAGTGCATAAAACATATCAATTCAAGACCAAGAAAAAAATACACAAAGACACATGTGAGAAAAGAACTGAAAGCCCTTCACTATCCAGTCCATCCTCTCAGTAAGTTGCTTATTTGTCCAGCATCATTTACAACTGGATATGGCAGGACTGCAGAGCTTAGATCTGATCCATTGGTTGTGGATTCAGTTAGTTCTGTCTGCTCACTCTGCTTATGCTTTTTGGCACGTAAGTAGTCCTGTGTTGTAGCTTCCTCAGATTGAAACCTCATTTTTGGGGCTTCTCACGCACTTTTTGTCAAATCAGGGTTGATCCCCTGGTTTGATGGTAATGGTAGAATGGGGGAAATGTCAGGCTACAAGCTTGCAGATTGTGTTGGATTCTGCTGCTGATGGTCCTCACTGCCTCATGGATGTCCAGTATTGAGTTGCTTGATCTCTTTGAAGTCTATCTCATTTAGCATGGTGATAGTACCATACAACACAATGGAGAGTATTCTCAATGTGCAGACAAGGACTGTCTCCACAAGAACTCTGCGGTGGTCACTCATGCCAATACTATCATGGACAGGTGCGGCTGCGACAGGGAGATCCGTGAGTATGAGGTTTTCTCTCTTCGTGGTTCCCTCACCATCTGCCACGGACCCAGCGTAGTAACTATGTCCTTTAAGGCTCAACCGGATCAATCAGTCATGGTGCTGCTGATTCACTCTTGGTGATGGATATTGAAGTCCCTCACCCAGAGTACATTCTGTGCCCTAGTCACCATCAGTGCTTCCTCCACGTGGTGTTTGATATGGAGGAGTATTGATTCATGCTCAAAGGAGCAGGCAGTATATGGTAATCAGCAGGATTAGAGTGTATTTGACCTAATGCCATGAGACTTCATGGTCCAGATCCAAAGTTGAGGACTCCCAGATAATTCCCCTCCCCAAATGTGTACTGCTGTGCGACCACCTTTGCTGAGTCTACCCTGTGATGGGATGGTGTTGTCTGCGACATTGACTGAAAGGTATGATTCTGTGAGTTTGACTATTTCAGCTGTTGCTTGTCTGATCTGTGAAACAACTCTTCCTGTTTTGACACAAGCCTTTAAATGTTAGTATGGAGGATGTTGCAGGTTTGCCAGAGCTGAGTTTACTGGTGTCGTTCTCAATGCATAGACTGAAACCAAGTGTTCTGTCCGGTTTCATTCCTTTCTCTGATACATTTTTTTTGGTTTATATGTTTGCTCGGCCATTTCAGAGGGCAGTTAAGACTCTGTCATATTCTTGTGACTCTGGAATATTAACTTAGATCAAACCATTTAAAAACTGTGTACCAAGATATTGTGAAGCAGATGGGTTTTTAATGATAATTGACAATGATTTCATGGTGACCATTTGATTGTTTTCTTTCATTTGGGTTTCACCATCTGTCATGTGTGGTTTGAACCTGGGCCCCAGAGCATTAACTGCATCTCTGAATAACTAGTCCCTTGACAGTACCACTGCACCATCATTTCTCCTGCATGTCCCACTATCAATATCCTTGAAATTATTATTGATCAGAAACTTAATGGATCAGCCTTATAAATATTGAAGCTACAAGAGCGGGTCAGAGGCTAGCAATTCTGTGACCAGCTCTCTTCCCCATGTCTCAAAGCCTGTCCACCATTTACAAGGCACAAGACAGGTCTGTGATAGAATATTGAACACTTTTCTGGATAACTGCAGCTCCAATAGTATTCAAGAAGCTGAACAGTGACCAGTACATAGCAGCCTAATAGAACAGCACCCCATAAGAACCACATAAAGATTTGCACCCTTCATCACTAGTGCACAGTGACATCTACAACCTTTCATTACTGCAAGAAATAAGAACAGCAGGTGTATATGAATATTACAATCTGCAAGTTCCCCTCCAAATCGCAAACAATCCTGACTGGGAGCTAGAAAAATGACATCCTCTATTCACCTCTGTGGGTGGCCAAAATACAGAGCTTTGATATGATCTTTTGGTTGGGGATCACTTAGCTCTGTTTTTAGCCAACTGTTAATGCTATTTAGCCTGTTAGTGAGCCAATCAAGAAAACTGCATGAGGCAATCAAGATAACTCCAGGAGACCATGTTTACCAAAGATCTATGATCAGATGAACTTATCTAACCTGTGCAACTGAAATAAATAACCTGCTTACGCCCTGCATTGTTAAGAAGGGAATGACCTGTTTTGTAACTTAAAAAAAACAAACTCTAATTTTTCTTATCATTTTCAGTATCCATTTCTAGAATTCAAAAACCCCATGGAGATGTGGTGACCAAACCTGGAGACCACAAGTCAAGTGGGATGGTTGTTATATAATCAAAGTATAAGCTGTAGGTTTCATGCCTTATTATCTCTAGTGATATTTTGGAGAGCATTATAACAATGCAAAATACTAAGGGATTCACTGCATCTGAAATAGAAACAGAAATTAAGCAAACTCTCAGCAATTTGGCAGCACCAGTAGACACAGAAACTAAGGCAATATTTCAGGTCACTATCTGAAGCATTGATCCTGATATTTACAAGGAGATGAGAAGTTGTAGATGAAGCCTAACACTGGGCAGAATCTAATAGGGGTCTGAGAGATGTGTACTACGTAAGGTTTGTGACAGAATCTGACAAGAATTTCAGCAAGACCCATCTTGATATCGGAAACATCTCACTCCATCTTTTGTGCTTCTGAAAAGCAGTGCTGCGGGATTATTGCTCAGTAGTGACAAGTTGCCAATTAAAGGGAATTATTGCTTGTTAAATGCCTTGTTCATGGCCTAACCCACCTCATTAATATTTAACTTTCTACCTTAGTAAACTCACCAAACAAGCTAAATGTTGAGAAAACCTGACATGGATACCAGAGCAGGTAACTGGTGAATTCAGCTCACCAATTGCGCCCAACGGATCTCTATGTTGGACACTGCGCACCAGCATCTCAGGGCATGCTCCACATCCCCCGGCCACATGCGGCCCATTTTCAAGAACATTGACATTTGATATGGGCCAGCCTGTAAGAACCCTCATGGCATATCTCCGATCCGTTCATAGGATGCTTTTGCACTTCGTTGATGTACCAGCAGCTATCATTGTAAAGCTGCAGCAAGGACTCAGTGCACTCAAGGATACGCACCCAGCTCATGGACTGGACCAAGCTGCATCTCAAGGTTCTTTGCTCACTATCATAGCACTCATTCAAACTGAGTCTATCCAGATCTCGCATCATCCCTGCCTTGCATTGTGTTTTTGTGCTTCACACCCTCAGCCAGAGATGTCAGACTCTTAATACTTGTTTTACCTTGCTACTTAGCATAAATGCAAAGCCATGAATGTTGTGGTTGTCAACAGTCCTCGTTAAGCCGAAGGATGATAGCCTTTGGTCAGGGGGTCCCAGCACAGCAAATCATGGTCAGTGTCATATACCAGTGCAGAGGCTTGAAGACAGCAAGGTACTTGCTCGGGGTGGTCAGTCAGGATGTTCTCCACATTCAGTGAAGAGCCAAATGTCGGGCAGCTCACCACCAATCTTGAGACTTTCTTTGTTGTTGGGACTGTTTTTCAACATTGGACTCAAAACGTTAACTTTGCTTCTCACTCCACAGATGCTGCTAGATCGGCTGAGTTTTGCCAGCATTTTCTGTGTTTGTGGCATGATTTGTTGACATGGCCTTGACTCCTAGACCTGAAGGAAGAGGACAGCCCATCTCTGCACTACCCTGTCCAGTAGGACCTGTAAGTCACTTCCCACAAAGCAGACTGCGGATTTCTCCCTGTCCAATATGTCCAAAGCAAAGGTCAGGAACTGGACAGGAAAGCTTTGAGCTCACAATGCACAACACCCTTTTAAAATCAGCATGGATGTGAGGAATGCCAGTAAATTCTGGGATATCCACTGAGTGGCAAGATTTTCTGGCAATGTGTATTGTAATAATGGGGGACAAACGAGAGGAATAAATTTCTAACAGAATATGTAGCTCGAAGCACATTAACAGAGAGATGGCATTCATAACTGGAGCTTCACTCTTTATTCATTCACAGATATGGGTAGAACTGCACGGTCAGCATTTATTGCCCATCTCTAATGTGACGACCATGAGTCAGAATCCTGAATATACAGGGAACGCTTTTATCCTATAAATCAAAAACGTATTTTTTAAAAGAGGGCTGATCAAGCCACGAATGGCTGCAGATGTAAATTAAGTGGATCCCTGGAGAGAGAGACCCACAGAATTTCACACCAATGGATTTGAAAAAAATATCAAATTTCAGCTCTTCAAAGGGAGAAATGAGGCAAGTTAAAAACAGACTAGACTGACATTGTTGTGAATACAAAGAAAAGGAGTGGCTGATAAGATCCTGCTGAACAGCAAGCTTCTCTTGCAGATTATGTCCCAAACTGCAGGCACATTTTGTGTTTTCCCCTTCTTGGATGCACTAGGACAGGGTTTAAGAACTCCTTTCAACTCTACTGGAGTGTGCTAATGGGACTGAACATTCTTATGTGTACAAGCCTGGATTCAACTATTAGGATGCTGTGTTGGTCGCCTTGTTACCTTTCAATTGCAAGTAAAGACACTGTCATTGTGAGTGTTGTAAACCAGTTTAAAAAGGAAATAGGACAACAAAAATACTGTCTTTTGTGGAATTCAGTTACAGTCAAAAGAAATCAGAGTTACAGAATCTCAATCAATGTGCAAAACTAAGTGCTGTGAATCTGACTTTTGAGATGCCAGTCTCAATGCTACTGGTAATGTTCACTGCAATGTTCACCTAATCACTCCTCTCAAACAATTCAGAGACAGGTCTGTAAAATCTTTTGAGACTCATCTCTTTTTCTAATCTCTCTATATGTGTGCTGTATTACTAATTCTTCTTGTGTTTATAATTAATAAACTCACTCTTCAAGGTTTTGGAGTAGATTTGTAGCTTGGGTTGTGGGTGTTGATGTTGGTTGGCTCGCCGAGCTGGTTTGTTGTTCCGCAGACGTTTCATTACCGTGCTTGGTAACATCATCAGTGCAGCCTCTGATGAAGCGTCGGTGTGTTTTCCCGCCTGGTTTTTAAACTCTGGAGTCCATTGAGCTGGATTGCCTCACTTCCAGTTTCCCTTCGTAGTGGAGTGTATATGGGGTCGAGTTCTATGTGTTTATTAATGGCTTGCTTCATGGAGTGCCAAGCTTCTGGGAATTCCTGTGCCTGTCTCTGCTTAGCTTGTCCCAGGATTTTGGTGTTGTCCCAGTTGAATTGGTGGTTCTCCTTGTCCATGTGGATTGAGATGAGTGAGTATTGGTCGTGTCTTTATGTAGCCAGTTGATGTTCGTGTACCCTTGTTGTTAGTTTCCTTCCTGTATGTCCGATGTAGTTTTTCTCACAGTCACTGCAGGGGATCTTGTAGATGACATTGGCCCTGTCCATGGCGGGGAGTGGGTCTTTAGTTCGGATGAGCAGTTGTCGTAGGGTTGATGTGGTCTTGTGTGCCACTCTGATGCCCAGCGGTCATAAGAGTCTTGTGGTTAGTTCTGATGTATTCCTGATGTAGGGTAGTGTGATGAGTGTGTTGGGGTGTGTAGTATCTTCCTGATGTTGTTTGTGTAGGCATCTTCTGACCCAGTTTTTTGGATATCCATTAACCTTGAAAACCTGGAAGAGGTATTCTTCTTCCTCTTGGTGTAGTTCTGTGTTGCTGCAGTGTGTTGTTGCCCATTTAAATAGTGTTTGCACGCAGCTTCGTTTTAAAAAAAAGGTGGGAAAACACACCAACGCTTCATCAGAGGCTGCACTGAGGATGTTACCCAGCATGGTAATGAAACATCTACAAAACAACAAACCAGCTCGGCGAGCCAACTAACCTCAACCTCAAAACTCACGCTTCATTAACACAAGAAAGTCTGGTTAAGTTGGCTCCTTTTAAAACATAAGTTCATCTGGTCTAGGAGTAAGTGATTCATGGGGAGGGATCATTTTTAAATTAACATTCTGATAAACTGTATGAATGGGTGAATAAAGAAGGGGAGTCAGTTCATCCCTCCTCAGCTGGAAGCTTAATAGTTTAGGCTATTCTTTCTGGAATAATAAAAGAATTGGGGAACCTTGCCTATGGTCTGGGTTGTTACATTAATTGTCCCAAGAAAGTGGTGGTGATCTCGATTCAATGTGAAGAACCTCCTCACATAACGTTGTTAAGGAATTGCTGGACTTTGATATGGTGACAATGATTGAACAAGTAATCAAATATTTTCAGATATGGATGCTGTGTGATATAGTAGGAAACTTGGAATTAATGCCATTCCCATGCATCTATCTCCCTCATAGAAGAAGTCATGAGTTTGGAAAGTTCTATCAAAGGATCCTTGGTGAATTGTCACAATGTCTCTGATGTATGGTGCAAACACCAGTGATGAAGGAAGTGGTGTTTAAGGTAGGGGATGTGATGTCAATTATGTAGACGGCTTTGTCCTAGATGGTGTTGAGCTTCTTGAGTATTGTTGGAATAGCACTCATCTAGGAAAACATAACATTTTCTATTGTACTCCTGATGGAATTGTGGCTGAAGGAAACTCTTTGGCAAGTCAGGTTGGGAGTGTCTTGGCTCAGGATACCCAATTGCTGACTTTCTTCATATCCACAATATTCAGATAGCTGAAACCAAGGAAGAAATTGTTGGCAAAACTCAGCAGGGCTGGCAGCAACTGTGGAAAGAAGGCAATATTAGCATTACAAGTCCAGTGACTCTTCATCAGAAGTCAGACCTGCTGATTTTCGCCAGCAATTTCTGTTTTTGTTTCAGTTCTCCAGCATTTGCAGTTCTTTCTGTTGTTCAGATAGTTGGTCCAGTTAACTTCTGGTCAATGGCAAGCAATTCAAAAATGTCACTGGCATTAAATGAAAAGGTGAGAAGGCTGTACTTAGTTATCACATGGCTAGAGAAGACTCAAATGAGTGACTCAAACAACTACAGGCCAGTGAGTCTGTTGTGTATAATGCAGAAGAATACATCAGAAAAGAGGTGCACAATTTTGGACAACACTGAACAGTTCTTATCTCCATTTAATTAAAAGGATATATATTAATTTTAATGAGCTCAAACACGAAATACAAGAAATGAACAATTATCACAATCAGGAAAGACTGAACAGGCTGCATCTCTTTTCTCACAAAAAGAGAGGACTGTGAGAATTTTTAAAAGGAATGTAAAGTTCAGATGTAAAGAAGTTCTTTCCCACTTGCGGGGCAATCTAAAATTATGGCTGTAAATATAAGAGCTAATAAACGCAATTGTAGATTACTTTTTCAGATTGGAGTAGTCTAGACAAATTGTATGAAATACATTTAAAGGGAAGCTAAGCAAGCACTTGATGGGAAAACTAAATAAACAGTATATTTACCTGGACCATCTCTAACACCTGTCTCCCCTTCCTGGACCTCTCTGTCTCCATATCGGGCAACCACCTAGAAACCGATATTCATTTCAAGCCCACCGACTCCCACAGCTACCTAGAATACTCCTCCTCCCACCCACCTTCCTGCAAAAATGCTATCCCCTATTCCCAATTCCTTTGCCTCCGCCGCATCTGCTCCCAGGATGAGGCATTCCACTCCCGTACATCTCAGTTGTCCTCGTTTTTCAAGGACCGTAACTTCCCCTCCTCGGTGGTCGAGAACGCCCTCAACCGTGTCTCCCACATCTCCCGCACCTCATCCCTCACACCCCGTCCACGCAATAAAAACCAAAAAAGAGTCCCCCTCGTCCTCACGTACCACCCCACCAACCTCCGGATCCAACGCATCATCCTCCGACACTTCCGCCATCTGCAATCCGACCCCACCACCAAAGACATCTTTCCCTCCCCACCCTTATCTGCTTTCCGGAGGGACAACTCTCTCCGTGACTCCCTTGTCCGCTCCACACTCCCCTCCAGCTCCACCACACCCGGCACTTTTCCCTGCAACCGCAGGAAGTGCTACACCTGCCCCCATACCTCCTCCCTCACCCCCATCCCAGGCCCCAAGAAGACTTTCCACATCAAGCAGATGTTCACCTGCACATCTGCCAATGTGGTATACTGCATCCGCTGTACCCGGTGTGGCTTCCTCTAC
>NC_063351.1:21919541-21966156 GCF_021869965.1 Rhincodon typus | reverse complement strand
ACAGCAGGCCAAGCAGCATCAGAGGAGCAGGAAAGCTGACATTTCGGCCCTAGACCTGAAGAAGAGTCTAGGCCCGAGACATCAGCTTTCCTGCTCCTCTGATGCTGCTTGGCCTGCTGCGTTCATCCAGCTCTACACCTTGTTATCTCAGATTCTCCAGCATCTGCAGTTCCTACTGTCTCTGAAACTATACTGAATTGGTTGGTTACTTTATATATGTCCTAATCTTAAATAAACAAAATACAACAGAGATGACACATCAGGTGAGGGTTGCTGCAGCAGGATGCAGCAACTATTGGCCACTAAGGTGATCCAGAGTGAACGCGTCTGTTGCAATTGTTGGCAGCTTGAGCAACTTTGTACCTGAGTTGAGAAGCAGAGTCTGAGCTGCAGACATTGTGCCACATCAGGGACAGGAAATGTTACCTGAACATATTGCTGCAGTAGAAAGTCATATCCTTCCAATTATGTCATCCAACTTGGTCTGTTGTTGGGGACAGAAGGGAGTCGCTGCAGGTAAGACAGGTATGAGCACCGAAGGGATTAAAATTCAGGACCCTCAGCCTCTGTAATTGTCAACAGTTATGAGACTTTTGTAAACCGTGTGGATGCAAGTGGGGAGTGCAGGGGGTAATGAATAAACTGACAATGGTACCATAGTACAGGGAACCATTCAAATGGGAGGAGACAACAGGAACCTAGTAGCGGTAAGGCGATTATAATTGGGCAACAGAAACTGTTCTATGCAGCTGTATGTGTGAGTCCCAAAGGTTATGTTGTTTGCCTTGTGTCAGGGTTAAGGTCATCTCCTCAGGGCTGAAGAGGTACTTGGAGTGAGAAGGAAGGATCCAATTTTCATTGTCTGTGTTGGTACCAACAAACTTGATGACAGTAGAAAGGAGATTCAGTTGGGAAAAAAAGGTACAGTTGGCAGCTAAGTTAAAAAGCAGAATGCCAAGATAATAATCTTGGAATTACTACCTAAGCCAGCAACAAAGTGACATAGGGTAAATAAAGTCAAGGAGTTCAATATGTGACTCAAAGTTTCATAGCAGGCTTCAGTTGCTATCCATTAGGGTAGAAGGGAGATGTTCCAGTGGGACAAGCTTCACTTTAACCATGTCGGACCTGTGTCCTTACAAATTGAAAAACTAGGGCTATAGAGATGGTTTTAAACTAATTGGAGGTTGCAGTGTTCTAAGCATGAGATATGTAGACTACAAAGTAAAAGAATTTGGCATAATTGTGTGACAACTGTTGAGGTAGTGATACTCAGAATTGGACAGTAAAGGACAGGGTGTATAAACAGAAACAGCAGTAATGGAGGAGGAAAATGGTAAAAAGGCAAAATTAAATAAATTACCAGCACAAACAGATGTTGATAGATATAACCTCATAATCATTACAGGGAGACATGATTACAAAGAGGTCAAAGCTGGGAACCAAATATTCAGGGGTATGTGATTTTCAAAAAGACAGGCAATTAGAAAAAGGTAATGAGGTAACTTTATTAGTACACGATGGAATAAATAAACTAGCAGGAAATTATCTTGGGTTGGAACAGGTATAAACCATATATGTGGAGGTGAGAAATAACAAGGGGATCGTCCACCATTCAGTTTGAGAGGGGGAAACTTGGATCAGAAGCAACTGTGCTAAACTTTAAGAGTAATTACAAAGTAATGAGAAGAGTTGGCTGGATTGGGTTGGGAAAGGAGATTAGCTGAAAAAAATGATGATGAACAAAGGCAGACATTTAAGAAAATAGTTCATAACTCATAGTCAAGAAAAGTCCCGGTGAGGAAGAAAGGTTTTAGGAAGAGGATAAGCCAACCATGAATAACCAAGGAGAATAAGATGTCAAATTGAAAGACAAAAATACAACGTGGCAAAGATTAGCTGAAAAACAGAAGTTTAGAAAGTTTTGAAAGCTTTTAAAGATCACCCAAAAAAAAGTAGAGTGGAAATAAACTTTGGTAAATTAGCAAGTTATACGAAAATGGACATTAAAGGCTCCTTTAAATATATGAAAATGAAGAGAGAGGCTAAAGCTAATAAAGGCTGATTAGAGAATGAAGCAAGGGAAATCATAAAGGAGAATCAGAAAATGACAGATGAGTTGAATAAATACCTTGGATCAATCTTCAGTTTAAGAGCACCAATAATATTCCAAAAAAAAAGGAGCTAAATCTGAGGAGGAAATAAATACAAGAACTATAATTAGAGATAAAGTAATTTGGCTAAAGGCTAATAAGACCCTGAATTTGAAGATGTAGCTACAGGGTTAGTGGATGCCCTGGTAATGAATCTCCAAGAATCCTTAGATTTTAGAAAAGTCTGAGAGGATTGGAAAACTGTCAATGTAACACCTTTATCCAAAAAGGGAAGGAGGCAAAAATGGATAACTCTAGGCTTGTTAACTTAATGTCGGCCACTGGGAAAATGTACAAGCCAATTATAAAGGATGTAATAGCAAAGCATGGGGAGTGCATAACATAATCAAGTCAGCATGGTTTCATGGAGGGGAAATCATGTCTGACATATTGATTAGAGTTATTTTAGGAGGTAACAAGCAGGATAGATAAAAGGGAACCAATAGATGTAATGTATTGAATTTTCAAAAGGTGTTTGATAATATATCACTTATAAAGCAACATAATAAGTTAAGAGCCCATGGTAGGGGAATAGTGTTTTAGTGTAGATAGGGAATTTGCTAACTAGTAGAAGACAGAGAGTTGGGATAAAGGGAGCATTTTCAGGATGGTAACCTGTAACTTGTAGAGGGATCAGTGCTGAGGCCACAATTACTTACGATACATATTAATGACTTAAATGAGAGAAGTGAATGTACAATAACCAAGCTTGCAAATATCATAGAAACAGGTGGGAAGGCAAATGGTGAGGATGACACAAGGACTCTACAGATGTGCGGCACGGTGGCTCAGTGGTTAGCACTGCTGCTTCACAGCTCCAGGAACCCAGGTTTGATTCCACCCTCGGGCGACTGTGTGTGGAGTTTGCACATTCTCCCCATGTCTGCGTGGGTTTCCTCCGGCTGCTCCAGTTTCCTCCCACAGTCTAAAGACGTGCAGACTAGGTGGATTGGCCATGCTAAATTGCCCATAGTGTTCAGGGATGTGTAGATTAGGTGGGGTATAGGGGGATAGGTCTGGGTGGGATGCTCTGTAGCGATTCTATGATGATGAATAATTTACACAGGTTAAGTGACTGAGCAAAAACTTGGCAGCCAGAATTTGTTGTGGGAAATGTGAGATTACACACTTTGGCTAGAACAGTAGAGAAGCTAAATATTATTTAAAATGAAGGAAGACTGCAGAAAGTTGCAACAGAGAAGGATTTGATGATCTTCATGCATGAATCACAAAAAAGCTGGCATTCAGGTTAAGTGGGTAGGGAAAGCAAATGGGCTGTTGGCCTTTATTTCAAAGGGAATGGAATATAAAAAATAAGGAACTCTTATCTATGGAAACATGAAAATGAAGAGAGAGGCCATTGAAGCATATTATCTATACAATTTTTATCTATGGAAGCAGATACAAGCATTGGAAGCAGTTCAGCAAAGCTTCACTAGATCAAATCTGGGCATGGAGATAGCTCCTTATGAGGAGAGGTGGTGTAGTTTGTGTCTGTACTCATTGAAGTTTAGAAGAATAAAAGATGACCTCATTGAAACATGTTAGATTCTTAGCTGGCTTAACAGGATATGTGCAGAAAGGTTGTTCCTCATTGTGGAATTGACTAGTCTAGAAGGCAATTTTTCAGAGTAAGGACTCACTAATTTAAAACAGCTGAGGAGCAATTCCTTCTCTGAGGGTAGTGAATCTGTGGAAGTCTTTACCACAGAGGTCAGTTGAAGCTGGGTCATAAGAATATTAAAGGTTAAGATAGGCAGATTTTTATACAAAAATGTAATCAAATGTTATGGGAAAAGGCAGGGAATTGGAATTGAGGATATCAAGTCAGATATGATTTCATTAAATAGTGCAGCAGACTTTATGGGCCAAATGGTCTCCTTCTGTTACTGTACGTTATGGTCTTTTCCTTCAATTCATATCACTAGAAAAGTTATTTCAGTGTAGTATCTGTTGGGATGTTAAATTAATATCACTCCTTTACTAAAATCGCTCGGTTAAAATGGTCCCGGTTGTGTTTTAATTGAAAATAATAGCAAAATCAGACAAGGGACTGTGGGAAAGAACTAGATCAAACAAAAGTCCTCTGCTGGAAATTCTGCATTTATAGGCAATGCTACTGCTGGTTGGGGCTATATATGTGCATGCGTATAAACATAACATAGCATTGCATTGTTATCTAACAACTAATTTCATTCGACCTTGCTTCAGATTGAAAACTTTCTTCAGAACAAGATGCAATAGCCCACATCTAACACCATGCATTATGTGGAGGGGGAAATGGTGAGTCTGGCTTATCCAAATCTGATCACAGGTAGTCAATGGGGTTTAAGTCTGAAGATGGTATGCTCTAACCATTGCCAGTTCTGCTATTATCTAGTCAATTCCTGCCTAGGCTTGGAAGGGAATATTCCTACAAAATAAGCATTTATTGCCAGTGGCTTCTCTAATAATGAAATAACTGGCTCAATCTAGGAGGGGTTGTGTGTTTTTATGTATTTTTGCATTGTGAGTGTATCTGTGCATGTACTGATAAATTATAGTGACCATCTTCAATGCAATGCCCTGTTATTCGCATTGATAACACACACTCCAGGCTAGAAAAGTCTCTTCCAGATGAAGTTTCAAGAGTCTGGGATTTATTCTGGAGAAAGGAAGACTCCCAAGAGGATGTTATTTCAACTTTCAAGAATCTGAAAAGGATGCATACATTGAAGCCCAATAATAAGTTCAAAATAAAGTGCCATAAGTAGCAATAACAAATGCTGTAAGGTGAAAACAGAATGGTAATAGAGTGCAAACAGCAAGAGAAGGTCTGCATTTACCCCATTTCTTTGTCTTCAATTTTGGATAGTAATTCTTCAACACTCTGCTATTCATACCTCCTCTCAACATACATTTTTATTCTTTTGGTTTAAATATTCTGCACAATTGTTTCAAAATGTGTGGAATAGACAGCCTGGTAAGGCAGTGCAACCAAATATTGTGGAAATCTTTGGGAGAAACTAGATCGATTTTTGAGGGAATGGGTATTTCAGAAGTCTCAAACTTTTTGAGTGTTTGCTAAATTGAACCATAGGTCTTTTCCAGTTGTTTCTTTTGTCTACAGGTGTGGCCATGCCTAAAAAGTTAAGAAATGGCTTCACCCCACCTGAATGATAATTTCCTCATAGCAATCAAATTTCCTCATTCATTTGCATTATTATTCAAAAGGCTATGTGTAAACTAAGGAATGTAGAAGGAACACACAATTGTGTGCATCGAAAATTACGTGTGCATGAAGCTTAAAGAGATTGAGACAAAGTGCAGCATGATGGTGGGAAGACAAAAATTCTGATAGCATTCAAAAAGGCTCAGTAAAGCATCTCAAATCATTAACTGCTTTGCCACGGCTGAAGAACATGAGATTATAAGGTACTGCATAAATACGAAAGAAAGCAATGCTTCTGGGCACCCTGAAGGTTCCAGCAGACCGATTCTGTCACTTGCTTTGCCAGCTCTATGGTGTGTGCCAGCAGGTGCTCTTATAGCAGATGGCACAACTCTGCATCTGACTCACTGCTGACTGTGGACTCTGTGAAGATAATTATCCATAGCCATTGCCAGGTAAGTGCAACATGCCTGTACATATTTTGGGTGATAACTTGGCAGGTGCTACTATTCATGCTGACAAACACCTGAAGAGAAGTAATTTGCAGGACAACAGGAAAAGGCGAGGGAATGAACTTAGCTCAGTTTCTCTTGCAGACAGCCTGTGTGGACACAATGGTCTGAATGACCACCTTCTGTGCTATAATCATTCTATGACTTCTTGTAGCTTAAAAATACTAAAAAGATCAATTAACAAAGTAACACCAGCCTTTAGCAGCAACACACTTGGTGGCCTCAATTTGATATTCACCTCAGAGATATCTTCTTGCAACTCCTGCACGTAAATAATGGTGACAATTATTTAAGGTGTGTTTAATGTGAAAGTTGGGGGTAATGAGTCTGCAGTATTAGCCACACCTACAAGATCCTCCTTATGAAGAGGAAGAGAAGGGGGCTTTAAGGGGGCTCAGACACTGAATTTTCCAATCCTGCTGCATGATCAACTAGCAGCATGTGGGCTTCAAATTATGGCAGACAGGATGTGATTCCAGAATTTCTGCTCCATTACTGTTATTAATTTTATTTGTCATAATGCGATGCTCCCTGATAAGTTAAATATGTTTTTAATGCAACAATTGATGATAGGGTTTTGTTCTTAAAATGTAAGGGACCACTAAATTGAACAGCATTACAAAAGTGGAAAATATTCAGATACTTTAGAGTACAGTATTCACTGGATAAAGTCTTCTTCTGAATTCAACAGTACAGAATCAGATTTGATTGTTTCAATTGTCCCATGAGTTTTATTCTTTTCATTGAATGATAGTCTCGATGTATCTTCGATTGCTTCAAAGCATGGAAAAGTGACTGAGCTATTTGAGTGACTTCAGATTCATTTGTATCCTCAGCTCTGGTTATTTTGTTGACATAGTTGTGCATGCAATTTCATTATGGATGTTTGACTGAATTCCAAACTTGACACTATACTCATTCTATCAGATGTTGTTCATAATAACTTTGAAGGGGACTGTAAGTTCCTTTATGTTGATGGTTTTATGAGCTCCTAAGAGGATAATGATTTTTAAGAGATATTTTGAATGACTATTTGTTTATATTGACAGTTTTAAGATGTCTTAATCAGTAATTTTTTGAAATGGTATGAAGTATGGGATTTTAAAGCCCATCTACAGAACAGTGGTCATGCCCTAACTGACAGAGCTATGTATTTTAACCTGCCCAGTTTGTGGTCTGGGTTTCAACCATTTCCATTTTGGGACAATTTCAGGAGGCAATAACCCTGACTCCAGTCTACTTCCACCAAGATACCATGAAAATAGCATAGGTAGGCCCTGGTCATGCAGGGGCATGGTCACAATGCCAGGCAATCTCCTAACTTCTACATCCAGCCTCAAAGGGGAAAATCCAGCCCCTCCAGGTCTTTTCTAAGAAGACAATTTAGGTAATTTTCCACAGAAAACTTGTAATAATAACTATCAAGAACTTATTTTATTTTCTTATACCTGAAGTCCACCCAACTTGAAGAATGGTGTTTTTTAATTCATTCCTGGAATGTAGGTATCATTGGCTAGGCCACAATTTATTACCCATCCCTAGCTGCCCTTGAGAAAGTGGTGGTGAGTTGTCTTCTAGAACTGCTGCAATCCATTTGCTGATGATAGACCCATAATACCATTAGGGAAGGGGTACAGGATTTTGGCCAAGAGACACTAAAGAAATGGCAATATGTTTCCAAGACAGGATGGTGAGTGGTTTGGAGCAGAACTTGCAGATGATGGTGTTCCCATGTAAATGGTAGTGATATGGGTTTGGAAGCTGCTGTCTAAGGTGTTTTGGTGATACATTGTATATTAAAAAATCAAATCACAACTGGACAATCTTTTAGAAAGTACAGTAAAAAGGAAAGTATGCAAATTATTTTTCCTGCTGTTTTTCTGATCTTGAGATAAGCTGGAGAAGTTGTTGAGATAACAAGTGGAGGAACCAAGCAGCTGACAATCTACAGAAACTTATAACAACAACAAAAACAACAACATAATTCATCTCTAATGGACCTGTTTAGATCATTTCCCAATGGGGAATACATGAGCTGTGGCGGTAAAGAGCAGGGAAGGTGAGCCGCTAAATCTAATTACTATACTCTTGTCTAGCTGTGAATAACAGACACTTATGGTGCAGTGATAGTGTCCTTGCCTATGAGCCAGGGAGGCCAGGGTTCAAGCCCCATCTGTTCCAGAGGTGTGTAATAACATCACTGAACAGGTTGATTAGAAAATGTGTCTAATTGTGAATAACACCACAGGAGATGTGCTACATTACATAACAATATATTTTTCTGCATAATGGTGTTTCTTCCAAAATGGTATGAACATGGGGCCGTGCTATTAGTGCCTAATAAATTTTATCTTTGTCTTACGCGTTTTCACAGTAAAATACCAAACTAACATTTAATTTTTAAACGCAAAAGCATACATATATTTTCCTATGCATGCATTTCTTCAATTTTAAATAGAATTGTATCAGTAACTGGTTTAATTTTATTTCTGTAAATACATCTGTAAATGTTGATTTAAATGTAAATAAAAGACACTGATGATGCTGTACCAAGCTTCTCAACAGCTATTGCTTTTCTGTTGATATTTAACTCATCCATTTAAATAAGTGGATTTGCCAATCCAGCATAATACCAAAATATAGATGATTATAATTCTCTGCAAGGCCCTTAGTATCATAGTTGCCCTACTGGGCATATTTCACAACAAAGCCTGAAAGCAAATATTGCCGTAGCTGCAAAAAATATTTATTCCATATTTCCCCAATAGAAAATTAGTTACCCAAGAGTAAATGAAATCTGGTACCTCAAAGAAGATAAAAATCAGAATAAATAGCAAGAGTGACAGATAAACTAAGATTAACTTGTCAGCTGAATATATTACAAATAACATGCACAGTGAAAGGAAATGTGATGAAAGGCTACAATTTCATTTTCATAACATATATATCAATTGTATTTTATGGTTAATTGGTGTCTATATTGAATAAAATCATATGACTTATCTGCAGTCATTAAAACATTAAAAGCAAGCAGTATTCTCTTTTATACTGAAGTTTTGATCTTTCTACCAGCTGTGTAACATTCATTGGATATGATTTTTTCACCACACTGCAATACTTCTACACCAATTATGAAAATTACTGCCATGAGACTCATTAAAACCTGATGCACCACACCGCCTTCTCTAGCCTCTACCATGGCAACAGAAAAATATCTAATCAACCTACTACACCCAATGATAACTATGCTGCAAGACAACACAGCACTGCAGAAATAACTACTGCTGAAAAGAGAATGATCCAGCTCATGTTGAAGAGTTACGGCTGTGAACTACTGTTGTTCTTTGAAGTAGCCTGTGGCCTCTCACTAAAAAAAAACCCCAGGGCCCTTCTTGGGCTGAAGATGGAGCAACATTTTTTTAAAAACTTCCACACCTGAGGGAACCATTTGCCAGCATAACAAAAGTAATCAATCCTCTGCTGGATTGATTACTCGTGTCTGGAAGGTTTCTGGGTCCTTCAAAGAGTCCTGGTGGAATTCTCACCAGCTCTCAGCTGGTCAGAGTTCTGTGGAGGCATTACATGGTCATACTGAGATGGAATCCAGTTGCGCTTTTCAGGTATGGGATCTGAGTAGGACACAATCTGAATTCTGGGGCTGTAATGGTTTATTGTTTCAGAATGATTATCCATAATGCAAAAATGGCCTCCACACGTGTGCAGTGATATCACCTAGAGGTGGTGCATACAGCATTTGCAGCTTTATTACTGCATCTGCTCAAGGAATTAGGCAAATAAGTTTCTATCAAGTACATCTAACTATCATTGCCACTGATAGATTATTCCCATTTTTTTCTGTCCGTTATGTTAAGACCTGTATCAATTTTGGAAAAGTGCTTAAAATAGAATTAAGCCCCAAAATTATTTAGACAATGTTTACCTGTTTCATTTGTGTGCCCTGGAGATTTACAGAATGTTCCAACCAACTTGGCCTGAAATGAACATCCAACATGGGCAGACATTTGCTGCAGACTCTATTAGATATTTTGGTGTCTATTTTTCACGTGAAAGTGTGAGACTTTACAATCCAATGTTTTCAACCAGAGTTTATGGTTTATTACCAAAAGCTAATCTTGATCTCGTGACATGGATAGGCATACCCAAAGATTTGAGCAGTTAGGATTCAATAATGACTAAACTGAGAAACAAAAATTGAAATAATCAAGGGTAAAATTTAAAACACAAAAATGTAGTAGGCTGAAGCAACTTTTATATCCACACATGAACTAGCACTGAATGAAATCAAAAACGAATCTGGGTGACATTCATGCTGCTTCTCAAATTCTATTATGGATTTAATTTCATAGTAATGAGACAACTTTCATTGATGCAATACCTTTCATGACCTCAAAACATCCCAATTGTCCTTACAGTCAATGAAGTACATTGTGAATTGTAGTTATTGTTGTAATTTAAGAAACACAGCAGTCAATTTGTGCACAGCAAGGTCCCACAAACAGCAAGGTGATAATGACTGAATAATCTGTTTTAGTATTGCTAGTTGGGAGGAATAAATATTTTCCAGGACACGAGGGAGAACATCCTGCTCTCCTTTGAATATTGTCCTGAGCTGTTAGAACTCATTACAGCTGTAACATTAACCACAGTGTAATTTAGGAACCAACATTAATATTATTAGCCTTAATATTTGTAATTTAACTCAGTGCTTGTCTGTGAATAGATGTAAAGTATTTTGCCATTATGTGAAAGTGTAGACAGGGATTCAGTTTAATTTTTCATCCAGAAATAAGCGCCTCCAACAGCACTGCCCACAATATTATACTGAGCTAAGGTCTAGATGGTGTCTCAGCATGGTCTAGAGAAGAGTGGGGGAGGGGGAAATTGGGGTGGCATGGGGTTCCCAGCCAGAATCAAGAAGCTGTGTAACTTGTAAATAACATATAACTGGTCTGGCTCACCTTGCTTACTTCAAAATAGCCTTCCACTTATAACTAATACGTTCACTTCCAAGTATTACTTTTATACAGCTTTCTTCTCTTTGGTACAGCGGGGTGGGAGGAGAGGTTGTGTGGGGAGGAGTTGAACTTTAGAGACCAGAGGGGCAGGGAGAAACCTCAAGGACTGAACTTACAGCAGTAGGTGTCTCTCCGATCTGAAAAACAGGCTTTTACATATCCGAGGCCCACGAGGGCTCACGTTGTCAGTCTTCCGACTTATCACCAACCCTCTCCTGCCAGTCAAAAAAGTTGTGGTTAAGTAGAAAGTGGACCTGACAGAAATAGGAGTTATCTGTTATCTTAACTATTTTTCCTCCAATGAATGTGATGGTAAACGACTATTTGAACTTAGATACTAAAAGCATCTGACAGCTACTCTGACAAAGTGATAATGTAATTTCACTGAAGTCCACCAGTATCAGCCAGTTGCAAAAAGGAGATTTAACAGATCAATGCCTAGCCCAGTTACCTTGAGAACTGGAAGTCATTGGATCTTTGACATGAAGAAGTATTGGTTGACACCTTGATCAGTGAGTTCTATATGTCAAGATATGGTCATTATTATCTTACTGTGTTAGCTGCTAATTCTTTTTTGGCTGGATGTCTTTTGTGGAGTATAGAAATTATCTGCAAGCTTTTAGGGACAGCATGAATTCCTCTGTGCTATAGAATTCCTCTGTTTTTCCACATTATGGCAGTGACTACACTTCAAAAATGGGCTACAATGCATTTTGGGGTTACTTGAGATAATGAAAGGTGTTCTATTAACGTAAATTTTTTTCTTTCTATTTTTGTAATGAATTTTAAAAATGATTTACATGGTAGAAAACAGGTTCATATTTAATATCTGCCCTGTCTAGTCAATCATGGACAATTTATGGTGCAGCAGGAGGCCATTTGGTCAATCATGTCTAAGCTAGCTGAGAAAGAACTGTTTTGTCTAATTCCATTTTCCAAATTTTGAACTGTAGCATTGTATTTTGCAGCACTTCAAGTGCATTTCTAAGTGTTATTGACTTCTATCTTCAAAAACTTGAAAAACTGACAAAATACTGAAACCGAACGGCAGAGAACAAGAATTAGAAAGGTCAAAATCAATGATAGAAAGCTGCTGAAATTCAAGTGTATTAGAATCATTAGTGGTGAATGGACAAGAGGAGGACATTTGTGCAGCAGTCTAGCATATGAATATAACATTCACATCTTTTTATTCAATAACAGGATGAGGACATCGATGCCTATACAGCCTTTATTGTCCATTCCTAATTGCCCAGAGGGCAGTTAAGAGTCAACCACATTGCTATGGCTCTGGAGTCACATATAGGCCAGACCAAGTAAGGATGGCAGTTTCCTTCCCTAAAGGACATTGGTGAACCAGGTGGTTCTTCGACAATCGACAATGGATTCACAGTCATCATTAGATTCTTAATTCCAGATATTTATTGAATTCAAATTCCACCATCTGCCATGGCGGGATTCAAACCCGGGTCCCCCAAGTGTTATCCTGGAATCTGGATTAACAGTCCAGTGTTAATACCACTAGGCCATTGCCTGTCTTGGGTAGATAAGCACGTAAATAAACTTTGTATTGTACTTAGAACATGAGAGAGGCAGATACTGGGCAGGACCATGACTCAATTATTGGAAGTTTTCCTTCAAGCTGATAAACATACAGAAACAATGGCTGGTTGTAAATGGATTCCAGTTTCATAATCATGTTACAGGTTTTCTTGTGTAGTGGTGTAAACTGCTAAAATGATGTTGCGCTATTTTCTCTTCCACATAGAATTCCACAAAATTTTTAAAAATGAGGTGGTGTGCACAATAAGACACGCATTAAAATTAAAATCCAAATCTGATGCCAATAGAAGTGGTCCAACAGCGACGACTTTTTGAGCCAACTTGTCCAGTGTGAAGTGCTAACTGCTCAAACCAGCTCCTTTGGTTGGTTAGATGGTTTGTATGCTTTGTAACAGATTCTCAAATCAGTTACTGTACTTGGAAATCTGAAGACTCCAAAGAGTACAATGGAATCACTTGATTAACATTCTCAAAGCATCCCTGAAGAAGTTAAATACCCTTGTGACTCATGGTAGCTCCTGGCTGGTAACCAACCAAAACCTTGAAAGCTCGAACAGGAAGCACTGAAACATCAAGTGACTTCAAAGGAATGTGCTAAGGTAAATTTGAAGTATTAGACAGAGACCAGAAACCTGAACTATCAAGAACCACCTGCCCTGTCTAGGAGCATACAAATATCTATAAGGGGCGGAGTCTGCAGATCATGTGTTAGATTCATCAACCAACTCAGAATCCATCAAACTGGAATGGAAACAAGTCATCCTCAATACAAAGGGACTTCCTAAGAGAAGAGAGAGAAATGGAATTAATAGGGAGAAATGATCTCTGTCCAGAAGGTCAGGCAGTAAACTCAGCATAGGTGAAGCTATGAAGTAACAAAGGTGTAATTTATTGGCTCCCAACAGTAATCATAGTGTTGGACAAAGTATAAATAAGTAAATTAGACAATCAATTACCAATAATTCTTGGGGGGGCTTTAAACACCAAATAGACTGGGCAAATCAAATTAGCAAAAGTAACACAGAGAGGAGTTCATGAGATGCATTCTCAGCTGGCATTTTTTGAACAGTTTTTTTCAAGAAACTATGAGGGAAAATATTATACCATATATAAATGTGAGTGCAATGCCATTAAATTCAAAAATAGGTCTTTAAATTTAAATAAAGTCAATTATGGAGTTATGAAGGGCTGAAGGTAGTTTGGCAAATTTGAATAAAATATTTGATATTAGATAGGCAACCTTTAGATAATTAAGTTATAATGCTCATTGAATATGTTACATTGAGGAATGATAATACCTCTGGAATAAAATAACTAAATAATAGTTAAAGATTGTAATAGATTAGAAAAATGGGCTCACACTATTGTCAAAGAATTGGGAGCGGTTTATATTAGATCTGCGGAATTGTCGCAATGAAGTGGATTTGTTGCCTCCCAACTTGCCCCATTATTTTAAAGGGGTGTCCAGTGTATCGTGGTCTTTTGTTGGAAAAAAGTTGTTAAGTGTTTGTTGAAGTTTTGCTTTGTACTACAGTGGCCCTTTAAGGGTGTGTTCTTTAGTTAATTATATGATCTGTTTAATAGTACTGTATCCACATTACCTCAGATGTAATGGAATAACAGAACGTATGCTTTGAACTTTAAAATTTTTAGTCATTAAGCGTTGTTGGACAAAACATTATCTACACGCGGCTGTGTGGCTTCTTACAGTGAAACCATTCAGGTGACTATCCCGTTACCTGCAGAATTGCTGTTTGGCCAACAAGTATGGATAAATCTCCCAGTCATCAGTCATTGACACTCCTGGAATGACATGATGCATTGAAAAATAAGGTATGGTGAATGATGCCCATGACTGGCATAAGGGTAATGAATTGCCCAACCTGAACATAGGACCCAGAGTGTAAGGCTAACACCCCAACTGGTGATATATGCAATTTGCCAGCAGAAATCATCCGCATTTATTCAGAACCAAAATTGTATCAAGTATCGATACTAAATGCATGACAGTGCACTGAAATGTGTCAAATCAGAATAATACACAACCAGCATGACCAAACCTTCCTATAGTGAATAGAACGCAATCAAAGGTACAACTCAAATAAAGCACACCCAGCCAGCACCATAAAAACAGACAGCAGCCTCTAGCAAAGATGAACATAACTAAAGATCAATAGATAAGCAAACGACTGATGCTTGCAAATTTTTTGTCTGTGTTAAAGTAGTCGGACACAATGTGTTTTTGCTTTTGTTTAATGTAAATATCCCTCAGAGGTAAATCTTTAGTTAGATTAGTAAAAGCGAATGTTATGATATAGCGTGCATATTCTTTTAAGGCGTACCTTAAACTGTTGGTAACCATTACCTTTCTCAATAAGATATGAAGTAATCATCCTATGAGTAGTTAGATAATCTGCAGCAGCTCTGATATCATATTTAGCTCCTAGTAAACACTACCTATAAATAGTCTTAACCTCAAACAAAGAACCCATGATCTTGTTTCACCAATCCTTCTGTTTGAGCAGAACATTTACATCCAAGCAGAAGAACATAACTATGGACAGTTTGTTAAAGCAGAGGATTTAATCAGTTTGATATATTGGTCAGCCACCCTCTGAAAAGGGAGATATGGCACTTGTATGATACCATGGAATGCAAAGTACCAAGTTTGTGTTAAGGAATGTTCAGTTGAAATTGTGGACAATTCAGCATTGCTCTTTTATTGATCTGTTTGCAAAAATATCCACATTGAGTGACAATTTCTATATTTCTTATTTTTCACAACTTTATCTCATTGAACAGATACTGTTCAAGCTTAGACAAATCAATTATCCCAGCTTTGTGAATGATCACAGTTTCAGTGCATTGCAAAATTCTCACTCTGGACAGAATCACTTCTACATAGCCAAAGTGTTATGACCAGGTGAGGGGAGGAAATCAGCTGCCCTCCTGTTAACTGCCTTTGAGTCAGTTGCACCAATTGTTTTTTTGGAATGTAGCTATCATGCTTCAGTTAAAATGTAACTCACTAGGAAATGAAAGAGCCAATCACCAAGGTTTTCTTGAGTGAAGGAAAGAGGAATTTTATTGCCTCCCAACCCTGAGGAAAAAATAATACACTGTCAGACAGACGGACAAATACAAGTAATACATTTTGATCTGTGTAGATAATTTTAAGACCATATTTCTTCCTTTGTAAAAATTATTTTAATCCATGAAAGATCTCAGGTATAACTATCAGACAATAGAAGTTCAACTCTAATAATCCATATTTACCATTCTCGTAAGAAAAGGAAAAAGTCATGATCGTAAATCTTTCAATAAGTTTGACTTTAAACTTAAAGACCCCACTGGAGCACACATTAATTTAACTAAACCCATCAGCATTCTTTCTTATTTAACAAGTTTGAAGCGATTACGGAGCATTATTATTTTTCTCGTCAACATGTCAATTTACTAGTTCCGCAAAATTTGCTGTCACATAATTACAACAACATGGAAACAAGCTAATCAGTGCAACAAGTCCACACTGCCCCTCCAAAAAGCATCCTACCCAGGCCTATCCCCCTTCCCTTTCACTGTAACCCTACATTTCCCATGGTTAATCCACCTAATTTACAAACACTTGGACACTATGGGCAATTTAGCGTGGCCAATCCACCTAATCTGCACAACTTTGGACTGTGGGAGGAAACCAGAGCACTCAGCAGAAACCCACACAGACACAGGGAAAATGTGCAAATCCAAAATCTTTTAACATTAATTCATGATTCCTTTTAGCATTTAGCATTTACAAAACTTAACATGCATTGGAACTATCCTCAGACACCATTCACGAAGAAAGACCGATGCAGTTCAACTTTTGTCATTGATAAAGGTGTACTTTGATAGCGTAGACATATCTCAAAAGATTGATTTTCTAGCATATGGAGTGACAGCAGATTGAATAAAGCCTACACACAACATCAACCCTATCTAATGTGAAAGTTATGCCATTGTTCCTCCATGCTAATTTTATCGCAAATTTGTTCCTAAATGCACAAAGATTATGGACCCTCTTTGAAAGCCACTGCACACAGATGCACAATAGGAATGGGAAAATCACACAGCAATTGATACAATAAAGATGAAGATAACATCAAGACTGGTGAAGATACCAATCTTTGTGCATTCCAATTCACATGCAGAAGTTAATGTCACAACAACTGCATCAGAACATACAATATGCGATGTACTTTAAGTACGTTGAAGGAAGCAAAATATTAACTGCTTATATGTCATGCCTGTTGTCAGAAACTAAATGCAAATACTCTACTGAAGCATAGGAAGCTCTAGCCTGCATCTGACCATTGGTACATGTGGTAGAAAGTTTATTCTCCACACACTCACTATGTGCTGACTACATTCTTCATTATGTCAGGTTCTGATCAACAACCTTTATATGTATTTTCAGAAAGTCTTATAATTTTCGTCAATGCAGATTTGAGGTTGAGTTTCTTGCTCATTTATATAATTGAGTAGCTGTCATCCCTAGCCCTTTGTCTACTGCAAGGATGCTACTCACTGCTCCGCAAGACATCCACTGTAGGATGTAGGACCTACCTCCATATTTTGTTGCTCTTAAAATCACATTGAACTTTACATAATAGCAGACTGACACAAAATAACATAGGACCTTATAAATTTTTAGATGGCAAATGAGAGCGAATTCAACATTTCCACATAATTTAACAGAACAACTTTGAGAAAGTGAGAGTGACGCATTGAAGTATAAAGACCTGTATGGAAGTTTATTTGCACAGCTTTTCAAGTATCACCAGCAGGATTTGCTTAATGCCAGAATCAGAAAACTGAACAATGTGTGCTTCCACCTAATCCTCACTGGATTTGCATCTCAAGTGATTTTCTATTCAGCAAGAAATATAAAAATGTAATGATTTCATATGCTACTGAGAATCCACAGAACCATCTAATTTTATGTGGGTGAGGAGCTTGCATAGATTTTAATAATTAATAATGGTGAACCACAAGAGATCTGGTGAAGTGGGCTTGTGGACAGAATAAGCATCAAAGATAGAATCAAAACCTATATGTTCACCAGTTTCCAATGCACAAAGAAGAGTTCACAAGTTTTAATATATATATACAGAAGGCCAAATTACATCCTCATAAAACTGACTGTGTAAGCTCCAGCTAATTCAGAGAAAATCTTTCTAATTACTACTGAACCATCTAATTATCATTGCCACGGGTGTTCACAGGTAGGAGATCAACACAAGCCCCAGAGAGAAATCAGAGTCAGTCAAACGCAGCTATTAACACCATTTCTCTAAGATTTCTGCTGAAGTTCAGATGGAGTCAAGAGAACCCTACAGAAATGTGTGGTGCGTATGTGCTATGTCAGTTATGTTTTCTGTTTCTGTCTGGAATTAACTAACAGGAATATTTTTCCACGTGGATTTGCACAATTATTCTACCACTAACAGTTTTTCATACTTTGACTGTCATCAGGAATGCAGGAACATAAATAACTGGAAAAGATCATAATAGAATAATTGCTAGAGCGCTAAGCAGTTCTGTTGTGAATTTATTGACAGTGGAGTTCTTATGCAGTTGTCAAAGGGAGGCAGTAAAGAGCAAGCTGAATGTCATCAGCATAAATAAGGAAACTGACCTCACTCCTTCTTGAAATTCATCAATGTGCAATCCATTCATAAGTAAAATAAGGCAACAAGGAAGGTGCTTGCAGTTCACCAGATGTAAATGTACTGAAAGAGAGCAGAGCAAATGTGTTGGCATATTATGGAGGAAGGACTTATTTCTGATCATGTTTCCAATTCTCCCACTGCTTGGTGTCCGTTTTGCCAATGGTGAGTACCTGAGATGCGTTGTGTATTTTAGTGACTATATAAGCACAATCAGTAACTTTATTTCTCTGCCAACACACTGTAAAATCTTGTTTGCCTTCAACACTGGTGTTGTGCACAGCATGGACAATTTTAATGAGGTTTCCCGGGTTCCTCCAGATCCCTTTCCTGTGTTTTGGTTCATATTTCTGAATGAACTTTACAGTCATTTAGTGAACACATGCAGCATCCAACAACAGTTAGCCAGCTGCAAGTAATTCCAAACTTACAATATCTCAGCTGCTCAATTGAAACGCCTGATTCATGGACTGTTCTCTGCCTCAGTTTGTTTGCATATGTGGCCCTGAAGAGGAAAGGGGCCCTGTTCAGCTCAGCAGGTGCTGATACCTACAGAATCAGGTGGTGTTTTGTCTTGCAGGAGGATGTTCACCTGAGTCCAGTTGAGGTAGCAAGAAGTTCAAGTCTAAAGATAAACCAATGCTAATGTGCAATTGAGGGGTTAATGGACCAATAAGGATTGGGAATCTATCTATGAAATGTTATTTGTAGTGTAAAAGCTCTGTTCCTATAATGAGTGATGTAAGAGTGGTGCGACATTTGCTATTTATAAGTACATGGACAAAAAAAAACACGTATATCACGATCTTGCTGTTACTGTAGATTCATGTTAGTAAGGAAAGCAAAGATTGTCAAACAAAACACTCAAAGTGGAGAGAAGCAATTACACTGGTTAGGAAATGTCCAGACCCAGTTTCACCCGTGTCCTATGTTAAAATAATAGTTAGATTAGGTTAGGTAAAATAAACTAATATTCCCAATATGTGGCTTGTTGCTTAAAAATACCAGGGCCAAATGTGGCACCAGAATGGCCCCAATCCATCATTAGTCGGCACGGTATAAATATAGGTGGCAACTTTAACCCTTAATATCCAATGAAAATCTGCCAGATTATTTACACCCCTTTGGAGCTGATCAGTTCAAATTGTAACCTGCTCGACGGGAGGCAATAAAAGCAGAGCCATGAATGAAGCTACTGATTTTTCTGTCCAAATCAAAAGGTCCAAGATTTCTCAGGTCTCCTTGGCTGTCTCTGTTGTAACCTGTTGTTAGTGTTGGAATGTTACAGCAGCAACCATTCCATGCTGATCACAGCCCTCTAGTCGTGATCTGCCAAGTAAGGAAGGAATCTGCTGGAAAATACTAAATCATCGTTACCCTAGAAACTTTGCCACTATGAATGCCAATGAATCATCTGAGCAAAAATCTATATTCGCTTTAAATATTTTAGCTATTATAACTTGACATGTTGTCTGCATCCAAGATCATTTCATCTCATAAATATTTCTTTCCTTTATCTGTAGAAGTCTTGCAAAGTGAGGGGCTACGTTCCCTCAATGGGCAAGATTTTACTGCTTCCTGATAACTTCGTACTGATACCTCACAGTGGGGTAAACTTGAAAGAGGAGAACCAGATGATGTGCAATGGCACACAAGGAAGTGGATAGGGAGATGACAGCTTAGAAATCCAACCTATCAGGCAGCAGCACCAGGAGTCATTTAGAAAAATATGTCAGTGTACGAGCGTGTATGTACAGGGGTAGTGGGGCGGGGGTGGTGGCGGTGTCATAAGAGGGGAAATTTGGAAGGTTAAAGAGGGAGGTCAAAAAATAGTGCAAGGTACAATACAAGCATTGATAGCCAGAGTGTGACAGCGACGAGCACAGCATACAAACCTAAGAATGGACTAGAAAATAAGGTCAGAATAGACAGCAATGGTGCTAAGAAAGGATTGAGGCTTTTTATCTGAATGCATGCATCATTTATAACAAGATAATGATATATTATCATAGATAGATGATGAATGTGGAACAAATAAAAATAAATGAATATGATATAAAAGCCGTTATAGAGCCATGGTTGCAAACTGATAATGGCTGGGACCTGAACATTCAAGGGCACTTAGTATTTAGAGGGCCAGGAAAAGGAAGACGGTAGCTCTTGCTAATAAAGAACAGTAGAAACTATCTGGCAGGAGATCAGAAACAGAAAACAATAGAAGTCACTGATGGGAATAATTTATAGGTCTCCCAACAGCAGCGTTGCAATAGGACAGAATATAGATCAAAAATAAAAGGGACTTGCAATAATTGTGGGCAGTTTTAATCTTCATATAGATTGGACAAATCAAATTGGCAAAGATAGCATGGAGCTTGAATTCATTGAGTACATTCAGGGAAGTTTCTTAGAACATTATGGAATTCATTCCATTCATTATGAAATGAATAAGGTAATGGGCTATTTTAGATCTGGCAATATTTAATTAGACAGGAATAAATCATTATAGAAGAATAAAGGTCAGAGGCAAAAAACTGCAGATGCTGGAATCCAAGGTAGACAAACAGGAGGCCAGAAGAACACAGCAGGCCAGGCAGCATCTGGAGGAAAGGAGCAGTCAATATTTTGGGTATTACCCTTCTTCAGGACTGGATGTGGGGGTAGGGGGAGCTGCAGATAAAGGGAGGGGAAGGGATGGAGGTGGAATGGTGGTGGTAGGTATGACCTGGTTAGTTAATGGAAGGGATGAATCCTGTTGGTGGCTGGAAGGGAGAATCACAAGGTGGAATGGAAGGGAGGAGGTGTGGCTGGAAGGGGAGGCATGGGATGGGTGGCAGGGTTACTTGAAATTGGAGAACTCGGTGTTGAGTCCTCCGGGCTGTAGGGTGCCCAGGTGGAAGATGAGGTGTTGTCCTTCAAATCTGTGTTCCGAGCCACTGTGACACTGGAGGAGGCCGAGGACGGACATGTCGGAGGGGGAGTTGAAATGGGCGGTGACCGAGAGGTTAGGTTGGCCGTCGCAGGCCAAGCGACGATGTTCAGCGAAATAGTCACTTTGTCTACGTTTGGTCTCACCAATGTACAGAAGACCACATTGGGAACACTGGATGCAGTAGACTAGGTTGGAGGAGATGCAGGTGAAGCTCTGTCTCATCTGGAAGGACTGTTTAGGGCCCTGGATGGAGGTGGGGGAGGTGGTGTGTGGGCAGGTGTTGCACCTTTTCCAGTTAAAGAGGAAGCTACCGGGCAGATTGGAGTGGTTGGTGGGGAGTCTGTGTGAACTAATGAGTGGCAAAGGGAATGGTCCTTGCAGAAAGCAGAGAGGGGTGGGGAGTGGAAGATGTTCTGGGTGCTGGGGTCTAATTGGAGTTGGCAGAAGTATTTGAGGATGATATGTTGGATGCAGTGGCTGGTGGGGCGGAAAGTGAGGACAAGGGGACCCTATCTTTATTATGTTTGGAGGGGGGATGATTGTTAAGAACAGTGGAGTGGGGAATGGAGGAAGCACGGTGGAGAGCTGTCCAAATGACAGAGGGAGGAAAAGAGCGTTGTTTGAAAAAGGCGGACATTCGGGATGCTTGGGAGTGAAACGTCTCCTCGTCCAAGCAGATGTAATGGAGACAGAGAAATTGGGAAAACGGGATGGAGTTTTTGCAGGATACAGGGTCGGAGGAGGTGTAGTCTAGGTAGCTGTGAGAGTTTGGGGGTTTATAGTAAACATCAGTACATAAGCTGTCCCCAAAAATGGAAATGGAGAGGTCAAAAAAGGGGATGGAGGTGTTTGAGATAGACCAAGTGAATTTGAGGGAGGGGTGAAAGTTGTTAACGAAGTCGATGAACTGCTCCGGTTTAGCCTGGGTGCAGGATGCAGCACCGATGTAGTCATCAATGTAACAGCGGAAGATTTAGGGAACAGTACTGGTATACGTACTGAAGAAGGACTGTTCAATATAACCGACAAACAGGCAGGTGTAGCTGGGCCCCATGCGAAGGCCTATGGCAACCTCCTGGATTTGGAGAAAGTGGGAAGAATTGAAGAAAGAGTCATTGAGGGTCACGACTAGTGAGGCGCAGGAGGCTATTGGTGGAGGAGGACTGGATGTGTCTGTTGGAGAGGAACAAACTGAGACCCTGTAGGCCATTCTTGTGGGGTATGGTCATGCATAGGGATTGAACGTCCAAAGTGAAGATGAAGCGCTGGGGGCCCGGGAACTGGAAGTTACTAAAGAGGTAGACGGTGTGGTTTAAGTCCCGGATGTAGGTAGGGAGTGCTTGGACCAAAGGGGAGAGAATGGAGTTGAGGTAGGAAGAGATGAGTTCAATGGGGCAGGAGCATGCAAAGACGATAGGACGGCCGGGGTAGTTGGGCTTGTGGATTTTGGGGAGCAGGTAGAGCCAGGCAGTGTTTGGGGATTATAAGGCTGGAGGCAGTAGAAGAAAAGTCATCAGAAGTGATGAGATCATTGCCAGCGTGGGAGACGGTGGCTTGATGGGCCATGGGGATTTGAGCAGAGAGAGCTGAATGCTGCATGTTCCAACGGGGAGAGGTTGGAGTGGGTGAGGGGGCGTGGACAAATCGAGGCAGTTGATGTCACATTGGCAGTTAACAATGAAGAGGTCCAGGGCGGGTAAGAGACCAGCAGGGGGTGTCCAAGAGGAGGAGGAAAGTTGGAGGTAGGAGATGGGTGGTTGGGAGTCCTTATTGAAGAAGAAGACATGGAGGCGAATTCGGCGGTAGAAGTGACCATAACAAGTTAGACTTTCACATTATTTGAAGGTGAGAAATTTGAGTCTGAAATAAGAATCATAAATGTGAATTAAGGCAATTACAAGTGTACAAAGAAAAAGTTGGATAACTTGGAAGGGGAAAGTAGATTAAAAAGTAAGATGGTAGTGAAGTAGTGGCAGATATTCAAGGAGCTTTTTCATTTATCTCAACAAAGATGAATTCTATTGCATTTGAAAGGTAGTACAAGAAGGATGCATCATCCATGGCTAATGATGGAAGTTGAGGATAGTGTCAAGTTTTAAAAAGAAAGAGTGCAAATGCTACAAAGGTTAGTGGTAGGCCAGAAGACTGGAACCATCTCAGAAATTAAAAGAACAAGAAGAGGAAATTAGAATGTACCAGCATATTCACAAGAAATATATACCTAGACAGTATAATCCTTATATAAAAAGGAAAAGAGTAGCTAAAGTGAGCATTGGACCCCTTAGAGAGTTAGACTGGGGAATTAATAATGAGAAAAAAGTAGTAGAGATTTCAAATAAATATTTTTGTGTCTTGTCCTCACAACAGAAGACACAAGCTACATGCCAAGAATAATAGTAAAGCAGTAGCAAAAAGGAGAGATGAACTTAAAACAGCAAACACTGCAAATTATATATTAGGAAAACAAATGGGACCAAATGCTGCCACAGTTCCTAGACCCAATGGGCTATAACATTAAAACGTAAGAAGTTGGAGCAAGTAAAATAACATTTGGTCTGTTGAGTATGCTCTGCCACTCAATATGATCATTGTTGACCTTAGGCTTCAACTCCACTTTCTCATTTATTCCCTCTGTTCTTGATTAACTGAGAGATCAAAAATCTGTCTTTTGCAGCTCAAGTATATTCCATTGACAACAGACCCATGGCCCTCTGATGTTGTGAAATTTAAAGATTCACGAACTTTTCAGTGAAGAAATTTCTCACAATTTCAGGCCTAAATGTTTGGGCTACTATCATAAGACTCTGTCACCTTATTGTCTTCCAAGTCACTTCCACATGGAGGTGTGTCGGCTTTTCTTGCACAATTGTTTAGTTCACAGCATGTAGAATGGTAAATTTTACGATCTGATCCACAGGCACCTTCTGAAGTCAAAGTTCTGAATGCAATATTTAAAAGTTACCTTACCCGTGACCAGTCACTTCAAATGAAGAGCCTGTGCCCTGCCCTTCACCACCCCTCCCCCCACATTGGTGTCTCAGACCAGAAGAAACTAATCACAAGGTTTAGCGATGTCTCATGAAATGTTCTCCTCCAGGTGATCCAGGAAAGTCAAGAGGTCCTGCTTCCCAAGAATGGCAGCACGGAGCACCTCCCATTTGACCAATGCAGACTGGACTGAGGTGGTGGAAAGGGTTAGCACCTGAGGGCCTTTCAAGCAAACTTAGTTGCAGATCAGGAAGAGGATGAATGATCTTTCGTGTTCTACTAGGGTAACTGGCACCATTTAGTTACCGCAAACAGGCACTCATAAGTCCTCACTTATTTAGCTGTGCAAGTGCAGAAGGATGTCAGATAGGAAGACTGTATGCAAGTTTCAACACCAAATGGAATATGTGCATCAAACATTTGATAGCCACCTCATGTTGTCAAAGACCTACTATTTTCAGGACAATGTGCTTATTAATCACTTTCTGGGGTGCACTTAGGACCTGACATGGCTCTACATGTTCATCAAGTGTTCATGCAATCATTGAGATGACACTCAATCCTTCTTTTTGTGTGCCTACAGAAAAAAGAAAGCCTATAACTGGATGAAACAGACCAATTGTGGCAGAGAGGCCTGGATATTCAAAACCACAGACCTTTCGAGGAGGAAGCCACAGACCGGGCAGAGTTGGACCATGGCTCTGCTTGTGTAGATAAAGAGATAGGCCTCCACTCTGGTCTCGTCAGATGTGTTGACAAAGTGAGACATTATTTAGGTAAGGGAATGTGCATACCCAGCAGCTAATTCCTTCTCTTCTCTACTCCAGGTATTAATGGACAAGAAAAAGGAGGAGCCAGCCTCACCACAACTCCACCTCTAACTCCTTCTCAAGCTCCAGCTCCAACACCATTTCTGATGATGATGTCTCACATCCCTCAGGATACATCCACCTGCACAGTGAGATACATCGCAGTGAGTGCATACAAGTTACTAGGCTTAGGTGGACACATTATGGACACATGTTGATAGGAGGATGCAATAGCCAACACAGGGAACGCTGCTGGAGATTAAGCTGCTTAGCCCCACACTACATCTCCTGTAGGTCTGGGGTCCCATAATGAACCTGAATTTCTGGTGGACATATTGCCAACAGTTGTCATCACTCTGACTTGTACTGCCATGGACAGTTACAAGCTTCTGACTGACCACCACATCTTGGCAGGCAGGACCTCTGCTTCTGGGGATCTCAGTTGTGAGGAACATCCAATAGTTGTAATGTAAGTGTCTGAAGGGTGCTTGATTCCATCAGTCCATACCCCTCAAAACTAAAAGGGACTTCTTATTAATTCTCTGAATGGTGGGTGAGACACTGTCGGCTTGACAGAATCCCAGTTACTGTTATTGGGAAATTAAAAAGGATCCTGAATTGGGATATTAGCAATCATAACAAATTCTTGTGCTTTATTGAACAGTGGGTTCTGAACTGATCTTCCTCAAAAATGGCATTTGTCAAAATCTTTAGCTTGTGACACATCCTAATTTACTGAGGATGACCAAAGCCAAACTTACTTTAAAATGTGGACTAATGGATATGATGAATTTGATGTGAGGTAATGAAGAGCTTTCAAAAAAAATTGCAAAATATTCAGCTATGATTGTTGTAAGTAGTCTGTAACTAGTTTCACATTAATTTAATGAATTTAAAAAGGTTAACTTTTTTATTCACCATGTATAACCCTTATTCCTGGAAGCAATGACAATTGTTTACAGTGTAATAAAGACCTACTTATATTAAAAATCATGAATTCTAATGCTGTATATGTTCCTCAGTTAATTGCCTTGAATGAACTTAAACTTAATAAATTTTAATCAGATTTGCTTTAGGATGCATAATTATGATGTTGATGTTTTGAGATGTATTTTAAAATGTTGTTCCAGAGTATTGGTGCCCATCACATACCATCTTCCTCAATGCCAAAACTGCTTCTGACAGAGATGAATGACCTAATCCGTTTCAGATGTCAAAAGAATTGGACTTTGGAGACAATTTTATCTAATGGTTAGAGAGCTGTAATGTTTTCACATTACTTCTTCCTTTGCTTTGAAGAGAGTCATGCGACAGAGCTGGCCCAATTCCCATTATATTGTTTTTTTATCTTTGGAGTCTTTAGCTGCTGCCATTGTAGCTGAATCAGGTGTCAACGTGGCTCCTGGGTTCATAGATTCCCTATACACTGATGTAATTCTGTTGTTCTACATTACTCCATTGGGATCAGTGAAGAACTGATGTCTTTTCAGTACAAGTAAAAGTTGCAGCAATGTATTTGACTATAAGATTTGTTGAAATAAGGATTTATCTTTTACTTTTCTACCTCATTTTGTTAATATAACATGTTTATCTTGTAGGTACTTTTAAAAGTTTGGACTTTACTGGTCTACCGGCATTTGTTGTTATTTTGCATAAGAATGAAAGATTAGGATGTGTCAGATGTCAGCTCTATAGGATAAATCAAACTATCTCCTGAAAAAAATTCACACAGGGTATGATACCAATATATATTTCATTGTTTTTTAACAGATGGTTTGTGTTGAATTATTTCTATGTGGTTCTCAAAGATGGTATTAGCCGGGAAAAATTACTTATGGATTTTGTTGATGCATCAGACAACAATACCTGCCAACAGCATTCTGGTACTTCAGTAGAATTCAGTAGAGTGTATCCTTTGTTCTTTGGGTTCTTTTCAGCTGCTTCAAAATAAACCAAAATGAGGAGAAAATTTGCTCTAATTTTCCTTTGTAACAAAATCAAAAACTCATGTCGAAAGCATCCATTTATGAGTTTGGCTACATGGCAATAAAAAAATCTTTGTTACTTATTCATGAAGGAATGACTAGTCTAGTTAATATATTGTCAATATTTCACAAAATGACCCTTGTTTTGTACAATAATTCAGTTTTTGAAACAGATAATTGGGCATTTATAATGACTTATAGATTGTCTGTGAGTTTGTCTTTCATTTGGGAGTCTCTCCTGGTTGATTTGGAGGGATAAGGATATTGATTGGATCATATGGAACTACAGGCTATATTTCAACTTATCTAAATGTGTAGTCAGAAACACTGTTCAAAGAAGCTTCTGATAATTTTACACTTCCACCAAGCAACTTCTGAACTTCATGTAAATTAAAATATTACAAAGGAATTGTACAAGATCTGTTAATTCAGATCAGCTTTCCATATTGTTGAATTTTGCTGAACAGCAACAATGATTCCTTGCTGAGACTGTTTTTTTTAATCAGTACTTTAAATAAATAATGAAGGATCTTTATGCAGTCCAAATATCGAATATTTCATGTTTAATGAAAAGGTAGCACTTCATCTTAGGAACATTTGCTGCCAAATAGCAACGTTTTTCAAATAAATCATCTGCAACATTAACGTGGCAGGAGATGGCAGTCACTTCTCAACAACATGTTTTAAGAAGCTATCTGCCATGACTCGGGTAAATTTCAGGAACTGTGCAAGGCAACTCCAGACCGACAGTGCTCACCTGGGTGCGCAATGGACTTTGAAAAGTGACATTGACACCAAGTGTCCTGGTCCATTCCAAGATATCAGGCAGTGTCAAGTTGTTCCAGGTACAGCGCATGATAGAATAGGGCTGGAATCAGGTGAGAGGTGTGTCATAGAGATACGCGTAGACTGTTAATGAATTGAAATATGGCAAGAGATTTCACTCAGCCTTATGGCAAGAAACCCTCCAGAAAACTCAACAAAACTGACACTTAGCCAGAAAAAAAATAATATTTAGCCCAAAGCGTTGGAACCAATGCAATAATCCCCACCCACCCACCCCCACCAATGCCATAGTCATTAAATTTGGAGCTCAACCTCTTTCAAAACTTTAGGTCATCAACTGTCTGCAAAAGCTGTGTTTTAGTAGGTCTTTTGACCAGAAACCACACTGATGATCTATCAGGATATTGTGGACTTCAAATTGCTCCAAGCCATAAAAATGAACACGTTCCAACAATTTGCAAATGGCTCTAATGAGAGAAACCAGACTGTAGTTTTCTATTTTTATCTTTTATTCCTTTTTCTAATATGGCCGAGATGTTAGCTTGCCTCCACTGGCTGTTAGGTAGCTTGAAGTGATTGACTCTCAAAAGGAATTGGTTAATATTGGAGTCAATTCAATAACTGTTCACTTTAAAATCCAGAGTTTTATTTGAATTTATTTATTGTTATAATTTCAAAACATCTTGACTTTTAATGAGAAAAATAAACAAAGAACTGCAGATGCTGGAAATCAGAAACATAAACAGAAATTGCTGGAAAAATTAACAGGAGTGGCAGCATCTGCGGAGAGAATGCAAAGTTAGACTTCAGGTCCTGTGACCAGTCCTGAAGAAGGGTCACTGGACCCATAAGGTTAACTCTGCTTTTTGTCCACAGGCGCCATTAGACTTGTTGACTCATGATGAGGTTCATTCTTTCTGGTGAGCGGTCACCTCAAAATTGGGTCAGTGTCTAAATCTTCTCTGTGAAATAGAATGGAAAATTGGCCACTTAGTGCTTCTGCTCTAACCTTAGGATTACATATAATTCTCTTATTTTGATAGCTGAAACTTCTATTTTTTTGATTTTCTTCAATGAATAATAAGAACGAATGACCTCTAATCTTACAATGGTTGTTACTTGAAAGCAAATCAGCTTTTAGTAGGAATTCAAGCAGGTGATAGACCCTTACTTGCATATGTAAAAGGAGTTGGTAGCCATTTTAGGGGAACTTTACAACAATATATTTTCTTTTTCTGTAAGGTAGAAGGCACACTTCCCAGATAACAATGTTCACAAACTTCCCACCTGACCTAGTTACGGCTTAGCAGGGAGAGACTAAGGTCTTCAAAAGGCACTTTTTAAATTTTCATCCATGGGATGTTGTCATCATTGGGTAGGCCAACATTTGTTGCCGGTCCCTAATTGTCCTGCAGAAGCTGATGGTGAGCAGCCTTTTTGAACTGTTGCAATCCATGTGATTGAGGTACACCCACAGTGCTGTAATAAATGGAGTTCTAGAATTTTGATCCAGCAACCTTCAACGAATAATCCAAGTCAGCATGGTGTATGACTGGGAGGGGAGCCAGCTGCCCTTGTCCTTTTAGGTAGAAGAAGTTGCGGGTATAGAAGACGCCATGTAAAGAGCCCTGGAGAGTTGCTGCTGTGCACGGCGTAGATGGTACACACATTGCTTCCACTGTGCATCTGTGGTGGAAGTAATGAATGTTGAATGTTTCAGATGGGTTGCTAATTTGTTCGAGATCATGTTAAATTTGATGAGTATTCTTGGAGTTACACTGATCCAAACAAGTAGAAAGTATTTCATTACACTCCTGCCTGATTTGCCATGTGGATAGTCAGCAAGATTTGGGGAGTGAGGATATGACTTCAGAGTTCCTAATATTTATGTCACAGAATTATTACAGTGCAGAAGGGAGCCATTCTAGTGCTGTATTATCTAGTGCTAATCTCCTGTCTTTTCTACATATCTGCACACCATCGCTATCCAAAAAACCATCCAGTGCCCTCTTGAATGCTAGCATGATCGCTCCATGGTTAGCACTGTTGCCTTACAGCTCTAGGGACCCAGGTTCGATTCTACTCTCAGACAAGTGTCTGTGCGGAGCTTGCACGTTCTCCCTGTGTCTGCCTGGGTTTCCTTCGGGTGTTTCGGTTTCCTCACAGTCCAAAGATGTTCAGGTTATGTGGACTGGCCATGTTAAATTGCCCATAGTGTTCAGGGATGTGCAGGCTAGGTGAGTTAGCCATGGGAAATGCAGGGTTGCAGGATTGGGATAGGGTAGGTGAGTGGGTCTGGGTGGGATTCTCTTTGGAGGGTCATGATGGGTGGAATGGCCTGCTTCCACACTATAGGGATTCTACAACTCTACGATACAGTCGGTTCAGTTCAATTTCCAGTCAATGGTATCCCCTAGAATGTTGATAATGGAGATTCAGCAAAGGTAAAACCATTGAATGTGGAAGAGAGATGGTTATATTCTCTCTTGTTGAAGGTGGTCAAACCATGGCACTCATATGGTAAAATAGTGACTAAAGGTATCAGTAGAGAAGCCACGCTTGTTCCTACTGCCAGGATGTATTCCCCAAATGAGGGAACAGCAGCCCAGTGGAGGTGGTGGCCAATTAATTACCACTTTTTGTACCCCCTTCAGCATCTTGCCAGCCTCAGGATGGGCCCACACCTTCCTGAGGGGGTGAGGGGGGTGAGTTGTTGCCTTTTCTTCATGATTGTTCCATGGCCCACCCCAGACATGCCCCTCAATGGCACCTCTACTGCAACCTCTGGCAGGTTCACCGACCTCTTCAATGACTATAACCTGTGTACATGATTGCAGCAAATTGAAAATAATTCTTCTCTCCCCTTCAAATATGCCTCAAATGGAGACATCCTCTTCATTACCCTACAAACTCAGCAGTTTCTTTTGGGGTTGCCAAGCTGCTGGCTTGCTAATTGGCTGGCCGCTGTGAGAATGAGGTTGCCCTGGCAGCTCAGCAATAGCCTCTTAATTTGCTACTGCTAGTGAAATCAACCACCTCCAAAGGTCACACCATCTGCTGGTGCAGACTCAACTGAGACTTGGTTTCATTGCCAGTAGCAACTACTACTTATTCTTTTGTAGAGTCTACCCTTTTGTGTCCTAAGTAATTGTACCACGCCTGGCTATGTTCTCCCAAAGACTTTTCAGAAGGACATCACTGAGGACCTGCTTTGACAACTAATATCCACGGAGTAAAGCATCAAGTTATCTTTCTCTTGAAGTCTGCTGGAAGCCACACTGAGCTTTGAAGTAGCACTCGTAATTAAAGACATAAAGCAAAATACTGCATCTGCTGATAGTCTGAAATTGAAACAGAAAAAGCTGGCGACAGTCAGCAGAGCAGGAAACATCTGTGAAAAAAGGAAGGTAGGCCTAACGTTTCGAGTCTATGATCTGTTTCCCAGAACAGGGGCACACTACATTTCAGAATTTCATGTGGGCTCCTAACGAGGAAAGCAGCTCTGTTACATTTGGGCAATGCTGGGAAATGATCCCTCTTTTGTCTAAGAAAATATTTATCGTGTTTATTGAGAAATTCCTATTTCAATCAATATTCCTTTCACTGATGAGAAGGTTTGTGAGATCTAATTAACCCAAACTTACCCATGTACCTTTCTTTTAAATTCATTCATGGAATGCAGGCATTGCTGGCTAGGCCAGCATTTATTGCCCATGCCTAATTGTCCAGAGGGCAGTTATGAGTCAACCATATTGCTGTAGATTCATGGTCATAATTAGACTCTTAATTCTAGATATTTCTGAATTCAAATTCCACCAGCTGCCATGGCAGGATTTGAACCCAAGTCCTCAGAACATTACCTGGGTCTCTGGATTAATAGTCTAGCGTTAACACCACTAGGCCATTACCTCCCTGAGTTCCATTACTCTATGAGCAAGAATTGCCATAGAATGTTTCTGGAAGTCTAATTTTGCCTTTTCAGTTAACTTTTCCAGTATTTCTACTAATTTCCTCCCTTTTTTCTTCAAAATATGCAACCTTGGCTGCTGAATATTGTTCAACTCATGGCTATATTTTTCCTAGAGTTATGCTCTAATGTTCAGACCATGAGAGTTCTACCAGATTCACTATTAATGATATGAAGTATTAATCATCTTGTGCGGTCACATTTCAATGGTACTCACGCACAAGATAGAGTTTGATGGTATAATAATTGTGCTGTTCAAACAGTAGTTCATCGACCTGTACAAATAATCTAAGCAAGAGCAGTTTGAGAATTAGGATTCAAAGCTTTATAAAACCTTAAATAAAAAGAATGTGTTAGCAGATGATGCCACAAGACTGTCAAGTTGTTACAAAAACCCAAATGGTTCATTGATATTCTTCACGGAAGGAAACAGCTCTTTTTTTTTGGGCTTATTTATAACTCCAGTCCTGCACCTTTCTGGTTGACTGTTAGCTTACTCGCCCTTTTCAGGAGATAGTTAATTTTGTAGAGGACAGCATAGTGATTTGTTACTGGATTAGTTATCCAGAGGCCTGGAGATATTAGGTCAAATCTCTCCATGGCAGTTGGATGAATTTAAATTATATTATAATCTGGAATAATATACTCCTACTAATGATGACCACAAAACCTCTTTGATGACCATCATCTCTGTGCCTGAACCCAAGACATTGAAAATAATTGAATTGTGATTAAAAACTTAGCAGATCACTAGTGTGCTTTAGGGAAAGGGATCCGTCATCCTCACCCATCTGTTACTCCAGTCCCACAATAATATGACTGGTTCTTAACTGACTGCTGAAATGGCCACTCATTTGTATGAAATTGCTGTGGAAATGTGGCATGGTGAAACCACCTACAGTCCTGGACTGAAACCATGCAAGAAAGCAGCTCAGCCTATCTTCTGAAGAATAATTAGTGATGGGCAACAAATGCTGGACTTGCTAATAATGCTCACGTCAAACAAACAAACAACTTAAAAAAAGCATCATTATCTTTCAAAGGATTGCAAGTTAGTTGTGAAGAATGACACTGAGCACCACCCTGTCAGAGAAACTAGTGGTAGGTAATAAATGCCAGCCTTGACTTATGTGCCCATATTTCTCAATAATGAAAGTCCAAATACTTGCTATATGCCAGAATCACTGCCAATTCACTGAGTATCGTCCTACCTATGTTATGTTTCCGAATTCAAGTCTAAATTCACTTCAGTTATAGATCAGTGAAGTTGACTTCTCAGTGCAAATTATTCCTCACAGTTTGCATTCAGCTGCAGTTTTGGATTTGCCACTCTCTGGCACTAGATTACTGCACTTTCTTTATGTGAAATCTATTTTGTCCCAGTTTCCTTCCACTTTCTATCATCCAAATGACAAAAAGTCTCTTGCATGCACTTAATCTTCAATATTTCCTTCCATTAAGGGTTACACATCAGCTTGACAATAATTGGCTCAGAGCAGAAAAAGACTCAAATGTCTGATTAATTTACATGTCACAATGAATACAATATTCCAATAAAATGTAACCACTTTGTGTCAGTTTACATCATTGGTCCAACATGAACATATCAAGTGCTCTAACTTCATGGAATGAACATTTCTAAATGACCCATGTAATATCTGTTTGTTTATCTTCAATACTCCTTTGAACTGAAAGGATGTGCAAATCTACATTTTGCAGTTGTAAGACATCTCCTACTCATGACATGGTTATACACATCTATTCATACTTGATCTCCCCACTCTCACGTAGGAATTGTCCTATCACCCACATCATTCAGTTAAATCTTTTCTCTTGCTGAGGATAAGTTCATCATTCTACTGATTTGGTTGAAATTTATGATGGCCAGCATTCTCATGCTCCCTACTGTACCCTACAAAAAGAGGAAGATACAGTAGATACATAACGAACACACATGGGATTTGATATATCCCAAATGTAGGCAGTCATGACTGAATTATGCCCAGTGCTGTCAGTAGCATATGAATCAACTCCTACAGTCAATGTGATGCATTCCATGT
The DNA here is from genome assembly GCF_021869965.1 of Rhincodon typus. NCBI lineage: Eukaryota > Metazoa > Chordata > Chondrichthyes > Orectolobiformes > Rhincodontidae > Rhincodon > Rhincodon typus. The sequence goes on along the minus strand of NC_063351.1, from coordinate 21,932,512 downwards.
TTACCATACGTAAGAATTTAATCTGATGAAGAACTAGGTGAAATAAATTAATAGACTAAGCAAGATGAGTTTAGGAATACATTTTTCTGGTTGGTACCAAGAAACGTGGAGGCAGTTTGTGTGTTAATTAGCCTGCTGCTGTGTAATATAGATTTGGAACAGTTAAATACTTCCTGAATTAATGTAAAAGAATGTTACAAAGAAAATTCAAAGAAATTATCATTCTAATAATTAGACTGTTGTAAGAAGGGCTTTCAGTATGCAGTTTGGAGAATTGAAAATCTTTTAAAACATGTTGCTTAAGGTACAATTGATGCATGGTTCTTTTCCAGCTTCTTTTTGACTATTGGGAGACAGCATGGAAACAGATGATAGTTTTATCATACTAAGCATCTGTTACTCTAGGTTAAAAATGTTGTCTTCTCGAATGATTTTGAAAATCTTTGCAATCCTGTTCTCTAGGCAGAAGTTCTCTCCCATGCTTCTGCCTCTGGACAAACTCCATCAAACTGTTAGACACTAGAATCAATTTCTTCACCACCATTTTCAGGCCAATGGAGTTCATCAAAATCATTAATAAACAGTACTTGCATTTATATACTACTTTTCATGTTAAATGTTTCAAAAGGGCTTTGCATAATTAATTATTTTTGAATTATGTAAGTAAGTACAGCAGCCATGACCAACAAACAGCCATGAGGTGAATGATCAATCAATCATTACTGTCATGGTCCATGCATTTGATTTCCCTTTGGGTGTTGGTGGTGTTGTAGCTTTGTAAAAAATGTACTTTTTAATTTACAAGGATTTACTGGAGTAATGAATTCAATCTCCAAGAGCATGGATACCACCTCTTTCTGGACATCATTCTGCACTCTTCAGTATATGATATAACATTTGCCCGCATTGTTAACATATATCAGCATGCATAAAGTGCTTTGCATTAAATAACCTAACATTTTATTGAGTGACTTATTTATCAGTAATAAAAAAGTACTGAAAAGGTGCAGCTTCTCTAATGATGGTTAACTACTTCAAAATGCCCAACCAGTTTGTACAAAGCAATACCCAAAAATCAGAGTTGTCGTAAGAGAACCCACTTCCAGGTTCAACAGGATATTTTCGAATGCAAACCAAAGTGAAGTAGAGTTTCTCATTTTATCGTAAAGGTAATAAATAGTTATGTGAAAAGGTGATTATTAAAGAGTATCAGTACTTAGCAGAATGTTGGATTAATTATTTTCTGTAGAGTAAAACATGAACACATACTTGATGAGTAACTCGGCTTTTTTCAGTGCTGCAACATTCTATGATTAGGTTTGGATGCAAAATGACCTCATCAAATTGCCATATGTGCACTTGTGAAAACAAAATAAATGAATCCCTTTTACATAGATAAATAACTCCAAGAAAAAAATTGTTTGCTCTAAATCTCATTTGGGCACTTTCGAATTCCTTAATAAGTTGCATGACGTACCACTGCGGTGCTAGCACAGGCTCAGAAGCTCCCAACCAAAGGCCAGTGGATTCTAGAAGGGATCAAATACTCACAAAGCAATTTCCTCAGATTATACAGTAAACTCATCTGCTGATTTTCTTTGACTTAGGGTCATCTTGTTGAATTACATGTGTGTTAGTTTTCCATTGTTTGACACATGGGGGCAAGCAGCTTTGATGTGCCATTATAGTCACAATAGGCGCATCCTAATCTCTTAAATGATGGTTTCAACAACTTAGAATGGGGTCCATGTCTTCAAGTGCCAGCCTTCAAGGGTTTGTCTTGACTACACATGCACAAGCAGAATGGCACCCCATGACATTCATGGATACCATCACTTATATGTCCTCAGCATTGATTTCCATCCTGAGATACTTGAAATGAACCATCTTATTTACTTTGGCCTTGGTTTACAATTTGCACTTTTGCAAAACTGCAATTAGTTGCACCTTAAAATAAGTGGACAGAAGAAAACAGACAACAAAGTGAGAGAGGGGAAAACCCAAGCCTTTACCTGATGATTGTGCTTGCTCTCATCTGAAATGTATAGTGGAAGTTGTTGAATACAACATTTTGTTTTGACATTTTGATAAGAATCAACTACCATTATCAGCCATTTTTCCTTTGCAATCCTTTAGAATGCATTGCATTTATATGCTTACTATTATGTTTTTACTAAAAACAATCTCAATCTTCTGAAGTTTCCGTATCTAATATGGCATGCCGTTCTTTGCAACCAGTATTCAATTGGTTTACAACCCAAAGGTACCTTCCTATAAGTTGCAGCAAGTGCTTAGCTGGTTTTCCCAATGTTGAGTCCTCATTCTCTTTCTTTCAAATAATTTCTCTATTAGTTAAATAACTTGGCATTTCCTTTATTCTTTCTCTCTCCTAGCTACATAAACTTCTCACAATATAGATAACTTCTGCTATGTAAGTGGCTAGAGTGCCTTAGTAACATTATGTATAGTCTTCCAATACTTGCACGAATGATATTTATCCAGCTTAATTCTATTCTGTCCAGGAATATGTGGTTCACTCTCCTAAGCAACCTTGCTTTCATTTAAACAAAAAGAACAAATTGTATTTAGTTTAACCAAGCTTTCCACAATCCAAATCCCATCAATATTTGTATGTTCATTTAGAATTTATTAGCTACTTCCCAGTTGGCCACCAGATAGAATAATTATTCTTGCAGTGTACAATTATTTGATTTGTAAAGCGCACATTTTTAATAAGTATATAACTTTAATTATAATCAAGTTATGTTGTTTGATTCTATTGTAAATAATTATGATCATATTAGACATTTATTAACACAATATATTTTGTTTAGTACTGGATTCATTTAGGGACAGTTTTATCTGGTAGCTAAACTCTAACATGTCAAATTCTCTGACCCAGATCACAATCTTTTGGAATGTTTCTTGTTCAACCCTGCAAACCAAAAAGGATTTTCTTTGCCAATGCATCTACAGTCAAGAGCTCTTGTCCATTATTCAATGTACCTGAAGTCTCATGGGGGTAATTTTACATGGAATGCTGACAAGGATGAATATTCCAGTCACAAAAGTTCTTCAAAGGTTCCCTTGAGTCTGTCCAAGGAGAAATGGGCAAAAAGGACAAGAATGATTCAAACTCTCAAATAAACATAAGGAGGTTAACAAAAGAAGACAAAGGTCATTCCAACTGCCATGGCTTAGAACAATCATTGGGAAAAGAGATCAACGATGACCTCAGTTCTGATGAGCAAAAATAATTCAAGAATGTTTTCTGTTTATTCTTGCACTTTTCCTTCATTGATGAGTTTAATGCAGTGAAGCATTTCTTTACCATTACCATTGTTCAAATTTTCTGCCAACTTTGTAGGCCGCAGGTAAATCACGGACTTTCAATTAGCTTTAGAACAACTGAGAAATTTTTAAAATGGCTTGTCTTACTGAACTGCCTGTTCCTATTATCTTCAAGGGGTTCAGATCATGGTGAAATATTCGGTACTGAAGCAATCAAATATTTCCGGTGGAATTTTATTTCTTTTGTTCTGAATTATGTTGATATTTACTTCTACAGAATACCACTCAGAAAAATGCAAGAGTGAAAATGTATTCCTTGCTTTACATTAGGAATTAGAAATTGAATGTGACCTTGTTCTTTCCAAATATCAGGCACAGTTTTGCTTCACTAAAAGTAAGCTTTTAGATTTGATACCTATGCCAAATATGGCTCCCGAGAGAGAAAGGCTACAGATGAATTTTGCTTCAGACTTTGATGAGATTGCATATGGAAAAGGCTGCTGGATTTGGAAAAGGCTGCTGGATTTGTAAAAGAGAATGAAGAAATTGAGCTGCAATTGACACAAGACATCAGATAGAGTGTGGAGACCATCCTTTCCAGCGTGATAGTAATGATCCTCAGCAGCGCTGCCAACACCGTTGTGATGGGGTGTCTGGTGGCAAATATCTCTATTTACATTGCAGCACAGACAGAATCCATCCAATGTCTGTGTTGCAGTGAAAGTTGAGATTGTGGTCATGAGATTGATGCTTGTCTCCATGCAAGGGGCATGCAGACTCTCACGACAATCCAAAAATCTGCACTTTAGCTGATTACTAGGATTGTTAAGGTGCTGCCTAAGTTGAATTACCATGGCTCCATTGTACATAAATCTGGATGACATCATTCATACTCCCAGCAATACCACTTCACCACTGCCCCTCCTGTTGCCTGTCAATGAGTCATCCCAAACAGCTGCCAAAAAGTGCCGACATGATGTAGTCCAAAGATGGACCTTTAAAGGTCATGGGAATTCTATAAAGCCATCTGCAATCTATCCCACCTCGCCTATGAATATTAACAATCTCCCACCAGTCATTCTGCAGCCACTGGGGTAGCACTACGTAGTAGCACTAGGCTAGGCCAAGGTACAGTCAAGTTGGAACTAAATTGCTGGATATGGACTGTAGATTACCAACTGGTGGAAAAAATGCAGAGGAACAAATTTTCAAGGAAATCACAGAGAGTTGATTAGTAGCTCAGAACTTGAGTATTGCTGAAGAAAATGACATACTTCACTGAAGTTTTTTGCCTTGAACTCATCAAGACAATTCACAAAGAAGCCAATTCAAGGCAAAAACAACATTGATATTGCCTGAGAGGAGAGTACTGGTTGGTTGGCAAGTGGACCCTGATTCATAGAGATGTTGCCATGGAGAATACATCCATTTACATTGATTGACAGTTAATGGCCACACTTTTTTAAATTGTCAACCAGGTATGTTGACTCTGAGAAATGAACCAGTTGGGTAAGCCTCAGCTGAAGTGCTACATCGCGTTCCAGGCACCTATTTTAGGAAGAACATCAAGGCACGAAGGAAAGTGCAGAAAATGCTCGCGTGAATGGTTCCAGGGAGCTCTCAGAGCTTAGCAATATTTTTCTCTTCAGGTTCTTGCACAATTCCCTTTTGAAACCCACAATTGAGTTTAGCTCCACCACAATCTCAGGCAGTGCATTCTAGATCCTAAACACTCAATACATGAAACAAGTTTTTCCTGTTATTGCTATTGCTTCTTTTGTTAATTACTTCAACTCTGTGCCCTCTGGTTATCAATCCTTTCACCAGTTGGAACAGTTTTCCCTCTCTAATCTGTCCAGACTTCTCATAATTTTGAATATATTTCTTATATCTCTTCTCAACCTTCCCTTAGGAGAGCGATCCTAGCTTCTCCAATCTATATAACAGAAGTCCCTCGCTCTGGAATCGTTCTTTAAAAAACATATTATGCACCATCTCAAAAGCTCCTACCAGCTTTTTAAACTGCACTTCCAAGAATTGAATACAAGACTCTATTAGGGACTGGACCACTGGTTTATAAAGTTTCATCAAAATTTCCTTACTTTTGTAACCTCTATTTGTAATGTTCAGGAGTCCATGTGTCTTGTTAACCTTCTCTGCCATCTTTAATGGTTTGTGGACACATACCACCCAGATCCTTCAGTTCCTGGGTACCCTTCAGAATTGTACTCTGTAGGTTATATTTCTTGTCCTCATTCTTCTAACAAAATGTGTCACTATATTTTTCTTCATGAAATTTCATCTGTCACCAGCGGTGTTACTTCCAGACGGCTCTGGTGTGAGGATGTTGAACTTTTCCACCCAGACTACATGCTATAGTCCTTGCTATCCTCAGAGTGGCCCCCAGGTAATGTTCACCACAAATGAATGCTGATTCATCAGCTGAGGGAGGTGGCTGACAATAATGACCAGGTTTCCTTGGACTGGCTTGGCTTGAGTCATGAGATCAGAGTCAATGGTAAGAACTCTCAGCATAATTCCTGCCTCTGATTTTGATTGACTAATTATGACAGAAGCATGATGAGATACGCAGGAAGTACACTGTAAATGTATTCCTATTAATATTGTCAGCAGAACTCCCATGGCATTGCCCATGATAAGGTGAGTGACATGCTGTATCATAATGACAGGAGGATGACAGCATGCTGTTCATAATTTTATACAGCTCATAAAGTTGGAGCTGTATCTATATAAGACCACAAAGACTGTTGTTACCTAAGTAGAGCCTCAGCTTGGACTGATCGGGAAAGAAACATAAATAGAGAAAGAGGCAAGACAGAAAGAACTGCAAAACAATTATATAGAGGATGATACACAAGGTGATTAAACATAATAAGAATGATAAACAGAGAAAAATTGGAAGACAGAGAAAGGAAAAAAAAGAGAAGCAACAATGAAAGAAAATAGAGATGACAGAGATAGCAAGTTAAAGAAATAAACCACATGGAACTGATAGATAGACATGTAGAAGCAGAAAGTAAAAGATGTGGATAGTGAAACAACAAGAGATAACAAAATAGAGAAAGGAGTCAACTGAAAGGGGAAGATAGAAAAAGAAAAGCAGAAGCAGAAAGAAGCCACAAAGAGAGACTTGTAAAAGAAGGTACATGGAAAAAAAAAAGAGAGAAATACAATTTTAAAATGTCAGAATAGCATGAGCAGAAAAGGAGTCACCTTCTTCAAAGTTACTGAGTGCCAGGCTACGTTGACATTTTGGCCTTAAATACTCTCATTTAAATATAGTTATATATTTTCTTGAGAGCCCTATATGTATATGCTCTCAAATTCTATTTGTGTCACTTTTCATCCTGAAGGAATGATTGCAGCCACACTAGGATGCAAAAACCATGTTGCTGCCCTATTGCTCTGTTTGGTGAAGCATTCTTCCCATTAGTGCCATCCCTGAGCTAGACTTAGAGGCGACATGTGTTCAGGCTGTTAAGTGATTGGAAACTGCAATGTGCCAGCTTTAATTGCATCCGCCATCCTGCTCCAACTTAATGAGCTTAATTGTTATTTTCACTGCAGGTTTGCAAACTCATTTCTAACATCACACAGCAGACACCTTATTCAATGCTTGGAGAATTGCTGTCTCTGGGCGTTGTCAGAACATCAGAAAATTTCCAACACTGTAAAATTGCCCACTATTTTCTCTATTCTCAATCCTTCTTCCAGTTGAACAGATGTTCTGCTGCTGAGGGTGAAAGGGAAAAGATCAGGAAAATGTGCAAGGCTTGCATTTATTATTAATTTTTCTTAAATGTTATCATTCATATAAATCCCAATCAAATGTTAGTAAAAAATTGTTGCTAGGATTTTGGGCTCCAGATCTTTGATGCGGCCAATTGTTCTTTTGTAAACCAGGAATGATTTGGATTCAGTTTCAATTGAGATCTAATTCTGAATGTTACCTGTTGTCCCCTTTTTCATTTTTTTCAAATCGTTTCGTCTGAGGAATTAATCTTTAAATTATCTGCAGATTCTGTGACCAATTCTGCTGAATACTTTAGGAATACAGTGCAATTTTTTTCCATTCATTCATGGGACGTGGCATTGCTGGTTGGACCAGCATTGATTGCCGACCCTTAAATGGCCTTGAGAAGGTGGCGATGGTGAGCCGTCTCCTTGAATCATTGTAGTCCTTGAGGTGTAGGTACATCTACAATGTTTTGAGGGAGTGGGTTTCACAAATGTGGCAAAAAAGATCAAATTATGCATTAAATGTAAGTATATTTACATCAGGAAACAAAATCACTATCCAATATTGCTATAGTATTTACAGCATTATTGCTGTACTATTATTGTGCATTTGCATTATCCATACACTTTTTATAAAAAAACAGTAAAATCACCTTCATGTGACTATCTAATCCTGGACTATTTAAATGGTTACAAGCTGATTACACAAATTAAATTCATGAGGGAGTCAATTATACAATCTACAGATTTTGTACAAGATCACTAACTACAGATGAAGTAGGCTATTCAACTCATCTCAGTTCATCCATCTATAAAGACCCTAGAGTCCCCATCACAGTATCTAATTGTTTCTTAAATAATTCCAAAGCTTTTGCTCCACTACCTCACTCGGAAGTTCATCCCATGTGTTGATCATTCCGTGTGAAGAAGAACTTCCTGACTTCAATCATTCATTATCTTGCACGTATACTCCTTGGTCTTTTATCAGAGTTTAATTTAAAATTGTTTTCTGAGTTTACCTTTTCTGCAGTTTAACATTTAATATAGGGTCACTGGTCCATCACCTGTTCTCAAAACAAAACAATCCAAGTTTCTTTCCAAGATAAAAAAAACTTACCTCGTGCAGCAAGCAGCCCTCTTGTTTTCAGTGGCGAGTGTGTGGAGGGAACGCGAGCCAGGAAGAAACAGATAAATTCGGGCATTAGCTAAACCCGAAACACTACACGTGTAGTGTCTCCCACCCGTCCTCCTCCTCTAACCAAAAAAGACTGTGTAGAGGTTTGGTAAGGTAAGGCTCTTTTTTCTATTCTTCTTCTGGAAATCTTGAGTAGAGGGAATGGAAGCTAGGGCAGTTGCATGCTCCCCTAGCAGGATGGGGGGGTCACTGCTGGTGTCCCCTCTGTCTTCACCTGCCAGAAGTGCACCCAACACCAGCTCCTCAAAAACCGCCTTAGGGAGGTTGAGGGGCTGATAGAGAGGAGTTACAGGGAGGTGGTCACACCCAAGGTACAGGAAAATGGTAGCTGAGTGACTGTCAGGAAGGGGAAAGGGAATAGGCAGACAGTGCAGGGATCCCTTGTGGCCATTCCCCTCAATAATAAGTATACCATTTTGGATACTGTTTGGGTGTGTGTGGGGGTGTGACCTACCAGGGGAAGGCCATAGCGGACAGGTCTCTGGCACTGAGCCTGACCCTGTAGTAAAGAAGGGAAGGGGGGAGAATAGGACAGCAATTGTAGTGGGGGATTCAATAGTAAGAGGTACAGACAGGCGGTTCTGTGGATGCGAACGAGACAAACGGATGGTATGTTGCCTCCCGGGTGCCAGGGTCCATGATGTCTCAGATCATGTCTTCAAGATCCTTAAGGGGGAGGGTGAGCAACCAGCAGTCATGGTACACATCGGTACCAATGACATGGGTAGAAAAAGGACTGAGAATGTGAAAAATGAGTGCAGGGAGTTAGGTTGGAAGCTGAAGTCCAGGACAAACAGGGTAGTTATCTCTGGATTACTACCAGTGCCACATGATAATGAGGTAAGAAATAGGGAGATAGTGCAGCTAAACACGTGGCTACAGGGCTGGTGTAGGAGGGAGGGCTTCCATTATGTAGATAATTGGAGCACATTCTGGGGAAGGTGGGACCTGTACAATAAGGATGGGTTGCACCTGAACTGGAAGGGCACAAATATCCTGGGAGGGAGGTTTGCTCGTGCCACACGGGATGGTTTAAACTAGTTTGGCAGGGGCTGAGGAACCGGATTTATAATTCATAAGATGAGGTATTTGGCCTTCCAACAGACACAACAGGGAGTGAGGTGGTTTATAAAGAAATGCGGTCGATGGAGCATAATCGCGGACACCGAGATGGTTTGAGGTGTGTATACTTCAATGCAAGAAGTATCAGAAATAAAGCGGATGAACTTAGAGCATGGGTCGGTACTTGGAACTACGATATCGTGGCCATAACAGAAACTTGGGTAACTCAGGGAGAGGAATGGTTGTTGGAAGTTCCGGGATTTAGATGCTTTACAAGAAATAGGGAGGGTGGAAAAAGAGGTGGGGAGTGGCATTGCCAGTCAGGGCGAGTATAGCAGCTACTGAAAGGCAGTTCGAGAATGATATGTCTACAGAGTCAGCTTAGGTTGAGGCCAGGAACAAGAAAGGAGCAGTCACTTTGTTGGGGGTTTTTTACAGACCCCCTAATAGTTGCAGAGAAGTAGAGGAGCGGATTGGGAGGCAGATACTGGAAAGGTGCAGAAGTCACAGGGTTGTAGTCATGGGTGACTTCAACTTTCCAAATATTGATTGGAAACATTTTAGTTGTAACAGTTTAGATGGAGCAGATTTTGCCCAGTGCGTTCAGAAAGGATTCCTGACACAGTATGTAGATAGACTACCACGAGGAGAGACCACTTTGGATTTGGTGCTTGGCAACGAACTGGGCCAAGTGTTAGACCTGTTGAGGAAGTTGAAGATAGATAAGTCCCCCGGGCCTGATGGGATTTATCCAAGGATTCTATGGGAAGCGAGGGACGAGATCACAGGGGCTTTGGTGATGATCTTTTCGTCCTCACTGTCCACGGGTATAGTGCCGGAAGATTGGAAAGAGACAAACGTCATTCCCTTGTTCAAAAAAAGGGAACAGGGATAACCCTGGAAATTACAGTTAGTCTTACGTCAGTGGTGGGCAAATTATTGGAAAGGGCTCTGAGAGACAGGATTTATGATCACTTGGAAAGGCACAGTTTGATTAGTGATAGTCAGCATGGATTTGTGGGGGGTAGATCATGCCTCACAAACCTTTATTGAATTCTTTGAAGAGGTGACCAAACACGTGGATGAAGGTGGAGCTGTGGATGTGGTATACATGGATTTAAGTAAGGCGTTTGATAAGGTTCCCCATGGTAGGCTCATGTAGAAGGTAAGGAGGCATGGGATAGGAGGAAAAGTGTCAGATTGGATTCAGAATTGGCTGACCCTTAGAAGACAAAGGGTGGTAGTGGACGGAAAATATTCAACATGGTGCTAAGTTATGAGTGGTGTACCACAAGGATCTGTTCTGGGTCCTCTTCTATTTGTGATTTTTGTAAATGATTTGGATGAAGGAGTGGAAGGGTGGATTAGCAAGTTCATGGACGATACGAAGGTGGGTCACGTTGTGGACAGTGTGGAGGGCTGTTCTAGGTTACAAAGGGACATTGATAGAATGAAGAGCTGGGCTGAGAAGTGGCAGATAGAGTTTAACCCTGATTCATTTTGGAAGGACAAACTTGAAAGCAGGATACAGGGTTAACAGAAAGATTTTTGGCAATGTGGAGGAGCAGAGGGATCTTGGGGTTCATGTTCACAGTTCCCTGAAAGCTGCCACCCAGGTTTATAGAATTGTTAAGAAGGCGTATGATGTGTTAGCTTTCATTAATAGAGGGATTGAGTTCAAGAGTTGTGAAGTTAAGCTCCAGCTATACAAAAGCCTGGTTCGGCCACGTCTGGAGTATTGTGTCCAGTTCTGGTCACCTCATTACAGGAAAGATGTGGAAGCGTTGGGAAAGGTGCAGAGGAGATTTACCATGATAATGCCAGGAACGGAGGGAAGGTCTTACGAGGAAAGGTTGAGAGAGCTAGGGCTTTTCTCTTTAGAACGACGAAGAATGAGAGGTGACTTGAAAGAGGTGTACAAAATGATCAGAGGTATAGATAGAGTAGACGGCCAGAGACTTTTTCCTAGGGTGGAGGTAGCTTTTACGAGGGGACATAGTTTTAAAGTGAAAGGAGGTAGATATCGGGGAGACATCAGAGGTAGGTTCTTTACTCAGAGAGTGGTAGGGGCATGGAATGCATTGCCAGAGAGGGTAGTGGAGTCGGCCTCATTAGGGGCATTTAAACGGCTATTAGATAGGCATATGGATGGTAGTATAAGGTAGGGGAGGAGATTAGATAGACCTTAGGTTTCGGGTAAAAATTCGGCACCACATCGTGGGCCAAAGGGCCTGTACTGTGCTGTACTGCTCTATGTTCTATGTTCTTATCGCTGCAAAGGAACAGTTTCATGGCAGTTGGCTATATCACTTTTGGAGTCTGGATGTTTCGTGGGGACCAGTGTTAATTATATAAAGTAAAGGTTATTTTTATGCTGGCGGGGTGGGCTTTTTGGAAATTACTTGTATACAAAAATTTGGGTCCAGACCTTCTAATGTCGCATATAAGGAAGAATTGTGCATCAGGACCATGTGGAAGTCCTGAGGCAGCTTAATGACTGAACATTTCCCTGGAAATAATAACTTCCAATAAGCAATTATCCGCCATCTGCAATCCTCTGAAAGAAGTCCCCAACTTTGAGAGAGAGTCGGAGATTTCAGAGAGTTCTGATTGACTTAGCTTAATAGTTACCAAGGAAAGGTTAGACAAATCAAAACCCGTTCTAATTCCTCGGTAACTATTAAACTGAACACCCATCCTCCACCAACTCAACAATGACACCAACCCCAAAGCCCCCACAGACAGCTGTTGCCAAAACTGCTCCTTGGCCTGTCCAAAGTGGTCATTAATGGGTTCAAATAAGGTTTTGATGGGATCTTCCAGCCTGAGTGCTTGTTTCTCTTTTGTGGTTATATCCCCATCTAGATGTCTACGGGGAGGGAGCATGCAGCATCCTCTAGTACCCTCAAGGACTTCTGTGAATGGTGGGTAAATGTCGGGGGGGAAATGGTGGCAAGGGTAGTTGGATGTTGGACTGCACTATCTACACCAGGAATGACATTTTCATTTACATCCCTTTGGCAGTTTGCAACACGTACCATACTGACCCAACTCCTCAAGCCCATGTTTTTAAAACTCAGAACATAGTATGCAACATTAGATGATTTCATAATTGTGATTCCAAGTGGACAGATCTAAGAATGCCAAAAATTACATTAACAGCCAGTTTAAAATCTTCAGACGAGTTTACAATGTAACTCACTACCTTTGCTAAAAGTTACATGTATTCTAGGAAGGGTCTGGTCCTCCGAAGGCAAACTAAATTCATCCAGGCATTGTGCCTTTTCAGTTAAACCTAACATTTGGGTGACACTGTTGTGTGGTGCATTCCTCATGGCAAATCTCACCCACAGTTGATTTTCCTTCTTTGAATTTAAGCAAAAGCTTTGGGGTAACTATTCCCCAGTAAATTCCTCATGGCAATTCCTTGACCAGAGTCCTCTTACTAACCTCAGAGATAGTAGGAACTGCAGATGCTGGAGAATCTGAGATAACAAGGTGTACAGCTGGATGAACACAGCAGGCCAAGCAGCATCAGAGAAGCAGGAAAGCTGACGTTTTGGGTCTAGACTCTTCTTCATTTTCTGAAGAAGGGTCTAGACCCGAATCTCAGCTTGCCTGCTCCTCTGATGCTGCTTAGCCTGCTGTGCTCATCCAGCTCTAC
>NC_063351.1:21861781-21919441 GCF_021869965.1 Rhincodon typus | reverse complement strand
GGAAAGTTGACATTTCGGGTCTCGACCCTTCTTCATTTTCTGAAGAAGGGTCTAGACCCGAAACGCCAGCTTTTCTGCTCCTCTGATGCTGCTTGGCCTGCTGTGTTCATCCAGCTCTACATCTTGTTATCTAAGATTTGGCAGCATATCTCTTCAGAAAAAGTTTTTAATTTGATAAGCTTACTTTACCTTTCCTTACAATAAGTTAATACTTCCCCTTTCATATAAGGCACTGGATTTGCTTATTTGCATTAAAAGAGGTATTAAGAGATATTTCTTCAACAACCGGTGGGTGCCCAGAGGCTGGAGTGCGCCAATAACACTGGAAATGACATTTCAATTTGAGATTTTTTAAAAAATGTTTCTATTGGGTTAACAATTGAACAGTTATTGTTTGTGGTGCCAATAGACATAAACAGCAACTATTAACATTGAAGTTAGGTGCTATACATTTTTAAGCTTCTGTCTTAAGATGAAAATCTTAGTTTTCAACCTTCACGTAACCATCCTTTGCTGCTATGTTACATTTCTGATGGCCAGTTGTTGAAGGAGACCAAAAGTTAATCTTAACTCAGTTTTAGATTTATTTACAAAGTGAAACACTACAAGTATGTACCTCCTAACCCTATAAACAGAGCTGGATGCAATTCTCTTACTGTTTCAACCTGAGCACAGTACATTTTAAAAATGTCTCTAATGAATTCTCCACATGCTTTAGTATTCTGTTTGTTTTTGTCCATCACTTTCTTAGATCAAATCTTGAAAATTCTAAATTCTCTCTGGCATGTCTTCCAGCTTCCATTTTGTATAAACGTCAACTATCCAAAACTATATTGTCTGTACTATAACTTGTACTAATTATGACACCCGAGTTCACTGACTGACGTTGATTTCTTGCTGTGCAATTCTTTGATATGAACATTTTCATTCTTGCTTTCAGTCTCTCAATGATCTTCTCATTTCCTTTCTCTATAACCTCCTCTAACCCTCTTTAATTGTTACACCCCTCTAATTCTGGCCTCTCATTTATCCACAGCTTTAATTGCTCCACCAATTGCAGCAGTGCTTTCAGCTGCCGAGACCATTCATTCAGAAATTCCATGTGTAAACCTCTCTAATCCTGTCTCCACCTTTATCTCAGCCTCCATGTAAAATCTCCAACCCATATTCACAGCTACTTGTTGGCCATGTCACATTGTCTTACTAGTCTCATGTAGGCCACCTCTGGTCACTTCTTGCCTCACTCTCTGCTCACATATCTCTTCAACTCCCTAACCCTGTCTCCTTCTGTTTCCTTATTCTCCTTCTGAGAAACTAACTCCAATTAACTTAAAATTGTATTCTAGAAGTCCCACTGTCCAGCTATTCATACACCACACATTTTTGCAACTAATAATTTGTTTAACCTCCACATACTGTTGATGCCTCAGTCTCCAACAAATCCATTATTCTCTCTCACTTGGACTGTTTTTCCAGTATAGCCCTTGATTCTGATTTCTTTCAGTCCAAGCAGTGCAGATATGATTGACAGCTGGTTAGCCATCCACCATCACATCTGCTGGGACCACAAAGTACTGAGAAGACCTGCTCTTGTCTGCTAAAATTGCTCACTGTTCGCCCTAGAATGGGAAACTAACTTTCCGTTCTGCCCTACAAACCTATGTCCCCTGTCTCCTCCATCCTCATCTCTAATTAGAAGTGTAAGGAGTTCATAGACTTCTTTGTCACTGAGACTGAGACCCCCTGATCAGCTTAGTCCCTCCCTTCCTTTAGCCTACCAACTCAACTTTCTGTAAATATTCCCCCATCTTAGTCCTGAACCTACATGTTTTCCTAGTTTCTCTCCTATCTCCCCTCACGCACTCTTTGAACTAAACTTGTCTGTCAGACTCATCCCCTGCTCCCTTGCCCCTAATCCCACTGAACCATTGATCAGATAACTTCCCATTCCTTAGTCCCTAATTTAGCAGATGTTGCTAATGATTCATGCTCTTCAGGTGTTGTTGCTTTCTCTTTAAGTCAGTGGTCATCAGAAAAACAATCCTTGACACCTTTAACCTTGCAAACCATAATCCCATCTCCATCCTCCCTTTCTTAAATCCCCGTCCCAATGATTATGAAAAGGAAAGCACCATTTAAAATGGGGAGGCTCCCTTTCAGCAGAGCTTGAAATTGACATCACCACTGTGTTTCCTCCCAAAGAGGTGGTCAATATTAGGAGAGAAGTTAGCTGAAGCATTCACCACCAAAATACCATGCAGCCTCCTCATGAGTACTAGCAGGCATTTCTTGTGGCAATCAATTGTTTAATAAGCCTCAAAGTCGCTACTCTTGGTGCTCAGTTCAATTTCTTTAACAACATGAAGACATCTGCAAAACACAAGCTAAATCAATATTTCTACTTACGAGAAAAGCAAAATGCTAGAAATTGAAATAAAAACTATTACCAGGAGCACTCAGCAGATCTGGCAGAATCTGTAAAGAGAGAAGGTGAGTTAATGTTCCAAGTCGAGTCCTCGGAACCGAAAGGAAATAGAAATGTGATGGGTTTTATGCCATTGCAAGTAGGGAGGATGATGAAGACTAAAGGGAATAGGGTGACAGTTAAGATAGGATAGAGGGCTGCTGCTTGTATCTATATGGAAGATGCCACTTTGTTTCTAATTTTTCTACAGCGTGATTTAAACCCTATCATTCCAGTGGAAATCAGCTAGGTAGGCAGTTAGAATTGCTAGCAGACAAGGTCTGAACATTGTTCACCATACATGTAATCTTAAACTATTTGATAGACTGACTCTTCAAAGCCATTAACTTGTCAACTAAGAAATCATTCTTAATGTATAATTTCACGAATTTATAATCTTAGACTTTGGTCACTGCAATAGCTAATGCACAGCATTTGCTGTGCTGGTTCACTGTTATTCACCATATATGTATATGTATATCATATATCTATGAGGGTCAGTTGACTGATCTATAGTGATACCAACAGCATGGGCTCAATTCACGTACCAGCTGAGGAGACTATGAAGGTTCCACCTTCTCAACCTCTCCCTTTGCCTGAGGCATGGTGACCCTCTGATTAAACCATCACCAGCTGTCTCTCTGCTGAGACAGCAGCCCTGATGTCCTCTGACAACTTTACCCTTTATATACTTTATTACCAGAGTAACCTTTGCTACTTGTTCTGTTAAGTTATCATTGTCCATTATCAATTTGTCATTCAACTAGTAGATAATTCTGATCAGACACCATCAAGTGCTCGGAGGACCCAACTTTATATTCTGTTTTATAACCAACAAATTGTCTTCAGTGTATACTTGTTGTCTGGCTTCTTCCTTGGTGATTTAGCAACAATATGTTAATACACTCATTTAGCAGCATCACAGTCCCTTAACTAAAGGTTAGTAAATTCAATTCATTGTGTGGAGCTGGAGGAACACAGCCAGGCAGCATCAGAGGAGCAGGAAAGTTGATGTTTCAGATCAGGACCCTTCTTCAGAAGATGCTGTCTGACCTGCTGTGTTCCTCCAGCTCCACGCTGTGTTGTCTCTGACTGCAGCATCTGCAGTTCTTGCTATCTCCTAAATTCAATTCATGTTGATCCAAATGGAGGAATTAATGATTTGTCTGGTTCCATTGCATACATTTAATAGGATATTGAAGCTGGCTTTCTTACAGGAATCATTAATGTTGTATAATGAGACTCACGTAAATCATGATGATGTAACTGGTTACAGGACTCTGACATCAGAAAGAGAGAAGACACCACTCTGGAAAGAGGGATCTTAGACACTATACGAGCTGTATCTGATAACCCACATTAAACAAATCAAGGAAGGTTACAGTGCGCAAGGATTTGAAGAGCCTCACTTAGAGAAAAGGACCAAGCAATATATTAACACCTACAGCTCAGAGATACTCCAGGCTGGTATCTCAGTGTGCAGGTACCAGTATTGGCTTACAACATAAGATCAAGCATGGAACACAATTAAACCAGGCTTGGTTGGGTAACTTTGTCACAATTGTGTCAAAAAACAGAAAGTAGGTCAGGCAAACATGAGCTTTGACATTCTGGAGGCAACCTTTGGAGGAAAGTTGCATTTGTTCAGTCGTTATCTACCACAAAGTTTTAAGTGCTGCATGTCAGGCCCTAAAAGAAATGGCTGTGACATCTTACAATGCAACAGGATAGGTACCAGGAATTACAGTTGAAGCCTTAATTTCCTACTTCCAAATGTTTGCGTGCTTGCACTACACACGCGCAGCATTTTGTGACTCAGTTTGCTGGTTAGAAAATAGGAAAATGAGGGAAGAAGGTGGAAACCTGAAGCACTTCCATAGACCCACCTTGGAATCACCAAAATGTAGAAACTGAAGGCTATAGATTTTATCTTGTAAATGTTGCTATTAATGTTACATCTGTTAAAAGTGAAACACAACTTGAAAGTATCCCAAAAGGTATAAACTGAAAAATCATCTGATTACAAAAGGCCACCTAGAAAGCCACTGACAAGCCATTCATTGTGCAGACATTCCAACTGAAGTGTCAACAAGATAACATCCTCCACTGAGACCACCTTGGAAACTGGGATGCAATAAAGGAAAAATTGCATGCACTTATTATGAAGTCTATAAAATTGAAAACTGTATGCATGCAAGTAAAACCAATGTGGTATTTCAAGTGTCCAGTTAATAACATAATTTTTCCTCCGCATTTTGTTACACTTCAAGGACTGTACATGTTTTCAACAGCAGGCCATGTTCGAATTTGATCTGGAGTTCAAAGATTACTGTTGTAAATTGCATCTACTGCTTACACAAAGAAATCAATTGCAACCACTACTGAGACAATTTTGGTCTAATGTTTTCACAGAATGAAGGATGAGTTCAAAAGCACAAGATCTTGTATTCAGACAGGTGACTATATTGCCAACTAGTATGAGAACTGCCACAATGTCTTCATCCTATGGTGTTTTGCAGGAGGACAAAGTACATAAACCAACAAAAAATGTACATTTCACTATGAGAGATCTCAGAACATGCAGACAGAAAAACATACCAGTATACCAAGTAAAATTTTCTAATAATTAAAGCAATAGTACCTAGTAATTTCACTTTCATCAGCTTCCATATCTAAAACATCAACATGAATCTGCATGAAAAAGAAGAAATATATCAGTTTTAGTTACTTGCAGTAAAGGATTTATGAAAGTAGTACAGATGTTGAGAATTCCTCTTCAAGATTAAATTTATCAGCCCTTGATCTTCCTAAAGTAGCCAGCTTGAAATAAATCCATGGATCTGGTTGTATTGAGACAGCTTTAACAGAACTGTAGCAGATTTACTGAGATTGATTGAGTGGTGCACATACTCAACTGAACTGATTTTTTGATGAAAAATTCCCTGCTCTCATTCCTAGACAACTGTAATACTTAGATATTACTTAGGAGTGTTAGCAATAAATGTATATGCCTGAAGAAGAACGCATTTGTTAATGGCTGGAGAAATGAAGGAGAATGTAGGAGACAGATCTAAGACTAATATGCTTCTAACATTCTCTGTAAGTTATTTTCATGTAATCTGTAAATAGTTGCAATATTGCAATAAACTTCATATTGTTTACTTAACAAGACTTTTCTAGTTAGACCAAACATATGTCTAACCTCATCCATTCTAGACCACTTTGGTTTGGTAAATCCCACTACATAGTGAGCAGCAACATGATGACAACTGTGTGCCCTGCCCTGTGAGCAAAAATGACCAGCACCACTTCTAAGTGGCGCTAAGAGAAATTAGACTTCAAGTCTTTAAGAAAATAAACAAAACAGATGCATGCTATTGAACCAGAGAACCTCAAGACAAACAGATACCATTGATTCCTGACAACAGCAAAACTAACAGCGCCTGTGGCAACACTTAACATAAAAGAATATTTCACAGAACAACACAGAAAAAAATTCAGAGCTGGCAGAAGATGTGCAGGAACAGAAGAAAACTGCAACTCCAAGTTGAAGGTACAGGACGAATCGTGAGGCAGTCTGTGGGAGCAGTCCACAGCCCAATTCAGCTAGTGAGACAACTAAGAAATCGCATGGGTCAAAAACAGAAGTCCCTTGTACGAAACGGAAAACTGAAATGGTGCAGGAATTCAGGCTGAAAGGGCAGTGATTTAAAGTAAGTTCAACTTCGATAAGGTGTCATGACCAAAGCGCTTGTATACCATGAGGCGGAGCTCAAGAAATTAATCTAAGGGGGCCACAAGGGAAACCATGTACATTCTAGAAGTGGACAGTCAGGGAAATCACTAACCTGGCCTTTAAAACAGAATTATGTTAGGCGACTTGAAGAAGGATGCGATTCTAGTGTATCCTCTCCCTGGAAATTATGAGAAAGATGGCAAACGCAAGTAATTGCATGACTGGGCCATAAAGTGATAGCTGCCCTCTTCTTGCTACCTCAGCAATTAAGTTTTGAGTCAGAAGATTCCTGGTCAATCTGCCACCAATTAAGGCTTGAATAATCAATTTATGATCACTTAAGGGCCTCAACTCATCACCAAGCTAATCATCTACCTTCCCAGCAGGCAACAAAATTGATTGTTTCTCAATAGAAAAATCAGAGTGACCTGCCCACTGAGTATTGGGGTGGCATCCATTTGCCTCAGAGACAGAGAAAGGCAAAGGGTGCTTACTGAAAGCCACTTCTAGCCTGTCTCCCTGCCGTAAATGCTCCTCTCCCTGTGAGTCCCACCAGGCCGAAAAAAAAATAATGACCTGTTTGGCATTTCAGCCTCTCATGCCTTCACAATATGGGCCCAACAATTATTTCCATGCCCCAAATGCTGCCAACCTCCAATTAGATGGTAGACTTAAGCAGACCAGGACTTCAGTAGTGCGGTTGCTGATGGCATAAGAAGCTTAGTCAGTACTTTAAAGTACCTAATTGATGCTTGATCAAGTGAGCTTTCTCACTGGTGGGGATTGGGAGTTAATCAGCCTTGAAGCTACCTGCCCCCAAAGCACCAAATTCTGGCCAAAATTCTTTCCAGGAGACAAAGAAAATGGATTGGGTGTCATAGCAATGCTCCACAGCATGAAAAAGCCTCCAATATAGCTGCAAAACATGGCAAAACTTCCATAGCAGCAGCAAAGTTGGGAGAAACAGCCATTACTACAGAATAACAAGCTTTAAAGAAGAATAAAATGTGTAATCACATTAGGAAGTTATAGCACCAGACATAATTTGCCAGGAAGATTCGATCTCAGAGGTAGAACAAATACAACACACAATCAGACACCTTGGAGAAAACAATTCTTGAGTTATAGAATATAGAGTAAGTTTGCAGATGACGCCAAAATTGGAGGTGTTGTGGACTGCGAAGAAGGTTACCTCAGAGTACAGTGGGATCTTGATCAGGTGGGCCAATGGGCCGAGGAGTGGCAGATGGAGTTTAATTTAGATAGTTGTGAGGAGCTACATTTTGGAAAGGCAAATCAAAGCAGGACTTATACACTTACTGGTAAGGTCCAGGGAAGTGTTGCTGAACAAACAGACCTTGGAGTACAGGTTCATAGTTCCTCGAAAGTGGAGTTGTAGGTAGATAGGATAGTGTGGAAGGCATTTGGTATGCTTGCCTGTATTGGTCAGAACATTGAGTTTCGGCGTTAGGAGGTCATATTGAGGCTGTACAGGACATTGGTTAGGCCACTTTTGGAATACTGTGTACAATTCTGGTCTCCCTGCTATAGGAAGGGTGTTGTGAAACTTGAAAGGGTTCAGGAAAGATTTACAAGGGTGTTGGTAAGCTTGGAGTGTTTGAGCTATAGGGAAAGGCTGAATAGGTTGGGGCTATATTCCCTGGAGTGTTGGAGACTGAGGGGTGACCTTATAGAGGTTTATAAAATCATGAGGATCATGGATAGGGTAAAGAGACAAGGTCTTTTCCCCAGAGTGGGAGAGTCCAAAACTAGAGGGCATAGGTTTAAGGTGAGAGGGGAAATATTTAAAAGGGACTAAGGGGCAACTTTTTCAAGCAGAGGGTGGTGCATGTATGGAATGAGCTGCCAAAGGAAGTGGTGGAGACTAGTACAATTACAACATTTAAAAGGCATCTAGATGGGTATATGGATAGGAAGGGTTTAGAGGGATATGGGTCATAGGCTGGCAAAAGGGACTAGATTTATCTAGGATATCTGGTCAACATGGACAAGTTGGACCAAGGGGACTGTTTCCATGCTGTAGATCTCTATGACTCTATGACTCTAATAGTATCCAAACTGGACCGTAAGACAGAAGCTGAACAAGTAAGTGTACTACTGCTCACAATTGGGAGGATAGCAGTAATGTTATTTCTTGCCAAGTGCTAAATAAAGCCTCAGACAAGCTTAAAGAGTTATTGAGAGCCTTGGATATTTATTTGAACCTCAGAATTAACACATTATTTGACCAGTAGGATTCAACAAAAGAGCATCTAGGCGATATTTATCAGTGATCTCGACAGGCTAGTGGAGTGATGCGTCTATGGTGACTATTATCAGTTACAGGCTTTGGTTGACAAAACACTGCTGAAGTTGACAGAAGTTTCAAAACAATGTCTGAGGGCATTACGCTTAACCTTAAAGCTATGCTGCATGCATCCTCACAACATAGGGGACTCCAAATATGACATAACCTACATGTACTTCACCAGCAGGAATTCTCTCTCTAGACTAGAAGGGCATATATTGACCCTCAATATCCTCTAAAATGGTGAAGAGGTTAAACATCAAAAGGTCAGGGAAAACACCGTAGAAAATATCACTGTGTTCTATAAGCACAAGATAGAACAAGAAGCTGAATCTCCTATGGTCAGTCATGGAGAAAAAAAAACAGTTTCATGCCTTAAATAGTATGGAAATTTTTGGCTTGGTTGGTTGAAATGTTTTTCACTGCTAATAAAACTGAAGACAGTTCAGGTCACAAGTGGTAACAATGTTCAAAAAGAGGTGCAAACAAAGAGATAAGAACTTAACCATCGACACCACATAACGGAATGAACAGTGACCCCAAACAATAAAAGCATCTGCAACTGGATTGAGACAAATTAGTACATAGCACAGTAAATAGTATTGACTCCAACTTCACGTCTTTCATTAAAGGCCAAACTGACAGGGAAGAAACAAGTTCAGGCTAAATGTCTGATCTCCCCACTTTTCAAAGAATCCCCAAAAACAATAAAGGAGATCATAGCAAGCAAGAATAAATCTATTGGCTACACAAGTGAATATGTGGGTTTCATCCATAATCAATTGCTGAGGAAGAAAGAGAAATCCCAAAATATTCAAGAAGTTGATGTAATGCCACCCACTTCAGCGCAGATGTACAAGCTAAAAAAAGACCCAAGTTAAAGATGTGGTGCATACAATGAAACAATTAAGAGTTAAACATGCAAAGATCTGAGAATCTAAAAAGAAAGAACATTGCCTGCTATAGCAGGGACCAATAAAGAATAAACGTACATCATTTAAGTCCTCGGTGATGGATGAACAAAAGGTTAAATATCTCTCTGTTTAAGAGGGACCTCAGATCTCAGACCACAAAGAAGACAGTCCAATCATTTTGGTCAACACACCTCCATTATTCCATGTCCAAAGAGAATACACTTGGGTAAGCAATGAAATTTCCAAATCATCTGAATTTGTAATGTCAATATCAAATAGGGTGTGGAAAGTGGAGGAGATGGGGTACTGGTTATTGTATAAATAAAATATACAGAATAATAACATGGGAGCAATGTTTCTTCTGGGATCTGAAAGGGTTATTACTTGATTGAGTACAATAAACACCCTCTCCCGTGATCATTGCACATGACTTGGCCAGAATAAAAAACACTTGTAAGAGACAGCACTGAAGCCAGGTGGCTCCTAACAGTCTCTGTGTTAATCTAGGATATGTTCAAGTAATCTGTAAGTCATTACAGCAATGCAATTAACCTCCTACCCCCTGTTTATTCAGGAAGACTCTTCCAGTTAGACCAGAAAGGTGGCTATCCTCATCCATGATAGATCACGTCAGGCTTGAAGAACTCCCTACACAACACTGTCTGAGCATGCATTATGATTGGTGCCAACCATGGTGGGTGCCATTCTGGGTAAGTCAGTAGCACGGTCACAGAGAACATGCACCATAAACTTTCAGAATAGGTTGTGGGAACCAGTAAATGTTTAATACTGACTCCACCAGTATTCAGCTCATGTCTCTTAACCTCGCACCTATGGATGTGCACTCAGCAGCAGAACAGTTCGTTATGTAATAGGTAAGAGGGTCTTCTGCTCGTGCTGCAATCTGCAACGGAAGCTGACACATCAGCCATTAAACACTGCCATGGTTGAATCTACAAATGCAATGATAGAGTTGATCATCATTTGCACACTGGAAACAATGGTCTACAAGATCTGCACAAAGCTCCAAACAAGCTTGGTGCTAGATTCCTCCATGCTACTTGACATTAACATTGGGCAGGGGTGGTATTGTGGTAATCTCCCTTGACTAGTAATCCAAAGGCACAATCCAGTATTCTGAGGACATGGATTCAAATTCCATCATTACAAATAATGAAAGCTGAATTCAATAAAATGTGGAATTAAAAATTAGTCTAATGGTAACCACATAACCATTATCAATTGCCAAAAATTCATCCTGTTCAGTGATGTCCTTTAGAGAAGGAAACCTACTATCTTGACCTTATCTAGCCTACATGTGACTCCACATGCACTGCAATGTGATTGCCTCTTAAATGCCCCCTGAAATAGCCAAGCAAGCCATTCAGTTCTAGGGCAATTAAGGATGGGTAACAAATCTTGGCCTTGCCAGTGATGCCTATAATCGCATTTAAGATTAAAATATCTGGAATGTCTGCCAAAATACTGAGCCTTTCCATGTGCATATGCAGCAGCCCTTTTCTATATGTTACCTCAAAGCTTTCATCTGAGCTGTCTGCAGCAGAACCTGTATATACTTCTCCTCTGCGAATCTGGCACCAGCACTACCTTACCACTCTGCCCTTATGACTGCTGGTTCATCATGTACAAATCCTATCTCCATGTTATCTTCCAAAACCATGCTCTATGGTTTATTGTGATCGACTGGCTGATCACAGAGTCTCCGACAGTCAATCTTAGTGCCTGCTCATGTTCCCTCGCCATGCGCATCTTTGACAGTTGATATGACCACCTCTTCTCCGTATTCCCTTGTCACATTGAACAGCTTGCTGCTACATGGCGTCTGCTACCAAAAGCCGCATAATTATAGAAAAGTGCATGCCCTCAACAGGTTTTTACCAGCTTGTTGCTTCGTGTTTAAGTTTAGTCCAGATGGACCACCATTGCAGGGTAAAGTAAGTTTTGTGGTGGCAATGCAAACAAATGAAAAATAAATATACCAGGAACTGATGCGTGAAGCCAGTCTATTACAGTACCAGACACATTGAAGGCCATTCAGCCTATCCTGTTCATACATACTCTCTGCAATAGAGTTCTTAGCTATTCCTGCTTTTGTACCCATTCTCTGTGTTTTTCTTCAGCTGCTTTCTCATAGGTCCATGTAGGATGAAGAAAAATTATGGGAAATGATGCCGCACTCAACATCCAATAACTGAGCAATTCCAACTGACCAGGGACCCTAGAAACAAATTGCAACATAGAAGTAGCACCATATTTAAAAGCTTGAAAATTATGGAGACAATTACTGTGCAAAATGATATTGAGCTGAAAATGAGATCAAGGGACAGTGATATTTTTGGGGACTCATAAACAGAGAATAAAAACCTGTTTCTATCATCCTATGCTATTAAAGTGAAATATTACCTTGACTCCATATGCCTTTACGAGCCAGCTCTCTCCCAAATGAAGATGATCAGGGCCAATTATCACACCCACCTCAGAGATACCCATTTGATGAACTGTATATGACCAGTACACAACTAGCAGTCTCAAAGTACAATCCCACTTCAAGGGCCTGGCAGAGAATGTGCAACAACATCTGTTCTACTGTGACTTGGTGAGTAGTGGACAAAATGAATAATTATATATACTTGGTTTTAGATTTATATAGCATTAAACATAAGCTATTTATTCCATATTTTCTTTGGGGTAGATCTTGGGTTACATTTAAATTTAAAAAAGCAATCTTAAGTAAAAACGGAGGTTGGAGACTACTAATCTAAGATATGCTCAGTGTCATTATCTGAGCTGTTACGTGTAACGTTGAGATCGTGGAAAAATGTTCCTTAATCATCCAACTCTTCTTCCTCTTCTGCTTCTTCTACACCATTGCTGGGCCAAATTGCAGTTCTTATCATTTGTAAGCAGAAAAGCACAACGGCAGGATTGTATTGAAGTGAGGAACAGAGCTGGAAGCAAAATCTGAGTGCTTACGTTACATCCAGCTCAATTAGAGGAGAATGTGGAATGACAGGGAAGTAGAAACTGAGAAGGAGGTGCGGGAATTAGCATTATGCAAATTTTGATCAGCAAGGATCTATATGCTTATGGATTGCTAATTGATATTTTTATGTAGTGGTTAAGAGCTAAATCTTGGTTAGCACACAATAGTGTGTGGAGCTGGAGGAACACAGCAGGCCAGGCAGCATCAGCGGAGCAGGAAAGCTAATGTTTCGGGTCAGGACCCTTCCTCTGAGAAAGGATCCCGACCCGAAATGTCAGCTTTCCTGCTCCTCTGATGCTGCCTGGCCTGCTGTGTTCCTCTAGCTCTACACTGTGTTTACTCTGACTCTAGTGTCAGCAGTTCTTACTATCTCTGAGTGAGTTAGCACACAATAATTTCATGATGTCTTTTAAATCCACCTGAATTGGTAAGGCCTAGGTTCCATAAAATATCTCACTTGCAAGGCAACACCTCCAACAAAACAGCACTCCCTCTGCATTGCACTGAACAGCCAACCCGGATTATTTGCTCAAATCCTGCAGTGAACTTGAACCTGTGGCTGTCTGAGTCAGAAGTGAGAGTACCACCCAAGATAATCTGACAATATTTAAGTGTACTACTTAAGACACTACAACATAGCTGCTGCTGGAGCTAAGCTGAAAAGGTTTAAAGGATTTAGATACACACAAGATGAAATACTTACCAATTGTTATTTACTTCAGATAGGCTTCCAGGCAGCAAAGAACATGAATTGATTAGTTTTCCTCATTCAGTTGTAGATTATAGATCTTCAGTGCTCTGTCTTGGCCTTGATATAACCCATTCAAGTCTTCCGATAGCCTGCAAGTATTTACAATCCATGGCTGATCAGCCAAACAATAAGGTGTTATGAATCTTTAAAATATATAGCCAAAAACCTGGAAATGAGAATGTCAATAACTAGCAATACTTTACAGCATAAAAAAAATTTGTTCCATTTCATTAGTAAACTGATCATAGTTTCTAGAAAATTGAATTGCATATTGGGTCTACACAGTATATATCTTTGTTCAAGGATATGGCGATTGGAAAGTAATCAGAGCGTAATATCTCAACTTAAGGGTGTTAAAGCAATTTAGAAAGTAAATGCCTTTGGTAACTCCAGACACAAAGCCTGTTTATTCTGGTACATGGCAGCAGTAAATTAATACACATAATCAGAAATAAATACACAGCTGAAGGAGTGTAAAACAGATATATTGCCTAAGTTACGCACAATAATGACTCTCAAAATATGTGATAGCAGAGGTAAAGAATGCTAAATGAAACCTGAAAAGCAAACACCATTTACCAAATGAGAACCCTTCATTTGACAAAAGTAATTCAGTAAATTTGAATGTACTTTTTGGCAAGAAAAGGTAACAGTAAAGCACAAGACAGAATTTAAAGTATTCTACAAGTGCAAATGAATTTGGAAACAGATTTATAATTTCAAACAATAAATAGTGCAGAAAAGAAAAGTCTGCAGGATGCCATGAAAGCCATGAAAGTCCATAGATCCTTCTGGATGCCAATTGGCCTCACTAAATAATGCCCAACTGAGATTGACAAATATTTGTAGTAAATCAGGGCAGCCAAAAAGTCTTCTAAAAAAATCTCTAAATAATAAAAAAAAGAGTAGTTATGAACACGGCTACAGCATGCCATCCTTTAATCTCTCTATCCTCTAATTGGAAGAGAGTTGGGCACAAGGTTTCCTTTCTCATACCCTATGCATACAAGCAGTCAACACCTCCCTGTCAAAAGAACAGAAGGAGAATTGTATTGATTATCAGGGTGTTTCACCCCCACTGAGCAGACACAGAATCACTTTACACATGCACCAACCATGGAAAATTGTCTCCAAAAAATAATAGCTCTCTTACTTTTAAAACCATGCTTTATAAGATGGAGTACCGGGCTTATTCAGTACATTCAGCTATTGCAGGTTAGTATCAAATATTAATAGTGGACAAATTAGACATTGTGACACTTACGGGTGTCAAATGAGAACAAATGAAATTGATGTGTAGGAAAAGAATAGGTGCCTTGATCAATCCTGTCCTAAAAACCATGCGGATTAGAGTATCGCTACTAAATACTTAGTTATTTCAATCAATCTGTTTGACATGCTTTGACACATATCCAGGACAGATGGGGCTTGAATCCAGACTTCTGGCACACAGGTAGAAGTCTAATGCTGCATCATAAGAGCACCCCCTCCCCGTACTGAATACTTATCACCTTCCATCGGTTCTGCCCCAGCACCCTGAGCCATGCGATCTCCTGAGTGTGTACCAAATTGGCATCTGGCACAAGTCACTTGGAATAAACAGAATATAATCCCCAATATAATCTTAGTCGTTTACATTTAACTTTCAACCATGTTTGCAAAAGTGATATTGGATTTACTGCAGGAAGACAGGGATTTAGACTTCTTTTCAATTCTAATGTGTAAACTTCAAATGCTTGCCAACTCATATTTTAATAGAATCCTGCTCAGAGAATCATGGTCTTTATCATATAAAGTCTCTGCTAATAGTCCATGTCATCTAAGGTCTTCCTTTTTGTTCACATTATGAACTATGACCCGAGACCTGGTTAGCCCTCGCCCCAACATTTTCTTTTGGGTACTTCCTGAGCATACTCTGCCCTTCAGTCCTTTCCTCCTCCCTGCTTCTTGGAGTTCATGGAAGGAGTTGCACGTCTCTCCAAAAAAATTGTTCGCTGATGTATTATTTTCTATGTTTGGTAAATCCATTTGCTCGTTCCAACAGTAGATGGAACTGAAAGTTATTTTCCAGTTGTGTTTTTTCTAAATCATGCCAAAATGCTGATACACTATTTTTTTTTCAATTAAACCAGTCAAATTTAGATGCGCCTGTTACTTCTATAACAAAACATGTTGAAATAGTTTACTGCTATGTTTCAATTTTTCACATATGCAATATCTTCAGGTAAACAAGTGACAATATTTGCTTTCGTAGTTAATTAGTGTTTTTGTTGGGGAGAACTACAAACACCAGTAGCTATTAGTATTGCTTGTTCACTTTATTGTTCCTTCTATCCATGTCACTGCTGCTCCTAGGTGGGTGGACATATTTATGTCAGTACCCTAGTACAGGGATATCTATTGGGTACTATGCAGTCCAGGCAGCTAGAAATCTAGGATTCCATAATGAACTAGCACCCAAGATGGTTTAATGAATACAGGGCTTCCGGGAAAGCTAGTGCCACTTTATGGGGAGGCGATAGCTTGGTAGCATTTTTGCTGGACTGTTAACTGAGAGACCCAGGTAATGTTCTGGGGACCTAGATTCAAATCCTGCCATGGCAGATGGTGGAATTTGAACTCAGTAAAATTCTGGAATTAAGCTTCTAATGATGACTATGAAACCATTGCTGATTATCAGAAAACCTATCAGGTTCATTAATGTCTTTAGAGAAGGAAATTGCCATCCTTACCTGATCTGGACTATATGTGATTCCAGGCCCACAGCAATGTGGTTGACTTTTAACTGCCCTCTGGGATGTGCAATTAATGCTGGCCAGTGCTGCCTAGCCAGTGATGTCCTCATCCCATGAATGAAATTTTCCTTTTAGAGGAGAGTTCCAAAATTGCAAAGTTGCGAGCATTGGAGTGGTACCTACCTGTAACTCATGTACATCCATTCCAGCAGTACATACGGTTGGCCCTTATCACATACAGAAACTAATCCCTCCTCCAAATAATTGTAATACTCCAGCAGTTCCTGAAAATGCTAATTGAAAACTAAATGGCCTGAAGATCAAGATATTTAACACTCACTTGGTTAGAAGAATTAAAAATTGAAAGTTCAATGAGGTACCATATGAAGTATTGAATCAAACTTTTCCACAATTGTCTGGGAAAAAGGTTTAAGCTCCAAATTACAATTTTGAGTGGCGTTCAAATAGCTTGAATCATGACAACTAAAATGTTGACAGGTCTGTTTTAAGCATACATCATCTCCAGAACTGACATATATTCTGCAGTGGATTGCATTTACACAGGATAGATATGAAACTGGTCACAGACTGACTGTAATGGCCTGCTAAGATCTGAGTAGCTTGTACGCACATCAAGGAAATAGTTATTCAAACCTACTATGCAACCATGACAATGTAAGCAACTGAGCTAATGTGAGGAGACAATTAGTGCCCCTGAGACTGAAAATAGTAGTAGAAGTGGAGCATGCTTTTATTTCCCCTCATTGCTACCCTTGCTCACTCCTGCACAGAGGCGCATGTTCCACAAATGTAGCACGGGTATATAATATATATTGGTCTCGACAATCCTTACCAACAGGCAGAATGTACAAAGCCCTACCTAGAATATGGATTATTTAGTCATAGTAATAGGGCAAATGTGACTAGGAGAATTATATTCTATTGAGTCATAGAGAGACATAGTGGAAAGGAACAATGTTGTTTAATGATCACTCAATAATACTGCAGGGCTTTATTTTTCTTGTGACTTTTTCTGTAGGATTAAAGTTGTAACCAATTGGATGATATAAAATGACAGTATGTATTATATGTGATATAAAAGGACAGTGTAAAAATTCTATATGCTGTTTTTGCACACTGTACTTCATTTATCTGAAAAACATTTTACAGATTCCAGTCAAGAAATTATTAGAAACATGTCTCTGTGAAGGTCTGCCATAATTTCTCTTATTTCTGGAGTGTTGACTACTTTCTTGCCTAATGATTTTATTGCTGTTGTGTTAAATATAAGTATTGAAGTATTAAATTCTGAAAGTCTGCCATTTGAGTCAAACATTTTCCTTTGACCAGAGCAGTACAGGTTGGCTGAAGCATAACTTGTTGCTTGTCATCATCACTTGAGTGATTTGCACCAAAACAACCACTGGATGAGTTGAGCAAACCTAACCCAACACACCACTCAATCAACCTGCTAGAATGCAAAGCCGACTCATGGATATCATTTACATATGCTGCCTATGTAGCCAGAGCCTTGAGGAGGAAATATAATAAATTGGGTTCTATAGAACTGTGCACATTAAAGGGAAGTATCTCCATCTCCAAACAGTGAGAATCAGTTTTTCAGACTTTTTCAAACATTTTGCACGTGGTCATGAAGAACTAGTGGGCAAAGACGGAAAGAGATCATGGACTCATGGTGGATTATTGTTACATCTGACTGCTCATCCACCAGAGATGACTGGACTGTTCTATTTGTGGAAGGAGGTGGTGACCAGCTTGAATGCTGTCTGTAGCAGCTAAAGGACTTGGGATAGCACACAATGAAGATTAAACAGGAATGTCAAGAGCTAACTAGATATACATCCCAACAGTATGATCTCACCTTGTTTCATATTTACTAGTCACCTACATACAAAATATAAAAGGTATATACAACCTTGCAGCATTTTCATTGTATATATATAGTCAGCAAAACACAACACCAAGAATCAAAGAATAATTAAGAGGCTTGTCACATCAAAGAGTTTGATTTTGGCAGATGACAGCTATAAGCAATTAGTTTGAAAAATGCAAAGTGAAAGCAAACAGTACTGTTGTGCTAGGCAGTGGGAAAAAGACTTACAGAATGGCTGCTACATGGAAGGAGGCCAATCAGTCCATCTTCGCTGCAACTCAACTGTCCCAATCCAAGATGGTTCCATTGACAATGGAGCAGCCACTAAGTACTGTGCTGGAGTGAAACTTTGCACTTAAATCCTTGAACAGGATTTGATTCACAAGCTTGTCAACTGATGGGAGTGCCCAACTGCACCGTGGTTGACACTTATTCAAAAAAAGTGAAGTTCTGCCTAGGCTGTCCTATATGCATCAAGCAACTTTTTGAATCATACATGAGCCTTATGGGCATAATTGTTCCTCCCTAGGACAAAGTGTGGGGATAAACATGTTATATACCAAGACCCTCACCCCACCCTCCACCTCAAGAAAACATTTCTCACATCAATCAGTTTACCACTGCTCTCAATATTGGCATCCCAAGTTGCCAGATGCTGTCAGTCAGCCAATCATAGACAAGCAACTTGTACGTGCCATAAACTGTTGCTTGAGGCTTATTTCTCAGAGGACCCAACAGTCAGAAGGAAAGTTGTTTATATCCTCATGTTGCATGGTTAGGGTAGCAGGGGAAATGGTGGAGCGGGGGGAGAAGGTCAGCATGTTGGAGGCAAGTGCAGATGGTGGCTTTCAAAAGCAAAAAACAGAAGTTGCTGGAAAAGCTCAGTAGGTCTGGCAGCATCTGTGAAGAAAAAATCAGAGTTGACTTTTCAGGTCTGGTAACTCTTCCTCATGGTGACCCTTTGTCAGAACAGTTCTGAGGAAGGGCCACCAGACCCGAAACGTTAACTCTGATTTTTTTCTTCATTGATATTAATGAAATTTGTATTCACTTGGTTAACTGGTGTAACACAAACTTTTTTTTGTTTCAGAAGCAGTTTTGCCAAGGATTACCTGTCTATGTGGCTATCAAAAGCTGTCCTCATGTTGCCAAACCCCACACCCCACTATATCCATGCCTGTCATTGGCCTCCAGATTCGGGCAATTAGAGGCCTCAGCAACTTATCATGCAGGTCATGCTAGTTAACAAGGCAGGAAACCAGCCAGCTGTCCTGCCCATCAGGAAGGCAAGTACAGTCGGTTCTGCTATAACGCGTGTTCCGGCAACGTGAATTGGCTATAACGCAACTGATAATTAGGGGAACGTTATTTCTAAAACATGAACTTGTGTTGGCTATAACGCAATTCCACCGGTGCATGGAGGAGTGCACATTGAGGTCACATAATCGTTTCGCGGGCTTTGCCCTGAGCATGTGCAATGTTAGCACAGAAAGACTCTCTGCACTGGCATCACATGATCGTTTCGCAGGCTTTGTCCTGAGTCCCACGATGAAGACCTCTCTACAGCTGATCAACAACAACTTGTTGCTCAGGGGAAAGTGGAAGCTGGAGATGAAGAAGATGAAGTCCAGGATGCAGTACCACGAGAGCTTTCCACTTCTGTTTAGTCTTCTGTCCTGAGGGAAATTGAGAAGCAATTGCAGCTGTTAAAGGACAATGATTTCAATGCAGAACGCAGCAGGGTAGCAGTTCAGGGAATAAGATCTTATTTGGCGCCCTATGAACAGCTTCTTCATGATAAAGGAAAAGGGCAAAGCAGCAAAAATTGGATGTCTTGTTTAAGCCAACACCCAAGAAACAGTCAGAAGACAATGAACCACAGCCATCTGCTTCTGGATTAACTATTTTTTGCCCTAACCCTGCAATCACAACTGCACCTGAAGGTGATGGTAATGATGATGATGATGACCCTCAGCCCCTGCATTAACAACAGAACAACCTCAAAACTGCCTCCCCATCAAGTCATCTTGACATTTTATCAAGGCAAGGTGTTAAATTTACTTTTATTTCATTATTAGATATGAATTAAACATTTATTCAAAATGTGCTATCCTTTGTGTTAGGCTTTTGAGTGATTTTTGAGCGATATTTTTTGGTTGTCTGCCCCTAACCCCACTTTTCCCATAAGCCTCCATAGGTGCAGTAACGCAACTATCACGTTATAGTAGAACTGACTGTAATCAGCGAGGTAGAGAGCTTAGGTCCTTTGATGCCCAATAACTGACTATTTAGCAGCCTTAACTGATTGTGAGTTGAGAAAGTCTCCAGTGGACTTTCTCACCCAGGATTTAATTGGTGAGAAGATGAGAAGGCGCAAGTATCTGTCTAAGGCCAACTTATCCAATTATTTGCCCTTCTCACCACCTCTAGGGTTTCGGGGGTGCAGGAAATTCCACCCTATTGCACAATGTAATTTGCGAATAACATTGTCAACTAGGGGTTGTGCCATTCCTATATTGCAAGTAATTTTCAGATGTTGCTTTGAAAGATAACAAATTCCAGTCCTGTTAATTCAATGAAAGCTGAACAGACTGTCTTAACTCATTAGGTCAATATTCCAAGGTTTGCAGAATATTATAGTGCCTGCTGATCTCCCTGGTGAGCTTTATTTCAAGTTTTATTTATTACCATCTAAACCATGAAATATTCTATTTGAGTCACATTTAATAAGCTTACCTTACAGAGTATAAAAAAGTAAAAGTTTTTTACTGAAAAAGTAATATAATATTCAGATATGTCAAAGAAAATTAACAAAAATAAACAGACCTAAAGGATTTTGCAATCATTAAAACACACACACACACAGAGCTTATTTTGGATGTAAAGGAATCTCGCTAAATTGACAAAACATGATTACAATAAATTAACATAATTAAAACCAAGTGAGAAGTGGTAAATTACTTAAAGAAGAAGTTGAATAATTTAGAGACATGACTTTGGAAAAGACAGTCGAGAACTGGGAACCATAGCAGGCAGTTCTCTGTTGAAACTTGAAGGACAGGATTTTGAGGCCAAAGTGATGGGACTGGAAGTGAGTGAGCCAGGAATTTCATGCCATTGGATGATATGCCGACAACATCCTACCTGTAAGCCATGTAACATAATTAAACAGCATACTAGGACCCATTTCTGTACCAAGACCATGTCCAATACTGAAACTGAAGCACAGCCAGTGAGATGTGGTGGCGCCCAGATGGTGATTGTTTTCATGTTAATGATAATGATCTAATAACTAATCGCTCAATGGGGATTGATTAACTCCATGGGTTAGTTTATTAGAAACATTACAAAATGCAATTTATGAAGCAGTTATGAGCCTGATACATATACTTGTGCTTTAATCCAGATCTTTCCGTAACCTGGAAATCTTTTCATTTGACTGATGATGAAGAACTTGTAGTTCACCTGCTACCTTTCTTTCTCTTTGAGCTCTTCATTCATCTTTTTGAATGGAGCAGCAGTACACCCTAAAGACTTTATCATTTGTCAAAGCTCATAGCCTTACGTTTGGATTTATCCTGAGCAAGTTGTTCAGCCTTTTCCTCCTGATCTTTTATTTTGCTTTCCACAGCAGAGAGCAGAGGATTTTAGTTCCACTAATTCAGAAGAAAGTGAAATGTTCCATTCCTCTTTCGTAATCTGCGGCAGTTTCTGTTTTATCACTGATGTCTGACTCCATGGATTGTGACTAGCGAAAGGTCACAGAATGATGTATATCTCAAATTGCTGGTCCAGCAATGTCTAAGATGTAAAACATCTGCAACATCCAGGCAAATTGATTGTACTTGCTCTCCATCAGTGTTAATCCTTCACATGGAACTGGGGAAACATTGTGCGCTCTCTGTTTTACATTCATAAGTTTATCATGGCCACCCATGTCTGTGGGCACTTTTTTTTAAAATATATTATACAGGGATAGCACTTAACTTTGTGTCAATCTTAGCCAATAACGAACAGTGTGAATTTTACGTCCACTCCTATTAGTCTTTTTGTGTATACTATCAGATTCTATCTGCTGTTCACTTCCTGTATACTCCTCTGGCAGGATTCCAGATGATCTTTATTGTAGCTTGAAGCAAGGCCCTTTCGTTCAGAACATTGTATCTGTCACTAGCTTTTGCTATCACATGCCTTGCAAAATTGACTGAAAGTTGGGCATTTCCATGGTGCATGCAGAAGGCCATACCTTCCATATGTACTATGGTTGGTTGTTCTGTTGATTGACTCAATCATCATGTTTGTATTTAACATCTGTAAATTTCTTCTACATGCAAGGATTGCTTTGTACTTTGGTCCATCATTCAGTAACTCTTCATTCGTATAAATCTTTGGTTAGTCTAATGTTCTGGGAAAGGAATCCATGTGATCATCAAATTGACAATTCTGTTCGCTAGCTGCCATCTGAAAAAAATCAGGTAATTAGCTTTTTTCTCTGCATCTGCTCAAAAGTGATGTGTGAATTCTGTACGCTTATGTCTATTTGGCATGAATTTTAGTTGATGACTACAGAATTTTAATCTGACTCAACTTGTGCTCCATAACTTTTGGGAATCTTTTAGCTCTTCGGCCTTCGGTCCCTATGTTAAGTCTGGGTAGACCTCAGTTTCCAATTGATAAACACATCTCAATGGCTTGCTTTTCTGCAACAGATGTACACAAATCTGGAAACTAAAACTCTGAACGCTGTTTAGACACTTTAAATTCTGTTAGGAGATCTGCTGCATCCCAATTTAAAGTCAGGAATTTTGTAGACATTCTGACAGTACATCATTGGTAGAATGTCTTGCTTGCTTTTTATATGACAGATACTAATCATTTGCCTTTCTCAAGTAAGTTAAATGCTGTAATGAATAAATATATTGATGGTTGTCTGATGCACTTTAGCATATTTAAATATCATCAGCTATGTGTTTTGGTTGTAGAATAACATGCTTACAGACTATTCAAACATGCTAGGCCCATAAAGGTGACAATTTTCACCACTAGCCACCATGTTATGTTAATGATAATGATTTGAATGATAAAATCATTCATTAGGGATTGATTAACTTGGTGTGTTAATTTATTTAAAACACATAGGTTATGAAGCAGATATTACAGCGAACCAATTGATATCACCATGTGCAGCTTGCAGACTGAAAGCAGACTAATTACCAGACCTTGTTGCATCATTGAAATACATGGAATCCCTAAAGGAAAACTCTCTTAAAGGCAAGGTACACATACAACAATTGCTGGCCATCCAATGGAGGGGTTTCTCCTGCACAAACACCATCTGGCAATTGTGGTCATTTTAAATCAATACTTTTTTCAGATAATGCCTCTATTAAGAGATTCTCTCTCTCTCTGTCTCTCTGTGTGCAGGAATTGACAGCTCTCACCTCTGCCAATAAATCATATTTGTCCCTCTGGTCTAGGGAAACTATCCACCATCCTTTGTTGGATGGTAAGCATAGTGTCTGGCCAGCTCGCCTAAAATAGTATTGCATAATTGTTCCTGCCATGGTGCAGTGTTGAGATCAGTATTTGATTATAACCCCAAAAGGAAAGTACAGCCTATGGAATCTATGAAATCAGGGTGATTCAATGCCATTAAATATAAAGAAATTACAAAATAGGTCTGTTTCAAGAATTGTGTACATATGTAGATTACCCTTACTTTAGGAGAATTCAGCATCCAGAATAACAACAATTGGTGATGTTTCAATCCTCTGGTGTACTTTCTCAAACTTATAGGGTCTTGTATCCAAGTAAGATTTGTACAAGTGCATGGTCCTAAAATGAAAGTTCACTTATCAAGAGGCACAGGTGCAAACATCTTCTCAATACACACTTCTAGAAGCCCAGACCAAGAATGTCAATTTTGAACCTTTAGCTCACAGGATCATTTTTTTCTTTTAGCTCGCTCAATATTGTATTTCATCCTTTAGCAGCTTTAAGATCTTGATTTAAGCTGTCAATGTTAGTTTTGTTTCTGTTAAACTTCTCTTCCTAGCACCACTTTTCACAGTAACTGCACTGCCTCTTTGCAGGTTTTTCTCAGAAGTTGTGTATGATTATTATGTCCATGGTCTGAGTTGTTGAAAATGTAACTTTCATTAGTCTCTCCATCATAGAATTGGTGAAAACAACATCATTGTCAGGTTTACCTTTCTCTGATAACAAACTAAAGATCAGCTAGTACTTTTAGGGCCTTCCTGCCAATACTGATAACTCAAGTAGCAGCTTTGACAGCTTTTCACTGCTTAATGGGACACAATGCAATCTTATAGTCCTCCATATTCTCCAAACCTTGAACATATTCTCCTAATGATTTTGCAAT
Source organism: Rhincodon typus (assembly GCF_021869965.1). Lineage (NCBI taxonomy): Eukaryota > Metazoa > Chordata > Chondrichthyes > Orectolobiformes > Rhincodontidae > Rhincodon > Rhincodon typus. The sequence goes on along the minus strand of NC_063351.1, from coordinate 21,895,253 downwards.
TGCTATCCAGATTTTTTGCCAGTTATTGTTATGTCAAAAATCTTGGCATGAATTTCCACTCAGCTGCACTTTTTTTTAATGGGTGCAGTTTGAAAGGAACAAAATGGGACAAGCTAATTAGGCACCCTTTGAAAGCCAAGATGGGAGAAATTGGCTAACCCCTGATAACTGGTGTGAGGTTGTGGTACGTGATTAACGCATTTCTCTTTATGTCAGCAGCATTTTACGTTTGTGCTGCTTGCTCCATTAAATACCTGCTCTTCCATTGACTCCATACATCAATGGGGGACTAACATGTTGAGTGGCTAGCATACTTAAAGGCAACCTGGACCTCTTAAACAGGTGAAGCATTGTGGCTGGAGGAAACATTGTGAATTATTTTTCAAAAGTCAGTTTGGGCTGTGACACTTTGAGCAATAGCTATAACAGATTCAGTGCCAAGATATTCAGAGAATGCACTGGATGTCTTGGTAGGTGAGAAGAAAAGAAGGAGAGACATGTATTCGTAGGGAACAAGAGGCCCTCTAGGCATTTATATGCTCAGGAGACATTGGGAAAAAAACAATGATGGAGGAGGTTCCCGGAGGTGATACTGCAAGAAAGTAAATGCAATAAAAGAAGAAGTTTAAACACCTCAAATGAGTTGTCTAGGTGAGAGAGTTCATCTTCAAATGGCATATTTTACCAACTACCCAACCACTGATCAATTCTCTATATCTCTGTCACCCACCTATGACAATCTTTATCAATAAGTACTCCACAATAAAACTTGTATACTTGGCCTTATTCTGACGCACTTTTCACTGTTGGTATCATCACACCCAAATATCACAGCTATTTAACCATGACAACCACGTTATATATTGTTGGACACTCGCTAACTTCCCTAATAAAATTGAAATACTGTGGGTGCTGGAAATGTGAAACAAACACAGAGAATGCTGGAGGAGCTCAGCAAGTCTGGCAGCATCTATGGAGAGAGGCACAGAGTTAATGTTTTGAATCCTGTATGACTCTTCTTCAGAATTCTAACTTCTCTGTTTCCCAGAGGAGAAAGCAACAACAAAGAACTGGAAAACAAGTGTGTCTTCACCTTTTACTCCCATGGAGGAGTCGATGCTGGGTATTCGGCATCACTGAGGTCATGGCCATTGGTGAGGTTGAAGGGATTGATGATGAGGGTTTCTATACCTAATGATCCATTGTTTATCTCACTTCTCCTTCATTCCACAGTCTCTCCTGGTTCACAAGCTGAAGGTGGTATAAGCCTTCATATTTAAACACAGTCTTCATTTCTGCCCACTCCTCACCACAACCTATACCTCTTAAACATGCAGAACACGGTGCTTGGAAGAAACATTGGGAACTCCGTTTTCCTTTCAGTCATCCATGGACCTTTCCAGACAGGGAGAGAGAAAAGAAAACAGAGATGATGAGGAAACTCCATCTTGTTGTTGTTCCCATCAGCAATGCCTGACTCTGCATGTTATTTTAGAACCAGAATAATGAAGAACTCTGCATGTCTGGACAAGGCACAAATAGCACAGGAGACAGAGTGAAGTGAAATGATCATTCAAATGATCACTCACTGACAGCCAAGATGTTGGTTTTAGCCGCTGCAACAACTGGAAACAGCTAGAAACAAAGTTAAGAACCATTGTCACCTTCACAGCCACAAGCACTAACCCTTAACTTTAACATTGTCCTTGCCTTGCCCTGCTCTAAGGTTGTAGTATGCCCACAGTAGATGACAGATTTCAGTCATAAACTGTCTCATAATGGAAAAATATCTCAAGCATTAGACCTCATTGAATTTAAGGCGAGAAAAGTGTTTTTGTTTTGCAACCTTCAGTGAATAAGACCTTTCCCTTAAAATCCTACTTTTCCTCCTTTTCTCAAATCTAGAAACATAGCCTTTGTGCAGCCCCTCTTCATTCCACCAATTATGCTCACTTCCAGAGGGAGTTGTATCAGGCCACCAGTGTTGGAAACAGTATGTTTCAGCATAGTCTTTTAAATCAAAAAGATAAATCCTGGAAGATAAACTGAAGACTTTGTGAGGAAAGCAATGTTTTGAAGGGCTCTGGGAGATTGAAACCAAAAATTAGCTGCGTCGACTACCTGAAAAATTTGTAACGTTGATTTCTACTGTTAGTTATAGTTTCTACTAAATTTGCCTGTCAATTCTGGTTTAGTTTATTCTGTTTTGTTTTTATTTGATTGTTCTAGTCAATATTTTTGGAAGTTGAAATCTCATAATTTTGTTTCTTTCTACTGGGGTTGTTTGGAGAATTTGGTTCTTTCATATTATTGGTCTCCGTGGTGTTTGTTAAATGGTTAGTAGTGAACAGAGTGGAATCCTGTCATATGGTCCAAAAAAAGTGACTCTGTCTTATTGTTGACTACTTTCTTTGGAAACTTAGTGAAATCACAAGTGAACGATGTAATAGTTACCTCTTGAATGCAATTCTGACCCTAAGGTTCTCCTACTTTTCAGGAGGCATCGTACAACATTGAAGGAAAAGCAGTTGTAGCTTTCACAGGTAGAGACAGAGCAGGCCTGTGCTGTAGTGGTCTCTGAAGTCTTGTTACAGGTCTGTGTAGAGTTCAGTGAAGGCTTTCAATGAATCTTAATTTGCATTGACAAATCTCTTCATTATAGATAGAGATAAAATGCTTTAGTTCAGTATACACAAGTGTCAGTGTAAGACATGTCTGCAGGGGCAGTGTGAGGTGCAATCACACCTGTCTTTCTTGGCTCCACTGATCCCCAACCTCCCCCTTCAGAAAATGCAAATAGAGTAGCATGCCCATGGAAACATCTGTACCTGGAAGATATGGAGCTGTCTAGCAACTATAGCTATGGTGACAGTCTCTGACAAAAAAAACAGTATAGATTTACAGTAGCAATTGGGAACTCTATGTGTTAATCCAAGAATTTCCCTTGTAGTACAGGGGCAGCATGATACTGAAACATATGGGTAGATAACAGGAGGACTCACAATGCTCTTTCACAACATGGACTTCACTAGCTTAAACCAAATGGTTAGCTGATCAAATGATGCTCCTGGATCACATTACTTGTAGGGTCTTCAATTAAATTAAATTATAGGGTATTACGAAGGTGAAATCATCTTCGGTAAAATAATGTTGATAACAAGTAGATAGACTGCATCAAATTATGCTGGATTTTAGTTTTTCATTAAATTTATGGAGAAGAAAATTGGGTGGGTGCGGGGGTTTGGGGTGAAACAAGCTATCGTATCACTTGGTCTGCTTTACAGATGCAATTGCCTTGTAGGTGATGGGGAGTCTTTGGTGAACCACTCACAATAGAACACCTTATCAAAGAGCATTATGAAAGTACCTTTATCACATAGGCTGCAGTGGTCCAAGAAGAATGTTTACCATTATATTATAAATGAGCAATAAAGATCTAAATTCCAGGATTTTTTTTAACAAATCTCCATGATTGAACAATTCTTTCAAATTGGGAGCTAAGAGAAACGTAGCTTAAAAACTGTTGTTTTTTTTTCTGCAGTAATCAAGGTTTAATTGAATGTTGCTGGAGGTATTACAGCATTATTATCCCAAAGTTTTACTCATCCTGTTTAGACTGAGATAGTGTAAGCTATCATGATCACACAATGGGGTAACCAATGCAAGAGCATTTACAATAATCATCTTCAGTAACCACTTAAAAGGCTGAAAAGTCATTGCAATCTTTCTTAAGTGTCATCTTAAGTGGTTGTATTTCCATACTTGATTCAAAAGGTTCTGACTAACGTCTAATACAATCTCATAATGTAAATGTATCTGTGCAGCATGAGAAGAGTGCTGCATTGTCGAAACAGTGTTGGAATGTTCAGGTCTCTCATTGGGTGATAAAGGGGCAGGACCTCTCTCTAAAAAGGACTTATTGTTATGTTGTCATCAACACTATAGCCTAAGAACCAGCCAATGACTCCTCCATCAACATTCACTCATGTCACTAGGCCTACTTGTGACTCCAGACCCACAGCAATGTGGTTAACTCATATCAGTCCTCTGGGGGATTAGGAGTGGGCAATTATTGCTGACCAACATTCCATGAACAAATATATAAACAAATACCTAGGTATGTCCTGTGCAATCAAAAAGGAAAGTCTCGTTAGAGGTGGCAGCAGGAGTGGCTCTGGGAGACTTCAACATTGACTCTGAACCCAATAGCATCTCATGGCATCAGGTCAATCAGAGCCAAGGAAATCTCCTGTTGCTTACAATCTAGCAGCATCTGTCAGCTGCTCAATCAGTGCTCCACCATGTTGAACATCACTGAAATAAAGCACCAAGTCAAATAAGGGCACTGAATATACTCTGGGTGATTAACTTTAATATCCATCAACAAGAATGGCTTGGTGATATAATTACTGACTGATATAATGATATAATTACTAGGCAATTCTTAAGGAAAATTGCTGTCAGAATTCCAGAGGTGGTGTGACAACATATCAAAGCAGCATTTGCCAAATTGCGACATCAAAGAACCCTCGAAAAATTGAAATATCTATGAATCAAAAAGTAAATACTGGTTGGAGTCATACCAAGCAAAGAGGATGATTGCAATAGTTGAAGATCAATCATCTCAGTCCCTGGACATCACTACGGGAGTTCCTTAGGGTCGTACCTCCAGTGATTGTCATGAGGAGAACCAGGTGGACCTCATAGAATATGAATTCCCTGATTGGGGCTGTTAATCTGGTCTAATCAGGGAGCCCTGGCTGACAGGTAAGAACAGGAGTGTCAGACATCCTGTTCACTCTGAGAGCTGGCTCTGAGGGAGCTGGATCAATGTCAAGCATTCTCCACGTGTAAATAAAGGGTGACTTGATGACAGAATACCAACCTCCATGGAGTTATTTCAGTATCCTAGGCCCAGCCATCTTTAGCTACTTTGCCAATAGCCTGCAGATTGCACAAAATCAACATGGTTTGCGGCTGATACTCAGATACAGCAGCAATCAATTCCCACACGTAAAGTTCAGTCATGGACTGATAGTGACAAGTAATATTCACACCACACAACTTCAGGCAATGGCCAACTTCAATAAGAAAGAATTTAACACCACATCCCAACTGCAAGGACAATGACAACAGGGAACACATTCACTTGCAAGTTCCCTTCAAGCCAAACACAAGAAATATATCCCCGCTCCTTCACTATTGCAGAAAAATCCTGGAGCTTTCTAATAACGCTAAGGACTGTAGTGGTTCAAGAAGACATCTCACCACCACTTTCAAATGCAATTAGGGTTGAGCAATAAATGCATCTGCAAGATCCACAGCACAAAATCACCAAGGACTCTTAGATATCACTCACCATACCCATGACCTCAACACCCATAAAAGAGAAGGGAAGCATGGTCCCCTCCAATACATACACCATCCTTACTTGGAACTACATCAACATTCCTTCACAGTCACATCTTCTCAAGTAAATGCTGGCCTTGTTAACAATGTTCATTACTGACAAATAATTAAAAATAAATCAGTACAGTAAGCAGTTAGGATGGTAAACAGTATGTTGGGCTCCATTAAAAAAAATTGGAATCAAGGATATGGAAGCGTTGTTATAATTTGGAGACCATAACTGGCGTAGTATGTACTCTTTGACCTCTGGCCCTTCTACAAACAGTATGCATGTTGCAACAAAATGTCACGAGACTCACTGCTAGATGAGAAGTTGTCCAAGGGAAGAATTTGAGTAGAATGAACTTCTTCTCTCAGGAGTTGAGAAGAATAAGTGATAATCAGGTTTAAACCCATAAAATTCTGAGAAAGCTTGACAGAAGAGTGTCGAGGGTCTGCTTTCCTCAGCTGAACGGTGTACAATAAGAAAGGATAGTAACAGGATAACGTGATAACCATTTAAGACTAAGCAAAGAATTTTCTTCACTCAGATTACAAATCTTGTAACTTTCAGGTGTGAATAATTTTTTAGTGTCAAAGGGAATCAAGATTTAGGAATGGCAGAGCAGGCTCGGGGGCTGTACGCCCTATTCCTTTTCCTATTACTTATGCCATTAAGTTCATAAAATGGTTAGACTAGGCCAGTCTCCTGATTTGGATGCTGACTGACCTACCACCATTGTGATATCGTGCAGCTCTCACATTACCCCAATATGTTGTTACATGGCAATTTTATTTCCCCAATACAGCAGAGAAGGTCAAGCTGGAGACCTGTTTCCTCTCCCATCCTACATGCACCCAGCAAGAGGAGAAATCATAGAAAACTGATCTTCGCACAATTTAATGAAAGAAAGTAGGAAGTACTCTACTACAAGGTACTAACCATAGAATGAATAATTAATATGAATCAGAACACATGCAAGTACACAATCTAAAATCTAGTGATCATCGATGCTTACTACTTGCTTTTACTATGCCCTAGCATTTTAAGTGTTCAAAGTATAATGAATCAAGTTCCCTGTTATCTTTCAAGTATGCAAACAGCTCATATGAAACTGGCATGTGACTAGCTTAAACTTTGAAAGTTGGTTTTATGGCATTAGAATTTTCAATGCTAGTTGTAAATAAAAAATACTTCGGCTTCTAATATAATTTGTTATTCTATTTATTCTTGTTACTTCCAACTTACCTTTAATAGGGCTTAATCTTTGCAGAAAGTCACTTGTGGGTTATTTTGTCAAGCACTTTTTGGAAATCTTTCATCTCCACTGCATTCCCACTGTCTCTGTTTTGTAATCACCTAGAAGAATTGGATTAACTTAGTCAAGCGTGACCTGCCCTTACCAATTTGTGTTGATTGCCCCAATTAGAGCACACCTTTCTAAGTGTTCACTAATGTTATCACTTTTATGGTTTCTAGCAGTTTTCCTACTAATAACATGAGACTAACAGTCCTTAATTCCCCAGCTTATATCTTTCCTTTTTATTTCTGCAGTGGTGTAACACTTTCCAAACTCCAGTCTTCTTCCAAAGAAATTTGGACATTTACTGTTAGCATCTCCATTATTTCATGACTATTCTGAAGAGGTAATTATCAAATATGTCAGACTGGGAAAGACATTCTGATATTCCATTCAGTTTCAAGACCTTCTGAAGAAAGCACTCACTCTCACAGTGGCAGCCCAGTGTAAATAACGGAGATACAATAAATTACCAAATCTAAGTTGTATTTCTCCTGCCCAAACATCTTTGAAACTTCAGGCTACTATTTGAAAAGCAAAAGGTCCATTTCACCCAACATTGCATTCTTGGTTAAAATAATACTGATGGTTTGTAGAGAAGTTTGGCAGTATGCTATGACTCAAGAGGCAGGCATTCCAAAAATATGTTCATTGTTGTATTCAGGATGTTTTCCCCGCATTTCTTTGGAAAGCATGCTATTACTGAGTTATAATCAGAGCATTGCAAAGTTCTTTTTTTTAATAAGCAACCCAATTTTCCATTATCACTGTGCTGGAGAAAGAGACGGTAGTTGAAAGCACTAAGGAAGACTAGATTTCTCAGTACGACAACAGAAGAATCTGACCATCTTGACTCTATCGACACAAATAAATGTATGGGCCTAAGCATTTTACCATGACATTTTCTAAGAGTTTTCTGTCAGATGACTCAGATTCAGTTATGAGACTTTAGAGGAACACTTTTGTTTTCCGCAGCCAGACCTGCACAGCTCTGCAATAGTAGGGGAAGGGATCACAACTGCCAATCAGCAAAAGTCTCATTACAAACAGCCTCAGCACACTTGACAGATCAACCAATTTTTTGTCTATTTCTCTGAAAGGCAAGTCTCTCATATTCTTTTTCTAGTAACAGCTCAATTCATATCATTTTACAATGCCTCCACATAAATAATTGAGGGCACCTTCAATTTTTTTTCCTGAATTGCCTTATTCCCTAGCTTTTCAGGATGTTATTTGCACTTAAGTAACATTGCATGCCCATATGTAACCCCCTGAAATTATCTGAACTTAAATTTGCAGCTTGTTTGTGATGACAGGTAGAAGTTCATAACATATTGCATACTTTTCTACAATTATGCTTAGATCTGTGTCTCAGTTTATTTCAAGGACAGGGCCAATACAGCTACTGGATGAAAAAGGATCCATGCTACTCCACATACCATTAAGTCTCTTCTTGGGACCACTACTCCAGAGGAACATTGCAATAAAGCACCCATGAAGAAAATGACAAGAATTATTATATCCACTGGATAGTACAAGACAAGTTTTGTGGTCTCAGTAGGTCCACAGTTGTATTGGAACATGCACTCAGCACTGGATTAGAAACTTAATTTTGTCATAACACTTACTCAGGCACAAAACAGGCATCTAAGGATCCAATACAGTGCAGAACAGATAGCAGCATGGTGGTAACTTCACTGGACTATTGATACAGAGGCTCAGGCTAATGTTTTGAGGAGGCATGGGTTCAAATCTCACCATGGTGGAATGTCAATTAAAATATTTAGCTTGGTGGTAATGACCCTATCTCTGGGCTGGAAGGTCTGGGCTCAAGTCCCACCTGCCCCAATATATCGATTAAAAATATTCAATATTGTGCATGTTATACAATGAGAATTTCACTTGTTCATAAAAGTAGAAAAAGAAGTAATTACTTATACAAAATGGGGACCCGAAATCTGTTTGAGGTCATTATGTGGTAGGTCTGCTGCGTGCAGGAAAATGTGATCTAACACATCACATAAACAAAGATTTTTTATGGTACTGGTGGAAACTGTATCAAAACAGGAAAGATTTGTTTTAATGCCATCCCAAATGTGTTGCTTGTTCTCCCTTCACATATCATATGGATTCAGGAAGTTAATAAAGCCCTACTTCTGAATTGGAGTAAAAACTCTATTGGTTGAAATAAAGATGGCTGCAGTCACGGAGGGAGTGTTCACGCCTGTTAGACTGTTAATCAGCCTGCAAATCTTTCCACTACTTCATACTAGTCTCCAAGGGGATGTGTGATGATATGTAAACAACTCTTTTAATGTAGTTTCCTTTTTAAAATTTATAGCAACCAATAGTTCATCCCAGTCTTCCTCTTTTGGGCGCATGAAGACTTTCCTTCATTCGTCCCTGTAAATAATGTGGGAAATATTTCTTCTGTATGTGCTATTTTTCTTATTTTCCACTATATATTTGCCTTTTTCATCCCTTAATTGCCTCGGCGATTTAGTGAATAACAAGTAATGATGCCATAAAGATAAAATATTTGTTGCACGAAGGCCCCAGATGATAACTTGATCAGTTACAGCTCCTGAAGATTCAGCGCTCTTAAGTCCTCCTTGCAAATGGAGATTTCTATCTGAATGGAATCATATACATGAATCATTTGTCTCTGCAGAAAACATGTAAGTTTTGGGGATAAAACGAATGAAGTCCAGATACAGACAAATTTAATTCTGACATTGGTCATCTATTACATCAGACAATGCTTTGCTTTCAGCCAAATCAAGGAATTTGCTAAGGTTGCACCAATTCCAACTTCAAGCCATACATCAAATGTGATACTTATTACCTGTTGTGACAACACAAAACCAAAGCCGTCAAGCCCTCATGTACAAATCAAGATCGACATACAAGGAAGTTTGTAATAGTAGACAGCCAAAACAAACTAAACATGGCTGACCTAAAGACAAACTCTCTGAATCTACAGCGTTATCCTATGTTTGCCATCATACCCTTAATTTTAGAAATTTAATTTGGGGATGACTTTTACTGCTACTGATAAAAGACTGCTGATACTGGACTGGGCTTACAAGTCTTCATTTAGCCGATGACATATCTCCCACCACTTAGCTGCAGCCTCCTGAAATACTGCTCCTCAGTGATTCCCACATAGCTCCACCTGATGATCCAGTGATTTGTCGAGTATCAGTTTTCTACATCATCTATAAATTACTATTCTCAGCATAATGCTCTTATCAAGACAGAATGTTGTAAAGTTTTATAAGTTGAATCTAAGTAACAATTGCTCTGGAGCTAGGAAGCCTAATAATTATTTCATGAATTCAACACTACAAAGGCAAACAGCTATTTCACATCACAAGCAATTTTGTATTGCAACAAAGCCAAAAAATGCATTTTGTTCATTTTCGAAATTAGTGATCCTTAATATGCATTCATTTATAGTAATGCCAAAGGTAATTTTCAGGTTTATATATTTGTTTTGACATGTTGGTGACGACGTCCATGATTAATCAAATCTAAAGGTTAACCAAACCTTGTGGGAAACTAAATATTCCTATCTGGGAGAATCTTCAAATCTCCTATGGAGTTTTGGAACGCAGGACATGGAAAGAAGGTTTGCTAATACTTTGTTCAGTAGTGCACTACACATTAGCAAAATGATATCGCTGCTGTTACTCTCGTATCGTGCAATTTACTTTAGAATGTAAAATCCTGACTCACAGCAGTCGAACCTATACACTGATAAACTAAAATCTTGCACAGGTTTTACTTATTTCAGTGGTTTGCAGTTCAGGATTGCAACAAAGTAATTATACTACGGTTTTGCTTCTGAGTTGACCACAAGAAATATTTTTTGAGTTTTCAATGCCAACAATGACTTCAGAACTCATGAACAATACAAATTATGAGTGAGTTACTTTAGCGATTCCCAGCAGTGAAATATAAATTAATATTTCATTGTCAGCTATCACAAATCCTTTTTAATTTTCAAGAGTCTGATGTTCTAATACATGTACATTAAAGTGATGCTACTGTTTCATGTCTGGAAGGTGTTCAGATCTAAGTTCCAATGGAAGCACAGAGAATACATGATGACATCACTTCCATAAAACTTATGTAGGTTACTATAGCAACAAGTAGGGATTGTTCAGGATTCTGTCTGCTGTTAGACTTGTGAAGCACATTTACAAGACATTCTATCTGTGTTTTATGTGTGAAGTGATACAGTACTTCATCAATTAGACTTAATGTCATGTTTCATTGAGATGGGATTCAAAATTAAGAAAATATTAGCAAGGAATGACAGAGATACTTGGCAGTGAAGATGTGATTTCACAGCTTAGCTTCAATGCTTGTGACATAATTGAATAAGCCACAACTTCACTCCAAACAAACTGGTGGCTTTTAACTGGCTTATTGAGTACTCTGTTTATTCTCAAAACTGGTACAGGAATCTTGGGTTTAAAGTTTCAAATTCACTGTCCTTAAGTTCATGAAACTACCTAGTTGCTAAAGCACTCATAAATTTTGAGGCTAAAATTGACATTGGAAACGCGTGACCACAGTCACCACCTCCCCATCCCTTTCGTTCCCAGTTCGTCCTCACTCTCAGCAGTCGTTGCACATGTTCATCCTCTCTGTAAATATCTACTTGTCTGTTGACTCACCTAAATCTCAGCTGCAGTTTCTACCAATGTCTATTAGATCACAATTGTTTTAAAAATTCCTTCTGTGATTGCTGCACTAGTTCCACTGGTGGTGTGCAAAACATCACCCAGCGAAATGCTGAGACAACCAATGCAATGCAGGAGAAACTAGTGTCAGGACTGTGGAGAGCAATCAGGATGACAGCGACCATGATTTGTTACCACAGTGAATGTGTCTCAATTAAACTGAATAATTTCCAAGCCAATTAGCTACTGTTTTAAAAGAACACTAGCAAGAATTACATTATATTATGTTAACCTGGAGTGAAGTGTACATGCTGTGTTGGTTATACAATGTAAGCTAAAGCATGGATATGACATTGATTCATTCCAAAATGGATTTGATTACACACAGAGAGTGCTATTACAGCTTGTTGCATCACAGTTAATCTCATGTAACTGCAATACAAATCCTACTGGCATGTTAGGCAAATTTACAAGAGGACAAGAATAAATCACAAGTCACCTAAATTTCAAGTGGCTGCAATATACATTTTTATGAATTTAGATCAATTTTGATTTTAAATATAGTTTGGAAAGTAATTTCTGTTAAATAAACATTGCGGCTTTCAAATGTTTATCTCTTTATCAAGAAAAGAGAGAAATTGAAGAAACAACCAGTTAACTCTTTGAGTTATGCAATTGTATTTTGAAATTGCTGTCAAAAATATGAATTAAACATTTTCACTTTTAGATTATGTAACATTTTGACCGCTACATAATATCAAGTAGGAAAATTAGATTTTTTAAAAAATGTGTTTCTTTTAAGATATGACCTTATTCATTTGCTTTAGCTTTATGTTCAAATGCAATTCATATAATTGAAATGAAAATCTCTTCTGATAACTGCCAAAAATTCAGGCCAAAGTTTGAGTGTGAAATAACTCCACAGAGGCTGATATCTATTCACCAAGTCACACTTTCTGCACATGGTGGGAGTCCTTAACAGTGATCCAGCTCCCTCAGAGCGAGATCTCAGAGTGAACCAGAATGTCTGAGATTCCTGTTCTTCCCTGTCAGCCAGGGCTCCCTGATTGGACCAGATTAACAGCCCCAATCAGGGAACTCATATTCTATGCGGTCCACCTGGCTGACCTCATTACAATCATTACAGAGTGATCTTGATCTCAGGTCTAATTGGTGACACACCAAAAATCCTTGCTGAATCTGCGAAATGTATCAATAACAGTTAGAGAGATGACAAGAAAGTGAAAGCCATGCTGGTGCAGTAGCATTTACTCTGTTGAGACTGGACTTCAGGTAAATTTCGTTTGGAGTGTGCAATATTTGACACCGTCACTGGGTACTAATTGGAAATTTGCTTCCAAACGGCCCAGGAACATAAAACCAAAAGGAAATTGAAAAAAAAGCATAATATTAATGTCCATCTGTTTTTCTAACATATATGTAATGAAACATTCGGGATGCTGTGCAACATTTTATCTCTGCCACCTAAATAGCATATCAATATTGCAGTGTTGTTCAAGTGACAAACATTTTTCAGTATAACTTACCCACTGAGTTTGGATTGTGTGCAGGCATGATTTTCACATTGGAAACACAGCAATAACTTTGAGTAGTGTTGTCTACTTAAACAGATGTACTAACCAATAATCTGTGATCTGAATGTGCTGAATGCATTACTTTAGAGCCCGGGTGCAACACATGCAATACTGTGGTGTAGTTTCCTTTGGGATCTTGTGAGGATGTGCAAGATTTATGGTTTGTTTGGTAGCTTATTGAAAGATAGAATTTTATGGTGTATACAGATAATTGAAGACCCCTTTAAGCAGAGCTTCTGTATACTACGAACAAACCTTCCAATCAATAAAACATTTTGTTATATTTTATTACAAATCAAACATAGCATTCAAAGTCTGAAAATTGCTAAGTTCATTATTTTAATAGCAATGGCTGTTAGAGCTTTCTAAGATCAGTATTCCAGTTTGACTAACATCGCAATCTTTGACTTAACTGAGTTGAAATTGTATAGTTCGTAGCCATTCTTGATTCTAAATATGAAGCATCATTGAGGTAAAATTAATGAATATTTAGTCGTCACACACAAATATGCATGTAATATCCATTAGGTATCTAACAACAGAATGATCATTTCATATTTCTGGTTTTAAAAAATATTGCATCAGAAAAATTACAATATTGACTGTGCATTCAAATATTCAATAACCTTCAATAATTAATGGATTATTACATTAATTATTAGTAAAAAAAACATCTATTTTGTGTAACCAGTACCATTAATTATAAGCTGCTGAGTAATGTTTTAATATTTAAATCAGAGTATAACTGGAACACACTGTAACTTTGATGTGGATTTAAAGTATGTAAATCCGTCCCTGACCTTTATATAATTACTTTACGTGCAAGTTGTTTTCACACTGTCAAATGATACACAGTTGCTTTTGCTGTGGAACACACGGCAGTACACTGCTTAATGATAAGCGACCAAAAATCAATTTGTAATCTGATTTGAGGTTTTTGATTTCCTCTGATGAGTTTAGATTCCATTAAAAACAAGCTCTTGCAAAGATAAAAGAAATCCTTGAAGGGTAAAGAGAGAGAATTGTCTCAAAGAATATAAAGAACTTCCACTCTTTGTGCTGTTTATTCACTCTGTTAATTGCGAGTTACAACATGTGGTGTCATTTGGCTGATGCATGGTTATCAAGCCTTACGATCAGCAAAAGTTTAAAAAAAGCACAAGGGCTCACATTCAAAAATCGTTCTTTGGAATATTGACACTCTTGCTATCAACAACAGACATTATCTGCTTACAGCTAGATTTCAGCATGCCGTTGACATAATAAGCAGTGATCACTGTGCTGCTATCTACATCCTCTTAATTCAGTGAAAAATTATTATTTGGGTGTGCGTTGTCCTGATGAGAAATTGACATTTTCCGACCCACTCTTTGGGCCACTCAGTGAGCCAGATAAGGTTTATAATTCTTGATTAAGAAGAGCAGCTATTCTTACAGAGGGTTTTTTTTATTGCTCTAGTTGACCTAGTTGATGAGTATGGATTTCATGAGGCCTTTTTCAGCATTTGAACTATAAAGGGTTCAAAATGATACCACCCCTTATAGACAAAAGATAACCTTGCCCTTTGAATATATTGATTCTTTATTAAATAGGCTGTTTAATGCAATGAAATGAGGCATTAGATTGAAGCCCATTTCAAGTGCTTTGAATAATCTTTAAAAGGTTGGTAGACCTTAAAAGGCTGCTTTACAGTAAGTGGCAGGTGAATAAACACATTCTTTTTTTGAATGAGAAAACTAAGCTATATATTTTGTATTATTAGACTGCTGCTAAGATCTCATGATTTTGTTTGTTTCCTGTTATTGTCTGAATGATTTGTAGAACATTTGTGTGCCCAAATTAATGTGTTTGCTAAAAGAAATGTGATTTTTTTATATACACAGTACAAAACTGTATGTAGTGTCATTAGTCAAATCCACTTGCAACTAAAATAAGCTATGCATATTTATTCCTGAGGAAACCAATTAAGAAGCAACATGTGCCAGCATTAATTTACACTGTATACTTTATCAGACTATAAAGCCAAAATATGTCAAAACACATCTACTGATATATGTTGAAAAGTAAAGAAATGTAAATGTAGACGACCTGAAAAATAACATTTCTAAAGGATATTATAAATGCTCACATCAAGATGGAATCGATAAATGAAATATTTTGACATTTGCCTGACATGTATTTTATTACAGTTTTCCCATTACGAAAAGAGAAAACAACTTTTTGCTTCACCACACTTGACAAAGTATTACATGTTGGCATTGCTGAGCACCCATAAAATGTTTAATTTGCTCATTACTAGTATACGGATAATTTACTTATTATTGGTTTAACAGTCTTAATATTGTAGCACCAAGTGACATTACAACTGTGGAGCTTACCCACTCAAAAGCCAGCAAATGCAAGGCAAACTGAGAACAAACTCCTGAGCTTTTGAAAGATGGTATCATATTGGATCTCTTTAGTGGAATTTGAATTTACACCAGTTATTTTAAATTTCCCATGCAAGATGTCACATTGAAATTATCAATTAAAAATAATGAAGTTAGGTCAGATAAAATGTCAACAAACTGTTGTTTAAAAATATCTGTAGCACAGTGAGAGGTTATTTCAATGCTGTGAACTCAACACTTTTGATTATTTTAATGTTAGAAAAGTTTTTGCTGTCTATTTCTACCTGTTTTATTATGGGTACTTACAAATGCTCCAAATTTTATGCTAGTCTGTCTAAACATAGTCTTCACACTTTTGAAATTATTTGATAACTTTATTAGAACTAACTTCAATTTATCTTTAGGTACAAGACAAGCCTTTGAGATCACAAAATGTCCCTTCTGTAGGTCACCTATACCCTAAATATATTTGCACTTGTACAAAGAAACTGTAATTTAAATAAAATGGAAATTAAACTATTAAAGCTGTGTACGAAAAATTTGAAAGGTGCATAGAGCAATTGTACTTTAAAAATAAATAATTCAAGGTTCATGGTGACATGCATTAATTTAACCATTTGCTGAAAAAAGCCAAAAAAAAATAGAAAATGACCTCATTTGTTTTGCTGGTCGTCCTTATATTTAAATAAGCACATTTTTCAACACAAATTCTGAGACCTCATATTAAATTACTGAAAAAGTTATTCACAGACAAGAAATACTTTAATTAAATATCGTGTAAAATGAACAGATTTATACAGTTAAATATCTGAAAAATGTACAGATAAAACAATCTTACTGTAATTTTCTTAACAGTTATTTCTACCATGTAGTGAAGCTTTAAGATTGAAGACAAGGAAGCAATGAGTGCATTGACTAATTAATCTAAAACACAAAACCATACTGCAGTAATGATGAATCTTGCAATTTTTTTTCCACATGTACATGACTTCCTTTTGGAACAAGATCCTCAGATGTATGAAAAGACTCTGAGACGTTTCCATGTATGTTGTATGAAGCTATCACGAGTAAATGTGTTGCACATTCAATACTTGTGATACATTTTTTTTGAATTAAATAAAGTAACTGTTACTAATGTGCATTTTGCCCAGAATGACAATGTATGTTCCCCATTATGATTTGACCTCCAATGCTGCTGTAGTTTGCAAAGCATATAGCATGCTGGTTTTGCAAATCACACAATGCTATGGAAAGGCACAAAAATGGTGACAAGATGTACCTATTTTCTGCCTTTGCAAAAAAAAAATGGGCACTGTCAGGCATGAAACATTGGAAAAGAAACTTCCACTTTCAGACACGGCAGTACAGGACTTCTATTCTGAGGATTTGCAGGGTACAACAGAATGGAGGCTTGCAGGGGTTTGAAGTAAGTGTTTGTACAAAGTTTGTGCTTTTTACACCATAGATCATCCTTGACAGCTGCAGCGATGATTAGCAATTGTGGTGTAAACCAATGACAGAGTGGCACCAAAGTTACTGTCAAGAACTCCAATGTTAAGGCATTAGAGAAGTCCTTCTGTATTTAATTGTCATATGTTTAAACAAACATCAGTTTACCAGATGAACTGAAGTTTCCATTTTGACTTTAGGCCTCCAAATTTTTCCAGTAAATACATTTTTACTATGTGGCAAATTCATGGGTGGCAGCTAAAAATGAATATTACATTCTAAATAATTTACAACCACAAACTGGATCATCCTTCTGTGGCTGCTGCACATGCACGTTTTCTACTATTATTCATTACAGCCATGTGGCACAAACAATTTCTTTTGACTATACAACAACAGTTTTATTCAAAATTATTTGTTCAGATAACTTAAAAATTATATAAAAATAAACAATGAATTTGATTTTTCTCAAATAAAAAATGGACGGAAGGTCTGAACAAATCAACAGATTCTGGTAATAAAAATGAAACATATGGACAAAGCAATTTTCTAAAATGAAATAGATGAAGGCAAATGTTCTTGGCTTAATGCTCCTTAGGCATCACAATACCTGGCTGTGACAAACAAATACATACAAGATAAAATAAAATGAAGGAAAGCAATATACAAAATTTCAAAGATAAATACAATATTTATATTGGTATGTTACAAAAAATTGCTCAGTGACTGTGTTTATGTGAAAGGAAGTATAGCAATGAAGGATAAGACTATTTTACTCCTTACAAACTTCATAAGGAATAAAACTTTTCTCCTCAATATTAAGTGGATCTGAAAAATTCAAGACAAGTGTATAAATATTTAGCTACAACTTTGGCAAAATCACAAAATTCTACAATATTTTATAACCACATACAAAACACATTAGGGAGAAGGATCTAGAAGTCAAAGGACAACTTTCTGGTACAAGGAACATAGACTTCACAGTAGCCTAAGAATGCAATAGTATACAGTGCTAGCAAAAGTTGAAAAAACATTGCAGATCACACTTGTTTAACAGGAAGCTCTAGCAGTGGAAGTATATTCTTTACCAACAGACAGTAGCTTTTGTATCTCCGTCAGTGTGCTTGTTGAAGGCAAGAGAAGAATTTTTGCAATATCAAAGTTACAATTTCTAACTACAATAAGTTACAAAGTTCAGTTTTTAAGATGAATTTAAGCATGATAAATTTTCCCCTAGCCCTCCATAAGTCCCCATTTCGTAAATCATACATTTAGTCTTCTCCTTCCAGTTCAATGGCTTATACCTCCTTGGCCCCTTACTCACCCCAACAAAAATTATTTCACATTATAGAGATACACAACCATTGTGAATCTAAATATAGTACTGAAAAATGTTCTGCTTTAGGAATATTTCAACAGTGTTTCATGATCATCAAAATGGTGCATCCACAAAGTTTCTCCCAACACATAGCAAGAACTAGACATAGCCAAGACGTCATCTGAAACTTTATACAAAATAGGCATCGCTTTTTTTTGTTTCTTCAAGATAGAGAAATGTGAAAATATGAGAAAGTTTTATTAATAAAATGAAATCGTTCATGAAGAAATAAGTTGCTTGCAGGTCATTTCCTAATGGTTTGAGTAATTTCAGTGAGTAATAATGTGTTTTTTGTTCTTAACAGTAGAAGGATCTGTTGTTTTTTTTCCTCATTGTTGCTCATACTTTTTCTAATAGCGTCTTCTGATATAATGAACTTGTCCCCTGAAGTTCACCCTCGGAAGCTTGGTGTTTCTCTAAGTAAACAAGTGTGGTCTTACATTGGTGGGACTACAAGTCCAGACATACCTAAAGGGAAAGAAATAGAAACTCCATTAGCAACTAATCAGTGTGTAAACAGTACTAGCTCTAAATATAAATTTAAGCTCAGAAGTGCTAGTTGTGCTGGCGAGGTACTGAATTGAAGTCCAAGCTTTGTTGTATGCAGCTGTTTAGTATGGTTCATGCAGGTCCAGACTAAAAAGAACTGAAATGTGCTTTTTAACAAGACATTCTACAAAGACTTCACTTTTAAAAGAGGAGCATTCTGACATTTTAGGTGAACAGCATACTGCCTACCACATGTGTGATATTTCTCTTAGCGTTTTGTTAATGGCAAACAGTGGTCGAGACTCCCTGGAGGCTGCCTCTGCTGACAGGTGAGAAACAACATGGTCAGTTCTGGTAACGTCAGACAGGACCAACTCACTCAGTAGTCAAGGACCAGACACTTCTCAGGTTCCTTAAATTGAAATCTTAGCAACCTTGCCTCTTTTCTCCCAGCACTTTGACTCTAGCTGGGGACCTCAATTTTAGCCTTCTGTTAATTGCATTTTATCATAACAACTGTGTTTCCAGGCTAGCGGCTGCCTGAGATCAAAAGTCTCTGATATTTCTAACCGCCATGCGCAATGCACAGAACACACTTCTTATTTTCCATCAAATGTTCATTTTTTAACCTTATGCCCCAGGCCTACAAACACAGCATGTCATTGATAATTAAGACTTTTCATGAAACTATTAATATTATTGGAAAGTGCATTTCTCACATATCAGGAGTATTAATTTCATTCAAGTTCATTTGTGTCAATGATATCCATTATATTAGATTCCCACAGTCACAAACTGATTAAAATAGTTAACAAAAGTTCAAATAACGTACTTTGAGTCAACATTCATCTTTTTTAATGTAATCTCTTTGTAAGTTCAACACAAACAATCAGATGTTTACTTAACATTTAAATAATATTTCTGAATTACTCTGGAAGTTGAAGTAAAACAACATTAGCAAGTAATGTCATAGGAAATTATAATATGTTACCAGAAGTCATCTGACCTATTTATGTGTTCAATATCTTTTAAAGTCGCTTCAGTTACCAGAAAGTAGTTATTATAACCAGGTACAAGCCATACTTGCATTATACCTGCAAATGATTCAAACATGGAGACTGCACACATTTGTCAGCCTAGTGAAGGCAAATGCCAGACTCTGAAGAATATCAAATTAACGTACAGATATTACCAACAAAGGAGTCATTTTGCTTTCTGGATAATATTTGCCAGATTCAAGACTGCACAATTTTGAAGCCATGGCTAATTTTATTCTGAAGATTTTTCTTGTTGGTTGTGTAAATGCATGTAACAAATTCAAGCTGCCGTGAAATGTGTGAAGTTCACCAAGTTATTTGATTTCAAAATGTTACCTGAAGGGTACAAATACAGCATCAGGATACCAATGCATTCATTATTTAACCATTTCAATACAGCTCCATCACATGCTTAGAGAAAGGAAACTGAAACTTCGTCAAGTACTATACAAACACACTTACTCTCATTACAAAACAAAGTGCATCTGGCCACAGTCCGGCTTCAAAGTATTTTGTGCATTATTGGCTTCATTAGATAATCAATTAACCAGTGCAAACTATACAATTGTAATAATTTTGTTTTGCTTTTCTCATTGGGAAAAATCTTGTGAATTTTAACGTGTATCATTGTATGGGATGAGCATGCCTGAAGGTGGATCAGGAAATGAAGGATACTAGCTCACCTTGAAGTCCATTTCCATTTGCACTGGTGCAAGATGGTGGAGGAGAGGCTTGAGGCCTGACAACAGGAGCAAATGCACTCTTTTGTTTCACTGCAGAGATGACATTGGCAGGTGAGAATGAGAAAATGCCGTGTGTACTGCTACAGTTTGAAGGGAGGGTGACCGAAGAGGCTGCCATGGTAGGGCTTGACGGCACTACTGCAACAAAGCAAAAATAAACAGGCTGAGACTTCGGTTTGCACCACACACAAGGAGCAGTAGAGAAGGCCTTTAAAACCATTTTAGATATATAACAAAAATTTAGAAATAAAAATGTCCCAGCTAGGCCACTCTCTAGATAATAGGCATACTCTTTTGTGATGGACTTGTTGTCATACACATACACAACAAATGTATTTTCAGTCATTGGAAACCATACATCTAACCTCAATGAAATTTACTAGTTATTTGTGTCCAGCCTCCAGAGTCACCCTTCCTTTTATCCAGCAGCTGACTTCTCATAAAAAATAAAATGTTACATTTTTAATGCAAGCATTTATTCAATATAAAACTGCACATGGAGCCACTGCTTATATATTTCTGGCAATGCAGACACTTACTGCCATAGGGAGAGTTAGCTGATGAACCGTTCAGAAATCCAGGAGAGCCTGGTACCCCCAGGTTGGTCATTGCAGCATTACCATATCCATTCATGCTGTTGCTGACTGTGTTATAATTGGACTGCTGAGGGGTGCTGCTGGGAACATATCCACGCGGGGAGACGCTACTTGTGTTACGGCTGTACCCTACTGTAAAACAAAATTTACATTCCTTTCAGAAATGCTAACTATTGTAGCACTGATTGTCCAAAGTTCATTGTGCTCTGCAACAAGTTAAAGTAAATCTGTTGAAAGTTTATGTTGGTCTTGTAAGACATTTCCAGTTCACTATGACTAGTTCTGACAATAATAATGGTTACCTTTAAAACTGACTGACATGCTGTCATTTATAAATAAGCCAGTTCAATTTTTTACAACAGCTAGATATCTAGCATGTCTTAAATATTGTGTAGAAATTGTGCTACTTTCCATAGTAAGATTTCATACTTATGGCTTAGCTTTTACATTCAGTTGCCAGGATGAGTTGCAATAAATGCTATATTAAAATATCAAATTGAGTGGCTGCAGCTTTATGCTGTATAGTTGACACTTGCTGATAAGCAGCAGAATTCCTTTTTCCTCAATGATATCGCATACAAAAGATTTTTTTCTATTATATGCTGTCAGCTGCTCTCACATTCAGCTATAGTAGTAATTATCAACAAGCCTGATTCACTCACTGAAGCAATAGTGAGAATGAACTTATAGCCCTTGAAGTGTCTCAAAATACCACATCCAGCAAGAAGGAGCATGTTTATTAGATTCATAATAACATGTAAAATTCTATCTTAAGCACGTCTTCATTAAAGAACATTATTTTGTAAGACCTGTTTCAAATAGTGAAAGTAAGCATCAAGTTATGGAGTATTATCATATTTTTAATCATTGTGTATAATAATTCTTATTTTTTCTTCATTCTGGCAAATTATACACAAACTATGATCATGACACAATCGTTAATTCTTCAATAAGGATGTCAATGTCTACCAATGACATGAAACAGGTTTCCTTCTGATGTCTACCACAATATAAATAATAGGAGTCAAAGTGAAACACTGTAATGCCATCACATCAACTTCATACGACTATTATAAACATAACTGATATGTGTGAGTAATTTCTCGTTTGCAGTGAAATTAAGTCATCAGGACCCAGAACAATATAATTGAATAGGACTCTCAGGTATCTAACTTCATCTATTTAACATAACAATTGTGCTACATGCACACCTATGTTATAAATGAGCTTTGAAATTAAACATAATTCATATGACCATCACAATCAGTGGGCACATGTATCATAAAATAAATTGAATAATATCAGTCATTATGGAACAGGAAAGTATTATCTCAGTTATTAATAATATCTTGTTGAGGGTATTATTACACAATATTATTTACTTGTTTAACCTTCTAACAATGAGGTAACAGTAATGCAGAGCTTTAGTTTTGTAGAGAGACTAGGGAAGCTGGAATTGTTCTTCAGGCAGGAAAACTTAAATAAGATTTAAAGATATGCCCAAAATTATGCAGGATTTTGATAGAGTGAATAAGGAGAACTTTTCCAACTGCAGAAGAGTTGGTAACTAGAGGACACAGATTTAAAGCAATTGGTAAATGAAACAAACATGAGATAAGAAGAATTTATGTTTCATGCAGCAAGATATTATGATCTGGAATGCACTGCCAGGAAGAATGGTGGAAGCAGATTCAACAGTAATACCTAAAAAGAAACTGGAAAGCTATGCAAAAAGTAGAAATTTGAGGGGTCCTGGGGAAGAAAAAACTGGAAATGGGATTGGTTCCCATGAAACATGATGGGCCAAATGGCATCCTTCACTCTCAAGTATCTACCTTTAATTGAACAGGAGGAAATCCTGCCAACTTCTCACCTCCACTCTGAGTTCCAGGTAGGAAGGAATTCACATGGACAGACTTCCTGTCCCATTACCATTTGAGGCCCTTTAGTGGGCAACTGATACCCACTTAAAGGCCTTATCCCATTGCTGGACAGAGGGGTCACCATGTAGGGAGCATGATAAATCAACTCTTAAGTGTTGGATATTGGGTTCCTAGAGATTGAGCGTGGAAGTGGGCAGTATGTTAAAGAGGTGTATGAATTAAGGATCCAGCATTTTCAAAGTGGGGTGCAGGAACTTCTAAGCCACCCCCTACCCTTACTGATGATCCCCCAACCCATGTTCTCCATCCATTGAAACATCTTCCCATCAACATACACACATCCATGCCTGGGTCCCTTCTCAATGTGAGTACTGGCAGCATTGTGGGTCTACTTTTACCATGTGTACTACAGTGGTTCAAGAAGGCAGCTCACCTCCACTTTCTCAAGCACAACTAGGATGGGCAATAAATGCTGGCCCAGCCAGCAACACCCATGAGGAAATGTGAGAAAAAAAGCCACTACCTCCTCTCTGGCATTGCTCTGATTGCTCAGCAGCTCTTTGCAGGTGGCACTTCTGTCCCTGAGCTCCTTGACCCTGGAGGAAGGCTCACTGCTAGTTTGTCAAATGCTTGAATGGTGCAAAATACACTGGGTCTTCCTGAAGAGAGGCAATGCCAAACTCTCATTCCTCTTCAACCAGTGACAAGGTCCACCCTACCTTTAAATAAAATGTGCAGAAACTAATGGCTGATGGGCCCATCTACCATCTGAAGAGCCAGTGGCAACCACACTGCAGTCACTCTGAGTATGGTAATCAGACACTTGCCAAGTTGGCAACAGGGTCTTCTGCATCTTCAGGGCAGATATGCTGACAACAAGAGCTTTCAGCTAATCAGAGACTGGCAGCTGACCAGTGCCAACAACACCCTGGGAATGGTGCCCATTGCCAGTAGTACAGTAAACCCAGGCTGAAGATCATTGCTGGAGCTCTGATGGGAAGGTAGGTGGACAGAATCATTGGGGCTAGTCAGAATGGCCCTGACGAGAGGGGTTATTTAAAAGGCAGGCAGTTCTTCACATAGCTGTACCCCTTGTCACTTGGAGGATCTCATTAGGTACAGGTGACCAGGAGGAGAGGCCCTCCCCTCTCCAACAAGCTACAAGCATTACCCAAAGAGTTTACCTGCCAGGTTGTCCAGGTGAAATGGTCCCCAACCATAATTGATTAAAAGTGGCCTTAAGTGGTCTCCAGGAAAGAGGCTGTCCTGGACCCGGTCCACCTCAGACATTTTCAGGGGAGTCAGGAGAGCAACAGAGGGTCCATCTTGTGCCTTTGTGCCCAATTGTATGCCCCCCATCAACTTCCAGCCCACCTCGACAGGGAACATTAAATTATGCCCAAAGTTTTCATTGAAAGTCATAAAGCTGCAACCTCAGCATTACTCTGAAATGCATTGCTACAATGTTACACATATTGTGTTCTTATGAAAATATTTAGAGAATTAATGCAAAAGAGATTTGAAGATAGAGAAGGGAAGAAAAGAAGCTCACCCAATATGTTGAGCATAAAAATCTCCAAGAAATGTGTATCTACTTTGGCATCAAGGGTGCAGTTTCATTCTTTTTAAAGTGGTAGGGTGAGCATATTTGGTGGCACTGTCAGCTCTGAACACTGGCCTCTGTCAGTACTCCAGTAGACACAGAGGGTAGATCATTGTTGGAGATCTGAAGGAATGGTCAGTGAATAGGAACACTGGGATCATGGAGGCCCTGATAAGAGAGGTTAGTTAAAGTTCTACTTAAATTACCTATTGATGCCTATCAGCTCATTAACAGCTGATTAAGAGCTGACAGGTAGAGCAAAGGCTTTCACTCTGACATCCGAGGGCACTAGAAGCTACAGGTCAATCAGAAATCAGCAGCTTGTGGATCCAAAAGATTGTCAATTGAGGCTTTCTCCTCACAGGATCTAGCTGAGAGAAGGCTTTATTTATTTTTGTTAGAAGCTACGCTCCAGATCCCCATCTGTTCCATCATTGTTCCCTGATTGGGGCAGTTGGAGGACCCCTTTCAACTCACTTCCCAGTCAGGAAATTGGTCACCTTTCTCACCTGCTGGAAAGCAGGTGGTCATTTTTCTTTCTCGTTTGTTCATGGGATATAGGTGTAGTTGGCTAAGGCCAGCATTTATTGCCTATCCATAAGTACCCTTCAGAAGGTGATGCCGAGCCACTTTCTCAAACTGCTGTAGTCCTTAAATACAGGGATGTCCACTGTGCTGTTAGAAAGGGTTTTGACCCAGTGACAGTGAAGGAACAGTGATATATTTCCAAGTCAGGCTGGTGAGTGACTTTAAGGCACTCGCAAGTGGTAGCATTTCTATGCATCTGCTGACAACTTCCACAATTTTAGAATGTGCCATCTAGGTTGAGGCCTAGAGTAGCCTTTTATTTAAGGCCTTCATTGGTGCTCAATTGATAAAGTTACCAATTAAGGTTCTTGTACTGCAATGGTAGTGTCCCTACCTCTGAGCCAAGACGCCTGGGTTCAAGACCTACCTGCTCCACAGGTGTGTCATAACATCCCTGAACAGATCAGTGTAAAAATACTGATAAAATCACCAATGTATCTTTTTAACTAGAACTTAATTGTTGAGTTGACAAGCAGGCTTAGGAATTGTCTGCCTTGCCAGGGCCAACTCATCCTATTATTTTCCCTCCTCATCATCACTGTCACCACCATGAAGGAGGGGAAAATTCCACTCTAAATGTTATTCATAAAACAATTTAAATGTTTTGACGAAGATTACTTATGGTCAACAATTTTCCATGAAAACAAAATTTATTCCAGTCATGAGGAAAGGCTAATAAGTTTTGAATGCTATTATTGTTTTTACTTAGCATGTTTCCAAAGACATATGATAAATGCTGTATTTAAGCTTCTTATTCACTATGTTCTCTTTAGTTTTAAATTAAATCATATATGATTGTTCTTCTGTTTTCTCATTAACTGGGATTGTTAAACACATTTTAAGTCCATACATGTTTGCATAATGACTGATTAAAAGAACATTTTCTCTGCTTCTAACAGTAAGATGACAGAACAGATGTATAACTATTTAAAGCAGTAGCACAGTACTTTACCCAAGCACTTTATGCAGGCAGTGTAATTCACTACCATGCCAAGTAAACAGGGGGAATCCAGTGGCAGTGTCAAGCTACAACCAAGGAGATTAATTAGGTAAAGAGCTTTGAAGTATTACTGAGGTCTCTAAAGTCAATGTTGGACAGGACTTGTTAGACACTGAAGGGAAAACGGCTGTTGTAAGGACTTATCTCCAGCACGCTAACATACCTTGGTCATTACCCTGTGATGACTCTGACACATTGACTGCTAGCTGGCTGCTGAAAGAATTCACTCCCATCATACCACTGTGAGCTGGGGTGTTGCCGAGAGTAGGAAGCTGGTTGTGATTACGTGGCACGCTGTACAGAGCTTCAGCAATATCAGCTGCCCGTTTGAGAATGATCTCCTGGAAATTAGATTGAATATGAGACATATGCGTGACAATAACATTTTTCAAATATAAAAGGTCAAGTTAAGCAGCTCATTTTTATTTCAAACGGAGATTGTGATTATTTATTGTTATCTTCACAGCATCTTTTTTGATGATTTATACAGAACCTTTGACTGCTGTTGTAGAGATTCTCTACTAAACCAGTGCATCACACACTGTATTTCATAATGGGCTCTAAACTCTAAAAGTGAACTGTCTCAGTAAAAGGAACTTGCTGTGAAAGACAAATGAATGGTTTAGCTCTGCCCAAGAGCACAGCATTGCATCAACCTGCCCAGCAGTTGAATGTTCAAAATAACTAGTCAAGGAAAAATAACCAACGAAGTCCTCTTATGTGGCAATGCCTGAAACCTAAAGAAAAGGTTAACATTTTCAAGTTTGCAAATATACAATTAAAATATATACATATTTCAACTTAGAAAGTGCACATATAAACTCAGAAAGTATTTACAACTTCATTCTTGATTTAAATTCTGCAGCCTATTGAAAGGAATTTACTTGTATATCAACAAGTAGCACCCATTAAATACACAAAAACTTGCTTTTCTTGCATAAACTGAGTTTGCATCTAGTCTTTTGAATTGGAGCAACCTCGAACGCAATGGAATAAAAGGAATTCAAGAATATGTTGTCCCAGCTGGACTTTACACAACTTAAATTCAGCTTACAAGAATTGTTTTTTTCACAAAATATAATTAATAATTCTTGTCTACTTTGAATATAAAGCAACTTAGTAAAGAATCTCTCAATGGAATCTCTGGAATGATGTTTATCCGTTAAATCCTTGCCATGGTTCCCTTCCAAAGGCCAAATGTTTCATCTTATTAAATATAAGGTATTATTAGAGGAAAGTTGACCAATTGAATTCTCATGAATATTATACATAATATTTTTCCTCATATCACCTAGTTAAAAAGAATTTGGTTCAGTAATATCCTCAATATAACTTCACCTGGAACTGAGAGGTAGACTGTGGGTAAATTTCATCGCCTCTACAATTCATAATAACGAACAAAATGACTTTTCAAATGATAATGACATATATATTTTAAATAATAACATGCTTAGGAATGTGTTTTGCAGCAATTATATGTTATTAATAAACTACAAAGCTTTATTTTGTTTCTTCATGATGTAATCTAGGTCTCTTGATGCATTACTGCCTTACAATCAACACAGTTAAACTGTTCTATATTACCTGCTGAATTATTCATAGACTTACAACATGTTGCTTATTCTTAACTTACCTGGTTGTTGTGTGGCATTCCGTATAGGGCCTCTACTAAATCAGCTGCTCTCTTCAGTAATACTTCCTAAAGCAACCAAATGAAAAATAAAATTGGTTACTGCAGCTATAATACATTGAAAGTTCCAATTTATCTTTGCAAATCAATAGAAAAATACACAGTAACCTATATATTCAGGTAAAAAATGACTCTCAAATTAAGAACAGTAAATCAGGCAGTTCAAATTCACTAATGTAACTATTTTGAAAATAGATCTCAGTAAGGCTGCCGCCTGTTATATGCTTAAGTCTCCAGCTAAGATACCGAATTAAGGAAAGGTAAGTCTGACTTTTAATGATGTAGCCTTGTGGGTATTTAACAAACAAACACATACTGGTAGTAGATATGAAAGGTACAGACATCACATCTGGCTGCTAATTCCTAGGACTTTAGTAGTGAAGAACAATGAGCAATTTTCCATATCTTAATTAAACTGGCTGAGTCTTCAAAGACAACATCTCACCCCTAATTCATGCCCCAAATTTGCAAGAGGGTTCAATGCTTATTCCTCTTTATTCTGAACAATGAAGTGAATTAACTTAGGTTAATCTAGTTCTTTCATAATGACATTAAGAAATTTTTCAATTAACCTCTTTGACTGCATGTTGTAAAGGACTTCATAAATGACTTCACATCCAGAGATTGTAGAGTACTTATGCCTGAGGGTACGGATGAACTGAATTTTGTCTTATCCCTGTCTGAATTCCTCTTTTTAGTTTTACAGTTGCATGGACTAATTCACAATTTAACTCTTTTAATGAAGAAAACATGCCATATACAATTTTATACATGCACTGATCTATGGAAAGCAAACTGCCATGACCAAATGATAGCTTTTCCAATTAAAGGCTTTCATTAATATAAAAGACAAAAATTGACCTCTTGCAAAAGAGTACAAGAGCGGTCTTTGGCGCTGATACTTTGTACCAGTTCCCAAAGATTAAAATAAATTCATTGTTTCAACCTTTACATGTAAATAGACTTCAGCTGATTGAAAACAAAAATAATACACCGGTGTGTTCTACCATCAAATTTACACCAGTATTTCAAAGGACAATGTGTGTGTTTATAGCACTAACCATGGCTCAATGTGTCTTTCATTCGAAGAGCAGGCCCATCCTTTATTTATCAAGATTAATCACTGTAGGCATCAGCTCTTGTGCATACCATACGTTTATAGGAACAGCATTTAATATAGAAAGTTACCGGATGGATGGCTCGTACAATGGGCATTTACCTCTGAAATTGGTGTCTATGCTTGATGTTGCATGCATCTAGTTTGCATACAAATAAAGAATTATACTTGTCATGAAGCAGGTACAATCAATGAAAGGCACAGCTGTCTTAATCAGGTTTCATCAGCAAGAGCAGCTCTCTCTGAGCAAGATAAAGTGTTTTTCAGAGGTGTTAATAATTACTCATAATCTCTCCTATCATATTGCAAGATTTTTACATGCTTTTCAATTTTAAGCAACGATTAAAGCAATTAAGATGGGTACATTTACCAGCAATTTTTCATTCCCAGAAAATATCGTACACCTACTTGTCCATATGGTACTTTGCAACTGGAACATAAGGATAGTTTGGAAAAATTACGTGCACTCTCATCACTAATCTGTCTATTACTGGATAGTATCTTAACTAATGAACCCTACTTCCAGCACTGCTCTTGAGAGGTGTGTAGTCATATTACAGACAGACAAAAAGTGGAACCCAATCAGTCAAGGATATTCTGAACAAGTTTGTTTTGCAACAATATGCCTAGCTGATGCACACAGTCTCATGCTGTGAATACGATTAGTGGGGAATGGTGGCTGAAAAGCATTTCAATGGAAATTTCTAAACCTTAGCCTTAAGTGTAATTGGCTGCTTTTCAATAGGACATAACAGACTTCAAGTTAAATGGAAACTATTAAACCTCAAATGATTTCAGCAGTTGTTTCACAATGAGTGTACAATTTTATTATTGTGAGCATTCATACTTGTACTGTGGTCTGAAACAGTTCAAATATACATGATTATTCACATGCCCGATCACCTAGAATAGCATATATCATCACAGTTAAAAAAGGTAACCAAGGTGATGTTGCTGCAGGTGCTAATGTCATTATAAAACTGTAAAGCAATTATTCTGTTAGTTCTTGCCTCAGGTTATGAATACAATGAAGAGTGTAGAACCATTAGATGTAGCTACTTCAAAAACACAAGGAACGAAGATGAATTTTAATGCTTGGATAATTGCTCAACATGGATGCATTCCAAATAAATTTTTGTATATTAGACAAAGGAAAACATAATAGACTTGTGTTCGCCCCTAGAAATGGGGTGGGGGTGCAGGAAGATGAAATGCGTGCAATTAATTATGCTGAAAAAAATCATCCTTTGCTTACTCACTTTAGATTAAATATAATTTGTCAAGACAGACTAGAATACATAATTTATTTTTCTATCTTCTGCCTGTTAAAGTATTACATATTGTAGATCTAAATTATGCAATCTTAAAACAAGCTTTAAGAAGAAGGAGAATTCTTTGGCGCTGTTCACTTAAAAGCTCCACCTTTCAATCTTTGTTTTAGCACATGAATGCCTTTTCTTATTGCTTTGTTTTCACTGAATTTGTGTATAACATTTGCCTATTTGTGCCACTCCCACAGGGTCAGTCAGCTTATTTTTGATGTTGTCTAAAATTAGGAGGTAAACTTCAATTCAGCCCAACTTCTTGTCACTATAGCAACATTATTAGCGTATGTCCAAAGCAATACATGCAGAAAGTATTGGTTTTCTGTCGCAGCACAATTATCCGTCAAACCACGTGCATTACGGATCTTCAAAAAAATTGCTGAAAAAAAATCAATATTGTGGTAATATTATCAACTCCAGGGTGAAGTCATGGTGGAAGGAGCTCTCTCCACTGCTCAGCATTATTGAGATACACAATTCACATCCTCAGAACTGTATCTCTTATTTTGGTTATTTTACACTGTTTGTAATGCTTAGTGGTGTTTTTTTTATTCCAGTTCTTGTTTCATTTAAAATATACGTTGGGGCCAATTGCTATTTTACTTGGAAGCCGCTATGACCCTTGCAAACCAACCTCAGACGGCTGGCTTAACAATGATGAATCGCTTGGCAGTTTAATTTACATGCCGCTGAACTCCACATTTGGGTCCATTAGAACAAAATCAAATATTTATGTTGTTTATTGAAACTGCTAGATTTCATCTTATCCAGTGATCGTTTTGTGTGAAGCCTGAACAATACTGTTTCACCTGAATTAAAAGAGCTAAGTAATGCAGCACTTGTGGGTGTATGCTAACTGGCCTGTCATGTTCTAAGCCTGTAAAAAAAACACATGCTAAATCTTGCAACAGGCTTTACTAGTGCTAGGAAAAATACTTTATCCCTTTTGTTTTTGATCAGCCAAACAGCAGGTTGTAAAATTACAAAACAGAAAACGTGGTATAGGACCGCAGACGCTGAAACAAGCTCAATTTGTTTTTTTTTAAATTGGAAAATACAGATAAACTTTGAGAAGATGAAATTCTAAGTTTATTCCTCAATATTAACATTGTACAATGTACCTCAGTCATTGTTTTGAAAGCATAGTAAACAAATTACAAACACAAAATTATGTGGATGTTGGAAATCTGTAGCGAAGAAGAAAATGCTGAAATAGTCAGCTGGTCAGGCAGCATCGGTGGAGAGAAAATCTGAATTAATGTTTCATGTCAATGACCTTTCACCACTTTTGACAAAGGTTGTTGACCTGAAAAGGTAATTCTGAATGTCTTTCGACAAATGCTGTCTGAGCTGCTGAGTAATTCCAGCATTTTCTGCATAAAATCTAAATAAATAATTTTCTATGTGTGACTGATTGCATTATGTTATGAAGTCTCACTACAAGATTAATGCTGGACAGTGATGGCTGATAAGTCAAAGCTTTAACAATAAAACTTCTGTCATTTCTATTAAACATCAGAAGTGCCCTTGATGCAGTACCTGTGGCAATTCTCAATAAACTGATCAGTCATAACACTGCAATAGTATATATTCGAAAAACAAACATTAGATGTAGGTTTATTATCACTGCTCATCAATTGTATCAAACATTGAAAATTTTGTTTAACTTAACATGCTGAAAACACGAAAAGAAATGAAAATATTTTGAGATAACAAGGTGTAGAGCTGGATGAACACAGCAGGCCAAGCAGCCTTCCTGCTCCTCTGATGCTGCTTGGCCTGCTGTGTTCATCCAGCTCTACACCTTGTTATCTCAGATTCTCCAGCATCTGCAGTTCCTACTATCTCTGAAAATATTTTGATTTTTTTTTGCATATAGAGATACTAACATTTTCTTGTTTGAAATTAAATGAGAATGTCTTCAATATTAATGTGTGGTCTTCATTTATTAGTTTGCCAGCGCATGGACTTAACGACAAAAGCTTTGTCAACAAAAGATTAAACCAAATCAAGCTTCAGAAAATGAAAGGAAAACAGAGTCAAATAATCATAGATCAGAATGGAACAGCTTAGATAAAAATCACAATGGCCTACTGGAGTGGAAAATGTTTAATTGAACTATTTCACAATGCATAAAGTTCACATTCTTGCTGCCGAAATGGAAAACACTGCCAGTACATCTGTTCTTTGTCCAGGAGCAGGTATCTGGTAGGTTTCCTCCTCAATTTAACCCACACCCCTCTCCCACTCCTCCCACCACCCCCCCATCCAACTCCATCACAGTATCAACATGTATAAAATCAGCCAGTAAGTACTAATTTACAAAATAATTACTTATTTCAGAACACTAACTGAAAGTTGCTCCTTTTGAACGCTTGGATACTAACCTTTGGTAACCTTTCAGGATCACCTGGATGCCTGGGAATGACTTTCTGCAACCGCTGGAATCCATAATCTATGGTTGGTTCATTTAAAGCTGCAAAAATTCGGAAGAGATCATTTAATTTAATAGATTTCTAGATTTAATGGTTATTTAACTGCATTATCACTAAGATTGAGAGTGGTCCTTCCTTTCAACAGATCAAAACAGAGTGTGGAATATTTTCATATTTTCCATTACAAAAAAGCTAATTACTTAATTTACCTGTAATGTGTAAGAATCAAACAGTAGCATAAATATTATTTTACAATATGGTTAGCTTTTTAGCAATAATCTGAATGATTTTTCCAAATAACATGTTGTTCTTTATCCCAGTGTATTTCTAACTCAATTCAGAACATATTTCCTTCAGTTAAATAGTGTGATAAATCCTTTCACACTGAATCATGGAATTGGTTCTGTGGTAACACAGTTGTAGGTCTTGGGACTATGTGCAGCAATCACAGCAGTCATGATGTGATGTCTGCATCATGGGCCACTTCTGTACAGGCAGAGGATTTATGGGAAACTGGCAATGATGACATATGTCCAGCTATTGCAAGCTCCAGATTTATCCCTGTGGTCCTTTTTTGTCTAGCATATTGCCTGTACAGAAACCAGGCAGGAGGAGCACTTAATCTTGCAAGGCTTTAATAATCTGTGAATGGCTGACTACAAACTGATGTAGAGCACTATCACTCCAAGACTGCAATGTACTAGCCTCGTGAAATTGCAGGCCACAAATAGTAATTAATCTTTTTTCCTCAAATTGTAATTTTGAGTATGAACT